>NW_027133415.1:0-600000 GCF_026122565.2 Emydura macquarii macquarii
TTAAAAAGGTGAGACAGCCAGGGGGACTATAAAAAGCCAGGCTGTTGCAATAGAAGTGGGAACCTGCTGGGAAAAAGGTAAGGAAGCAGTGCCTTATTGGTGTGGATACAGGGACTGAGAAGGGCCCTGGGGAAAACCTTCTGTGAGCTGTAGCCTAGGGTGGGCTGAGGAGCTGTTTTTGTGTTTTCTCCCTAGGTGTGGATACTCCTACTTCTCTGTCTGGAAAGAGACCCTTGGTGTGGCTGGTAAGTTCTAAGCTTGGTGAAGGAGGCAGCATGTTATAGGCCACTTCACATAACTCCAGCAGGGCCAAGGGGTGGGAATTCAGTGTAAATATTCACTACCACATCAAGGCTGCCTCGCCTTGCCAACCTGATGCAACATGGTCTCAGTGTAGGTGAGAATTGGACAGACCAAGGTGAAGGAAAACAGTTCAAGGTTCTCAGTCCAAGGTTAATCTGCCCATATTGTATGTCTGTACAGTCAGGGGGAAAATGGTGTGAGCTGGAAGTCTTTACTTGGGACATTCTCCTCCATGTTCATGGCTGTGCTGCTGAATTCTGCAGCTCTGGATCTAATGTTGCATGCTTTGGTATTAAAGCTGGTCAAGAAATTCCCTCCCAAAAAATGCTACCAAAGGAAACTTTCCTTAACTATGGTCTGAGTTTTCTTTGAGGGAGGGGGGAGAACTAAAATACAACCAAAAGGCAATGAGTTTTCTGTAAAAACTGATGTTGTATTCTTTTTCTTAGAAAAAGAGAGCTGACCAGGAATCTGCCATCACATCTCTACCATACTGTGGGCAAATTAATGTTGCAATGAGAGCCTTTTACCCTCCCAGATCGTTGGGAGGGAAGTATGGGAAATGCTCCCATTAAAACAGGTTTGTGCTTTTAAAACTCAATTACAGCCATTTAGCTGTGTGCAGAGGAGGACTAATTGACATGGTGCAGCTCAGGCTCATGTCTTCTCTTTTGGCCCCAGTGTCCCATTCACAGCTTGTTTTCAGCTGATTGTCCACCTCCCCCCAATTTTTTCAGAGTTACTGTTTCCCACGATTTCTCCCATTCTATACACATGGCCCAGGTTCTTTGCTCTGCTCTATAATGGGAGCTTTTGGAACTCAGTGGAACTCAGTAACTTTAAAGGAAGTCTTATCTTCCTGTAGCAAGTTATGGTAAGGCTGTTTATTACAGACTCGCCTGATTACCTTAGATGGCCATTATAAGGTGACAGCAACTGTAACCTGTTTGCTATTCTGGTCCTGAGCAAAGTTACCATTGTGAATTGGGTGTGCAAGTAACTAGAGGCCCAAGCAGTGTCAGCAGCAGATCCTTTGAGTATTTAATTGCTGTGTAAGTGGTTAGGAGAAAGTAGTTCCCATATACCAAGTCCTGGGCCATAGGCAGCGAAAACATCACTAGCATCGCCTCTGCACAGCAGCATGCATGTCCCTGTACTACATAGTTGGGTAAGTAAGTGTGGTGCTTTAAATGCAGAAGGAAGGCTCTGGTCTTGCTTTTCTCTGGCACAATTGTTAACCTTCCCCCCTTAATTTGGTGCCAGATGTACAAGGTGAGCCTTCAAGATGATTCACTGATACTGGAGAGGTGATCTGCATTTCATTATTATGTGGCAACCCTGCAAATACACCTAAGCAAACACTGACAGGAATTGGTGAGTGACTCCTCCTTGCAGAGGGGAATACCAGTGGCCATCAAATCACAAAAGGCACTAGTGAAATATATAAGGGTTGGACTTGGAGGCTGGATTTTTCAGACTCCTTGCTTTTGTGGGTTTAACTTATGGGAGTGTCTATGCATTGAAGGCATTTCCTAAGATTTTTGAGCTCTCCAATAGAATTTAAAAATAATGCCTATCTTTAGGAAAGCTAAAAAAAACCTAGCTATTAAGACTTAGATTTTGTCTTAAAAGGGTTAAGAGCAATTTCTGAAGAACCCTATTGGTTTATTCTCCATTAAGTTTTAAGCATTTTCTCAGAGTTTAGTCACACAAGCAGTCCATTGAAGTCAGAGACTATGCCCAGGAATAGGGTTTACAGGATAAGACTAAGTTTCCACACATGCAAATTCACTGTTCTGTGATCAATAATGCATGATTCTGCCCACAGGAAAAAATGTTTCCTCAAACTTCTGTGAGGTTACCTTGCAGTGTATGAACCTTGCGTAGATAAAGGCTGAAACACTTCAGAATATACCCTATCATTGGGTTGTACTGATGAAGCAAGCAATAGACAATATTGTAGATGAGGGAGGTAATGTCACCTAGCAGATAGGCAAGGGATTGGGAAGCAGGACTTCGGGTTTTCAAGTGGATAGCCAAGCTGTGGCTTTTTGCTTGCTCTTCATAAGAGCATACCACTGTACAGCCATCCATTTCCTTGAAGTGTTGCATTCAAATGAACTCCATGTGAAACTTAGCCAAAACCACAGAATTTTTGTGGCTACCCACCTCTGGGATATGGTACCTTTATGTATCCAAGTAAAGATCTGCTTGATTCTTACTGGTAAGCACAAACAGAACCAACTTCAAGCCATGCAAAGTGCACCAGGTGTTAAGGGAAGGGGTACCTTATAAACACAAGTAATACCATGAAATATTTGTAGATGTGTTGCTTCCTTGGATCAAGACTGATATCCTAACTACCTTTACTAGTTCCTTAATCCAAGTAAACCCACTGAACTTCAGGGACACTACTCAGAGTAAAGTACTCCTCCTCAGAAGTAAGGATCTGAACATAGCTCTCAGGTGTTTGTTCTTGTTTTAAAGACAAGTTAGACTACTTTAAAGAAATGTTTTCCTCAAAATTATATTAGAGGTTTTATTCTCCTTTGCTTTAAGAGATGGATTTTTTAAAAGACGCTTGCAGCAAACTCCTCTAAAAATCCAAATAATTGTTTATTCCTACAAAGCTGCTTTGAAGATCAAAATCCATCAGGAATGCCTCCTTACACAGATTAAAGGAGGGCAATAAAGACTGAATGAACACACTTCCAGGCCTTTGCAGAGAACCTCCTATATTTTATCAATCTGTTAATTAGCTTGCCCATCTTGCATGCAGCACAACAAGATTTATTTACATAAACAAGGCTGTTTTGTTGATGTGGTATGTAACTGTTTTTCATCCTTCATTTTATCTATTCTGCCTAGTCTGTTTATGATTTATTATGTTGGAGAAGTGGCAATTGCAGTGTAATGACAAGGTAATGCTCAGCAGAAAGACTGCCTCTGAATATTTAAAAGCCCCTGAGTGACCATACCACATCCTCTCTCTAGAGCAGTTGCCTGTGTCTGAGGAAGCACATGACTTCTATTACAGGTGGGGAGGAGGGAAATCTGCACTTGATAAATACATTGACAGATTTAAGTGAAGCTCTGGGAAATCAATCACAGAAGCTGATGCATCCTGGACTGTAGTATAATGAAAGTATAACATGAGTGATAGGGAGGGATATCCTCTGTGTTCGGACAGAAGATGGGGCTCAGACAAAGGGGGGGAATCATTTATTGGACCAACTTCTATTGGTGAGTGAGAAGCTTTGGCAGTAAAGATGTTACCTCACTCACCTTGTCTCTCTAATAGCTGGGGAACCACATGGCTACAACTACACTGAATGCAGTCAGACATGCCAGCTCTTGTGACTGGAGTGTGAGTTGCCATATCTGAGTAAAATTAACCCTCATGCCATGATTATTTTTTTCCAGATGGGGTGAGTGCTGGGAGAGTGAACTGAGTTGATGGGGGCTGAACTGATGGGATCGTGATGACGGGCTAGGGGTCTGAACTGAGGGAGGACTGAATTGAGGGGGTTGGGTGGGAAGAGAACTGATGAGGACTTGGGGGACAGGATTAATTGCTGGGCAGGAGACAGGCAAATGTGAGGGTGAGAGCTCTGGTGCAGGGCCAAAGATCACCTTACCCAGTACATGTGGGAGTGTGGGCAACACTAATGATCACATGCTCACCTGGGGATGGATGGGGGAGTTTACATTGTGTTTTTTGGTCAGTCTCGATCTTTTTTAAATGTCATGATTTTGGGGTCTGAGGCATGATTTTTGATTTCTTGAAGTTGGCCATAGTGCAGTCGTGCTTGAAGACCATCCCAGATCCAAAGAGCTAATCTAAAGACTAGGGCCAAGGCTTTCAAAAGTGACTAGTGATTTTTAGGTGCCCAATAGGAGATGCCATAAAAAGGGTCTGGCCTCTTAAAGGTGTCAAATTGGGCATAAGAAAACTGGCGGCACCCAGAATCACCACTGGCTTTGGAAAATCTTAATCAAGATACAACAGTGGAGGGTAAAACAAAGGGGATGGGAAAGAGAATGAGGGTTGGAACTCTTGATTAGGCAGACAAGCTCTGTGCACATATTTAGTTCTGAATGCAAGGTTTAAGTTTTAAGATGTAAAATAATGCATACCAATGTCAGCAGTCCCTAACCTACAGGTAATGGCCACCTGCCCAACTATTATCATATGACTATGGTAAATGTAATTGACAGGAGACACTTTCAAATACATTGCCTTGCATTCACATCATGCTACCATTCACATATTGCCACTCCCCAACAATGACCCCTAGGCTTGCCGGTCCACAAATGACCCTACTGGCCAGGACTCGGCAGCAGCATCTATTGCTTTTTTTTAAGCCCTCCTTTTGCTCTACCCCCAACTTTTCCTTTCAACATCCTGTAGAAACAAATGCACCTAAACTAGGCACAGTGGAAGCAAAACACTTTATGCAGAGATTTCTGCTAAAGTACCAATAGTTGGGACTGGAACAGATCCACATTCTAAGTTTGGACTTACATTTGTAGTTACTGGTGCAGAGATGGAAATCTTTTTTAGAAAGGCATCTTAACCAGCTGCAAATATTTGTCACTGAGAGGTGAAGAAAGTAAGTTTTGTTGTTCAGTGCCCTGGATATAAAGACCTGTTCTCCTGACTCCATGATTAATATTTTGCTCCAAATCTAATCAATTTTGGTATTTCCATTAAGGAAAATCAATTTCCATGGGTCAACTGTGTCTATTCCCCTTCTCCAATCTGTAACAGCAAAATCAAATTTTATGGATTTGTTTCTTAAGAACCAACCCATTCAATGTGAACTATTGATAGATTTAGTTTCTACTAACATCTTTCCAGAAAGGGTTTTAAAATTAAAAATACACCACCATGCTAGTTCTTTAACCTGAAAGCCAAGAGATTGTGGAGATAGCAATCTTTGGGGAAAAGATCCACGGGGAAAGACTCTTTACGATCTGGATAGTCTAGACTCAGGATTGCTCCCAATAAAACTCCACTTCAAACAGTGTGGGATCCCTCTGGAAATTGTGTGCATGCATATGTGAATGTCTGGTCTAGACCTACATTTATTAGCATAATTACGAGCCTAACTTCCTCGATGGATACGATGTTTCCAGAATGAGAGGGTCCACACACGGGTATAATTACAGTGGTATAATTATATAGGTAATTTTCTCCATCTAGACAAGCTGTAATGCTTAAAACTCACTTGGTGTACATCTATACTAGGAGGTAGGGTTGTGATTCCCAGCTCACTCAGGCATACTCATGATGGTTCTCATCTAGCGCACTACAACAGTGTATCCATGGTAGCAGGGGCAGCAGCATAGGCTAGCTGCCTTGAGTTCATATCCCTATGGGTCAGGCAGGTTTGTATGTGGGGCAGCTAGCCCATGCCATGCCACAGTGGCTATGCTACTATTTCAGCACATTAGTTGGAGGAGAGCTAGCACCACTATGTCTAGTCATCTTAGGAATGAAAAGCCTGGCTTGTAGCACAGATGCAGGCCTGGAGGGATATTAAACATCTGCAACTACTGATCCATTCAAACCAGGAACAGACAAGCTTAAAGCTTCCCTTGAAGAGATCACCATCTCTGACTCAGTCATATCAGAGTGGTTGGAAGGTTGGCATGGAAAAGGGTTAGAAGGGACCTCAGCAGGTCATCTAGTCCAACTCCCTGCTCAAAGCAGGACCAACCCCAACGTGACTCATGAGCATACATCCTTAAGCCACCCTGATTTCCCCTTTGAACCAGGCATACCTAACTTTTCTTAGGATTTTGTGGTGCTGACCATCACCATAGTATCTGAGAACCTTCCATGTAAAATCAACTGCAAAGTCTATGGTGAACCTAATGGATTTTTGGCACTCCCCTTTTTTTGGAGTAAAAACTCTGCTTGAAGGGCTGGTATCGGTTTGGTTTCTAAAAATGTTTTAATTTACTTGTTTTGTTAAATGAAAAGATCTTTAATCTGCTCTGCTGGAGTTTAAACACAGAGATTCCAAACAATTCTCCCTTCATGCAAGTGTCTCAGTTTTTATCTAAAGCTAGTAAAGGTTATAGATGAAAGAGGTGGATTATGATACTGGAGAAAATCGCCTACACCGTGCTCCTGAGCTTTGAGTAAGTGGGTGGACCATTGACCTCAAGTCCTGCAAGGGTCCATGATTACTGGATTACAACCAAGAATGTAGCTGGGATGGAAGGACATAATAAAGATAAGCTTCAGAAGCATGAGCACCTGTTTACCTCCACAACTGATCCTTGGCATACAAATTCTCCTAATGACTTTTTAGCATTGATGCTTTATAGAAAAACAGACACTGCTAGTTCACTACAAAGATTTATTCTTTTTTGTTACAATACGGGTTTAAGAAATCTGATGCAAGAACACCCAGAGCTGAAATACCCAGGGTAGAGATTTAATGTACTAGGAGTTGGCCGGTATAGAGTACACAGCATGGAAAGAATAATGGATTTCTTTTTTCATGTCACTCACAGAATTTCCCCCAAATTGTTCGTGTAATACTGATGAGTGGGGGGGAGGCAGTCAGACAATACAGTGAATTAAATTTGAAAGTTCAAATTACAGTGGCAAGAGACATCATCTCCCCTAGAGAAATCCAGAAAATAATCAAACACTATATTGAACAATCTGTCACCTGCAAAAGTGAATTCAAGTGATTTAAAAGTCGTAGAGCTCAGACACAATTAATTTAAACTAATTCTTGAACTCATAATAAATCAGAGTGTTTAAAACTTTCACAATACTAAGTTTATCCCCCCAGGGTTATAATTATATGGGTTAAAAATACAGATTTGCCTGAGTTAGAAAACAAAACCCAGGGCATCCCACAATTTCACAGCAGTGTCACAAACACAGTGTTGAGCAATTACCACCAGTTGCAATTTTGATGTTTGGCTAGATACTAGATAAACTTTGAAAAAAAGAGATGCAAACACACACACCCTCAAAATGTGTGTTTCCCACCCTTTGGAGCTTGGAATATGAAGAACTGATCCAATTCACTATGGGACCTGAATATAAAAGCACAATATCAGATTTTTATAAAGCCATGGTAATGCTAGTGCATTTACAGGGCCCAGCTGTACCGCTGCAGCTATGCTGCTATAAGTTCACTCATCTAGCAAGCTGCTACCAAAACTTCTCTCACTTAGGGGTATGTTTTCTCACACCTCGGAATGATGTAAGTTTTGCTGACATAAGTGGTAGTGTAGACATGGCCCAAATCTGATAGTTTGGGCTTGCTGCCCAAGCAAGTAACTATGAGTCTGAGAGCTAGTCTACACTAGAAAACTAGACCAACAGCTATGTCATTCAAGGGTGTGAAAAATCCACACCTCTCAGCAATACAGTTGAGCCCATCTAAGTGCCCATGTAGCCAGTGCTAGGTCAACAGAAGAATTCCTCTGTCATCCTAGCTATCACCTCTGGGAGAGGTGCATTAACTATGCCCATGGGAGAACCCCTCCCATTGGTGTAGGCAGTGTCTACAAGGAAGCACTGTGCTACTGTAGTGTTCCTAGTGTAGACAAACCCTGATTCTCCTCCGTTAGACCAGTGAAAACTTAGAAGTAACTCAATTAAAAATCTTAGAAGTGTAGGGATGAAGAGATCTTCAGAGATCATTTAAGTCACTCCTCACCCCTCCCTGTCATGCTGAGGGAGAATTAAGTACACATACACCTAGATCATCCTGGACAGATTTTTGTCTGTCTGTCCTTGAATGGGGGTTCCACAACATCCCTAGATAATCTGTTCCAGTGCTTAACTATCCTTTAAAGTTAGAAAGCTTTTTCTAATATCAACCTAAATCTCCCTTGCTACAAACTCAGCTGATTATTTCTTAGAGTCAACAGACTTGCATTGCTGTGAACCGGGAGTAAGCAAGAGGAGGAGGAGACAATTCGTCTTCAGTCTGTGTTTCAAACAGTAACTGAGCCCCACATCACCCATGTGAGGCCAGTCCTTTAACAAATCAGTGCCCAGCAGGACCCCTCAGAACTTCCTGAGGGCAGAACTCTTTCTCCTGTTCCCAAAGGCAGGCACTGAATCACTTGAACTAAACCCAAGTTAGCTGCTAGCAATCTAAAGTTTCGGCTAGTTGAACAGTTGCAATCCTAATTAATCTATTAGAGGGCTGGCAGCACATGTCCACATGAGTCTGTTTGTTACTGAGTTATCCCCGTTTGCAGACTAGAAAGTGAGACACAGTTTGGGACGCATTTTCAACAGGTAACTCCCAGGGAAATCAGTGGGTATGAAGCACCTAAATACCTTTTGAAAATCCAGACCAGACAGGTTATAGGGACTTACCCAGCATCAAGGAGGAAATACATGTCAGAGCTGGTATTAGATCACAGGGGTCCTAACTCCAATGTGCTCTTCCTTTCCTTCTCCTTCAAACCTTTTACAAACATGCAAAGGATCAGCAGTAATAACCTTGGGGCTTGATGAATGATGAGGGATCGTTAATGACCAAGAAGTTGCCTGGAATGGACTGTTGTGTGTTCACAACTCAGCTGAAAGCCATTTAAAAGACAGCTTTAGTCACTCACATGAAGCAATAATTGCTTGTGCAAGGGAGTCAATTCAGCATTTCATTAGCCGACATGACAGTGCAATTGCTTGCATGTACGTCAATAGCAGTGCTCTCCAACAACTAAGCTGATTTGCACGCGCGTGTGCACATACACATCATGTAAACAACACAAAACACAAACACAACACGCTGGGAATATTAAAGCCTTCAGATAGACAGATACTGACAAGGTCATTCGCTTCCTAATTCTTTAGAATCACATGGTTGATTTTTTTTTTTTTTTTTTTTTTTTTTTAAATTCATGCAGAAAAAAATCCCTTGACAACTGAGTATTAGAGAAGGATCTTCTAAGTGATGGGGGAGGAATCAATATAGAATTTGGGAGACAAATTTGCAAGAAAATGCTCTTTTGCTGAAGCAGAATTTGTTGTAATTACCCCAACACAGATGAATTATTGTAGTTTAACAAATTGCATTCAGTACTTAGCTGTGCCTTTACTAAGCAAAAGCCCAACTCCCCATTGCTAACTTGACAATTGGTCGTATTCTCCTTCTAAGCATCTTTTGTTTAAAGATAGATTGTTTAGTCTGAAAATCTCTGCCGCTGCGCCCTTGAACATTCATACATGGCTACAAGGACAGACCACTTTCTCATGTTTAGCATTTCCAAATACATAATGATAGTTCTCTAAACCAAGAGAAGACTCGGATTCAAGGTTAAATCCTGGACCCCCGTTGGCAGCTCCTGAGCGATGGGATAAGTCTCTCTCCCTCTGGTATCTGGGAAAGAACTGCCCTTCCCACCCAAAAAGCCACAGTAAAACCATTATTTGGCTGCTGCTGCTGTAGTCTCTGGAATTTAGTTATGTTAAATCCTTGGAAAGTACTTGTAGTCAGAGAGAAATCAGCACCGAACACAGAGAGATGCAAACCCATGAAAAATCTTTATTGAACGACACTAAAAACCAGACAGGACTGGCTGAGCTATCCCCTAATAGTCTAACTCTATTGCTATGGCAACAAATTAAGCTCTGTTGCTAGGACAGGCTAGGCAATTAGACAAGACACAAAATACACAAGGAATCTACATGATTTAGTTGTTCTCCTTCAAGGGGCAGGGGTAGAGAATTGTCTGGTAGATATTCATTAGCCATGGATCTGCTAGCCCAGTTCCATCACTAAAGAAAACAGTGCATATGTGGGTTTTGGATAGCCCAGTGGAGCACAGCTCCTTAGGAGGCTCAGAGGTGATTCTGCACATATCACTCTTACAAAACTCACATTGACTTCAATGTGCAGCCTGCAGGATCTGAACCAAATTGTAGAGGTCTCAGTGGGGCACTGCATCTTTGCTACATCATTTCTCCCTACTGAACAAGGGGATAGAGCTTCCCCAGATTTCAGTTTGCTAGTCCAGGGTTTCAAGTCTAACCCCCATCTCTTAGACAGACAGATACTAATGTACAGATCTATTTCTTCTCCTCGTTATGTCAGATGTGTAATGTTTCCATTCTGGTTTTATTGCACAACATGCAATTGTTTCCCCTACTCAACATCACCGAGTGAAGCTCTATTCATTATTTGGCAAACAGTGAGAAGGAACTCAAATCAGAAAAGCCACTTGTTTCAAGGAAGGGTGGCATCATCCTCTTTAGAGAGGAAAAGCATCTGTTATAATCATTCACCTACCAGAAAACACTTCACACTGATGTTGCTTGAATGCAGAAGGAAAAACAGTCAACTGATGCAGAAAGAAATACTAAGGTAAATTCAGGGATTATCTACACGGTGGGGGACATGTGCTCTACAGAGGTGTGATTTCTAAAGTGCGCTAATATGTTGGGTATTAATTGGTCTGCGTAGACCCTGCTGGTAGGCACTAAAGGTTCCCTGCTGTGCTCTAAGGTAGTACCATTTCAAACAACACCACATTAAAGGGCACCAGCAGGGTCTATACAGAACAATGAATGCGCAACGTTAGTGTGCTTTAGAAATCAGACTCCATACAGTGCACTACCCTATCGTGTAGACTAGCCCTACTATTAAGACAAGTGGCATATAAAGCTTTAAATTCTGTCCTGCAGATCAGAAAAACAAAAGACAGTACCAAAGGATGTTCAACCAAGTTTGAACTGACTGGAGGTAAAAAGGAGTTTGCCTTAATTAGGGATATAATTTCCTCTGATATTTCTCCTTCCACAGCCCACATTCTGTCCTCCTGCGCTCATCCTCTTCTTCCCCAACTTCCATTTAGTCTTTGGGCCATGTTCTCAATGGGTGTAAATCAATGTAGTCCACTGCAGTCGGTAGAGCTATGCCAACTTACTCCAGATGAAAAATTTGCTCTTTGGTTCCAGTCTTCTCCCACGGTAACATATTCCTTTTGTTAGAGGCAGCTGCTCTGGAGTTCCCAGTGCATTCAGCTGCCTGGCTGAGGATTGGGCTCGGGCCCCCTTAGCGGTCTGGAACATTTGCAGGTTTTGAAATGTTAGGCTCTGCTTGTACCAACTCCTTTTAATCTCCCTCTACTTTGTCAGCCTCTTTCACGGATTTTGAAAACCCTTTGAGCGGCTACAGCAGAAAATTAAGGAAGTGGTTTGCTAATTTAGAAATCCTTTAACTATAGAGCATTATATAATTGCTATGCTTGACAATAAATACATATCCTTGAAACAACCTCAGTAAGTGATTTTTTTTTTAAAAATCACTTTTTGGTTGTTCTATGTTCTAATTACCACGGTCTTGGTCTTCAGAAATCTAACCTTCTATCGGTATTGAAATACAAACGGGAAATGTCACTCACTGGGGGGCAAGAAAAAGATAAAACAAGAACAAACCCTACTGCTACTCCCCCCCATCAATTGTTTTTGTACATGTACAGAGAAACAGACATTTTCCTTCAGCTCTTAAAACCTAGAGATACTGTGGCTGAATGCCAGGAAAAAAATATGAGTGGTAATGTCTCAGAGAAGCCCCATTGCTTTGACGTTTGAAGCTCACAAAGGAGTTGGACATGTCACTATAGTGCAGAAATCAATCCTATATTAGCAGGTGGGAGGCTAAGATATGAAGAATTCAGTCAATTTAATGATAAACCACAAATACCCATTTGCAGAAAATGCACAACTGTTATGGGGCATAAACTTGAGGTATGGAGAAGTTAAACGACTTGCACAAGACAAGTAAGTCATTGGGAAATTTGCTGATAGAACCCAGGAGTCCTGACTTCTGGTTTCCTTCTGTAACCATTAGATAGCTGCCTCCAAATTTGACCTACATTGTGTATATAGCAAATCCCACATCTAAACCTACTTCACTGTATTTTTCGTGCAGCAAAGGACGTGCTTTGACTTCAGCTAGAGACAAACATTCTTTATACTGTACCTCTGAATGAGTAATGTTCACAACTGCCTTCTAGTGGAGGGAGAGAACTGCTTAACTATGTGTCATAGTCCCCGTTCCGCTAACAGGGAAAGGAGATTCTCTGTTAGCTAAAGTGGGAGGGGTTGTTCTTTGGGAGCAAGAAAATCTGAGTTCTAGAGCTGCTCTCGCATGAAATTCCAGATATCCATCGTGTGATTTCAGAATAAAAAGCTGATTCTGAAGTTGAATGAATACAAGTAGAGAGAGCTAAATAACCCAGACCCATCAAGCTACAATCTCTATTGTCTGGCTGTTTTTCCTGAAAGTTGGTGACCCAACAAAAGACCAACTTACTACTCAAAGCAAGATTAGCCTCTCTAACTCCACACGCTCATGTAACCTTGCCAGGATCACTGCCCATTTAATTGCTTCTAGAAAAATTAACTTACTGTCAAAGCCTTCTAGCTACTTAGGTGGAGGGGTATGACAGTCTGTTATGCCTACATGGCAGGGGCCTCAATCTATCCAACGTGGAGTAGGTGCCAGTAAATACTGTACTGTGAAGTCAACGCTCCCATAAAAGTTTTAAACTAATCTACTACCTAGACGCTTCTTCCATATTGCTCTAGAAATTAGAGTTGCAAATCCTTCTGCTGGTGCATTCCATCATGTCATTTGTCCATAACATCTTATCTATAGCTGGCAAGTAAAGGAGAAGCTGCCAAACTGAGCAGCACACTTATTTGGCCTGCGATCTGAGAGACCACCTCTTCCTCAATTGCAACAGGTTGGCTCAGAAGGAGTACCTGAGCAGGAACTCCATTCGCTCCTAACAGGAGACAGCTGGCAGGGAGTTCTCTGTGGGGACCATAGATAACATGTGCTCTAGGCAGTCTGAGTTTAAAAAAAAAAAAATGCAGTCCAAATTAGGAAGTTCAAAAGAAAGGCAAAGAACCATCATGCACTGCTCACTACCCATTGGGATTACTATCTCATGCAATTACTTGTGCTTTTTAACAACGCCAAGAAACACAACGGTGTGAAAATCAACGTACGAGGGGAAATGCCATCACCCACAAATAAAGATCACTCTCCAAGAGGAAGCTGACAGCTCTTGGAAAAGGAAGAAAGATTCAGGGCAGGCAAGAAAAGGGCAAGCATCCTATACATCCTAAAATCTGAAAGTTTCAGTAGGGACATAGGTCCCCTATGCAGATGCCCTGGCAGCTCCAGAGTGGGGAAGCTTGCACAGTGCCACAATCCTGACACGAAGGGACGATCTCTTCAGAAGAGATGGTGGTTCAGCCTCTTTGGACAAGTAACGTCTTCCTGCTTAAATGCTACATTGGGTGTCTGTCTACACTGCAAAAAAACCCAGCAGCAGCAAGTCTCAGAGCATGGATCAACTGACTCGGGCTCATGCTATGGGGCTAAAAACAGCAGTATAGATGTTCAGGCTTGGGCTAGAGCCTGTGCTCTGAGACCCACTTTCTTGCCAGGTTTCGGAGACCAGACTCCAGCTTGCACCCGAATGTTTACACTGCTGTTTCTAGCCCCATAGCATAAGTCTCAGTCAGTTGTCCCCCGCTCCGAATCTCACTGCCGTGGGTCTTTTTTTGCAGTGTAGACACACCTAGTAAGCACAAGAAACATGTTATTTGCAAAAGTAAGAGTTAAAAAAAAAAATCAGAGCTGAAAATATTTTAAATATATGTAAATTACGTGTACATGTGTGTACACAAGCACAAACAGATCTAGAGTTTTACAAATACACACATGCACATTAACACACAAACACTTTTGACAATTTGGCTGTACAATTGACTTCCATATAAAAAGGAATAAATGGAAGACAAGCTTTGAATGGCTTCATACTGACTTAGCACTTGTTTTAAGCAGTTGACATAGATAATGCAAGTAGATCTTAGCAACAGGGAAGAAAGCTTTGTACAGCCCTGCCATAATCGAAGAATACATGGAACGGAAATATAGTGCTCTCTAACTGAAAATCTAACCACTTGGACTGACTCAAAAGGAAAATGCCGGTTTAAACATTTGTTATTCTAATTGCTGCTATTCCGAAGCAGCAGGAGGTCGAGTTTCAAATCACTGTAGTATCTGACTTTCTCCAAGGAATTAATCTCTCCCTGTGAATGACAATACACTACTCCAGGACTGCAGCCAATTTAATCTCTGTGCTATTCTTCCTCCATTTTGAGTTTAAGATAACTGCATTCTTCTAGTATTTGATCTTGTTATATGTGTATGAATCAAAAGCCCTAGAGTGGGAAGAGATGCGTTTAAAGATCGCCTTCTGAACTCTCATCATATGTTTGACCTTTAATAGAAAAGCTATTGAATAAATGAGCAGTAATGTTATTGAGGGCTCCTACAATTTGCTTTTTAGGTGTTTTACTAGTGCTGAAATATAAAAAATTGTAAAACCCCACTTGTAAGAGGCTGAATGGCCGGGTAGATCGTTGATATAACAGGTGACATTTCATTTGTAAAGATATTAGAGAGACAAGGTGGGTGAGGTTATATATTTTATTGGACCAACTTATTTTGGAGAGAGAGACAAGCTTTTGAGCTACACAGAACTCTTCCTCCATCTTGTGAAGATGAGAGTTCAAATCCTGCCTAAGGTAACAAGTGAAAATGAATTTGGTTATGATTTCACCCTAAAATTTTTTGAATTTGATTTTTTTTTTCCAGTGAAAAATCCAGATTCAAACTGACTAAAACTTTTTTCAAATTTGCACAGACGGTATTGAAGTATTTCAGTCCAAAACAATGGAAGGGAGAAATAAAAAGATTAAAATCCATTTTGTTTTGAAACATTCTATTTTAAATGCCTGTTTGTTTTGAATTTTACTGAAATGTTAGCGAAGAAAAAAAAAACAGTTAAAAAACCTGAATAGAAAATTAAACATTTCATTTCAGGTCTAATGAAACATTTTGTTTGAGTCAAAACAATTTTTTTTTTTTTTTTTACTTTTGTTTTGCACTTTTTTATATCCAGCTCCATCAGGATACCACCATAAATAGCACTTGTTCCTTAGCAGACCAGGGCAAAGGTGAAGTTTGTTAGAATTATGGTCCATTGGCTGAGTTGGCCAGAGAACCCATAATTGCACAAGCAGGATGTGCGATAGGTCAGCAGAAAGGTGTGTTAACAGAAGCTTGTACAACACCTTGCATATGCAGGGCAGGTGAGATAAGAAGGGGGTTAAGGCAAAAGTGACACACGTTTGTTCCGATAGGACTTTCATAAGGCATCTGATTCAAAACTGCATCAGCCTGGAGAGGTCAGATAATACTGTGATGAGTATGGTATAAACAGCTAAATAAGTAACTAAGAGCAGACAAAACCCATTCACCATTTAATGACATTAATGACTTACATGCATGAATATCAAATCTGCACATAAATCAGGGGACTGGAAGAAATAAAAAGATCGGATCCGCTCGGAGTAGCACTCTCTCACCAACCAGATCAAGAAGAGAAGCCTGAAGTCCAGGAAAGGGGTCCTGGAACCCTGAAAGGGCACTGACTGAATTCCCAAGGAATGCTCAAGAGTGGTGAGGAAACTGAGGCATGGAATCATATATGGACATTTCTTATTTTGCATGGATTTGTATATCTCTTGGTGGTTTAGACATAAAGAATGATTTGGTCCAAAAATCCCTCTGCAAAGTCTGTCTTATTGGCTTCAACTATCATGTGGCCCCAAAGGGATGAACCATAAACCAGAGTACCGGCTAGGACGGAGCTCTGGGGAGGGTGTGCTTAAAGCTGCTGGGGAACCCTGGGAGATTCAGCACTTGTCTTGTGGCCTAGGAGAGCTGGACTGTGAGATCCCATTTCTGAGGAATATCAGATAGAACCTATGCTGGGGAGTGAGTCTAGGGGCCAAACAAGGTGACAGTGCCTGGAGCCTACTCAGAAACTGAGGAGCTTAAAAAGCACCCCAGCATGTGGGTCCAAATCCAGCAGCCTGGTGAAGAAGGGGAACTTGACAAGGGCGGTGACAAGATCCTGGTAGGAAAGATGGTCTGGAACAAATCCTGGTCTTACTGAAATCAATACAAAACTCCCATTACTTCCAGTAAGAACAGACTCTGGTGATCTGTAAGTGCAAAATACTATGGTCGCTATAATCAGCACTGAAATGTACACGCATTTCACCAAGGTGCCTATACAGAGCCATTTAAATGACCTAGAAAACAGAGGATACAATACACATACTGAACTCACCCAGAAGAGTAAATTTCCACCAAGGAAATGAACAGACAAGCCTTCATGATAATTTAAAAGCATTTTAAATTTCAGATACAATTTGCATGCTCAAATGAGCATGCAAATTTTTAACTGTGAATGAACTCAAAATTTAATCTAAAGTAGGAATTTCTGTCCCACCTATTAAATACGTGTATTCATATTGCTGATTAGTATACCAGTAACCAGATTCTCTGGCTCCTTTCTGTAATTTTTCTAATAAATTTGTGTTTAGAACTGCAAGTGGGTTGAAGGTTTTATTGAACAGTCTTTGGCTTGAATATTACAGAAATAATTAAAGGGTTGATAACTCAGACCACAAACAGGTAAGAGTTGCATTTATGTTCACAGCACAAAGAGGAAATGAGAATTACAGATAATGACTTAGGAAACTAAGTTTGATAAGAGAAAAAAAACAAATGTAATTTCAGTTAAAAAAAACCTTGCAGAAATGATATTGGATCCATATATCATGTTCCAGAGTAAGAAGATTTGCAAAATAGTAAGTTATAAAAGATGTAAATTTTATATGATTTCTGTCCAGAGCATTGGGAAGGAAAAAGCAATCAACTAGCACAAAATTATCCAGATGATGTAAAGTTAACAAATGCACCTGTACTTACTTACTATAATTTCATTTAAAAAAGATGCATTACAAATGTTTTGTTGTATCTCATGGTTTTTTAGGCATCAAAACATTTTTCAAAAACACAAGCTCTTCAAAAATAACATTTCAGTTTTCAGATAAAGTGATAATAGATTCCATTTTTATTTGCCGGTGATTTGAAGTTTAAAAGGCTATTCTTTAGCGCTGGCATGCGATTAAAATATATTGAAAGTGTGTGGCATACATTCAGCAAAAGAGAATATAAACACATTCTTGTTCAATCTACCTGAACCCATTGAGAGAACTTGCACACTGGCTCTTAGGAATTAGTATCTATGTTTTCACACTGTGCATATCATAGCACAAACCCTATGAGCTGTTCTCAGTACTCTAAGTTCTGTCTACACTTCAAAAGCTTCCTTTCCACCCATTCAGTTGTCAAACCGTATTGTCCTGTTGCTCTGTACAAGGTCGACTGAGTGCAACACCCATTTTAACACTACCTCTAACAAGAGCTTTCCTCTCTAACTTCTGCGTAGCTATCGCCTGCCAGATAAATACTGCTCTACCAAAAAGCGAAGGCTGAATTATCCCACACATTAGCAATGCTTGTTCATGTGAAAGCAATCTGACATGCAGCTCCTAAACCAGCCTCCCTAGAGGAAGGGACACTGTAGGGACAGAAGCCCTTTAAAACAAAGTTGCTTAGCAGCAACACATGGCATTGGAAGAGCTCCTGGATGAGCTCCAGTGGGGAGTGACGACCAGTTCTTGGACAACAGGAAGGTAAGTGCAACAGGCATCTGATACCAATCAATTTCCGTGAGGGTTAGGTGCCTTGTTGCTTTTGAAAATTCCTCTAGGCACCTCAATACCTTTAAATCTCTGGTCCTTAGCGACTCATCTAAGGTCACCCAGCAAGCTGGCATCAGAGGTGGAACGAGAAACCCAAGTCTCTTGAGTTCCGCTTCCCACTTGGGGGAGAGACTCTTAAGGATACTCATGCTGTTTTGGAAATGTATTTTTACATCAACATTTTGACTGGTGGTGTGCTATTTCTTACCACCATGCTGGGTTCAGTTCAGTGAGGTCCATCAGAGGAGACCCTGTATGCTCTCTCCTAGAATTGCGCTCTATTCAAAATCAAAGGTCATTCTAATTGTCAGTATGTGTGTGAATAAAGCTAGCACCCTCCCTCCAAAGACATTTAGAGCATGCATGGGCACCTTTTAACTAGTCTCACTGGTTATAGACCAGAACTGAATACTACTGAATTCTTTACTTTCTTCATCCAGAAGTAACCATCCAAAGGAATTTTTAAATGGTTCACCTTCGGTGAAAAGGAAATTCTCCTGGAGTTTTCCCCAGCAGTGCGGCCTGACAGCCCATTGGGGGCTTTTTGGCTTGTTTTGTTTTGCTCTCAACTGGCATGTCTGCCTTTGTGCTGACAGCTGTCAAGCTTCAGATGCTGAAGACGAGAGCCGGTGCTCCAGTGGGACGCGTGTTCAGCAGAGCAACAGCAAAGTTTGGAACAAAAACCTTTCTAAGATAACGAGGATGTTTGCAAACAAAAGAAAATGAAAAAAGCCTTTAAAAAAAACCCAACCAAGTTACTGCTGATGGCGGGGAAATCAATCAGTCTAAACACGATATTGCAGGATTGTTTTACCATATGTCCCTTATGGAAGCGTTTCAACAGAGATTAATAAACTTCCTATGGAATTTTTAAACCAATATACAGAATTCTACAGCAAGAACATAATTCAACTTGCTGGTTTAAAAGATACCTATAGAAAGGGTCTCCTTAAATTCTATATGTTCAAAAGGCACAAATTGGAGTTGGGTGCTTAACCATCTTTTGTAAAATCTCTGACTTCAAGAGTGATTTTTCCAGCGCCCTATTTAGTTTATGAAATCTATTGTTTCATTCCTTCTACCTGTAGGACTTTCCCCAATATGGATTTTACACAGTGCAGAATGTTTTACTACCTTGAATATGGAGGCTTAGACTCTAATCCTGCTTCAATCCTTCAAATAAATTAAGGGCTGTTATAAAGAGGATGGTGATCAATTATTTTCCAAGTCCATTGGAAGCAGGACAAGAAGTAATGGGCTTAATTTGCAGCCAGGGAGATTTAGGTTAGCTATTAGGAGAAGCTTTCTAACTCTAAGGGCAGTTAAGATCTAGACTAGGCTTCCAAGGGAGGTGTGGAATCCCTGTCAGTGGAGCTTTTTAAGAACAGGTTGGATAAACACTTGCCAGGGATGGTCTTGGTTTACTTGGTCCTGACTTAGCCCAAGGTTTTGGACCAGATGGCCTCTCGATGTGCCTTCCAGCCAGACACTTCTACGATTCTATGAAACACTTGTGTGTAACTTTACTCACACCAGCAGTCCATTTATGTCAGTGAGATACTCAAGTGAGTAAAGTTACTTATGTGCATAAGCTCCTGGGGGCAGGGACCATTGTTTTCTCCTGTGTTTGTACAGCGCCTAGCACAGTGGGGTTCTGGCCCATGACTGGGGCTCCTTGGTGCAACCACAACATAAATAATAAACAAATAAATAATTCATACATGTGGGGGGAAGTGGGGCCTTGGAAAGTACATTTGAAATACTATAAGCTGGCAGGATTTCATATAAAGTAGATCAGGCACGAAAGCCTTAAAATATTAATTTTACTTAAAACAATCTACATGGCTATAGCACCTCTCATCTGAGGTTCTGAAAGCACTTTGCGCACAGTTATTAATGGAAATACACTTATTTTACATATAAACATTTTTCAGCTGGGGAAACTGAGGCAGGGGGATGATGTGACTTGTCCAAGGCCGTACAGGGAAGCAGTGTCAGAGCTGGGATTAGAATGCAAAAATCTCCCAACTCTCTGTTGTCACTACTCCATTCCCAGCATGGAATGATATCAATACTGTGAGGACTGTGGAAAGTTTTTATTTATTCATAACTAGTAATGTTTGCGACAATTAAACAGAGAGATGATCTTTGTATGGGCGAGGTGTTAAAGGATTCTAGCTGAGCTGTATTTCCTCTGCGAATGGGAAAAGAAGGAAAATATTTTAGTTGGTAGGTAAAGTCCAATTGAATAGACTGATTTTTATCACCTAACTCAGTGAGCCTGATAGCTTAGTCAATTTAGCTTAAAATAGACCCTTCTCTCTTTGCAAGAGATCCAATGATTTATTTTGGGCAATCTAAATGGAAAGAGGAAGGACTGAAGCACACAATGTCCTTCCCTATTCTTAATATCGATATTCGATTTCAGTGTGCAAAGTGAGATTAATAAACCAGATAGATAGGCAGAGAGCAGGCAGAGTGCAAGTTGCAAATTAATGCAGGGCCAGTTTCCTATTTCATGCTGCTTGAATGTCTCATAGTAAAAAACTGATATCCCTCCAACTGAATATTAGAGGAAAAAGCCTTTTTTTTTTTTTTTTTTTTTTTTTTTTTTTTGCTCTTCTGGGACTCTGAAAAAAACGTCCACGGTTCACATTCATATTTTTGCCAGGCATCTTTCCTCAGCTGCAGTTCTCCCGATAACCCAACTGCTTGAGTGCTACATCTCCATGGGCCTTTGCCAATGTACTCCCTTCCTCACTTTCACCCCTGCCACTGCAGCCCCGACCTCCCTTAAGCAGAGAGTCTGCCACTCATGCTAAATTTTATCATCTAAAATCAAAACTTCCAAACACTTCTACTTGAGAGTAAAATCAGGGTTTAAGTATACAGAGGCAGAAAGCTTTGTAGCACTTAAAGAAGCACCTATACTTTGAAGTAAATGGTTCCTTATACACCATCTACAACAGTTTCTAACTTAAAAAGTAAGTATGGAATCTGTGTCTCTTACAAAGGAAGAGAACTAGTTATTTCAACATGCTTTTCTCTTGTTTAATCTATTTGTTATTATGAAAGGAAGCAGCATTTTCCAGTGGACTGTGATTTGTACGGGGGTTAGACATGGGTTTGAGTCAGTGCATAATTTGAAATGAAAGAGATGCTGGGGGTTAGGCCTGGCACAAATTAAGCACTGGTTTGAGTCCTAGAGTTCCCACTAGCCTGCTGGGTGACCACAGGCAAGTTAATTCCCCTCTCTGTGCCTCAATCTCCTATGGATGGAAAGCACTCAGAGCTAAGTATAATGATGTTGAACTTTATGTTTGTCTACCCCATTTTCCATCTGTCTGCCACCTAACATTCCAATCCTGACTGCAAGTGTCGTAAGCCTTTCACGTGAGACATCTATTTGGAAACCATCCTTCACTGCATGACACATTGGGATCTGGAGAAGTATTGGCAGCGATTTGGAAGCCTCTCTATTACATTTTTTAATACAACCAATCCCTGGAAGATGCCATGCATATAGTCTATTCCTAGTTTACTTCACTCTGTCTCAAAAAAAGCAAACAAAAGATAGGTTCTATTTTGTAAAGCATAATCAGGCAGAAGAGATTGCACATCAGTTGCTAATGATAGGCCCTGATCTTCCATTGGGTGCCATGTGAGTACAGTAGTCCATCTGCACAGATCACAGTGCAAGAGATGGCTTTGAAGAGTAACCCACAGGCAATATAGTATGTCATAATACATTAAAAAACCCTTAGGCAGGACAAAAATGGCAATGTATATTCTTCTGAACATTTTGATCCATTTATACTTATTTAAGATGCAATAGCCTATATCAGCAGTTTTCATGGAGTCCATTGTAGTGGTCTACAGGACAAACAGAAGAACGGCAGATGTGAAAGGTGAATTCAAACTGGAACAGGTACAGAGAAAGGCTACTAAGATGATCAGAGCAATAGAGGGCCTGTTTTAGGAGAAGAAAAAGGAAGAGCTTTGCTTGTTTAGCTTAGCACAATGAAGGCTGAGAGGATATTATTACTCTCAATAAATACATCGGGGCAGTAAACAGGAGGGATGGAGAAGAGTTAGTGAAGCTAAAGAATAGTGTCAGCATAAGAACAAATGGATATAAATTGTCCATGAATAAATGTAGACTGGAAATGAGAAGAAGGTTTCTAACCATCAGAGGAGGGAGGTTCTGGAGCAACCTTTCAATAGCAGCAGTGGAGGCAAATCTCCTAAGTAGTTTTAAGATGGAGCTTGATAAGTTTACAAACAAGATTGTCTGAAGGAGCTTCCAGTGATAACAGGCCCTGGATTTGGTTATCCAGAGAGTCCTTCCAATGCTATGTTCTTAGGAATGTGGGGTTTTGATCTCTTCAGGTGAAAACCACTGCTGAAGATATTCTATTTCACTTTAAGCAGCTTTCTCTGTAAAGTGACCGCTTGGCAATGAATGTTTATGTGTACAAGCCTACTGTTCAGATAACAACTGAAGCTAATTTTGAGTTGACGCTGTTCCAAAGATGAGTGCGTTCAGTTAAATAAATACAATTTTAAACAGCAGTGCTATAGATGTCAAGTCACTCACATTTTTAACAAATACAAATTCAGATCAATGTTAATTAAAAGTAGGTAGGATATCTTAGCTGCGTAGGACCATGTTACTTTACAAATGGAAACGTAGCCATTGATCCTACAATCTCATCTATGCAAACAGACCCTTCAGTCCATGAAGAGTTCCACTGAAGTCAAAGAATCCAAAGTCTCTCCATGCAGAACCAATTGCGGGATGAACACGTTAGCCTCATATGAAATGTACAAGTTCCAGCATATAGTCACTGCCATTCCAAATTTCTTTCTACAAGGCAATCCAAGGCCTGGTCTATACTAAAAAGTTAGGTGGACTCAGTTACATCACTCAAGGGGGTGAAAAATTCACCCCCAAAGCATCGTAGTTAAGCAAACTCCCAGTGTAGAAAGCGCCAGATCAGTGGAAAAATTCTTCCCCTGACCTAGTTATTGCCTCTCGGGGAGGTGGATTACTTACCCTGATGGGAGAACCCCTCTGAACGACACAAGTAGCCTTTATACTCAAGTGTTACAATGGCATCTAATGTTGCTGTAGCATTCCAAGTGCAGACGAGCCGTGAATGAATAGAATTTGAACAACTGTCTCAATTTGCCAATGCTACCTCTGTTTCTGCAAAAAGGTAATGAAATAAGCAGCTTTAACTGGTCAGGTCAGACCCAATATCAGACAGTTTAGCTAAAGTGAAGAGACACAGCCAAATTCTGCTCTGTCATGCCAGTGAAGAGGAGTAGCTCCACCCGGTCATTCAGGATTTAGAGTGGTGGAACAAAGCCAAATCTGATCCACTTTGGTAACATTTCCACTTGATAGGCAAATATTCTCTGCCTCTTGCAATTTATTCTCCTTCTCCAGAAGGATGCGGTCCAGCTATTACCAATGCTGTAGAATTTGCTCCATTAATTACACATCTGTTGCCTCTCAGTGGAGCAGAGAGAAGTCACTTAAAAGGTCTCGAGTGGATACAAAATAGTTCAAACTGACAAACTTTTATCAAGATTAACTCATTTTACTTACAGAGACTGACAGTCAGTATAAAAATCAGAGTAGCTATTCAAAGTGTCAAATCAGTGCAACAAGCTTCAAGAACACTATCTGAAAGACTCACTTTATATAAGAGGCTCATTTACAGAAGGTTTGATGAAAGCACTGGATGCTGATGGATACGCAGTAGGTGTTCCATTCCCCTCCACCCTGAGGTCCCCTATAAATGTACTTCAAACCTGACTTGGAGGGACTTCTTTAGGGTTGAAAAAGGAGTTCAGTTCCCATGACCTACTGGGTCCTTGGTCTGTCCACTAAGACTATGTTGGAGAAAGATGGTCTTGTAGTTAAGGCACTGAACTGGGAGTCAGCAGTTGGGGGGGGGGTTCAAAAATCCCAAGTCTCCCACAAAGTGATATGGGCCAAGTCTCCAGGGCCCATGTTTTCAAGAGAGTGAAGGGTCCCATTCTGGCACCTAACTGGAGTAGGCAGATTTTCAGAAGTGCTCAACAACCAATGGATAACATTTCTGGTTGTAATTTTGCTTTTAATTAAACCTGGAGCATGAAATGGAGAGTATGAAATCACAATTACAGAAAATTAGTGCAATTGCTGCAGGTCTGCTCTGTGTTTAAATCAGTTATGA
The DNA here is from genome assembly GCF_026122565.2 of Emydura macquarii macquarii. Classification (NCBI taxonomy): domain Eukaryota; kingdom Metazoa; phylum Chordata; order Testudines; family Chelidae; genus Emydura; species Emydura macquarii. The sequence goes on from NW_027133415.1 coordinate 24,226, forward strand.
AACCTCTCTTGAGAAATTCCAACCTCCAAAGTGATATTTAAGCTACAGACGTGTTCTTGGATGTCTTCTTATGGTAGTTTCTATCTAATAGGGATGGTTCAAATATTTTTGATGGCAGTTTTTGACTGGAAAACTCTGTTTCATCTAATGTTTTGATAGAATGTGTCCATGTTGATGTTTTTGAGCATTTTAGATGGAAAAGTTTACAAGCAGAATAGCAATTTGAAATGAAACAGTACTTTATTTCAGGATGAAATAGAAATGACATATTAGAGAAACTGTAGAGAACATGTAGAGAAACTGGAAAGGATCCAAAGGAAAGTGACAAAAATGATCAAAGGAATAGAATGCAAGCCATATGAAGGAATTGCGTATGCTGAGTTTAGAAAAGAGATTAAGGGGGAACCTGATAGACATGTTCAAATACTTGAAAGTCTGCAATTAAAAAAAAATGGCAAAAAGTTGCTCTCTCTTGCCAAAGAGGGCAGGACAAGAGGCAATGGGTTCAAACTACAGCACAGCAGATTTAGATTAAATCTCAGGAAAAATGTCCCAGCTGTAAGAACAGTAGAATCATGGAACAGACGGCCTCAAAGGTTGTGGAATCTCCTTCACTGGAGGTTGTCAAAAGGAGGCTGGTTAGCCATCTGTCTTGGATGGTTTAGACACAACAAATACTGCATCTTGGCAGGGGGTTAGACAAGATGACCCTTGCGGTCCCTTTTCACCCTATGGTTCTATGATTTATATACAGCTGAAGGGACATTTAGAGACTTGCGCAGAAGTAAATCTGTTCATGATTTTATAAATACAAAAAACAGGTTTCCCTAAAATCACCAAAGGAGTGCTTTAAATGAAGGTGCCCAAGTCTTATAACATTGAACTATTCTGTATTCAAGAGAATCGTCTGAGAAAACTATGCATAGCCATCTGAATCACAATGTAATGAACTGTCTAGTTTGTATTTATGAGTGCACGCACCAGTCTGTGTATATGCATGTGCGCCAATATCCCCTAATAGATGGATTCAGAATTACTCAATGGTGTGCCCAAAGCCCTGAGGGACTAATGTAATTTCCTCTGTGAGCTGCACTGAACGAGGAACAAATAGCGTCAGGTATTTTACCAGTGTTGCTATTATGCAGTATATTTATTGCCTACTTCTTCCTTTCTGCTGTATTTCAAAAACTAGTCTGGATTGAGAGACGCTCCTTAATAGACCTCAAATCATTGGCGAGAACAGTCATCCAACTTTAGTTACTTGGAGCGTTATCTCAAACATATCATGAGCCACCATATTACCCCAAAAACGTGCTCTGAAGTCTCCCTAGCGTCTATTTGCCACAAGCTGGGAATGGCCGACGGGATGGATCACTTGATCCATTGTTCTATTCATGCTCTCTGAAGCACCTGGCATTGGCCACTGTCAAAAGACAGGATATCGGGCTAAATGGACCATTGGTCTGACCCAGCATGACCATTCTTATGTTCAAGTATCAGTTATTGAGTCATATTACTGCGGCTTACAAATATGTTTTTGTGCCTTAGATCTTTATAAAGCAACACCCTCGAGGCGCGACTCATGATGGTATGTTCCACGTTACTGTTCCTTTACATTTGTGGTCTTCATTAAAAGACAAGTTTCCTGCCACATTTGTTAAAGTTAGATGCACCTGCCAGCTCTCATTCATTCTTTTCTACCATTTATTATTCCATTATACAAGACAGAAAGAGGAGGAAGTACTAAAACCTAAGGAGATTAACAAGTGTTCAGAAATATCTAACCTCTTATTAACAGAAGATAGACAATAGCACAATGAAAAATGCAATTTCATTGTCCCAGTTTCAGTGTTTTCTTGTTCTGCGTCTAATTCGCACTGGAAGACAGAAGTTGAGTGAGCTCCGGCCATTCTCAGTTATTGTTTCAAGGAGGAATATAGTCCAGTGAATAAGGCACTGGACTGGGAATCAGGAGACCTTGGTTCTAGTCATGGCCATAACACTGATTGGCAAGGTGGCCATGGCCAAGTCACTTTGTCTCTGTTTCCCCTCCCACCCTTTGTCTTGTCTGTTTAGATTTAAAGCTCTTTGGGGCAGCGACATTTATTATTCTGTATTTCTACAGGTTCAATGGGGCTCTCCAACTCAGCTGGGACTGATAATACATAATACAATTAAGTTATTATTTCTATTGTGATAGTGGCCAAATTCCCCAACTGCCATTGGAGCACCATGGTGTTAGGTGCTATACAGAATAAAAAAACCAATCAGTCCCCTACCCCAACGGGCTTAGAATATATAAAGGGGGAAAGGGACAGAACACACGATGAAAGTGACACATATGCCTCCTTTTCAAATATAATTTCAAATATAATTATCTTTATGAACTACAGGCAACCCTGTAACAAACCATTGCTTGTTTGAATATCAAATTGACATATCTCGAGCATCACTTTTATTTTCATCTGTACTCATGTCTCCAATTAATATACATCTGCCCACTGATTAATGTCGAAAAGAAAAGGTATTAAATATACAGATTTCCTCTCCAATGCCAAAATACCCTCTTAAACAATCTGCACCCAACACCCATTAGACTGGCAACTCCCAGTCTGGCTTTAAATGTGCTCTCTGCCCCTTCCGGGTAACCCTTATTCCATTCCATTAACAGAAATCTCACACTCCCAGATGAGTTTGCACACGGGGACTGCCAAACAATACTTAGCATGAAAACTTTTTTTAAAAACAAACCCTTTAGACCTGCCTCTCTTCTCTCTGAAGCAACGTACACATTCGTGTCTGCAGTGCATGTTGGAATCTCATTTATAAGCAAAGAATTCATTGCACTGCTGCAGGCTTGGGGGCACAGGTGAAATTACAGCAAAGGGATTGCACTGAAAGCTGCTGTAAGGATGCTGAATGTATGGTGGGGATTTTCCACTGGGATGTGAAACAGCAGGCAGAGCAAACAAGAGAATCATCTCCTCTCACAAAAACATGAATTGTGCTACTAGAATGTCAAAAGAAGATTAGCCAACAGGTTAGGGAAGATAGGCCACTGTGATCCAGTGGAACTGCTAGATGATTTACTTCTAATCCTGTTCAGGAAGCAAAGAGCTTTGTCCTTCTCTAAGGCTAACAGCCTAGATTGGATCCATTGCAAGAAAATGGTTTTAGCTATCCACACTTACAGAAAATTCATTGCTATTATGGCATTCGATCACCGCTTGCGTTGCTCTGCATTCTTTTGCACTGTATTTTGTAATGTTGGATGGCCTTGAAATGAGTAACACTTGGAAAAAGCACACTGCAACACAATTTCCTTCAGGGGATGAGAAATGGTTTGAGAGGCTGTAACACGCTGTTGGGGACACCCAGAGCTAGGAGCTACCGTGTTACCTCTCTGCCTCAGCAAGAGCCAGCTTTGCTGGAGATTAGACAATGCGTCATCTCCCTGCCACTCCCGTCTGTCTTCTCCACCAGCAGACTCCTCAAGGCTCTCCTGTCCCCAAGCCTTGCCTAGCAGGTGACAATCAATGAACTCCAGCCCCCAAACTCCTCGGATGTTTCTCAGCAGTGCACAGCACCTGCGGCTGTACATTTGCAGAAGATACTAAGTTTGCTGCTCCAGTAAAGAGTCAGTACATTACAGCTTATTCACTTAACCGGGGTAAACTCACTCTTGTCTTCACACACCGAGTTGATTTATAGTTAAAGTAAAATAAATTTTTTAAACAAAAATCATAGGTTTAAATAATACCAAGTAGAAAGAATAAAGGTAGAAAGGATTACAAACAAACAAAAGAAACATATACTTCTAAGATGAAAACCTTGAACTAGGGTTTTTTGATTCAAAGTAGTTTTCTCCTATAGTCCTTATTCACCATGGCTGGCTAGTTATTAGCCAGGATCCCCACAGAGTCCAAGGCACTGGTTTTCCTTGTCTCCTCATTCGAAGGATAACTTAGGGATTCATTCCCCCTCTCTTTATAATCCAGTAAACCTTTGAAACGTATTCTTCCAAAATAAAGTTCGTTTCTCCTGCTGTGTGTGGATGCCATGCTGTCTGCGGCAGCCTCTACAGCGCATTCTGGTGGTTTTTACAATGCAAATGATCATTGCCTGAGACCCTGGATACCAATGAATAGTTCACTGAATTTGGCCACACCTGGTCTGAGGTGTTGGCCTCTTTCCTTTGTCTGGAGAAACCAGGTCTATCAACTCTCCTGATATGTCTGGTTTAAATATCTTTTAGTCAGAGGCTTTAAAGTTTAATATCAGTGAGCATCCATAATTCTACACATGACGTTGTCACACACATTTCTTAATGATATTATTGACCAATGTGTTATCAGGCTTCGAGTGATGCTTCAAAGGCATGTTTTGTACAAATATTACTGCAGTAGTGAATAGGGAGTACTTGACTAGTGTACCAAATGGCCCCTTTCAGATATTCTGGAGACTTTCACACTCGCTTTTCAAGGCTATTGTCAACCAGTAATTTACACCCACAACGCTCTAGTAGAAAATGCATTTCACTTTTTAATGTGGGGAGGAAATTCTTTGATTCTCCTTCCCATATCTGTATCTTTTAGACTGGCAACTCTTCAGGGAATCAGTGGTCTTGATTTCTTTGTTTTGTGCTCCACAGAGCACATTTTGGTGCTAACCAAACTGCACGATCTCAGACATATACTTCCACAGAGACTTTCAAATCAAGGAAATATGGTAGGCGTCCAGCTTGGCTTAACAAAGACGTCTTTGGCGAACTTAAACGCAAAAAAGAAGCTTACAAGAAGTGGAAGCTTGGTCAGACGACTAGGGAGGATTATAAAAACACTGCTCAAACGTGCAGGAATGAAATCAGGAAGGCCAAAGCACAATTGGAGTTGCAGCTAGCAAGGGACGTGAAGGGGAACAAGAAGGGTTTCTACAGGCATGTTGCCAACAAGAGGAAGATTCGGGAAAGTGTAGGCCCCTTAAGGAATGAGGGAGGCGACCTAGTGACGGAGGATGTGGAGAAAGCTGAGGTACTCAATGCCTTTTTTGCCTCTGTCTTCACAGACAAGATCAGCTCCCAGACTGCTGTACTGGGTGGCACAGAATGGGGAGGAGATGAACATCCCGCAGTGCTGAAGGAACAGGTTCAAGACTATTTAGAAGGATTGGACATTCACAAGTCCATGGGGCCGGATGCAATGCACCCGAGGGTGCTGAGGGAGTTGTCTGAGGTGATTTCAGAGCCATTGGCTATTATCTTTGAAAGCTCGTGGCAACAGGGGGAGGTCCCTGAGGACTGGAAAAAAGCAAATATAGTGCCCATCTTCAAAAAAGGGAGGAAAGAGGATCCGGGGAACTACAGACTGGTCAGCCTCACCTCAATCCCTGGAAAGATCATGGAGCAGGTCCTTAAGGAATCCATTTTAAGGCACTTGGAAGAGAGGAAGGTGATCAGGAACAGTCAACACGGATTCTCCAAGGGAAAGTCATGCCTGACCAACCTGATTGCTTTCTATGATGAGGTGACTGCCTCTGTGGATGTAGGGAAGGCGGTGGATGTGATATACCTTGACTTTAGCAAAGCTTTTGATACGGTTTCTCACAGTATTCTTATCAGCAAGTTAAAGAAGTATGGGTTGGATGAAAGGACTATAAAATGGATAGAGAACTGGCTAGAGCATAGGGCTCAACGAGTAGTGATCAATGGCTCCATGTCTAGCTGGCAACCGGTCACAAGTGGAGTTCCCCAGGGGTCGGTCCTGGGGCCGGTTTTGTTCAACATCTTTATTAATGATCTGGAGGATGGGGTAGATTGCACCCTCAGCAAGTTTGCGGACGACACTAAGCTGGGGGGAGTGGTAGATACCCTGCAAGGTAGGGATAGGATACAGAGTGACCTAAACAAACTGGAGGATTGGGCCAAAAGAAATCTAATGAGGTTCAACAAAGAAAAGTGCAGAGTCCTCCACTTAGGAAGAAAGAATCCCATGCACAGCTATAGACTGGGGACCGACGAGCTGGGCAGCAGCTCTGCAGAAAAGGACCTGGGGGTAACAGTGGATAAAAAGCTGGATATGAGTCAGCAGTGTGCCCTGGCTGGCAAGAAGGCCAATGGCATATTGGGCTGCATTAGGAGGGGCATTGCCAGCAGGTCACGGGAAGTGATTATTCCCCTCTATTCGGCATTGGTGAGGCCGCATTTAGAATATTGTGTCCAGTTTTGGGCCCCCCAATACAAAAAGGATGTGGACAAGTTGGAGAGGGTCCAGCGGAGGGCAACAAAAATGATTAGGGGGCTGGAGCACAGGACTTATGAGGAGAGGCTGAGGGAACTGGGCTTGTTTAGTCTGCAAAAGAGAAGAATGAGGGGGGATTTGATAGCGGCCTTTAACTACCTGAAAGGGGGTTCTAGGGAGGATGGGGCTAGGCTGTTCTCGGTGGTGGCAGATGACAGAACAAGGAGCAACGGTCTCAAGTTGCAGTGGGGTAGGTCTAGGTTGGACATTAGGAAAAAGTTTTTTACTAGGAGGGTGGTGAAGCACTGGAATGGGTTACCTAGGGAGGTGGTGGAATCTCCATCTTTAGAGGTTTTTAAGCTGCGGCTTGACAAAGCCCTGGTTGGGATGATATAGCAGAGGTTAGTCCTGCTTTGAGCAGGGGGTTGGACTAGATGACCTCCTGAGGTCCCTTCCAACTCTATGATTCTATGATTCTATGATTCTATAAGGAGTTCAGCTTACATACTAAGTAATTAACCTGCACAATACCCCAGGGAGGTGGACAGTGTCATTGCCTCCATTTTACAGATCAAAGAATTAAGATACACAGAGCTAGGAAGTGTCTTGTCCTCCAAAGTTACATGGCAAATCAATGGTAGAGCAGAGAACAGAATCCAGGAGCCTTTCAGATCTCCTAATCTATCTAGATAATACATCCTGCATAATAACATGGCACATGAAAGCTAACCTACTGTTACAATCACTTCTTACAACTAATGGTAAGTAAATGTCTAAAGGTTCAAAGTTTAGGTTCTGTGATATAGCGGAGGCAGAAGGCTGTAGAAAAGTGATTGAGGGAGATATATAAGCCTCAGAATGCTCCGGGCTCTGTTCCCTGCAGTTTAGCTGAGAGTCGTTAGGGGGCAATTAGGAGCAGCTGTGGCTAATTAGGGACCATCCAGGTGCTCCATAAAAACCCTCTGACCCAAACAGACAGAGCACAAGCTGGGAGGAGCAGGAGTGCCGTGCTGTACCGTGCCTAGGAGGACTGATTGCGAGGAAGACTAGACCAGAGTGCAGAGATTCTGTGGAAGAGCGGACTGGAGGAAGGTACCTGGCTCAAGAAGCCAGAAGGAGGGGGAAAATTAGCCTGGGGAAGAGAGTTTGCAGTTGGGAACACGGTGCCAGCAGCACATAGCTGCTTCTCACAGGGCTCCTGGGCTGGGACCCGGAGGAGTGGGTGGGCCCGGGTCCTCCCCCCTCCTCGGGGAAAATGGAGTGACTGGAGATGCCCTGACCCACTACAAGCAATGGAAGCGTGAGGCCTACTAGGGTGGACTTGGCTGTCTGCCACGGTTCAAAATGATTAAGCACCTAAAAACCCCTTGAGACTGCAAGAGTGGGTTGATCATCCTTGGAGAAATGGCTTTCTTGGAAGTGGCCTTGTTGTTTTCTCCGTACATGCAATCAGTCAGAACCCTAAAATGTAAAGCTGTGCCAGAGAAGAAGCTTTTCAAACAGTTGAGACTCACAAAAGTCTGTTTTGGGGAGAGGTTTTTTCTTTTGTTTTTTAATATCATTAGCAATTCAGCTACCCATTAAAGCCAATTAATGAAAAGCTTTTGTCAATTGGGTTAGTTTCCATGCACAGTCAAAGCAGTTCACAGCAAGATCCATGGCTTTCTATCACACAAGGAGAAATTCACCCGTGCCCAGTTGGCCAACACGAGATTGACCACCCCTTGCACCTGCTTACCTCTATTTTGGAGGCTTAAGGGAGATGTCTGATGTATAACCCTTGTGTGAGCCATTGGCAGAGGTGAGTTTCACCCTACATGCAGCTACCAATATCCCCTGCTTCGCAGTATGTCTGTATGTCTCATACAACAATCCAGGGCTAGATCGAGATCCCTTACTCATGCTAAACAGTACCTTTCACCCTAATTAGTTCTATTGAAGTCAAAAGCGGCATGAAGTAAGACATTATGTCCTATGGCTAAATATCACAAAGCAACTCTTAGTGAATATTCACAAGCTACTGTAAAAAAACCTTCTCCTGTTTGCATCAATGAAGCTTGGATTTCATTTCAAGTTTGCTTCCCACTAGAGAATTAGATATTTCATTCATTCATCATTGCCTGTTTTTCCTCAGGACAGAAGAATTCACTGCAATTAATCTGAAGAGAGCTTGCTACCACTGTTGATGATGAAATACCTTTGGAAAATGTCTTTAAAATGGAGTTGAAACAAAACTGCTGATCAAAAATCTCAAATATATTTGTACCTCCTGGCTAGAGCTGGGTGAGAAATGGTTTTCCCATCCTACAAACATTTCTGAAAACTCAGTAATGTTCCTGTTCTGCATTGGGGGTAAAACCACAATTTTTTGCTTGAAAAAAAACCCCAGAGACCCTACCCAGAATAGCTTGTTGGTTAGGGGACTCCCCTGTGATGTGACACACCCAGGTTCAAGTCCCTGCTCTAATTCAGGCAGAGCAGAAATTTGAACCTGGGTGTTCCATATCCCAGGTGAGTGCTTTAACCAGGGGTCTTTTGGGGAGGGAATACAGGAGTGTCTCCTCCCTTCTGCAAATCCTGGAAGTGAGAAACCTTCCCAGCAGCAGTTTTGTTAAAACTGATATTCCCATGAGAAAAGCGTTGATTTTAATGAAGGAGCCTTTTCTGACAGTCATTTGTCAAAATAATTTCCAACCAGCCTTCATCCTGTCCTGGAATGGAGGCTTAATCCCCTAAATCAATTACTATCTGCCTCTGCAGATTGCTCAAACAGTGATATGCCCTAACTCTTGATCAGTCCCATAACAACAAGCACCCAGCTGATGAGCTCAAACTTTTCCATTGTTAATAAACAAAAGCTCGTATCCCCATTGAATTCTATTGCACTTCTCTACAAATGACATATAAAATTAAAAAAGCTGGGTTTATTTTTGATCCTTCACACAGTATGTTAGAAAACACTTGTGCTATGTAAGTGATTTCTAAGGGCCCTAAATCAACATGAAGTGTTCCGGCTGAGCAACCCCTGCCAACACATTTATTTTAGGAGTTGAATATAGCAGCTTGAAATAAAAAGTACTAGGAAGGGTGGTTGTTTTATTGTGACAATTCTAAAACTTCACAACACAGATTTGATATCATTGTACTCTAGGCTGGGCACGTAGCTGTTAATATTCACAGTAAAATATTTTTTATCAATGCACGCACACACACACACGGCGGTGTTTTACTGCAAAATTGATCAGTCCTACAATCTACTCCATGAAATTGATGAGATTTTGCATCTGCTGCTCTCTGTCACGGTAAGCATAAAATTACCACTGTATTGTGTGTCTTTTCCCTCACTTTCTTGCTTATCCATAGGCAGAGAAAATAGTTTGTCATAAACAGTGCTTATCATAAAGAGAAAACACAAAGTGAGATCCTTGATGAATCTACTTTGAAGTTATGGACTCAAAATTATCCTTCCATAAAATAACCATGGGAAGGGAGAAGAAGACATTCTATATTTGTTTGATTTTTAAAGGGAAGGGAAAGGTTGCTCCCTGGAAGGATGTCAGTAAATGTTGGTTTTACCCTGTTGTGCAGGAGAAAGTCTCACAGAGCTAAGCCACGTAAAGCAATTCCACTACTGATGTTACATTACTACTGCTATCTAGAAGATTGGGTAATACAATTGCTTCTAGCCATAATGTCTAGAAAAAATTCTAATGTCCTATATTATAAGGAAAAGATTGCGCTTTAACAGCCATAAAGAACAGGAGAGAGACACTTATATGCAAGCAAGGCCAGTTGAAATTTTTCAGATGAAACATTTCTCCCATCAAAACAGGCAGATTCAGACTGACAAACATTTTGCGAATTAGTGTTAAATTAGCTAAACTGTTTCAGTTCAAAAAAATAAATCACTACGAAGATGAAGTGTTCATTTCAATGTTTTCATTTTTCAATTTGAACTGACTTTTTGTTTAGTCTTTTTTCTTTAAAAAAGAAAGGTATAAAAACCCTCAAACACCTTATGTTTGGGTCAAACAAAACGTTTAGTTCAAAGTGATTTTTTTTTTTTTTTTCTTCCATTTTTTTGTTTGGTCACTAACTGAAAACAATGATAACAGCCTCCACCCCCATCGTTTACACGATTCTATATGCAAGAGGAGTAGTGGAGAAAGGTAAGGTCTGCTACTGAACAAATGTATTTGGGAAATCGGAACAGGAGCGCCTCAAGTGACATGTTAGCAACCATTCAAATTGTAAGGGTAATGCTGTTCTGCAGCATGTTATTGGATCTATTTAGATAGCAAAGGAGGTCTTTACTCATTTTTCCCTCAGCTCTTAATCAGGCAAACTCTCACTGAAATTAACAGGTATTTGCCTAACTATCAATTTTTAATTGTATTGATTTTTTTGCTTAAGAAGTTTAGCCAAAACTAAAGATTTTAGCAATATTGACATAGAGCAGGTAAAAACCCCGTAACAGGATTCTCAAATTTTGCCTTAAACATGCTTCTCTGTGCAGTGATTTTAAAGATTCGTCCAAAATTTGAGTTGCCTCATTTTGTAAGACATTTCAGCAAGATAGTTGGATGTCACAAAATTACTAGATAGCATTAACTGATATTGGCAGTTCATATCAGTGAACGTAGTGTTTGAATAATACACACATATTTGTTAGTATTTGGAGTAACTACTCTTCCTGCTTGCACATCCATTAGGATTTCTTGGTATTAGCTGAATACTTATAAGTATAATATGAATAATCACATGTGCCAACCAACATGTCTTACATACAGCCATATTCTTTTTCATAGTAGCTGCAAAGCATGCTGGGAACACAGAAGCTACAGAAAAGCTATGATAATCTTATAGATCAGAGATGGTTATTACCATAGCAGCACAGACAATGGTGATTTGTTTCCCTAGTTAACCAGACCTTGCTATCAATTCAAGATGCAAATGGCCAGCAATGGAAAGCAATGCTACACCTAAATGCAAGTGCCCATATGCTATTATGGGTGTTTAATTAAAATAATAATAATAAATTAAAAAAAAAAACAGACTTGACAGCAGATACAGACTTGAGTGTTAACTTCACTATCCGAACCATTGTTACCCCATCTTCCCCCCTCTCTCTCTTTCACTCTCTCCCTCCTCCTCCTCCCATTTCCAGCATGTCTGAGCCTCTTCCACTTGTGCAGTCCCTGATGGAGACCCCCCAGGAGCAGAGAGTCGAGGGGTGAGAGGTTGAGCAAGTACCAAGAGGCTTCTGACTTCACTTCTGCTGAGGGGACTGGTCCCAGAAGAGGCAGCTAGGCAGGGGCATAATTTAAGCAGCTGGGGATTAATCCATTTTGCATATCCCACAGCAGCCTATAATCTACCCTTTCCAGCAGAAGCCTAAGGGAAGGTAGGCAGCAATAACACCACCTGCCTTGGTTCAGAGTAAATCCCCTGGGAGGTGCAAGGGGCCTTGCAGGTAGAGGAGTATTGGGTTTCATTTCCTCTATCTGTAGTCTGCAGCCATGGGAGGGTGATGTGATTATACATGGGTGCAGGTCTGACATACCCTTCAGTAGAGGGCAGTGGTAAGAGGTATTGTAGCCTACAGGTAATGCAGTGATCCTACAAGTCTTAAGGTCTATATGACAATAGTTTAGCATAAGCTTAGCTAAGGCATAAGCAACTAACCAGGAGTAACTCTAGTTCATAAGATATCGCAAGACAGATCACAGTAATGACTGAACTGCTGACAGGTAACCCCCAGGTCCTAGTTTATACCAGCTTGGGATATTTTAAGTTAGGAACATCAGCAGATGTCTGATGACAAGAGTGCCATGGCAACTGACAGACATATATGCTAACAAATTTGAGATACCAGGTCTAATAACCTATGAGAGAAGATTAGTAGGGGAAGATATACAGATAAGGAAACCCCTAATGAATATGCATTGGGCATAGTGACATCAGTGTAACACATTATAAAAGTGGTAGCCTGGCCTGTGTGCCTTGGGAGATGCCAGGCTGACACCACGGGTGGTGATGGTGAGGATGACTAACATTTCGGATCCTTTTGCAAAGGATAGTGCGAGTATAGGAATGCACATTCTGCGTTATTTCCATCTGCCTGGCTCGGTTGGAGTGTTTGTCACTTCGCTAACTGTTAATAAAAATATTACAAATGCAGAAAGATTTCCTAAGTGTGAGTGTTATACCTGTCCATGGCAGGGTTACCAACTACACTTACATTTTAGTAATACAGGCCCTGATATTGGGACAGGAACTTAACAAAGCTCAGAGTGTTCATTGGGAATACTTAAATAATCAACATAATACACAGTCAATAGATCAGACAACAGTATGCAACTCACACTTAACACAGACCTGGCTCTTTGCCCCCCTTTTGTGGCTAGAGCACCACTCTGAACCAACTATGGCCTTTAGTAGGAAGGACCAAGTTCATTAGCTCAGAGACAGCAGCAGCTTCATGCTTTGAGATGAAGCAGCCCTAGATTCAGTCCCCCCTATTAGCTGTCCTGGAGCATGATTACAGATAGTAGCCTGCACAGAGATCTGAACTGCTATGGACTTCTGAGAAAATCAGATCCAGCTTCCCCAGCCATGGGGAGTGAAACCCATGCTGATGCTGTATGCATATGGGTTTATGACTCTAACCTACTGCCTCCAAGCTATTGGAACCAGTTCTTTAAAACCATGAGCTCCTACCGCCAGAGCTAGAGCCACAGGTGCCAGATTCAATCCCCACAAGTAACCTGACAAGGGGAATCATTACACATGCAGTTGGCAGGAGGGCAACACACCAAGATAATATATTATTTTAGAGAGTGGGAAACTTGTGATGGCCGCTGGGTAGATGGTGGTGACTGACAGTACGGCGAACCAGTGTCAGGGAGATACTAGCAGCTGGGGTCTGTGGGGTTCTCACCCCTTCTCTGGGGACAGCTTTGGCCATCCCAGCTGCGGCCAGTGGGGGGAGTCCGAGCCCACCCTCTACTTCAGACACCAGCCCAGAGACCCTGATGGCAGCAGCCTCCCGCTGCTGGTGCAGCAAAACTGTTACAGTCTTTCCCCTGGGCTGCCTCCCCATGCTGCCCTTCCTGGGCTTGAGTAGCCACCTTCCTGGTAGTGGCAGCTTCTCCCTACCGTGATTCTGTGCCCCTAGTCCACTCCTGCTTCTGGTTGTCTATCTGCTTTCTTCAGCTCCTGGTTCCTCAATCTCATAGCCACAAACTCTCACAGCACTCTGACTGGAGCAAGAGTTTTTAATAGGTCTTGGGCGGGCCCTTAATTAGCCCCAGGTGGTCTCATTAGCCTAAGGTTACCCCTTCCCAACTGGCCGGGAACAGGGCTCGCGCCCACCCGCTTCCTGGGTCACAAATAGAGTGACTCTCTCATAGCCACTTGGCCATACGTTATCACACCCCCTATAAAAAGTGCCTCATAAAATGAAGCAAATCTGTTTCAACTTGGCACTGTCTGAACTAAAATAAATTTAACAATGGAGAGTTTGCCAAGCCAGAGATGGAATTGCAGCCTAAAAATAACTTCATATTTTAATCCAGAAGGAACATAGCAACACTTTCCGCAGATGTTACCAAGCATTTAACCATAGATAATAAGAGAATGCACAGGTATCAGCTCTGCAATTAAATTATACCAGGCTGTTTCTACAGTGCTGGCTTCTCTGCAGAAGTTAAAATATCAAATAGTAATTCCATACAAAAATACCATCTCCATATCACAAATATTATCTAGGTGGCAGATGACAACTGAAATTCATAGGGCATAGGTGGGGGAAAGCCACCTAAAGGGACTGAAGCTGTGGATGGAGGCTTGCACATTAAATTGCAGCAAATTCATCTCTACCTAGGACTTTATATTTGTTGCTATGCAACACACCATGGCCGCTTGGAATTTATAGCAACAGCAGGGAGAGAATTCAGATTTTCCAGTTCCAGAAGCACAGGCTCCTACCCCATAAGCCGACAGAAAATCTCCAGTGCCTGTTAGGCCTTTTCTGCTATGACACATCTGAGCCGTTCTGGTTCTATCCAACAGATGAGTAGCGCACACACACTCATGTGTCAGTTCACTGCAACATGGTTAGGAAATAAAAATGCAAAACTGTTTTAAAATACAGGAGGAGGAGGGTGGGTAAAAAAAAATTCCAAGGCTAGATAAGAGTTTTTGCAGCAAAGGAAAAAGGTAGTTTGGAAAGAACGTATGTGGGATTCCCCTGTCCTCCCCATCTGTTTCTAATAAATAGCTCCCACTGCCCTATGGGAAAGATTTTGCCTTGAAAAGTTATTCTCCAGCATAATGAATCTCAACAAGCAAGAGTTGCATATCAGCTCGGTGTCATACTCCGAGTTCTACATTATGAACCGTTGATGAAAATAGTCTATAAATATCTGCCACAACATATGGCTCAGTTTCCTACTCCAGCCCTTCCAATTCATCCAGCTTCAAGTCACAAGACTATGTGCCATGCATCAAGCATTTGTAGAGTGATGCTAGCACTGAGACTTTTGTGTTAGACAATGGAGCAGAGTCCTATGAATCTGTGGCTAAGAGACAGCTGCACTCTTTGTTCAAACCAACGGTCTCAGGACATGGATTTTCAAAGACAGATGGTCACCAATCAGTTGCCTGCTAGGTCTATTTTGAAAGGCTTCTATGATGTAACACTGAGTTAATCAGACAGCTTCAGTTAAATAAATTAATTGGAAAGATGCTTTTATGAATGGAATATTACACACTAGGTCACCCTCTGTCTTGTCCACCTTCTCTCATTAAGAAGAATCCATGCCACAGGATCCAAACCCATTCCAGTGTTTTTAAAAGCCTGCGAGGGTTTGGGTAGATCCTGGAACGTTAACTGTCTCACACCTTTCAGCTTGTAAAACACGGGACGAGGATTCTGCGGCTTAGAACAAGAAGGCTATAAAGCTTTTACCATCTTTAGCAGAGTCCTGTTGTCTCTGAGGGACCCAACCATTCCAATAAAGGAAACAGCAAACATCGTGATGCCCAGAAGCAGGAGGACCACAGCTGGAGCGAGGAAGAGCCCTTCTAAGGTTTTGTGATTCTGTCTTTCCACTTCTGCATAGATGCCAATGCACAGTATCACCAGGCCGATTACCTGCAATGGAAACACATACATTATGGCAGATTCAAAGGCTGCAGCCCGGTTGCAATAAAACAAATCCAGTTTTTATATGGCGAGACAGAAGGGTGAGATTATCTGGAATTAAACTCACCAGGGGCCAGTTCTGATCTCACTTTCACCAGCGTACCATGAAGGATGGTTAGAAGACTTGACTGGCCATGGTAGCCACTCAGCACTGGGGATTGAAATCTCCATGAAATGCTTTGGCTCTGCTGTGGAGACCACAGCAAGAGAAATACAGCGTTAGTGGTATATCAAGGCTAACTCCATTGAATAAATGGAGCTCTATCTGGGTGGAAAGCGGCAAGATCAGAATGATCAGGCCTCAAAACTGCTATTAAAAATGTCGGTCTCAAATCTGGATCCTCGGGGCCCAATCCCCAAACTCTACATGTCTGAAATCCAAACTCTGATCTGGTTTTTGCAAATGGCCTCTATCTTTCTAGTGAGCCAAACAAACAAAAGATACTTTAGACAAGAATGCAAATCAAACATTAGGTGCTTTAAAATCTGAACTCAAAGGTTGCAACTTGAGCCCCTCAATGCTTGAGACCTGTAGACAGTGAAACACCTTGTGACAGCCTGAATTATAGAGGGTCGAGAAGGCATGGAAAGCCAGCAGAGGAGCCTGTGTTTTGTTCTCTATTGCTCATTCGGAGCTGATGATCTCTGCTAGCCTTTTATTGTCCAGGTTGAGTGAGATACTGGAGCAGTGCTTCTGCATTATAAGGTTCCTTACTGTTTCCACTGAAGTGACAACATATTATGTAAAGGATGGAACAGAAGGTTAATAGAAGTGAAAACTTCAAAATTAGACAGCAAAGAGCAGTTAGTTATCTGAAGGCTGGAGCAGCTTGGTCTGCAGCAGTGACATTTTAATATCTGCTGTCACTCTCTGGGCTGAAGAGCAAACACTTGCTGCCTGTTTTTTAAAAGATACTGAGCATCCCCAAACCCCTCTGACTTCACACTGGAGCAGTAGGTGCTCAGGACCTTTGAAAATTATGTCATCAGTTTTCAGCATGTTCACTTGCTGTTTTGCTCAATTTGGATGTGATAAATAACTTTACTGTTCAACATTTTACCGTCTTACCCTAATAAGCCCAACTACTGCTGGAAACAGCAGTTCTGGAGGTTGTGTTGTTCCTTCTATGTCAGTAGTGATACAACACCCCAGCTGGTTGGGGTACTGGGCTGGGAGTCAAGAGGCATGACTGCTACTCCCAGATCTGCCACTGACCTGTATGATTTGGGGCAAGTCACTTCTCTTATGTTCACAATACACACTATAAAAAAACATAACATACTCTTTTGAGCTGCAGCATAACACCATTTTATTTCTTAGAATCAATCCTAGCACACAAGAACCAAAAACAGAGGGAGAGAAAACAGGCTGCTCCCTAAAGCCAAGAGACACAACTCACCCCAATTTTCTCTAGCTTGGCTCTCTAGCAACTGACTGCATAAGACCCAGGCCCATATTGCAAGCTTCCATACAGACCCACCTAGCCTGCAAGCAGGACCTGAAAACCCCTTACACTTGAAATGATATAGCTTGTAATTAATTTTAAGACAGTTTTCAATACACCACAATTTCCCTTCTCTGCGCCTCCAATTTCCTCTTCTAATCCCTTTGTCCGCCTTATTGTTTGAATTCTAAGGTTTTTGGAGCATGGATTGTCTCATGGAGTGTTGGTGCAGTGACTGGCTTAAAATGGGTCCTAATCTTGGTTTGGACCTTCAGGCTTTGCTGTAGTATAAGCCAACATTATCCACAACTATCACCAGCATTGTGCTACCATCTTTCAAGGTCCTGCCTGCTTGATTACTACAGATACCGTGGCCCTAAGTTCTCACTATGGTAGGAGAGTTATCCCTGTTTGGCTGCCTCCAGTTTAGTGCTATCGAGTGCCCATAATGTTCACTGAAGTCAGAGGGAGATTTGCCTGCTCAACATTTCTAGAAAACCAGGCACTGGCTGTCTTGGGCTAGGCATCCACACATCAAGGCTGTCGGAGCCAGTGCCCACTTCTGAAACTATTTTTTTAAACTTTAAACCTCTTCACGCCTGTTACACTGGCTATTCAATGGGGTAACACTTGCATAAGTTGTTGATGATGCTTAATTAAATGTCCCTCAAAAGCACTGAGATTTTCAGATGAAGGCATGATATAAATGTGATCATTACTGGAAATGCAAAACCCGAATCTTCTCAAAATAAAGCAAAGAATAAGAGTCAAACATTTTGTGTGCTCAAGCCGTGCTTCTGTTTCTCAGGGGGATTGTATGTGGTTCTTAGGAATCATTCTACCATGTAGGCAGTTTGTGAAAAGGATCTTGCGCCTGATTCTCATAAGGGACACTTGAATTTGCCTTCCAAAATAGATTTGCTTTGGGTTCATATCAGTCAAAGATGCTTAGTGCCTAATATCCCTTATATAATAAATGCCAATCAGCAGTAATTCCACTTAAAACAGTGAAATGACACCAGTGTAAAACTAGTTAAATGAGATCTGAATTGGACCCATGTCTGTTTTCCTTAACCTGGTCCCTTAGCCTATCCGATAGAAAACAGGAAGTAATACAAAGAGGAAGCAGCATGGTCCAGTGGATTAGACATTGAAGAGAGAGGCAGCTGAGCTGGATTCTATTCCTGGCTCCATCATGGACATGCGGCATGATCCTGAGGAAGTCACATCTCCATGTGCCTCAGTTTCTCTATCTATAAATTAAGCTAGCGATCCTTATCCACTATTTGAAAGTGCTTTGAGATCTACAGTTGAAAAGCACTATACAAGAGCTACCTATTAAGACAGTCTTCCCTCCTTGGTTTCTTTATTGAGATAGCCCTAATTTAAAAAGAGAACACAAAGGTTTCTACCAAACAGTTTCCTTACAGGAGAAAGCTTAAAACTCTATATTTAAGAATAGACTTTTGCACACAAACTGATGCAGATTAAGTTGATGGCTGACAATTTATCTTAGCCACTTGCACACTTCAGATTGAAACTGGCAATTAGTTCTGAAGTGCTTCATGTTGTCAAAAGCTGGTTTGCTTTATGCCCATCAACTGTGCAGCATGTTTCAACATGGTTCTGCAGAAACGGAGGGGGAAGAGAATTGATTACTTCTCAGCCAGCTTCAAGCTGACATCTGAAAAGGTTAGCCAGAAAACCCAAGGCGCAGTCAGCCTCAACAACCCTTCATGCTTCCACAAGCACTGCAGGAAACAAAGTAGTTTCCAGCCCCTTCAGTTACCTTCTCTGCTAGAGAGTGTTACCGGGGATTTGAAATCCTCTAGTGTGAGAATTAGGCCAGTGACAGTCGGTAAGAATCAGGTGAGTGTGAGAGGAAGGAACGCTCAAACCCCGGTAACTGGGCTGATCTGACCCACATGGTGCTCAGTATTTGGAAGGGGGGGGGGGGGAGGTGATGGCCCTCCAGACTGGTGCACATAACAAAGCTCCCATGACAGTGAGAGAGGCAAAAGAGATCAAACACAATGGACGACACTGCAGTATTCACCATGTATTCATTCGTACCTTGTTTTTTTACAGGTGCTTTCAGAGCTAGGGAGAGAAATGAGGTGGACTGCCCATGGGAATTCAAATGGTGTGAGTGATGCAGAGCTGATTTTTCCATCCTGTCCCCCCAAATACCTCATCCTTGACATGCTGGGGGAATCATTTCTAGAGCTACGTGTGTAGCACATGCTCCATGTCTAATAATCCTGCCAATAAGAGGAACACATAGTAACTATTTAGTGATTCAGATTCAGTAGAAACCCCAACCTCCAAAGAAGAGAGAAACCAAACTTCCCTCTCTTCCAGAGACTCCTGTTCCCTTTGTGCCTCCCCAGGATTTCAACATCTGCTTTTATTTTTTGGTCCGGAGGAGGACGGGCTTGTGGTTAAGCCAATGGAGTGGTGCTCAGGCTATTTAGGTTCAATTCCTGGCTCTGTCAGGGATTTTCTGTGAGATCTTAGGCAAATACACAGTTACCCCTGTGTAAAATCAGGATGAAACACTCTACCCCACTTTCTGTCTGCACTGTCTATGGAGACTGCAAACTCTCTGAGGCAGGGTCTCTTGCTATGTGTATATATACAGCATCTAGCACTGTAAGTCCCTGCTCTCATTTGTGGTCTGTACTTCCTACTATCATACTACTGCTTTATAAAGTGTTTGTGTAGCCCTCTGGGAAAGAAAGAAGTTCCTTATTTTATTGATAGAAATTTCTTGGACACTTATCACCATATCATCAATATTATAATACAGAAATGCAATTTCATATTGCAGAAGTGAAAATTGAGCTCTATCTTTGCACAGCAAGTATTTCAGAGACATGACTTCACCTTTCCAAGATAACTACACAATTTCTCTGCTTCTGTCCTAACCACTTCATTACATTTCTCCAGGTTTTTCATGCTAATTTATGTTGACACTTCAATTCTTAACTTTCATGCATGTTCAATCCTCGCTCTTTTCTGGAAAATGTTTTTTTATTGTAGTCAGATTATTTTTGGAGCATAATTAAGGGCTGGTTTATGTCCATCGATCACTGTCTATCTTCAGACTATTATTTTTTCATTTTTCAAAGGAAATTAAACCTACAGAAAAGGTTTATGCATGATACTTTTAGTTATTTTAAATCGATCTGGCAGAAATTATTCTGATAAAGTGCTGTTAATCATCATTTTATCTTTAGATTCTATTTTGATCCATCAAGATTGGACACTGGGGCCAGGTTTGGCTTAAAGGTAGTTTAAATCTTATCTACTGTCCCAGACAATATACCAAGATTTGGGCAATCAAGGCCGAAACAAGTCATGGATCCCTCCTTAATCAGTTTCTCTATTGTTCCTAATCTTTGTGCCACTGTTTGAAGTTGATCAGCCCTAACCATTTACTGTTTTTTAGTTAATTAGTATGTCATAATGAATTATGAAACAGTTCAATGGCAACTGTGTGTGTGTAAGATCTGGAAGCTGGTTCAAGAGTTGGATGCTTATATGTTACAGCAAGAAAATCTTGCCTTCCATTTAATTACTGAAAGCTTGTGAAACCGACAAAGCAGGACCAAACAAGACACACCTAATGTGCCCCACTAGCCATGAATACAAACCCAAGCAAGTGTTTGGCACCTGCATTTTGCACCTTTCTTTAAAAGTGACCCTTCTGGGATGAAGGTGAACATGGCATAGCTGAAGCAGGGTTTGTTCAAGGCACATACCAAATGGTGGGGCTGCTCAGAGGCCCTCATGCTTCTTTTAAACTTTTATTTGGAGCATGCTGTATTGTAAGAAGAGCTGGGCAAAAAGTTCTGGGTGGGGTTTGTTTTTATTTGGCCAAAAAAAATGCAGATTTGGGGGAACAGTCATCTTGCAATGTCATGTCAATTTTGCCAAAAATTGTTTGGGTAACAAACAGAAGAAAAATTAAAAAAAACCCAAATAAAAGACATTTTCATTTTTTTATTCAAAATGTCTTTTTGTTTAGAAATTTACTTTGATTTTATTAAAAATAAAAAACCATTTTTAAAAAAGCTAATAATCAGAAATGTTTCATTACACCCAGAACAAATTACATTCTGGGTTTTTTGCAATGCCAGTGAACCAAAAAACCAGTTATTTACACAGCTCTATTCATAAACAATCTTCCCAGTAAGAACCCAGAAGCCCTCACTGACTTCCAATGATGGACAACAGAGCTTGAAAGATCTACCTATTCCCCCTTCTAACAGATTAAAACGGACTCCCTGCCTTGGTGCTCACTCATCTGTAGAGCACCCCTCAGCATCAGTGCAGGATGTTGCCGCTATCTCTGGCTTCGGCACCTCCTGCTGGCTGCCTGCCTCTGGCCCCGGATCTTCGGCCAAGTTACTTGAATTCAGACCCTTTCTGAGGTATCACAGACAAGTCCAAACAAAACTGAACGATTCTTCTGCCCTTTTAGGTTACTGAAGTCTTCTCTTCTCTGCTTACAACAAGGCAGGAAACAGTGTCAGTGAGAACGTCTACCCTGCAGCTGGCAGCAATTGTCCCAACCTGGACAGACAGACTTGCCCTGGTGAGGCTCAAGCGGGCGTACTAAAAATAGTAGTGTGGACGTTGTGGTTCAGGCAGCAGCTCGGTCACTCAAGCCCACTTGAACTGGTGGATCCAAACTCAGGTGGCCAGCGTAAGTCTCCACCGGCACTGCCACATCCTCATTGCTAGTTTCAGCATGCCAGCTAATCAGAGGCCATTTGTTAGAATCTATTGAACCAAAGAGAATTTGAGTTTGACTACAGAAGCCTTATGCTAACAGGTATTTATCAGTGCATCCACAAACTCCTCCTATCACCCCTACTCTGTGGAATGGGCTCTCATAGCACCAGTGGCTTTGGATCCACGTTCCAGCACAATGCAGTATCTGTGGAATAATGATTCAAAATGTCATAATAGCATAAAATACTCTCCTATCTCGGAGGAGGTATTGTGAGGCTTCTTTGATGTTGAAGTGCTTTGAGATCCTGTGATGCAGGGGGGAAGGGCTATTACTGTGGGCAATAAACACATTCAGGTACAGCTTTCTTTACGTTGCCCAAATTAAAGAAAGACCTGCATCTCTCATGCTTACTATAAGAAATTGCAACCTTTTATTCCAAGCACGCCAACGGAGCAAAGGAATCAAAATTGGCAAATATTGAACTGATACACTGAGGAAAATCTTGAAGTACTTCTTTCCCATCAAACACCAGTTTAATTCCATTTTTTAAAAGGTCAGCCATTTGACCCAAGCAGCAGCAGACACCGTAAGTGAAATATTGCCTTCTCTGTCTCTAGCTTTCTCCACGCATGGACAGCGGTGCATCATCAGACACTTCGCATTTTAAACACAGCTGAGCCCTTTACTCACTTTTTAGTATTTTTCCTCCACAGCCAATTTAGATTGTGCCAATCAAATCTGCTCACTCTGCTTGTAGGCGTTTAATTTTCGTTCAGAGAACAACTGCATTCAACACTTTGATGGCTAGTACGTCATTGTCCCAGATCTGGTCCAGCCACCCCTGCTGGACACTGCTGTGAGGAGAGGCGAAGGCTGAATCAATCTCACACGCCCTTCGCTTGCTGGAGCTGAGCAGAGTTAAGGCACTCCCTGGCTTTGGGCCTCTAGAGACACACTTCAGGTGCAGATCTTGTGTCTGCCCTCCCTCTTGTCACTGGGGGACCTGAAGTCTAAGTGCTTAGGCCCTGAAATTAGTGCTGTCTTGTACAAGCCTCCCTGGCATGTTTCCCAGAATCCCACTGGAGGTGTGAGCCTTTTAGGTTACAGCTTTCTCTTCAGGGCCATGTGACAGTGAGAGTAAACAGATGCAGGGTTAGCAAAAGGTTTCTAGCTTAGCTACTGGTTACTCAAAAGATAAAGCACAAGACAATACAGACCATTTAGAAAACAGCACAATGCCCCTCCCTTGTTCCTTACCTTTCGCTTAGGCATCAGTCCATGTTCAGGTAGCCCCGGTTTCCTCCCCTCCTCCCCCAAAATGAAGCTGCCCTCAGCCTGAACTAGTGAAAGTGGCCAAAGACTGAGTAGCACAGCTCCTATAGCCATTCAGTCTCCTCTCTCATGTGCGCAACAGACGAGCACAGACCCCTATGAGCTGACTTCATTACAACCTTTCCCCTGCTAAACCAGTTCTAGTGGGTGGGAGCCAGCCTTTTGTCTTGAGTGCTTCTATTCAAATGAAGGACCATCAAGGTTAAACAGCCCTCTCTTATTAGCTCCAGACTGCCAGTCCAACATGGGCCCTCGAAAAAAAATGTAAACAACAGTAAAGTTATTTCCATGGAGTCACTTTGATTGATTACTTTATTAACTTTTCCAAAGATGCTTGAGAGATTAGAGGAGTTCCCTTACAGAATTCATCCCGATCCTTATCCATGTCTTATACTAACCTATCCTCAATTTCACTCAGTCTCCCCTACTTCCAAGGCGAGGCTCACCAATCTATAATTATGAAACCACAGATATGAGAAGTTTCAAGCCCCTGAACGCGGTTCAACTGACATTAAGATCCTGTAGTCTTTCCTTCAGCTCTAGTGGTAGTTATCACCCAGGCAGATGCCTGTGTATGAGCTGAAAGGGAGGGCAGGTTACAAAACAGCAACAGATTAAAAACCAGAAAAATGACTGGGGATGGCTTTCCTTTCCCTGAAATAGAATACGCTGTTTGCAAGTCAGTACAGGTTTTCTAAATGACGAAAGCAAGGGCTTGTGGCTGAATAGGATCCAATAGCACTCCTTGGAAGAATAGTGGTGCTCAAGGTAAGTCTAATACCCTGACCACATTCCCATTTGGCCTGAAATCCCCTTTAGTTTCAATTGACTAAAGCAGTGGTTTTTCACCTTTTCCCTCTGGATCTTGGACAACGTATCTGAATTTTGGATAACCATCTCAGACATTTCAAACTGACCATTCAACTATTATGAAGGGACGAAAGTTTACAGGGGGAAAAAAAGGCAGAAATTCAATGCACATTATAAGAAGAAAGCATGAAAATGTAGTGAATTGATAATTTACAAGAACTTTACCATTATGTTTTTCCCTGTATAGGTCGTAAACACGTATTTCAGTCAAGGTAGCCTAGTTTAGATTGAAGGAGAAAACAACAAACAAACAAAAGGAAAACTAAAGCTCTCTCCCAGAGAGAGCACAGTGTGCCGCTCTGCAGTGGCCTACAACAACTCTGCCTCTGTAACTGCCTTTCTCTTTAGCAAGCAAAGTCCTTGACGTGTATATGTGCAGTACGCAGAAAACAAAAGCATATCAGTAACAGACCCACATACACTGACATTTACGATTTGACTTACAATACCTCAGCATAATGCACATGCAGAATTCCATGAGGAACAAGTAAAGTTTGATGTAACCCAGAATTAAAATTCCCCATTCCTAATCCTGCAAAAATGTACACGTTAATACCTTTACACACACAGGTATGACTGGACCACTGAATGCATAGGCACATGAAATCAAACGGTCCCACAAGTGTGTAAGAATTTACAGGACTGGGGACTTAGTTTCTTCTAAATCAAGCCAAGGCAGTATGTACAGAAAAGTAGATGGGTCAGTTAAAAATTGATCCAGTTTATTCAATGTTCCTTAAATCAGTAAAGGTGCTGTCTGAAAAAATAACTTGGGTGCATTGCCATGGCAACGACCATCAACTGATACACCTAATGCCTTGGTAATACATACATCTTTCCTGTGGAAATCAACAGTACTCCTCACATCCAATCTGAATTTTATCCTTCTACAGGATTGCACACAGGGCTCATTCTGTGTAGGGGGGGTGTGTCTATCTGTCTATTGGAGACATGCAAATATTTCAGTAACTCGGTATTCCACAATACTGGTAGAAAAATCAAAAGCACTTGCTCTTCCTGCTTTCCTCTCACATCACCATCTCTGACTATTTTTATTATAATCTTTCCTGTATTACATAGCATAAACAGTTAAATTTACCTCCCTTTCTGCGATATCCCCTTACACCTCCCTATAATTACAAAAAGACAGGACTAATAGAACTACAAATACTTTAGTCCAAGGTAAATGTGGAATTAAAAGACCACTCCTGTGCCAACTAATCTAAGGACAGTCTGTGCTCAGGCTAAATGTGTTTTCAAGTTAGATTTAAACCTCTAAGAGGCTCTGACCTAGTGATGGAGGAAGTTTCATAATTACAGACTGGTGAGTAGAGCTGATAAACTCCCTCTCAAAGCTTTTTTGATGGAAGAGGACTTTTGGACAAAATGGAAGTTTTTGAGGAGAAAAAAAAAAAAAAGCATTCCATGAAAATTTGAGTTTCTGTTTAAAACACAGAAAAGGGCAGCATGTATGTATATGGAGTGCTACCAATCAAGCATGAGGGATTGTGGTATGTGTGTGGGAGGGGGCCCATGTTACAAGTTTGTATTGGGCCCGAAAAAATTACGCTTGGGCCCTGGCAGTTTGCAGAATTACTGTCAATACATCACAGTGGCTTTTGGTAAGGGACGTGTTCACAACCAAATTCAAACCCACTCTTAACGTCACCATGCTCAGGTTTTTGTTACAAACCAACCAGCAAATCTCAGACCTCTTCTTCAAGGTAACTGCTAAAATTCATAAGCCTTTAAAATAGAGAGAGGACCAAGCTACAACATTCATATCTCGATCTGAGACCTCATTTTTAACCACCTGCTTTCCCCATGTGGTTAGATTCAGGTTTCTGGTGTGTGTCTATAAGAACACAGGAGTCTTCTCTTTGATTAATCCCCAGCAGATAGAAATCAAGATATTTCTCTTCTTTTCCCTCTCCGCCCTTATCCCTCCCTTTCTATTCCTTTATCTTTATGGCCTCCTGCCCCCTCTTCCCCATTCTTCTCTTACTTTTGAAAAAGCTAAACAAAATAAAAAGAATAATTAAGGGAAAACATCATACCCACCCCCTGGAAGACAGATCCATGCTACTGTGCAGCAAAACTACTTACAAAATAGCTACTTTGGAACAGCAACTGTTTGGCATTGCCGTATCTAACAGGAAAGCACCAGAAAGACATGCTGGGAAAAAGTATTTAGAGAGCAATCCTGCAGTGAAGCGAGTTAAAGACCAGAAGATCACTAGGGAAGGTATTACTTAGATCCAGCCTCCTTGAATCAAAGCAGAATGTTACAATATTCGTGTGTTACCTTGCTGACCGGTTGCAAGCAAGCCTGCTGTTTTTGTGTCACTCACCGTTCCGGGAAATACGCTGTTTCATATGGTTTCGGTATGAATCTGTAATACTAGATGGGAGCCCTGCTGCTAAATTCCCACTTCCATGCTAAAGAAATAAATGGGGTAATGGTGCTAGTCTCCTTTCTCTTCAGATATTATTCAATCATCCCTGCCAATGATGATTGAGTAATTGCATTCTTTACCTTTGGACTGAACCTGGCTGCACCAGACCCTGCTTTGTGCCAAGAACACTTCTAGAGGAAGGATCTCTCTAGAGGCCTACAAGGTTTTCACCATGCCTGCTCCAATTAAGCGAGCTGCACACTGTTCTCTCAGTGGGGCTGATTCTCTGCTACCTCTTGGGGAGTCATAGCTATGTAAAATCCTGCCTAATTAGAATAGTAGGGGCTGATTCTGCTCTCTGGTGTAGGTAAATCCACTGCAGTCAACAGTTACACGACCATAAGTGAGACCAGGTTCAGGCCCGATTTGGAAGTAGTTTTACACTCTTGTTGCATAGATGTAAGTTACTCACACCCGGTGCAAGGCATCAGAGGCTGCGTCTATACTAGGAACCTTTTACCCATGTAGGTGTACCAGTATGCTATACCAGCAAACCAATCCAAGTGTGGATGCAGTTTATATCTGCAAAACTGCTGGTATAGCTTATTCCAGCTCTCTTCCTCCCTCCTCCTACCCCCTAGTGAAGTAAGCTACACCAGCAAAAGCCACCTCTGCTAGTTCATAACTGCATCACATCAGGGGCTTTTGTTGCATAGCTAAGTCAGTCAGGGATCACGCCCCTACTGACAGAGCTGTGCTGGCAGAGGTCTATAGTGCAGATGTGGTGAGAACGTCAGGCCCTGTGTATCGTTTCCAGGACCAAGTCTGAACACTTCCAGCAAGCACATTTAATACTGATAGTTTGCCAAGTGATCCTGCTTCCCTCCTTAATTATGGAAAGTGTCTTTGTTTACAAGGGAAAAACAAATGAACAAATCCCTCCTTTGTCTCAGGGAACCTGTGAGCAGCCCCAATGTTGTAGTATTTTACCACAGACTGAAGAGGGAAGGGAGCAGCAGTTCATGAAAGCACCTTGTTAAAATATTGGCACCCATCACTGACCTCAAACCAGGTGAAATTTGGTGGTAGCAGCTGACATACCGAAGACTTGAATTCCTTTGAACTCAAGCAGCTGGAAAAGTTTGCACAGTCCATTGCAAAGAAAATCTGCAGTTGTCTCCCTGACTCTAGCTACCATCCCTGGATTTTTTCGTGTGGAAATTCGATTAGGGGCAATGCTTTTGATTCACAGTGGCACAAATATTCTCTGCCACCCACTCTTAATTACTTGGCAACACATATAATAGAGTTTGCTGGTAAACCCCCTGTAATTACGTAGTAATTGCCTAGCAATCTCCTTAATGCAATACAAATGCAACCAATCTCCAGCAACCTGTAATTACGGTGGGCCTTTCACTGCATCTGAGGAAATACATGAAAACCTGCATTTACCCTGTAATGAGATGGTAAGTACCAGTTACTACATGGCAATAGCCATGTAATTCAGTGATCAACATTAACAAGGGTAAGTCAAGAGATAGCAACAGAGGCTTTGCAGCAGAGAGAGAGAGAGAGAGAGAGAGAGAGGGAATGGCCTTGCGGTTAAAACACTGGACTGGGATTCCTAACTCTGCCACAAGACTCCCTTATGATTTTGGACAAATTATTTAACGTCTCTGTGCCTTGATTCCCACCTGAAAACTGGAGCATAATACATCTCTTCCTCATCGGGGTATTACAAATCTAACTTCACCAACGTGGTATAACTGTGCCTGTGCTAAGTGGTTGCACTGCTTTCACTACATCTGTTTCTAACCTGATATAATGATAGTAGTACAAAAAAGCTGTATAGGCCAACCCTAAGACAGTTGCTGACCCTAGGAACTTGCAATCTAGACAGCCAAGAGAGGCCAAAGGTTAAGGGGAAAAGGGAATAACGTACAAGCAAAGTGAACTGAGAGATGGGCAGCAAAGGTCATGTTAGTTCCTCAGTGTCTGTTTAGTTTCAGCGTTTGTTTTTGATTTGGGGTGGAGTTTAGCTAAATAGAGATAAAGGAAGAAAGAGAGGTGAGGGTCTTAGGGGGAAGGAAAACAGGCGGTAAGAAGGGGATCATGAGGGGCAGATGAACTGAAGAGACTGGGTAAGAGGGAGTTGGAGCAAACAGCCAATCAGCCCAGGGGAGAGAAAAATCAAAGTGAACTGGGAAAAAAAAATCAGTGGGTTACTGATGGCATCGTCCATGTCAGCAGGTGCCTGCCACAGCCGCTTGTTTCTGAATGTTCCGTCGAGCAGTTTCTTTCTTTCCTGAGCTCGCATGGCTGGGGTAGGGGTGGAACCCTGTAAATGAGTCCATCATCCTCATTCTGAGTGACTTTGTTGACAGCCCTCACCAGGCCAGACTAGAGGGACATCTGCAAGGGATGACGCAAGGATAGCTTGCACTGCCCTTACCTGTGCAGTAAAAGCCCTATAGATTAAAAGGTTTCAGCCTCCACCCTTTTGGTGTCTGCCACCCCTCTCCCATATTCAATGTCCTTGTGCATGTCTACACCGCAATCAGATGTGGCATGTGTAGACATACCCGAGCTAGCTTTGATCTAGCTGTTTTGAACAACAACAGCAGGGAAGCTGTGACAGCGCGGGCTAGCCACACGCGTACATACCCAGGGTCCCAGGCAAGCTGCCTGTGCTGCCATTGGTTCTCTACCAGTATTTTAATTAGCTAGATCAAAGCCAGCTCTGGTATGTCTACACATACTCCAATCCCACGTCTGATTGGAGTGTAGACAGACTCTTTACCTTGCAAGGCAAAAAGCACCCTCAATTCCTCAGGACACCTCATTAGATTTACTAAGTGTCTGATCCAAAGCCCATGAAATTCAGTGGAATTTAACCTCCAGGGTCTTTAGATCAGGCTCTACAGCATGTCTGACATCAATCCAAGACGAGGGCACGCAATACCTTGCAGGAGCAGGCCTTAATTCCCTTTCAAAGAGACTCATGTATCTGCTCTCCTTCCCATCCACTCGGTACATTTCAGATGAGGATGTTCAGTTTAAACTGTTGGATTTTTCATGTCAATACAAGTCATTGGGACCAACAATCCCAAAGGCAAGAAATTCACTAAACAAGATTTAAATTGCTTGCTATCGTTTTAGCTTTTCAGAATTGCAATTAGACTTTGGGGGTGGAAAATAGCAAAGACTAGAAGTTCTGACAGGTTGCACCGTGTTGTGACATGTTTTTTGCACATCACACTAGAATCTGCTGTGACAGAAAGTGCTAACACAGTTTGATGTTGCATGAGCCATGAGAAATTAAACTCTGGATTTTATGAACACTGATAATCTCAAGAATACTTCTCTAGATTACAATGAGCTACATGCCTGCTGGAAGTTTTTCATACCTTTGCTACAGAATCC
The DNA here is from genome assembly GCF_026122565.2 of Emydura macquarii macquarii. NCBI lineage: Eukaryota > Metazoa > Chordata > Testudines > Chelidae > Emydura > Emydura macquarii. The sequence goes on from NW_027133415.1 coordinate 53,877, forward strand.
ACTTCTTTCTAAACTTGTTACTTGGGAGCACTGTGGTGAAATGAATTGTATTTTTATGATACCTTGTCTGTAAATTTCTCCATGCAATTGTATGGAAAAACAACAGTTTTATCCATAGCCAATACTTAGTAAAACCAAAGTGGATTATTTCCCCTTTTTGTGAGCATGTCAGAAAGGTAGAAACTACTGTCACAGTGATGATGTAGGGGACCATATTGTGAAACTGCTCATGAGCAAATATACTGAACAAAAGAATCTCCACAACAGATTGGATCAGGGGACCATCTATTCTAGTATCTTGTCTTGGATGTCTGCCAGTTTCAAATGCTTCAGAGGAAGTGTAAATTCCCCAGATTTTCAAAAGTAAGGCTCTTATTTGCACTCAAAATATGATGCTTCAGAAGAAGAAATTTCCTTCCTCCCTCCTGTAGAAACTATAATGTATGCAGTCAGTTTTGCAATGCTTTCCTTGAACAGGAAAGGAAATTCCTCCCACCTACCCCATGCAGCTCTCCATTTTCACCCCAGGGCATGAGATTTCATGGCCTTTTATTTTTGTATGCACCCTCTTTGTTTCCTGATGGAGTTGGCAATTTCCAACTGTCAAGGATCTTCAAAACTTTCCTTTTATCTGCTCATTAACACTTCGCAATAGCACTTCTCTCAGACTTTTTCTTATGAAGCAGCAATTAGCTAAGACTAAGTTCACCAGGGATCCAGCTCTCTAAACCCCACTGCCTTTGAGAGATGCTGTTCTTTAACCTGTTAGTTAGACTGGATATTGGTGTCATGGGGCTATTTCCTCCCAGGAAGGCAGCCACGCATAGCTGTCTACAGAAGAAAGTTGCAGTCTTGCATATGGGGGAAACCTCATTCTGTGAACTTATGAGAAAAATGTTGTAAATTGAAAATGGAAATTTATTCTCCTACCAAGTAAGATGTGATCAGCAGGACTTCCACTGATAATGCACAATCACTCAGTCTGAGGCCTTGTCTACACTAGCACTTATGCTGGCCAATCTTTTGTTGCTCAGAGGTGTGAAAAAAACACACCCCGAGTGACATAAGTTTTGCCAGCATAAGTGCTTGTGTGTACAGCGCTATGTCGGCAGTAGAGCATCTCCCACTGACATAGCTATCACCGCTTGTTTAGGTGGTTGTATTATGTTGGTAAGAGCACTCTCTTCCCTCAACATAATGTGGCTACATAAGCACTCTTACAGCTGTACTGTTACAGCTGTGCCGCTGTAAGTTTTAAGTGTAGATTAGTTCTAAGATCACTTCCTTATGGTAGCACCTGGTATGTGCAAAGCATGTTCCACATGCATAAGGGGAGCCTCTGCTACATTTAGTGATAGAAGCAGAGCCTCTCTTCTGCTAGATATGAGTAATACTCCAGGATCTGGGGTCCATGCCCCCGGGGTTGAAATTCCTGCGAAGCGAGAGCTGGAAGCTCTGCCTGACCCCTACAGCTTAGTGACAAAATGCAATGAAAGGAAATGCATAATGGGAGAAAGCAAGTACATAAATAAGAGCAGAGGAGTACAAGATAGGGCATCATTCAGAACATCCCCGAGGAAGAGAAGTGACTCAGTTCAGGGACAAACTGCTGTAATCAGATGAGTAGATGAGATGCAAAAGGGAAGCCAGTAATTCATCGCTTTCAGAAACATCAGTGGGTCACAATGACAATGGCTTCAAGGCCACGTAACTCTTCATAGAGAAAATAGATTATTCTAAGAAGCCAAGTCCATATTAGGAGATGGGTTTGTGTACGTGCGCTGACTTCCTGAATAATTTCGGACTAGGGTGAGGGAGATGACGTGGGAACACCGCTCTGGACTCAGCTTCTGTTCCACAGGGCTGTTACTTAGGCCTGGTCTATACTTATGGGGAAATTCGGCAGCAGTCATCTTCCTAAATCCTCTTCTGTGCAACCGTCTCCACCATGCTGCGCCAACGGGAACACCTGTTGACACAGCGCCACACCTTCTGAGGAGGTGGTTTAATTGAATCAACTTCCGGATCAATTGAGCGGGCCTTCACTGCTGCTCAATCAATCCGGATAGATCAATCTGACGGCAACGAATTTCCCACCATCAGTGAAGACATACCTTTATAACGGGTGAACCTCAAAGTGTGGGAGCTGGGGTTGGATAAGACCCCACACATTTGGATACTTATCTGAACTCTATGGATCTCATGAGTCTATACAATTTGGATGAACAACCTCACAAGAGGAAGTTCCTACTAGGGTCCAAAACGCAAAGTTCAAATCTGGATTTCAATCCCTCTGCCTAAAATTTTGGACTTTCTGGGGCTAGGGTTCAGATTTGTTAGTTGTCAGTCAAGGTTTTTGGTAGCTCCTGCTTGTAGCAGAGTTAGAAATACTGTAAAGTCAGCTTCTGGGGACTAGTACTTCTGCACTTCTAGAAATGGAAATGCCCCAGTACAACAACAAAAATAGGTGTACCTGGGGCGTATACATATGGAGTCTGGCAGACCATGTGGGGAAGTTAACCAAACTTTTCAGAAGTTTGTTAATTTTCCATTCTAAAAGAGGGCTAAAATCAGGGATTGATAGCCAATTCTTATTTTCCCCCAGACCCAAACCACCCTATTTTTTAAATGTTAAAAAACCAAGGCACAGTAATCTTGACATCTTCAGTTTGCTGAAACTCACTACAATTGAATCTTCCAAACTCAAATTTGTGTTTAAAGTGGCTGGCAAGAGGGAAGAAAGTCAAGAAGTTAAACTAATCTTGTTCTTCTTACTGATAAGCTCACCTACAAATAATTGCCCTCATTATAGGCAGGTGCTGCCTCAGACTTTCTACCCAGGGGCTGTGTCTCATCAGAACCTAGTGCAGAAAGGGGAGTGGAAATAAAACACAAATGACCACCGTGAGTCAAACACTTGCAATCGCAGCTGAAACTGAACAGTCTATGAGCATTTACTCAAACTGAACATAGTGAAAATTAAAGCTACATTAATTTTAATGAGCTATAGGCCTCCAAATGTCTTGGATGGCTTTGAATGTCTCAGTCAAAATGGATTATTCTTTGGAATATAAAAGCCCCCAGAAGCCGCAAACAGAATTACAGCCCTATTGTGCTTGGTGATGAACATACATTACAGGGCTGGTAACTTCCTGATTTAGAACAGTTTAATATTAGTAGAATATAAACACCTCTAGCTCAAAACTCTCTGCCATCCTGGAAACTCACATCTGGAGGGAAGAATCAGTGTTTTCCATTGACATTTTCTTTACCAAGATGCTTGGAAGCAGGACTGAAATTGGGTAATTGGAGATCTCGTTCAATTTAAGCAACAAAACCGACCCAAGGAGGGGAGTGTGGACATCAGTCACCGCAGTAATTAATGCACTGGCTGTAAGTCAACCTAATGTAAGTCGACTTATCTTTGTAGTGTAGACACAGCTTAAGTGACCAGTATAAAGGCAGCCCCAGTCAGGAGTGATTGAAAGTTCTTTCCTTTTTACAGCACTTTCTTAGGCTGTGTTAAATAATATGTTCTCTGTGGGCAGGTGTTTTGCTCACAAGCCTGCACACAGCAGCTTGCTTTCCTCTTTGTCAGTCTTTGCAAAGATACCCTGGGCTGATTACACCATGTATAGCTAAATAATATTTGATTTTTATATTGTGCTCAGCACGACCTATAATTCAGTTACATTTGCAGAGTGCAAAACAAAAACATTGATTGAGTTTGCTTGGAGGAAAAATATATCCCTGTCTCACAACTAAAACTGTTCAACACTTTTATGAAGAAACTCCAAACTAGGCAAAACCTACCGGGTTTTTGGTTTGCAGTTAAATCCTAAACTTAGTCCTGTCTCGACAAGAGTGTCACCAAGGTTTACAAAACCTTTACATGAACTATGAGCCAAGTTCTTTGGTGGAGTAGGGGAAATCAGCACAAAGCTCATACAGTTGAGGTTCATTCAGATTAAAATCTGGCTACATATGTGATGGGTCGGCAAGGCAGAATTCTTCCTTCAGATCTGGACTCACCTGGGAGTCAGTCTTCAGATGCTGCCTACCACACTTAGTCTCTTCAAGGAAACTAAATTGGCTCCTGGGGATGGTAGGTGAATAACGTGCCTACATCCAATTGAATCATAAATTCCATTCTTTTGCCAACTAATAGAAAATGAACCCACATTGTTGGGCACTTTACTAAACTCAGCACTTTTGATTCTGAGATTTCTGCAAACCACTTACTTATATATGGATATTCCCTCCAACCATTCCCCAAGTTGTGACTTTCCCTCTCCCAAAAGAGAACTCCACAGAAACCACCAGTTATTGCCCAAGATTTGGGACAAATTATTTGAATCCAGAGAGTATTGTACTATTGCCACCCATAGCACAAAAGTCAGCCTAGTTTTGCTCAAACGTGGGACTAGATTGAATTAAACAGTCTGTGAATTTGGGTGGATTTGCTGGGATTTCAAATAGTTAGGAAACTCAAACAATGCGAGCTGCACGTGACTTTATTAAGATCTTCCTACTATTACATTCTGGGTACAATTCCATTCCATATTCCTGTTCTAGAATGTTTCTCTTTCCTGAGCTGATGTAGAGACACAGCCTACTCATTGTGTAGAGTCCTAATTTGCTCTCCCTCCGGAACGCTTGAACAGAGAAATCAACATGATAAAGCTCAGCTCAAATCACTCCACAGGCTAGGCTATTCATAGGGCTGCTCCCTCAGGACTGATCAGCTCACACCCTAGATCCTTTCTTTCATTCCCACCCTTACGTCTAGGGGAAGTCGCAACTCACCCAGTGAAATTGTACAATCCACTTAACCTTTTCTCAGAAGGATCAACAACTACTCACAGGGTGGGTATTTCATGCAAACACAGCCAGTCTGAGTTCATTCATCAGAAACTCATTCTCAAAAGATCATTATTTGTATTCCTGTCTGAGTCAGCAAATCAGTGAGCTGAAATAATACTAAGTGAGTAATGACACTAAAAATGCTCTATACATAGCAGTAAACAATTCATAAGATGAAAATGATTCTTCAAAACTAACTGGCAAATATTTACAAATAATCAATAGGATTAGTTCATGAATGATTAATCAAACTTCATAATAAATATTCTCAGTGAATAATTTAGTTATGATAAAGATACGCAAACAATATTGCAATGCACAAAGTTTAAACCCAGAGGAATAATCTAATCACTTACTGTCTGCCGTGTGTGGTTATTGTTTGCAGAGATTGATGTGAATTTACAAGGGTCCACAACACCTCCCAAGTTTTACTCCTTCTCAAGTCTGCTCTGCTAGTGTCACACAGACCTGATTTGCATTAAAGATTAATGTCTTCAAAGTTCTGTTAATTAAATGGGGATTTTTTATTTATTTTTTATTAAAAGGATAGATCTGGCCAAAACCACAACTACTAAAACTGGAGGATATTAGTAACAGCAGCTGGCAGACCGCACACCCAATTCCTGCCTGATCTCCATTGAAAGAGACAAGGCATTAAGCATGGATCTAGAGGCCGATGTAGCATATAAACAGACTAACTGGGAATATTGCGAAGTAAATGTTTGCACCATTAAGATGTTTGATTTCTGAAATGATTTGTATTTTTAAAATAAAGGCTCGTCTGCTATATGAGCCTGGTCATGATTTTTCAAAGAAGCCATGCGGAAGGAGTGGAGGGTGGAGGAGAGATGAAGCAGAAGGAATATTAAATCCATCAAAATGGAGATCATCATGTATTAAATACAACCAGAATTCTAGCAGCACAAGCCGGCATCACTACAATGCAGCCCAAGACCAGACAGCATTATTGACCAATAGATTTTATATTTCAGAGGGTGAAGCTCTAAGAAACAGAAAGCAAAATAAACCACAAGGCAGGTATTGTGTGTTAATTCCCATAGACAACATAAAAGTGGGAAATGATTGAAACACCTACCGAAAACAGGGTGGAATAGGCAGAGAGAGCGAATTTGATGCAGTAGTAGCGGAGGGAATCTTTTGTCATCTTTGCAGCTCACGCTCTCGAGATGGCTTTGTGTGTATTGGACCCTCCTTGCTTGGACAATTTCAAAGCACTAGTTTTAGTGGCTGGAATAAAAAAAAAAAAAACTTAAACTTCAACTGCTCTCCACAACTTCCGCCTGAGAGAAACAGAAAGCAATTAGAGGGAAGGCAGCAACAAGAGCAGGGCAATATTAACCCTTTACTGCATTATTGCCTCATGGAACTAGTGTGTATTTGTTTCTCAAATAAACTGATCAAGATTTACTGCTTTTTTTATTTCAATGGAATATGGATATTCAAATAATCGGTCCAATCAACAACACAGGTAGCTGTCTAACCTCTGAGCTACCGTCTTTTAAAAAATAACTACGTTATAGGGAACAAATCACAGTAGGTCTATCACTTGTCTTGTCCTTTATGGCATAAAAAGCACATTGCAGTTCTAAAGTGATCTAGGGATAATAACCACTTTCATAAAGCTCTGATTTACAGATGTGGATATCAAAGCATCAAGAGGTTATGTGACTGCTCACGGTCAAAGAGGGAGTAAGTGGCAGAGTTGAAAATATAATCCAGATTTCCCACCTTCCAATCTTGCATTCATCCTTTAGTTACCTGCTGTGACACATGCTCTGGAGGTAGGCTCAATGTGTCCCCCCCTCCCAGATTAAATGTTGCAATAATCAATCAATAATCAAAACATTTTTCAATCTGTCATAAAATGCATATTGTATTTTTCAAATGTAACTGAACATATGGCTTCTTTAAGTGCAAATACAGTACAAGTACAAATTTGTACAAGTACAAATACAATCTGTGAAATGAACACTCAGTGAAAAGAGTCTTAAAACCATGTTTCAGCACTATGATCAGGCTAGGACGCATGTTTCTGTGAAAAAGAAAAAGTGTTTAATTGATTTCTCAGTAGATGGGGGAGATTTTCCTACATACACAGGAATGTTTCAGTTACATTCAGTTAGTTTCAGTTACCTTGCTCTGTATTCAGCCTTGGAGTGTGGAAAATGTGGGCTGTGCGCTCATTACCCAGCGTTTCACCTGCAAGCGGGTGGAGAAAATATCTGAATGTTAAAGTTTCCTGAGGGAAATGGATAATTTTTAATTCTGTGAGGGAAGCTGTTGCTTATTAGCTCCCTCTGAGTGGATCTCGTTTTCTTTTCCTATTCTCTGCCCTTCTCTAGTTTTTAAAGTGTATTTTATACACATCAAGTATATTTATATGACTATTAGTGTAGTGACAGATTTTAATATGTTTATCAATGAGATGCCCCATAGCAACCCTTCTAGACTGAGCCTTTGGTTTTTTTAATGAGCTAGCAATAACCAGCTCTGAAATGCTCTCTATATTGGTGCTTTATAAAAAAAAAATAAATAAAATGGTCAGGATGCTGATGGATTTCCTTTCTTTGTTCATGATTTCATCTGTCACAAAATGGGAGCTGCAAGCACTCCAGTGTGTTGATTCAAAAATAGCTCCAGACCTAGTTGAGTTCCCACACCCCCTCGCGGGATTATCATCGGTATGTTGTAATTGGACCCAACCTTTGCTTCCCATGTGCTCCGAAGCCAGCTGGATCTAAGCAATGTCCAATCTAGGGCTCATTCCTGGGTGCGGATCCTCTCTCTGACCCTCTTCCTTGACCTGTGAAGATCCGCATCCAACTGCCCAAGAGCCCGAACTCAGTATCTGATCTCTCAAGCCTGCCGGTCATTATGCATGCTCTGCTCGAATCTATCTCCATGGGCAGTCCGGACTGTAGTTTAACTCTTCGGGGACACGTGGCAGATAAAGTAAGGCTTTGCACAAGATTTTCTAAAACCACAGTAACTTCCACTCTGAAAGCACACACGAGTTATGGACCTTGAGGAAAACAGAAGCCTATATGTTCTCACCCACCCCTCACCACTGTTTGGTCCGATAGACCTCTCTGCACTCCTTCTGTCTGGTGGTGTTCAGCTAGTGAGAGGGGAGGCGGGAGCAGGTCTTGCCCTTAAATAAGGTTAGGTCCCTTCAGTCGCATGACCTACTGATCAGCTTCAGAGCACAAGTGAGATGGTTCAAGTCCCAGCCCCCTTCGGAGGGACTTATTTATTAATGGAAAGTTCAACAGAAATACAAGACAGGCTGTTATCTAGGCTCTTAGCCAGGAGTCAGATGCAGAGTTTCAGTCCCACATCCAAGCCCTTTGCCTGCAGAGCATTCTCAACCTGGATTTTTTCCGCTGGATCCAGGGCCTTCCTGCTGACTTCAGGTCTTCAACTGGCAGCAATGCAGCTTCTTACAGGCTGGGTCCCCTGCAAGAAGTCCATCCCTTGGGAGTTTTCCTGCTCTTTTTCCTGGGAGTGCCTCTATTTAAAAGCCTGTCTCTTGGAACAACCCCCTCCAGTTGAGCTCTGGTAGCCTTTTAATCAGGTTCACGTGCTCTTTATCCAATTAGCTGCCCACCAGTCACCTAGGCAGTAAATTATTTACAGGTGAGCTGAGATGGGTTCGCTCTCCTTTAAGAAACTGTCACAGGTAGACTGGGCCCTGACTCCCTTTTCAAGAGGCCAGTGACCCTGACACACAAACTCACTATTCTGACAAAAAATTGTGTCAGTTGCTTCAGAGAGGCGTCCGGCATTACAGTAAGCTGCCTTGGTCAGTTTTTGCCATCCCTAGGCAGCTGCAGCTACGCACTCAAAATGCAAGTCAGGTTTTTAAAAAATGGAGGTTCCAATGTCAAGGGACAGTCATATTCTGATACCGACTCACACACATTATAAATTTGTCACTAGTACATTCTATCTCTGTAGCTTCTCTAAGTACCTTCGTGAACTATGGTTTTGTAGCAGTGCTCAGTACATTCGGAGAGGAAATCCCCCAGGATTATTTCAGGGTTTGTACACTGGAAAGGAAGGTGGAGGAATTATTTTTCTTCTCCCATTAGTGGTAGCAAACCACCTCTATGAGAATAGTTGTGCTACATCTCACATGGCTCAACGGCTCTTATCCATTACCAATTGTTTCTCTTCTAGGTTGCTAGTTCAAACCAGGCCCAGTTGAAAGGTTACTGAAACTCATAAGCCATTTGATGGGTTGATGTCATTTCCTAGTGGATAAATTCCAGATCACAAGAGCCAGAAGTCCTTTTGACACTAATTAGCTCCCCACATTGGTACCCTCAGCAGGAAGGCCAAAGACCAGGAGTCTAATTCTGAAGTAACTCACTGAGTTCAATGAGAATTGCAGATGCTCACTGTTAAATTCCCACAGATATATGTGGGAGCTCCCTTATTCTAGAGGAAGGGAAACAAGCGCAAAAATAGAAACACCGCAGTGTTTGCACGTTCATCTCCTTCATAACAGGCATTAGCAATTCTGAGAAGAAAATGGCTGCTGTCTCTGAACACAGAAAGTTGTTAGATCTTGGAAGGTGCAGTACACAAGAGAAGCATCGCCCATTCACAGCTACATTCGCTGTGCACTGGGCCAGGCCATGACTGCGAATGAACACTGAATTCCCTTCCAGAAGTGACCCCATAGAGATCAGGGTTGAGATGAATGATGGCAGAAGTTTGCACTACCACTGCCTGTGCTGGATTTACCCTACATCTAAACAGAAGTTCAGTCTTACAGGCGTCAACAATAAATTAATTAATGTCTACAGGAACTATTGTACACCAACACAACTAAGCTTTGTCTGCACTAGTGGGAAGCATTTCACCATTACAACAGCACGGGTGCAGTTCCACCTGTGACAGTGTAAACACACTGATGTTCTAACTCTGTTTAGAGGAAGTCTAGACAATGCTATGATAGCTGGTTCACCCTAAGTCCCATTGTTGTTACCAGTGGAAAATTACCTCAAAAACGGTAGTGTGTAGGCAAGGTTTCAAAGTCCAGAACTCAGAACTGGACAGAACTGAGTCACTGCTATGAAATCAAGTATAGAAAATGGCTAACTGTCTGTTTTCAGCAGTATTTAACCTCCCCCCCACTCTCGAAGCCGGTCATTGACTGTGGTATTCTCTTAGCCTTATTTCTGTTATTCCAACCTTACAAAATTGCAGTGCTCCTCTGAGATTTGACAGGCCAGAACAAAGGGACGGAGGGTCAATAGGGACAGTCACTGTATCTTAAATTCCACACCTTTGTGCACAGAACAGTTGTCGGAAGACACTCATCACACACACAGAAATTCAAACCTCATTCTCTGCCCAGTGCATGAAATATAGATTAGAAATGTCTGAAGAATTTTATTTTGTAAACAGCATTTTTTTTTAATTGAGGTAAGTGGTGAGACCTACAATGGGAATAACCAAACACAACACTAAGAAGTGGGAACAAAGTTGGTATCAAACTTTATTACTGCTTAAAACGTTACACTGCCTTCTGTCGAGTCTCACCAAGGAAGCAGTGGAAGTCCTATCACTTGGAACATGCAAAATTAGAATGGATTAATGTAATTTATTGAATACCGCCCTCCAGTAGATGAACTGCAGAAGATAATCTTACCACTACTTCTACAACCACCAATTATCAGATCTAAGCCATTAGCTCAAGTGGTAATGCTAATGTTTTTAGACCTGAAGGATAAGCTCTCTATCCTTGAGGTTGCAAATATGTGGGTTAACGGAGGACAGTGCAGTCCAGATTCATGCAGTGCATGAGGCACTCATTATAAAAGCCCTAGAAAACACACTGGGGGAGGGGGAAATTCTGCATTTCCAGAGGGACTGACAAATTGACCCAAATAGAACTTTTCCATCTCTTATTTTGTATGAAATTTGCTAGGGCCAGTACAATTCCATTGGGATCGATGTTTGAGGGGAGAAGTCAGATGGGGCCAAATTTCTTCTTCGTTTATACTTTACAGAAAACCCATCAGTTTCAGAGGGATTGCCAGGCAGAGGGCAGTTCTGGATAGATTGGATTCCATTTTAAACACACTTGCAGAAGTTTGGATAAGCCAGCCTGTGAGAGTCAGAAACAGTTGCAGATGTCACATTTTTGACAAGAGCAATAAGAATGCATCAGCAACGAGTGACACATTACATGCTCCACTTGCCATGAATTGAATTGTTGCCCATAGGAAAGCAAGTCCCACAAGTCAACGTGGCCTGCTGCTTACTGTGCATCTTCACAGCTCCACAACATGCTCCTTTCTACTTCACTTGATTTGGATCCTTTTAGTAAATAACGTCAAAAAGATTCGCAGTTGTGTGGTTTGACGGGGTAATTTTGAGATGCTGCTGCTGCTACCTCATGGCGTGTTCAAATGAAGCGGAGCAGCATGGCTGGGATTGCATTCTGGGGCCATGAATAATGCACCCCTGAGATGCTTTTGAAGGCATGAGGCCACTGCAGCTATGTTTGTGCAGCTGTCTGCCTAGCCAATATTACTGCCTTTTTTTAAAAGATAGTTTAGAACGTAATTGGGAATACACGCAGTATTGGGAAAATCAGAGCCATGACACACGTGTTATAGACTGGGCTGTGAAATGGCACTAAACGGTAATTCCACAGAACCTATGACCAGATTCTCTTATCCACTCCCCCAAGCAGAAGACAGATGGAATTTAGGTGCGGAAGGAAAAGGATAGCACTAGGGCCCAGGTCCTCCGGGGATTTAGGTGCCTAACTTCCACCGTTACTGATTGGCACATCAGTGAAAGGCAGCCAGGTAGAAAGGATTTATAAGAGGCAAATCAACTTCCCTTTGTTTACACATCGGTAAGAGGAAAGTTGACACCCATGGGTGTTGAACCTGCTGCCTATGAAATTCAGAGATAAAGTTAAAACTAACTCAATAGGTGTTACAGCTGCTTTACCTCTATGGGGAGAAAACACCAGGTACACTAAAGGGCTCTTTAATCTAGCGGAGAAAGGCATAACAAGAAACAATGGCTGGAAGCTGAAGCCAGACAAACCCAAATTGGAAAAGAGGCACAGATGTTTAACAGTCAGGGTAGTTAACTATTAGAACAAACTACTGAGGGCAGTGGTGGATTCTGTCTCCTGATATTTATTAAATGACGTAAAAAATCATCAAGAATGTCATAGGTAAAATGTGAGTTCTCTGTCCTCGCAGAAGGCAACTAGGGTGACCAGATGTCCTGATTTTATAGGGACAGTCCTGATACTCAGGGTTTTGTCTTATATAGGTGCCTATTACCCCTGTGCCCTGCCCTGATTTTTCACACTTGCTATCTGGTCACCCTAAAGGTAACACACCTCCCCCTTTTATGTCAGAGCACAGGATGCATTGTTCCATTTAGGAGGTTGAATTCGATATGGCATCACAACAGGTAGAACCATGCCCTCTATTTCAGCTGCTACAGTTTTCCTAACTATCTCAGGAGATGTACATGACCCTAAAAGATACCAGATGCTCAATGATTACATTAACATCCAGCTATCAAGAAGTAAATTGTTTTTCATCAGCCAAGCTGGATCTGCCTGGTATTTAATCAGCCATGGCAGAGAAACGTTGCCAACATCATTTACACAGAATCGACCTGATTCTACAGTCCTTGTGCAACACCAAATTCCTATAGTCTTCAAGAGGCAGTTGGACTCACGTAAGAACTGCAGGACTAGGCTAAAATCCTCTCTCACCCTTCCCTTGCCATGGACTCAGATTAGTTTTCTTTTATTTAATAATCAGAATAGGGCTCTTCTGCTATAACCAAGTTATTGTTTAAGGCAACAAATAGGACATGATCCTTCAACCCTTTCTTGCTCGCATGTCCCCATTCAGTTCAAAGAGAGTATCAAGAATACGATGAGTGACCCCCAGCATGGGCCATCACCAAAGACAGAACCCAAGACTTTCAGCTCTACAGTACAGTTCTCTACCACTTGAGATAAAGGAGTAGTCTCGTTAGTCAGTAGCAGTATGCTCTTATTGTCTCTCCCTCATGATGCACTTGGCTTGTGTGTAACACAAGGAAGGCAGCACCAGGCTCAATACAGGTAACTATTATACAATAAAAGAATAACATCTCTTCCCCTTTGACCCAACTGAAGGCTTTTTCAGGGTCTTTTCCATCGGTTGTATCTTATCATTTGACCATCTTAAAGCACTTTTAAAATATTACATCTCACCATACTCTGTTTATTATTATTCCCTGTTTACCAATAGGGAATCTTGATTGAAAGATGACCTGATTTACCAAAGATCTCTCACAGAAGGTCAGTGGCAGACTGGGACACGGAATCCACAAATCCTGATTTCATCCTTGCTCTAACCCCTAGACCACATAACCCTTTCAAGGTTTGTGACAGAATCCTATGATCATAGTCATGGCCCTTAGTCCCGTACTCTATACATTGAGTCATACTTCACAAAGCTAATGCTCAATGCTTTGGCTTCACAGTGAACATTTTCTTCAGTTCTGTCCACATGGGTTTGCAGCCTCCCCAGTCACTGAAGATTTGCTTTGAATTTCGGCTTCAAAAGAACTCCAACTCTCATAATAAAAACAACTAAAAATGCAAAGTTTCTCTTGGTTTCTTGGAGAAGCAAAGTGAAATTCACAACCAAAATTCCCATGATTTCAATGCAACTATTAACAGACTAAGTTGGCTAGAAACTTAGCCCAGGAATGTTGAAAAGATTCATGAAGCTCTTGAGGAATGAGGTCTACATATTGAGCTACTCCAGTTGGCAAGGTCTGAGGCTTTGTGATGTACATATCACACAACTCTCTACACCACAATCCTTTGTCAAGTGGGTACTGAGATTTCATACCACATTTACAAGCTATGCAACACCACAATATAGAGGTGGGCCTGAACAAAAGCCTGGATATAGGAACTCTAGATCGTCATACAAATGTAAATTTTCCCCAAAAGCAAGAGGTTTAGATTGGGCTATCGTCATCCAAGAGCAGTTCTATCTTCAAACCCCAGTCTAAATCTCAGCCTGATATGTTAGTTTGGCAAACTTATAAGCAACTGAAAACAGGATCTTATAAATGGGAGATGTTAAGCAACCTTAAATAGAAGTGGCATTACCTGCTCTGCCTAACTCTCTCTCTCTTTCATATTCAGGGAACTTTAGCATCAACTCTAAAGTTATATTCCAGTAAGAAAGTTGTTCCACCCACAGCTTGTTGCACTATTGATCATAGACTACCAGCCCGAGGCAGAGGGAGAAACCCAGTAAGTGGCTGCAGCTAGCAATGTACAGCAGCCTCCCTCGCAGTATTTCCTCTCCCAGATGTCACCGATCCCCTTTGTTAATTACTAAGGGGTTCAAATGACTCAGTTTACAATAAGAAATGCTGTTGCAATGCATGGGATGCACTCAGCTCCTGGTGCTAAAGAGAGAACTCCTGCATATGTTAATCTAGAGAAGGGTTAGAGACATGGCATATTTGCTTAATTTAAAATACTTGAACGCAAACATCACATCAGCTATTTACTCAGATCAAGTGATTGTTTTCCTGAAACAGAGGAGCTATTTTGACATGACATTAAGTTACATTTCCCTTTGCCATGGCACATACCCTTTGCAAGCCATTTTTCTCTGAAGAGAAATGTAATCATAGAATCATAGAGTTGGAAGGGACCTCAGGAGGTCATCTAGTCCAACCCCCTGCTCAAAGCAGGACTAACATGGGAAGGTTAAAGCTCTGACTGTGTTTTTGAACTTTGCATCCTGATCCTCAGAGGTGCTGAGTGACTCTGCAAGATGCTGAGCACCCTACCCCCTGCAGGCTCAGAGATGGAATCAAGAAGTCGATGCAAGGATCAGGCACTCTTGCTGCATCTAGATCACCTAGAGAACAGGCAGCCTTGTTTCTTTCTCCAGGGCTGATTACAGAGCTATTGGTGGTTTTTAGTTTAGACAGTACTGCAATAGTGCCTGTTTTTATTTTTATACAGTGGCTTCAATTTACACGTCCCATTTGGTATCATAAATGCCATAGTCATAGCTGCAAAGATTTACTGTTTTCTGAAATGCTCAATTAATACTTTGCCCGCACTGCTGGAACGAGCTAAAACAACTTGTGTTTAACATGGTTAGTGTAGCCGTGTTACTATTGCCGGAAGATGTTTTAGTAGCACGGACAAGTTCTCAGAAGGAGTAGTGAGCTAGTCAGAACCATGGTCAAGACTAACTCCCTTTCCTCACGCTTGAAGTGTTTGAATATACACGAGGCTGAACTGAGACCACAGAGGCGTATCCCCTAGGCTCTGGAGAGAATATTGGTGGTTTAGATCTGAGGCCAGATCCACATTGTGCAAATGGCTCATGTATTTAAGGACTGGACAAAAATACCAGAGCCAAACTTTGGAGTGTTCAAAATCTGAATCTAGATTTTGTAACGTGAGGCCATCTAATTTCAACCTGATTCTGAAAGATGGTTTGCAAGTTGCCTTGTCCCACACTAGACAAGCACCACAGTTTTATACAAGTTTTAGAAGGAAGGATGTTTACAAGGGAGATGGACCAAACTAAGTAGAAAAAACTTGGATTCCTCCCAGAAGGGTATTTGCCTTGTTGTTTGGACTACTGTAATCACTTAGCTCCAAGCTTGGATTTGGCTTGAACAGAACCCTAGCCTAAACCTGATTTGGATCCGAACGCAGCTCATCATTGGGTTCATAATGAGACATTAAGCCATTTTTAAAGGATGTTGCAGTATGTAAAACACACAAATGGAAAAACACCTTCTGCTACACTGATGCTGTTTTGCTTCTCAAACATTTTTCAGATCCTTCAGCTTTTACAGTGGGTGGGTGCTGAGATTATAGGGCATATTTTCAACTCATTGCACATAGAAATAGCTGAGTTTGGTGACTAATTTACCGCACACTCAGCTAAATATATAACCTGTTTTCTTCATCTTAATTAGCAAGTACATTTAGTATTTAGAAAGTGAGGGAGAAATGGCACTTTGCTGAACCAGGAGTAACACAGGCAGGTGTTGTTAAAGGCACTCTACATACAGTACCTATGAACTTAATCCCAATCTGCAGATAACCCATTCCTGATGCCTCAGAGACACCCCTTGGCCCTTGCTCTGTTCTGCAAATACTTCAAAGCCTGCAGGTCCTTCCCACTTTTTGAAACCTGAGCTCTCATATAGTTATGCCAATCTGCCTGAACCTTGAGCATGTGTGGGTGCATGTACACGGCAGCCGGCACCAAGACCCCCAGCCCGGGGAGACAGACATGTGAAGCTTGAGTTAGGATGCTAAGAATAACAGCAGGACTGTTTCACCTCAGGCTGAGACTCGGGCCCTGACACCTAGGAGGTTGGGTCGGGTCGGGTTGAGAGCCCAAACTGCTGCTGGAACCAGAACATCCTCATTGCTATTGATCGCGCACTAGCGTGAGTCTGCCTACTCCGCCCACCAGCGGTATAGACACACCCCGGGAGTCCTGCCATACCGACCTGGCCTCTACACGGCTCACATACCTTTGAAGATTAGAGGAGTGGCAAACAGACCTGCCAGTTTGGATGGTTTGTCCCAGCGGACGTGCTTCTGAGCAATTCAGTGCCATTTGTTCCAGGCGGTGCTGACACCACACAAGTGTGATGCTGTCTGGCCTTCAGGGCACTGCTCCACTGTTTCAACTGTAAATTCTCCAAAGGAGAGACTTGGTGGGGACGAGATGGAGACACAAATCCATCCCCTGGGCCAGTGCTGAACCCAGCTCAGACACCAAGAGGGGGCAGTCCGTGCTGTCTCGATTTGGAGTCTGTCAGGGCCCAGTTTGACCCACACCTCCCCAGGCACAGTTGAGGACAACCCAAGTAGCTACCCTAACTTGTGCCCTGGCTGTAAAAACCCCCATGGGCCATTACATGACCATGAGCGCCCTAGCTGTCTTCTCACCCCTCCAGTGCTAGGGGCTCTCAGGATGATGAAACTTAAAGCCAGCTACACTGGCTTTGCAGCTGCTGAGGATGCTCCTATATGCAACCTACATGCAGATGGGGCACAAAATCACAAGCATCTAGTGAACAGCTGTATGGAGAAGATGGATGAACTGATTTTAAAACAAATCCCCTTGGACCTTTACTGCTTTCTAGAACTGAAACTGAACACAACCTTGCTGATGATTCTATAACATCCAGTTTTGTTTCAATATTTTAAATCAGCCTCTGCAAAAGGCATATCATGACACCATAGTGCAGCATTTCGGGCCCGTTCAGAAGAAGGATTAACAGAATTCTCCAAAGACCTTCTCATCAAGGAGCCAGTTCAATTTTGTAGGGCCATGAAGCCACATTCTACCCTTTTGTTACATCCTTGGTGTCCCCTGCATTCCAAGGGGTGTGGTTTTTATGGGGACCGAGTAGAAGTAAAAGCAGAATTTAGTCCATAGTATTTTGATAAGCATCTGAAGTTTTGGACAATTTGAGTGTTTTTTGAATAAGCTCTCTGAAAGTTTGACCATCACCAGCTAGGAACTGTGGGACAACAAAAACTGAAGGCTAAGAACTCCATGCGAGCCTTCCCTCTGGAAAGAGCCGATAGTGTTCAAATGAAACAGCAGTCCACAAACTCTGCTGGGGAGAGTGGAAGTAACAGGAGCTGGAGAGAATATCAATATGGTCATTTTTATTTCCCTGAAAGCCCTTCACAGACTTGTATGCTGCTTTGAGCTACTAACAAGCATAGGAATCTAGGATTCAGGTATTTATTATTAATGCAAAAGCAGGTGAAATTCACATACACCGTATTTTAAACGGCAGCTATCTTCTATATTCAGGGGCTCTGCATATTTCCATGGAACCCCCTCACTACAAGATGCTGTTGGACTGTGCAGAGAGGCCATGGGGTGGGTGCTGAGTTATTACTGAGAATTCTTTCTTGCGTGTCTGGTTGGTGAGTCTTGCTCACATGCTCAGGATTTAACTGAACGCCATATTTGGGGTTGGGAAGAAATCTGTACCCAGGGCAGATTGGCAAAGGCTCTGGGGGGGTTTCACCTTCCTCTGTAGCATGGGGCACGGCTCACTGGCTGCTGGATTCTCTGTACCTTAAAGTCTTTAAACCATGATTTGAGGACTTTAATAGCTCAGTCATAGGTCAGAGGTCTATAACAGGAGTGGGTGGGTGAGGTTCTGTGGCCTGCGATGTGCAGGAGGTCAGACTAGATAATCACATTGGTCCTGTCTGACCTTAAAGTCTATGAATCTAATGGGCAATCAATCGGATACCCCAGTGCCTCTGCCAATAAATTGTCCTCCCCCTTGAGCAATTTCTATTTGACACAAATGTCAGTGATACCAAAGCACCACTAAGAGTCCTTGATGGGGCTTCCTCACAGCTTATTTGATCCTTGAAATTAGAAGTCACAGTGCATCCGGTACCATTAGCCAAGACAGACATGTGGAGGCTAGAATTTTGCTGCCAAATACCTCCTGTCATTTCCCCTCAATTACATTTGCTGCTTGATTGGTTTGCAGTATGCGGGAAAGCTGAAGGCTATTGTAAGCTCAAATGCACTGGTTCACTTAAACCCTGACCTGGCATATTCAGGAAGGAGCCAAACCTTATTTGTTGGCTTTAATAATTAACAAAACTCTGCTTCTGGGAGTCCCTCAGAAGTAAACAGGGCTAACATGCTGCCTGGTAAGGCTAAGAGAATGATCACCTTAGCATTCAAACAGTGGATGTGACAATGCTCTGCACTTTCATAGTGTATTGTGTTTCAGGAACAAAAAGCATTGTCTAAACATTAATTACATCCCACAAACCCATGGTGCCAGAGTTAGGGGAGGCAGGAGACCAACCTGCAGGGGCCACCCGGCAACTGTCTATGTAGAGATCTTAGATATTTACATGCCCCACCACCCAAATCACCATCACATCTGAGCACCTCGCTGCCTTTAATACATTTATCCTCATGATACCCTAGTTGGGGAAGTGAATCCCAGAGAGACTAAGTGACTAGCCCAGGGTCACCCAGGATGTCTGTGGGGGAAGAAGTATTGAATGCAGGTCTCCCACAGCTCAGGGCAGCACGCTTAACCCCTGCACCCTCTTTTCCCGCTATGCAATAGGACTCCCATGGAATAGAATCCAAGAGTCCTGACTTCCTGTCGTTTGCTCGTTCAGATCACACCATTAGCATATGCCACCGTATTCCTCTCTCTAGCTGCCCATAATGAACTGTCTGTATTGTTCTTGCTGATAATTTTATTTCGTCATTTACTAAAGGCTCTGAAAATAGGCAGTATTCAGGAAACCATAAATGGTTGAAATGCCACACGAACATGTACAAGTAGTTGGAGCCTGGCTGGCTTTTTTATGATTTTAGCTAACGATTTTCATTCAAAAAGTGAGAGCTGGGAAAAGACCAATCTTGTGTGTCATAACAAACTGGCCTCTGTGTGCACATACCACTGCCCTCTACTGGGTAGAATAAGAGCCGTTCAACTGTGTGTCATGGATCCTTGACTACTTTTGAAGCAAGAGGATCTAGTTTGTGTCCCTACTGTTGCCAGTCCAAAATGGCCACAGCCTGTGGCATCATGACAGCCAGGAAGTTCTGAGATATCCACAGCTAAACATCTCCTTATGTGTCAGGAATAGGGTGTGTCACAGGGAGTGGACTTTGTGCTTTCAGTTTCCCTCATTGAATCAGTGCAATGTTAACTCCTTTGGCAAGCTGCCTGCCTGGCGGAAGCACAAGCGGGTGGAGGCTAAACTTTGCTCTCTTTTCTGGGTAGTGATCAGCTACAGTGTATGACTGCAGCCGGGGACAACTGCTGTAGGTGCTGGCTCTAGGGAGGGTTTAGTGACCTGGCAAATTCCTGCCCCACCCAGCCTGCAGTCACTCATACACTGAAACAGTCACTAAACATTTTTTCTGGCCATAATATTGTTTTGTTGGGTGAACACCTGTTCTACCCAAATGGTAGAGCTGGTTCCTGGCAGCTCTCTCATTTCTACTTCCAGGGAAAGAGTTACTCATTTTAAGAGAATGGAGGAAAATATATTCCCTCTCTCCAGCCCAACCAGTGTTATTTCATTTCAGAGACATTTCAAGCCAAGCCTGTATGCTGGCTTTAGGCTCAGTTGGGGTTAGGAATTCAGGTCGAGATTTGCTTGCACCAACACTCGAAAGCTGTTCTCGCAAGATTTCAGCCCCAAATGGCAGAAATCTCATGAAAGCAGCAGATTCAGCTGCAACTAGAAGATAGGCTCCTTAAAGGTTTGCAACCAACCCAAAACCAAGGGACAGATTCAGAAGCCCAGGATTTGAACCAGACTCTCCCACTCCATTCTGCCCCTGTCAGTCACAAGCATCTCAGCCAACTACATTCTGCATCTCAGCACACAGTGTCTCACGTTTGGTTCCCACAAAGACCAGTCCTCAGCAACAGTCCTGGCATCATGGGTCAGGAATCTCAGAATGGCTGAACCACAATGGATTGACATGCTGTAAGTTAATGCACTAAACCCTCACAGGGTCAAATGAGACAGCTGTCCATGCAATCCGTGTCCCCATGTGCATTCATAATGCTGAATGTATTCAGCAAAGCTGCTCATTCCTTACTCTAACAAAGACCCTTAGCATGTTACTAACATAGAACAGCAGCATGGCAAACCCACAGCAGAACCATGTCATCCAGCTGACATAGCAGTGTTGCTGGTTTCTGCTATGCCCATTTAATCTTAAGAGAGATGTTTGCCCAAAAGCAACAGGAAGATTTCCAAGAACAGATGAGGGGGCAGAGCTGCAGCTGGTGTAAATCAGTGTAAGTTCACGGAATTCAACAAAGCTAGGTCCAGTTACACTCATGGTGCCTCAGGCCTGAGGGGCGTGACTGACTTATTTATTACACGTGGCTTGAAGGTGCTGAACATGGACAAAGCAGTAAGTACACAGGCCAAACACCCAGGAAAGCCACAGTGAGCAGGAACATCAATGGAAGGAGCTTTAGTCCACACTTCAAGCTCCCACACTTCAGAAAGGCAGAGAATGTCATGCCAGGAAGGAGGCAGCCATGCCTAGTGGTTAGTACAGGGCAGGAGGCCAGGTCCCCATGCCAACTTGGGTTCAGACCAGACAGCACAGCTATGTAAACGTGCAAGGCTCAGGGACACTTTACAGCAGTGAATGACGATCATTTGGTGGTTGACTTAATAAGGGCAAAGGCAAGGTTCTCTGTGACTGCCCTGAGGAGACACCACTGCTGGATCTTATTAGTTTCTAATACATTATTTGCTGATCTAATCATTGCATTGTCATTTGCAAACTTAATGTCTAAGTCGTTTATGTTTATGTACAAATATATCAACGGAGAAGCTGAAGGTTAAATAATTAAAGAGAAGAGCTTAAACAATATATTCATCTTGCAGTAAAGTGTCACCACATGAACTTTGAAGAGATCTTTGCAATATTCTCTCTCAGCCACTAGATGGAAGGCAAGACACAAATTCCAGACCCTGGGGTATTCTATCACTTGTCAGCTTCTTCCTCTCTCAGCCAGTCTGAAGAAGAGCTCTGTCCTCTTTCATAAACAGAAGTTGGCCCAATAAAATGTTTTCTCTCTCCCACCTCATCTCTCTCATACCCTGGGTCCAAAACAGCTACTCCACCACTGCACAGAGGCTTACAATTAACATCTGTCCTTGGTTACCTAATGAGGGGCTCAGTCTTGCAAGGTGCTAACCACTCTGGCCCCAGTCTGGTGAAGCAGTTAGTTAATTACAGGCTCAACTTTCTGCCCAAGTGAGTTCCCAACCCATGTACTAAAAGTTAAGCCTGTGCTTTCATGCTGTACTGGAAGAGGACAAAAATGCCCAGCATCTTGCAGGATTGAGCCCCAGATTATTAGGAAAGATGGCACCTTTTGTTCCTGTGCTATCCAATACTTTCTAACCTTATCTTTCACTCTTCTTTATAACATTATACCAAATATCTTTATGAAATCCATCCAAGTAGAATGTATCACTGCATCAGTTGCTCAGTTCTCTTGAAGTACATAGGACTTGGCATACCGACTCAGATTGCTGGTCCCTTTAAATCTCGTATCTCATCTCTTGCACGGACTTAACTTAATCTTCAAAAATAGGGGACTCCCACTACCATGCACATAGTTAGTTATGCACTGCTATAAATGGATGGAGAAGAGTCCTTCCCCCCTTTAGCATTCACAATTAGACTCTGAAGAATTAGGCTGGATAAGCCCTACATTAAAATGTTACTACTAGTCATAAAATCCTGCAGCCACCTTTTAAATCCAGCTATAGTATCAGATCTTGATTCTGATCTCACTGACTAGTGTAATTCTATCATTTGCATCTGATACCCACCAGTATAAGCAGCATGAATCCATTTGCCTTTTGAGTCCATGCCCTTCTGGGGCAATGAATTCTGTAGGCTAACACCACATTGCATGGGGAAAAAAGGAAGTGGTGTCTTGTTCTCATATTAAAGAACAGCATAAAAAGGATTGGCTGAACAATTCTTACTTCACCCTTCTTAAGTCCTTCAGTAATAATGCAACATTTTTCTCAGACCTCTATCTTCACTGACTTTCTCTGGATTTTTTCATTCTCATCTAGGTCTTTATT
This sequence comes from Emydura macquarii macquarii, assembly GCF_026122565.2. Lineage (NCBI taxonomy): Eukaryota > Metazoa > Chordata > Testudines > Chelidae > Emydura > Emydura macquarii. The sequence goes on from NW_027133415.1 coordinate 76,459, forward strand.
TTAAGAAGCAGCAACCAAAAGGATACTGTACTCAAATGAATGTGTTTCATATAATCTCATTTTTGGCCCCCTGGCATCCTGTTTTAGCCGTTAGCGCTTCAGTGATCTGGGCACATTGATTGCCAGAGCATCCTGAAAGCTCAAAGAGAATGAGAAGTTGTAGGATCTCAGCCAATACACTTATGGGAATTCAGACTGTATTTCCCAGTGGGCAGTACTAGACAGATACTCTGGTAAATTTCATCCATTTTGCATTGCCCCGTCCCCCAGAGCATTTCCAGGGCAGACTTTCAATAGGATTTGGGCACATTAACTATCCTTTAAATCTTTGAAAGTTTCCCTTAAAGTCCATCTGGAGCTCCGCACAATTCCTTATTGTTTTTAATGAAGAGGGAGAAAAACCAAAAACAAATAAAAAACCAACTTAGTGTCCTCAGCAGAGGTCTCCAATTTGCTCTCCACTTCCCCTTCCAAGTCATTAACAACCTGATTGCTTCCTTCTTAATAGATTATACTGAAACCTTTGCATCACTCTAATGATCATCAAGCTAAAATGATTAAGCAAAGTTAGCCAACAATCACATTAGCGGATAGTGATGATGACCTAAATGTTACGAACACAGCTAGCTTAATAGTAAAGGGAATGAACAAAGCATATGGAGAGTGATGCCTAAGCAATGGTTATTTGAATTGGATATACAGCATGTGAGAAGCACCAGAGAGACAGTCCAAAAGACCACATCCCCTGTTTATCACCAACCTGAGTGCCTTCTATGAAGAGGTGACTTGCTCTGTGGATGTGGGGAAAGCGATGGACGTGATATACCTTGACTGTAGCAAAGCTTTTGATACGGTCTCCCACAGATTTCTTATCAGCAAGTTAAAGAAGTATGGGTTGGATGAATGGATTATAAAATGGATAGAGAGCTGGCTAGATCATCGGGCTCAACAGGTAGTGATTAATGGCTCCATGTCTAGCTGGCAGCCGGTCACAAGCGGAGTTCCCCAGGGGTTGGTCCTGCGGCCGGTTTTGTTCAACAACTTCATTAATGATCTGGAGGAGGGGGTAGATTGCATCCTCAGCAAGTTTGCAGATGACACTAAGCTAGGGGGAGTGGTAGATATGCTGGAGGGCAGGGATAGGATACAGAGTGACCTAGACAAATAGGAGGATTGGGCCAAAAGAAATCTGATGAGTTTCAACAAGGACAAGTGCAAAGTCCTGCACTTAGGATGAAAGAATCCCATGCACAGCTATAGACTGGGGACTGACGAGCTAGGCAGCAGTTCTGCAGAAAAGGACCTGGGGGTTACAGTGGATGAGAAGCTGGATATGAGTCAGCAGTGTACCCTGGTTGCCAAGGTGGCTAATAGCATATTGGGCTGCATTAGTAGGAGCATTGCCAGCAGATTGAGGGAAGTGATTATTCCCCTCTATTCGGCATTGGAGAGGCAACATTTGGAGTATTGTGTCCAGTTTTGGGCCCCCACTACAAAAAGGATGTGGAGAAGTAGGAGAGAGTCCAGTGGAGGGCAACAAAAATGATGAGGGGGCTGGAGCACAAGACTTATGAGGAGAGACTGAGGGAACTAGGCTTGTTTAGTCTGCCAAAGAGAAGAATGAGGGGAGATTTGATAGCAGCCTTTAACTACCTGAAAGGGGGTTCCAGGGAGGATGGAGCTAGGCTGTTCTCAGTGGTGGCAGATGACAGAACAAGGAGCAACGGTCTCAAGTTGCAGTGGGGGAGGTCTAGTTTGGATATTAGGAAAAAGATATTCCCTAGGAGGGTGGTGAAGCACTGGAATGGGTTACCTAGGGAGGTGGTGGAATCTCCATCTTTAGAGGTTTTTAAGCTGCGGCTTGACAAAGCCCTGGCTGGGATGATTTAGCTGGAGTTAGTCCTGCTTTGAGCAGCGGTTGGACTAGATGACCTCCTGAGGTCCCTTCCAACCCTAATCTTCTATGATTCTATGATCATGCACACACATAGCAAGTACAACAGCAGTTCAAGCTTCCCGCATGCTGTCCTGGAGTTGGTCCTTTACCATTGACGAGTATCAGGGATGTACTTGTTTGCCAGACAGATTTATTTTGCCACTGACTGTCCTAATGTCAAATGCATGTAATGTTACTATGGGTTTGATATTGATTTCTGCAGGACTGCATTGTAACTAACTACAGATGAATATATTACTGTAAATACCTAGGTTAGGCTTAGAGCTCCAGACTGATTGCTGAGGTTTGGGACATGTCACTAAATCCCTGAGCATTTCACACTTACACAACCCTTTCCCTGACCCTCTTTTTTCCTCCTCACTGAATTATCTACAAGATTGGAGTGGGCTGACAGACCATAACCTCATGCAGAAGGCATCTGTTCAGCTATTAGCCATTTTTCAGAATGACACAACAGGACCTAAATTATGGAGACTTCCATTTAATCTAAGGAAATGAGGTGCCGCTAACAATCTCATGCACGTTCCTTTATGAAAGCAGCCATACTTTAAGAAGATAGAGAGTGAAATGCAGATGATATCATCATCTCATGCCATTGAACAAACCCCAGAGAGCACAGGTGCATTTTCAATAGGCATTTCATGTGTTACAATACCATTTGATTGAAAAGAAAGAGCTGCTAAATTGCCAGAAATCAGTGACCATAATATACCATAGAATATTAGTGTGTTTCAGGATGCTGACTTTTCCAACTGCACTGAAGAATGGAGGGCTTCCCTGCCACCCACAGTGAAACTTTCTAATACCCATCATTGTGATCTGGTCCTAAGCAACCACACAGGTGAATAAACTCTCCACGGCCAGCTCCCAACACAGCAGGATCAGACCTACCTGGATCTGGATCAAGCGCTGCATAGTCGACACACCCTCTTGCAGGCAATTTGCTTGGGAGTAGATGAAGCTGGAGTTCTGTCTCTTCTCCCTGATGCCAGCTAGTAAAACTGTCTGGATGTGAAAGGGGGAGTATGATGGGGTTGCTCTACTCACCATGGGATGGCACTGCCTGCTGAGGGTTCTGGGGATTAACTCGGTCAGGCCAACTCCCCTTCCAGGTGTTACTCCCCATCAGTTTCTCCTCTGCAGCCCCTCGCTCGCTCTCAGGAACCGCAGCTGTCCTCTCTGGCCGGAGGGCTGACCAGGCCACTATCCTGGTTTCCTCTCCCGGGGGAGAATGTCAAGGTTGCAGCTCTCCAGCAGTCTCAGGCAGCCTCTCAGTGCCACTCCCACAGGAACAGGCAGGGGAACCCAGGTCCACACTCTATTCCGGGTTGCAGCTCCAGGACCCTCTACACAGCAGTCAAAGTCCCTATTGTTCACCTTGCTGCCTTTCCCTGAGCTGCTTCCACCCCTCCGGGCCGTCCCCGCTCCTCCGGGCTTGCCAGTCTCCTCAGGGAGTAATTTTAGGCAACTCATCACTGCAGCCCCCCACAAACACTCCTCCCTTTTCCCAGGGAGTAACTGCAACCTTTCCCAGCTGCCCCTCCTGTTGCCAGCCTCCTGGCTTTTGCGGAAGTCCTTCCTGTCCCTCGCAGGCGAGCTTTTCTCTCTCATTTTCTCTCTCCAACCTAAAGCTCCCCTGTTTGCAGCCTAATTAGCTGATTGGGCCCAGCTACTCTAATTTAGCTCTTGAAGGGCTAGTGTGTGCAGCACACCCCATCACAGGGTGTATGCCTCATCCTGGGGGTCCCATAGCTCTGCTGCCCTTCCTCAAGCTGTAGGGCATAAATAGATCATGGATGGGGTCAAGACAACGTTTCACCTCCGGATATTGTATGGTATTAGGAGGGGTTTATACCTTCTTGCGCACCACCTGTCTTTAGCCACCATTGGGACAGGCTAGGCAGGAAGGATCATTGTGCAATTAAGGACTGGGATTCATGCAAACTGGTTCTGACACAGATTTCCAGTGTGATCTTGGACAGGTGTCTCTCTCTGCCCCATTTCCCTCCCCCCCAATCTATAAAATGGGATTATAATACTCCCCTACTGCACAGCAGTGTTTCACTTATATTTGTCCTGTAGCACTTTAAAGACTAACACATTTAATTTCTGCAGGCATAAGCTTTCGTGGGCTGCAACACTTTGTCAGATCTGACTTAGTCTTTAAGGTGCTACAGGACTTTCGTTGTTTTTGCTGTATACAGACTAACACGGCTTCCCCTCTGGAACTTATATTTGTGGTGTGTTTAGATGAGGTCAGTACCTAGCTAGAAAGCTAAACCACTGCACCCAGATCCTCAAAGATACTTAGGTTTCCATCTTGATTTCAATGGAACCTAAATGCCTTTAAGGATCTGAGCCGCGTCTTTGCTAATAAATCAGTTTTTGTTCCTCCGTTTGTTAGCCCCAGAAGAAATCACACAACTGTTTGCTGGATTCTTTCCAATCATATTTCATGCTACTTGCAGATCCCAGCCTTTGTTTTGAGGGATGCCACTGATGCCAAAGGGAGACAAAGCAAAGTTTACTAGTGTCCATAACTTCATTAGCTGATAGTTAAACTAATCCGTACCTCGTTCGTGAGCTTTGATGTGGGATTTTTAAAACATAAACACTTCTCTCCAGCTAACCCTTTGAATGAGCATGTGGTGTGTGTTTCTTTAGACACTGTCTTTACTGCAGCAACTTTGAGTAGCAGCTCCCTGAGCCATTGGCACAAGACCTTAGCACAAGACGTTCAAGGGCTTTTGTTCTTCGAAAATGGTGACTGAGCTGGCTAAGAATAGCTGGCCATGCTCGTTTTGAAATCTGCCTAGAGAACAGCAAGTCGTCATTTGTTTGCTTTGCCTCTCTTTCTAACAGTACATTTGGAATCCACATCTGTCATATTTGCAAGCCAGCCAACCACTTTCAGTGTTTGCCATTCTTCAGCCAAACGTCAAGTCATTTTTCTTCACAAGGGTGAGTAAACCAGGCTGTTGGCTTTCAATGAAATATTGCAAATTGCCACTCTGCAAGTGGCAAGGTACATCTTACAACCAGTATACCCTGCTGTGCTGTTTTCACCATGCTTCTCAGTGTCAGATTAATGCTCCAACCTGCTTATTAAATACACAATTGAATGAAAGGGCCTGCCATGCTGCAATTACACCGCTGTAACGACATGACGGCCTATAGTTTTACAGGCAAGCAGTGATTAAATTCCAAATGTTAATCCATACCACCACAAACAATGAGACAGCTGTGAACAGAGGCCATAAAGGACAAAGGGGCACCACAGGCGGCTGGGAGGAGTGATTGCTTAATGCAGTTAAGTTAGTAATTGGGGATACTGGAAGATTATAAGTAGTAATAAAACTGTAGCATTAATGTGCAATTTTCTGATTTGCAAGATGCTCTGATTAAATGTGTTTGGGGCCAGCATGCTAATACTTAACATGCAATAGATTCTGAAAGCTTGCTTGCCACAGGCCACATTGTGCCATTTATGCACTGGCCAATGCTGCAACATCACAGCACCTCAGGGGAGCTCTGTGAGGGCTGCCCTAGGATGCTGGTATTCAGTGTCAGTGACTGGAATGCGGAGTCAGGGGTCAGACCCCAGAGTCAAAGTTAGAAGTCAGGAATTGAAGCCAAGGGGTCAGAGCAGGAGTCAGAGGCCAGGTGTCAGAGCTGAGGGTCAGATCTGAAGTAAAAAGTTGGAGCTGAGCTAAGGCAGGGAGGCAAGGTAGGAACAGGACTGAGGCCAAGGCAAGAGCGGGGCTGGGACCAAGCGGGCATGAAAGCTATTGCAGCTGTGGACAAATGCTTTGAACAGTGGCTGAATTTTGGAGCCAGTCTGCTGTCTCTTGCAACCAAGCAGACAGTGTAGCCAGTCAGGCAGCCTGCTACAGGCCAGCTGCACTCGTTAGGACATCCAAAGTCTGGCCTTGCTTCTGACATTCAGACGGCATGCATGTGCATCCTGCATCATCCCTCTGGAGCTGGAGTCCTCTGTATTGTTACATGCAAATGAGGAAATTCAGGCAAAAGCATTTTGCTTTTCATCTTTCTCCAGCTGTGCACTCAGGGGGCCAGAACAACAGAGAACATGACCCAGATGAGTGGTCACTCAACAGGAATTGTGAAGAGTCTTCAGGCAGCCCAGAGGCTAAATGTTGTTCTAATCGATGTTTCATCAAATAATTCTAAATCAATCTGTACAAAACAAAGTTTGCTTGCGAGCAATAAGATGGTCAAAATTCTTTGTGTACATTTATGAATAGTTGGACCAGTTCTCCTAATACCACTTCTCCATCTCTTCATCCAAGTCTCTAACCACTTTACCCCATTCCTTAAGCATCAGCACTGCCACGGGGTAGCCACTGTCTGCATTTTACAGATCGGGAACCTGACGCATTTCTCCAAGGTCACTCAGCGCATCAGTGGCAGAGACAGACTGGAACCCAGAAGCCCTTTGCTTGAACCTCTTCCCAGCATGTTCTCACTTAGGCCTTGTCTACGATGGCAGCGGCGTGTAGGGAACATGTACCCACCGCCACAAAAAGTTGTCCGCATCTATTGCGAGGCCACACGTGGCGGGGACAGACTCTGGCAGGAGGAAGGCAGTGGGACACTACACTGCTAAAAATACCAGTGTGGACATGGGATGCACTACTTGGGTATCTAAAGGGCATGTAAGGAACATACCCTACAGTTCTGGCATATCTTTACTCTACCCGCCTAAGCCATGCCTCACCGTCTACACTGCTATTCATAAAGTGTAGGCCCAGCCTTAAATGCTTCTAAAACGGTGCCTGTCCAGGGGCAAAGGCCTCCATGAAATGCTAAATCAATGGGCTACATCCTCTCTGGAGCTCCTCCCAGGAGCACACCAGAACAGTTGGCATAGACCTGCAGTGCTCACCTGGTGAAGCTAAAGAGAGGTGATGGGTCACTCAAGGTGACAAAAATTGGGTTGCTTTGGGCTTTTGTATAGCAGGGAATCTACCAGGAGACAGGGAACAACAGTCTGGGAGCAGAGATTCAATATGGGGAGAGTGCCGAGTTCGAGTTCTGGGAGACACTCATAAAAACTACCACAGTCATGTCCCAAAATACTTCAGTTTACAATACGCTGGTTGCTATAGGCACTTGGAACTTTTTCTGTAGAAAATACTATAGTATCTAAAAGAGAAGCAGAATGCTACAGTCAACAGGAGGAGGGGGAAAGAAAAGGAGAGTGTTACAGGGCTTATGGAAAGGGGCAAGGGCAGTGTATAAAGAAGTCAGGAGGGCTAGGAGAAAAAGGATGCACTGAATGACAGAGGTTGGGAAAAGCAGAAGGAATATTTGCTCATGTGCTGTACCACGCTCTCAGCGGTTAGAACCCAATTTCTGTGCATCTCCTATATGGGAGCCTATGGTATGTGATATCAGCAGTGCCAGGGGCCTGGCCACCAGGAAACCTCAACAGTTTTTATGTTAGATTAGTTTCAGCAACAGGTGCACCCATCTCTTAAAAACCCATTAGGTCTTTGACAGTGAATATGGAGGTCACTGTTGCCAGATTCTTAAAGGATGCATGGAATACTCAGACTGGGGGCGAATACCAAGAAAACCTCCTGCTCATGGATACACAAGAATATGTGGCACCTGTATTGACGGATGTATTTAGAAACACCTACGATCTGGAGATTAGGCAGATTTATTGCTCTGCTGAGCTGGGATTTCAGGCATTTGTGAGGCTTAATTGATTTCTGTAGAGCACTTTGAGGAGCTCAGAGGGAAGGTGCTAGATACTTAATTTCCACAGGTTGTGCCCTTGAAAAACTCTGGACTTCTGCTTTAATATGAATTTGTGTGAAGAAATTGTACTGCACTATGGAGAACGGGAGGCCAAGACTAGAGAGCTGGAGTGGATGGATGAGGGTGTTCGGGGATAGGACAGGCAGCAGCATGGATCAGTTCCACAGAGAACTCTGAAAATCAAGAGATCAATTGGGAAGTGGATTGGGAAAGGCTAGGAAATGTGTGAAAGTGCCAGGAGAAAATATTCCCTCTTCCTGATGAAAAAGGAGAGTCTGGCTGCAGCATTCTGGATCCAGTGAAATTAGAGAGATAGTATAGGTATAGGGAGCTTAAGGAAGAGAGAACTGCAACAGACAAGATGAAATGAAAAGCATCAGTAAAGATAACAGTGCAAACAGAGGAATGGCAGAGACATATCCTTGTAGAGGAGACAATGGGCAGACTTAGGCATGTGAATAACTCATTCATGTGAACCCATTGAGTTCAATGCTCCAGATCCACAAAGAGACAAGGAGGGTAAAGTAATATCTTTTATTGGACCAACTTCTGTTGGTGAGAGAGGTGAGCTTTCAGGCCACACAGAGCTCTTCTTCAGACCTGAAGCTTGTCTCTCTAATAACTGGAACTGACATGGCAACAACTACGCCAGACCCCCAAAGGTATTTAGGCTCCTAACTTTCATTAGAAGTCTGGGCCATTGTGTCCCAGTGTTTCTAAGATTAGGGTCTTAGATATTTTAGACCGAGAGATCAAGGTCAAGGATTTAAAATATATTTAAAACCCAAAGACAACACGACAACAAGATACTCTAATTCATTCTGCAAACTTGAGTTAGCGTTTATTTATGTTACATTAATGTAACAAACTGAAATAGACTATTTTAAATTCATTCTAATTCATTCTGCAAACTTGAGTTAGCGTTTATTTATGTTACATTAATGTAACAAACTGAAATAGACTATTTTAAATACATATCTAACATTTCCCAGCCCTTGTTAATAAAACATTTCCTGTTATTTTTTTCTTCATGTACACATGGAGATTTATTCAGAGAAATTAATATTTAATAGTTTATTTCCAGGATAACTGAGATACCTGGATTCCTTATGCTGAATAAATGATAAAGCCACAGGCTGCAGAATTTATTCACTATATTAGCAAGGGACCCTGTGTGGGGAAAACTTCACCGACTGTGTATGGAAGTTGGCAGAGTAGGTGTAATTATCTGCAAATAATTTTGAGCATATATTTATGTTGTCTTGTTTTTAAATGAAAAACTACTTGTCAGATTAATGTAAGATTTCCGCAGAGTGAGAATCAAAGCAATTAGGAAACTGTAATGTCAATCCTAATAATTACTCCTTGGGTGATTTGACCCACTTTTTCCTGATAAAATTCTACTGTGGGATTGGATGCACTCTATTAAATCTGAAGTAGAGTGGCTTGGTTTTGGTGAAGATGTGGTGGAAGTGATTGAAAGCTGAGTTTAAAATCGGAAGCTATCATCCACCTTAACTATAGAGGGAGTAGTGCCTTTCCACAATACATCTTGGTGGATGCTACACAATTTTATTTTGTATTGCATCTAATGGACAGACTTGATATAAAGCATAATAAATGATATGCACATGTATCACTGCCCTCTATTGGATGGAATGACTAACCTGCTCAAGTCATGTGACTATATCTAGTGGCGGCAGCATACAAAGGCAATCAACTGTAGTACTACAACTAAGGGTATGTCTACACTGCAGAGTGAAGACGACTTACTTAAAGTCGACTTTCACCTGCTGATTTTTAGAAGTTGGTGGAGCATGTTCACACCATGCTGTTTGTGCCAGTCTCGTGAGTCCATACTCATCACGCTTGTGTCGACATTCAAAGCAGTGCACTGTGCGTTGCTATCCCACAATGCAGCTAGCAGCGGTGGCTGTTGGGATGAGTTTCATCGTCCCATGATGCAGATAACAGCACACTGGCAAAGCCGGATGGCTTCACTAAAGCTGCTGCTGCTACTCAACAGTGCACTTGAGTGCATTAATTAAAGAATCTCTAACCTGGAACACCAGTCTTTTCTTTCTCTTTTAATAAAGTGTTTTGTGTCAGGACTCTGTTGAACAAAGCTCAGTATATTTCCAGTTTAATTACAAAGCTAAATGCTAGGTGTAATGGGCTTGTATAGGCTCATCAATTCTTTGTCCTATTGTTTCTCCACATTTGTCAAAATAATGACAGAAAGTATCACTTCTATGATTCTATGTCCTACATAATGGTGGTTCTGTATCCCGAACAGGACAGAATATTGCTGGAAAGCAGGTAAAATAGACTAGTAGGAGGTAACAGAAACAGCAAAAACAGCTTTAGACATTAATTGGGAGAATAGGTATTTTGGGGGTACAGTGGCGGAATCAAAAAAGGGGTTGTCCCAGTAGGAGACCAGCTTCCTTCTATAAGTTATTTACAATGCCGAAATCTCTTGTCCAAGTCATACAACTACCTGCACAGTCGCTAAATTGTTCTCCAGTTTGCCTAGGCCCCTAGTTCCTACCCTGCTTTCTTCTGCGCCTAGCAGGATGCTTAAAAACCATTCTAAGTACCTTATCAAACACTGTGTCAGCAGAACTAAGGAAGTAAATAGGTGATACCTTGCTTATCAACTACATCTCCCCTTGGCTGAGAACTTGGGCTAAGATTTAGCCACCGACACGTGCCTGTTTGCATCCATTTTTTTCCATCAGAAATTCCAATCTGCGCAAAAGCCTCCGTCTCTCCATTTCATTCCGTTGCCCCCTACCTATCTCTGCCTTCTTCTTCCATCATCACTATCCTCTCAAGAGCTCAGCTGATCAAGAGGCCAGCTGCAGCATAGCTATCTGCATCCAGCAGCCCAGTTTGAAGCTGCTCTTTCTAAAGGTATTTGGATGGCACGGATCACCTCAATACCTAAAGGGTCAACTCTAGCTTCCACTGAAGTGAGCAAGAGCAGAGGGCACCTCAGAGGAGCTGTTCAGCAACTTTGAGCATCAGGCTGCCAACACTAAACCTGTGGAGGTTCACTATTCAATCATGTGTGCGCACATGTGTGTGTGTGTCTAACACGGCAGAAGCAGCGTCTGCTCTTCACGTTCATTTGGGGTTGATCAAAACCGCTGAGTGGGTAGAACCACAAAACGTGCCGCAGTTGGGATACTGGCGAGGTTCTAGCAGGTATATAAGGTAGAAATGGTGTGTTTGTTTCATGTATTTGGTTCACAGCAACAAAGCACTTAACAAGCATGTGTGTTGTCCTATGATCTTGATGGTTGAGATGCACTCCTGGAAAGTAAACATTACACCTGTCCTACAAGGAGGGAGAATGCATTACGGAAACCCACTGTTATTCAGTACAGCTCACCTTGCAGGGTAGCAAATCTACTGCAGTGCAGCCAGCGTTTGAAAGCTCCACACCTGCGCACGCAAGTACACACACGCAAACACCCACTGCCGTGCGTAAGGGTGTCCTTTCTCCAGCTGCAAGTATCCTTTGTTTTGATTGCCCGTTGCACCAGAAGTGTAAGCCTTTGACTTGCCCCTGTTGTGTTGAAAACACTGAGAAGAGAAATGGAGCCACTGGAAGTCTGAAAATCAACCTGCAATTGACTGGATACCTGCAGATCAGCATGGCAGAGAAAATTCTCAGGTCGAAGTAAAAGCACTCACTGCTCAGGCTATCACAAGAGACTACTTACAAGGTAAAATGTAATAAAGCCCCCCTCCCCTTAGAAATGCTGAAAATGTCAGGTCCCATTCATGTCTGACGCTACATCCTTTCATGTGTCCCGAGGGGAATGTCTCAAACCAGCTCAATCAAATATGACTAAGGGAAAAGCTTTAAAGTTGCCCTGGAGAGCAAAAAGCTGAAATCCACAGTCAGAGCAGTTTGGAAGGCAAATGCCGTGCTCTGGCTTATGGCGTCTGTGGAAAACACAGTCTTCCTCAAAAATAAGGTAATAAGGCAGTCTTGGCGTAGATAAAAGTGGATCAGGGGGCCAAAATCCATCCCAGTATAACAATTGTGTGAAAGGGAATTAAATGTGATGAGGCAATTTTTCTCCCAGGTGCAGCATTATTTCTTGTGAACTTTACCCAAGAGCTACACCCAGACAGATCTCGCTGTGGTTTGTCCTGATGGAGGACTTCGCTGCATTATTCTTCAGCACCGTATGCTTTTAAAAAAAATAAAGTACAAAACAAGGTGATATTTGCGCCCAACAGCTCTATTTTATGCTGAAACAGTAACGCCAAGGGAGTTTCAATCAGAATTGGAACAGAAATATCATCAACATATATTATTTCTCATTAGCACCTTTAAAATATGCTAATTATATTGCTCCACGTGAATGTAACAACCTGAAGATCCTCTGGGCAACTTCACTTGGCTGCAGAGATTTAGCAGCAGAAGATGTTTATTGACTGAACACTTTTCTGTATTCCTGGAGAAACCCATGGAGAAGGAGGAGGACTCCACTTAGATACACTGCCCTTGGGTTGCATCTTTAAGTCCCATTAGTTTCCCTAGAACCAGGTTACCTAGGGCGAGGCAAGACAGGAGCTATCACCGCCATGGGCAAATGCTTTAAGCAGCTGTTGAACTGCGGCAGCTGCTGGGGCTAAGAGCCAGTCTGCTGACTTGTCCAACCAATCCGGTGGATAGCCAACCAAGCGGCCTGCTACAGGCCGCCTGGACTGATTAGGTGTCAGGGAGAATGGCTCTGCTGCAGGTCTTGCTTCCGGACACTGGTGCTGCACAGAACTCTGAAGCCTGTATTATTTGGGGAATTATCTAGGCAGCATGCTGATCTCTTCCAACAGTGGCCTATGGAAGCCCCTCCCATTGCTCTGCATTGGGGGATTGTAACAGTAAATGTAGGATGGGTTCATTCTGGTGGAGAGGAAAAGATAAAGTATTAAACTCCACAATGTGCTATCATCAGTGCAAGGACCTTGAAGGTTAATAATCAGTTTCAAGTGTACTGAGCCATTTACATTGCAAATCCTTTTTTTTTAACAAGTAAGTTATATTTCCCTTAAAAATGTCAATCAAACATATCTACAAGATATTTTAAGACCTAGCAGGAGGAATTTGAGCAGAAAACCAGCTGCCAAAAATAGCTGAACTGGTAGCTTCTAATCCCTTGAAAAATCAAAACATCTAATGCTGCAGGTCCTTTTAGAGTCATAGTAATAAATATCCTGCAGCACAAAAGGAGAGAAAAGATGGTTCCACAGTTAAGGATCTTGGAAAGTACATGCTGACCTCTAGCAAACTGCACCAAGTTCCTTTTCTGAAGTTTCTTTGTATGCAGTGTCTACAAATCTAATTCAGCTTCTTGTTAACAGCTGATCTCCAAGGGGCAGAATGCCTTCTCCAGAATAAAATCAGAGCAAAGAAAAGAACTCCATCTCTGGCCCCATTCAGTACAGCTATTTAAATGAAGCGTATTTGGATGGGTTAATGCAGGGTATGAAGTGTTAATGCTGGAGGGTAAAGCATAAGGAAAATGTTCAGGAGAAAAGGCCAGGTGCAGTTTCTTACCACTGTATTTTGTAGCATAATGGAACAATGATCATCTGATGCCACTGAGCTACTGAATATCCAGAACTCTGTTCAATCCACTGAACTAATACAGTTCTCACACCAATAGAATGTTCCTTTTTAACCAGCCATGTTTCCCCAAGCAAAATTACAAAACATTCCAACAACCTAAGGTCCAAAACCGCCGTATGTCACCAGAGAGTTCTTCCTTTCCTAACTCAAAAACATTTCTTAATCATTTTCCAGGTCATTACAAATGGAGGTTATAAAACTGTTTACATCGCTAATCCCAAGACAGTTCCAGAGGGGTAGCTGTGTTAGTCTGTATACAGCAAAAACAACAAGAGTCCTGGAGCACTTTAAAGACTAACAAATTTAATTTCTGCAGGCATAAGCTTTCTTGGGCTGCAACCCACTTCGTCAGATGCAAGAAACAGAAATCAGATGGGGGTGTATATATACATCCAAGGGACTTGGAATGGGTCTCTCATTACAAGAAGTAATTGTCACTGTTCACACATTCTCACCTTCTAATCAACGGTTGTGAATAGGCCTCATCTACTGTAACTGAATGGACTTTGCTAACACCTACCCTCCCCATTGCTGTTCCTTACTCTTGGATGTATATATATACCCCCTATCTGATTTCTATTTCTTGCATCTGACGAAGTGGGTTGCAGCCCATGAAAGCTTATGCCTGCAGAAATTCAATTTATTAGTCTTTAAAGTGCTACAGGACTCTAGTTTTTTTTAAATCCCAAGACAGTGTTTTGAGAAATATGGACTCAAAGTCAAGTCAGGTGGGACAAACAGGCTGAATCCAAAAGGATTTATGTATTGAGTCAGGCTTGAGTTAGACAGTGGGAGTTATTTCGACCCCAAAATAAGATAATTTTGGAGTGGTACTCTCCAATGTCAGATTTTTGGCTTGTTTTGGGGGTCTTTCCTCCAGATAATGTCAGGCCATTTTCATAAATTTCAAACAAAATAGAAAACAGAAAATCCCAGATGGGAAGGGATAGAGTAAGGAAAAAAGGTGTAGATATGTCTCAATTCATGCCAGCCTTGCTTTTAGGTGCTCATCTACCCCTAATACATAACATGTGCTCCCCTTTAGGGATGGAAGGCATCGTATAACTGGCTTATCTTTCAGGAGGAGTACCTGCTGTGGGCTTCAGTTACAGGAAAAGAAAGTTTATGAATCCCAAAAATATACGTTGGCAAATCACTAGGATTTTTCCTGTCAGCCCTACCTGCACAGATTCAAGAATAAATGAAATGTAAAAATATGACAAGTCTTGCAGGAAAACAGGAAGTCAGACCAGACAAACAGCATGTGCAGTGTCTGAGGGAGAAAGGGTTGGGAAGCCCATCAGACACAGAGATGAAAGAAAATATTTCATTCAAGTGTCAGGGGAAATTATCGCAGCACCTTAAACTGCAGGATAATTTGAAACGTGTGTTCTGAGCCAAAATTAGAACAGTGTTTAATGTACTGAAGGGAAGCAATTGAGGTGTAAAATTATACAGTAGTTAAGGAAGATGAGACACTTTTGGAGAGATGAATATAGTTACAATGGCATGGTTTTGACTGGGAATGGGTGAACCTGCTAGGATAAAGAACTGGTCTGCACATTTGCCCCAAGCTCATAGAGGATCTTTGGTAGAACAGGGATCTTTAATCGTGTTTTGCAATCTGCTGGGATGATTCAGCAGCAGCAGTCTCTTATCAACATAAATCCAACACAAGTGACCTGCAAAACCAAACCTAACACAATGATCCTTCAACTTGGGATTCAGCAGTTGGATGTCAAGTCCTTTCTACTCCACAGCCACTCTCCTTCTTCTCTCACCTCTCTCCAGCCCCTTCCCAGAGACAAACACCTATGCATGAGGCTGGACTGGACTCCTGGTGTACCGAGGATCAGGTAGCACTCCTGTAGCCTGTTGCAGCATATTTCTCATTTAAAGTGCTTTATGAACAATAAGTCACAATACTCCTGTAGTTGCAAGCAATAATGCCTCCTCTTCCCAGCCCCCCCGCCCCTTTTTTTGTTATTAATAGAAGGGGAAACTAAAACAAATTAAGTGATTTACCCGAAGTCACAGAACAAGCTGCAGCTGGGATTAGAACATGAGGTTCCTGACTCCCTGCCCTTATGCACAGTACTAGGTTATGATGGTAGAGTAACAATAGACATTTCTGTAGTGTCTTCTGTCTGAAGATCATAAAGCAGCCAAGCTTTTCAAAAAAGGAATGACTTCACCTACTGCTGTAATGCAGCCACCTCTCAGGTGGAAAGCGACAGCCTCTGAACAGCACACAGCAACATTGCGCAGCACTACAAGACAGCGTGCCTTTACTGTAGTAACATTGTGGTTATTGAGTTCCAGAGGGGCAGCCCTGTTAGTCTGTTTTTAGCAAAACAGTGAGACTCCTGTGGCACCTTAAAGACTAACAATTTTATTTGGGCATAAGCTTGCGTGGGCAGAAACCCACTTCGTCAGATGCATGAAATGGAAACTTCAGTTTGGTAGGTATATAGACACACATGCAAGGATGGGTGAGTTACATCACAGTGAGGAGGGCAAGTGTTAACGAAGTACATTCAATCAGGGTGGATAAGGCCATTCACAACAGTTGTCGAGAAGACGTGAATGTCAAAAGAGGGAACATTATTTTTTGTAGTGAGCTGCACACTAAATTTGTTAGTCTTTAAGGTGCCATTGGACTTTCATTGTAGTTATTATTTCTCTGCTTCGATGAGTCTTGCATTTGACAAGATGGATTTCCTAATCTATTTTAGTATTGGCCATGATTTCATGTGGCTTACAGGCCTTTAGTTAAACTTCATTTTGGTGCAATGATCTAAGGAACAGGCTTACCACCACAAATAGAAAAAATGACCTTTTTCTTGCCAACGTCTCTCTATTGTCATTACATCCAACAACCTAATTTCTTTCTAGTGACTAATTTAGCTCATGGAAACTATCACACAAATTGTTCTTTTACTAAAAACTGCACAGTCTGGTGGATAAGAGAGAACAGTTGTTCCATGCACCAGCCATGGAGCTCTTCCTGGTGGTTTACAGATTAAGTCCCTGATCCTGTGGTGAGCTCCACATGAACAGGCTTCTGCACCAATACAGAGCTCATTGTAGGATTGGTACCTTAAATATTTTGAGAACTGAGCAGCAGGGAAACTGAGGTATGAGGAGAGAAGGTAATCGAGTGAGAGTATCTCTAAGTCATTAAGAGATACACTATGGTTGAATTAACTGGTTAAAGTAAGTAGGACTGGATCCTAACCCACCACTCAAGCTAATTTCTACTGTAATGTATACACAGATCCATATGCTAACATGAATTTATGCTGCAAGCACAGCCATTTTCCCCATAATTTCCATCCCACTAGCCTGAAGATATCATATTCTCGTCCAGCATTCTTGAGGCTTGTCTTGAACTTAGATATTATTGTGCTGGTCACCTTAGATATTGCTTAGACAGACACAGTGCACCTGGTAATAAGCATTATTAGTAGGAAAGATATGTGTGCTCAAAATAGCTAGAAAGCTATTGACTAAATAATTGGTAGTTAAAGCTTCAGAACCATTTACAATCTTACTGAAGCTGGATCTGCAGCTCGATGTTATAGGAATGGGGACTGCAAATTGTAAAAGCGTAGGCCTTTATGCCAGTATTCTGAAGCACAAGCTGTTCGAAATCAGTATCGCTGTGCTAAGAGCTTTCTCCCACTTTTGCTTTTTAATATTAAAAGCATTCATAACGCTAGAATCTATATGTTTGTATAAACAAAATGGACATCGGAAGCAGATAAAGCATTGGACAAATAAATTGAATGTGTATGTTTATCCATCAGTAGAGATTAAATTCCAGTAAGAAAAATTTGCCATAGATGGATCTGAAAAAGAAAAATGTGCGGTCTGACTGAGGCATACTCATTCCTGTTATTCATCTCCATGGTAAGCCTTTGGCTGTCCTTAAACAGCCATGCTCAACATTAACTCAGGAGGGGATGAACGCAACACGAGAGAGGCGTGTATCTCACTGGTCCGTTCAGTGCTTGGTCCAACTCCTGAAGCCAATAGCAGGAGGGGCGAGCTAGTACCAGTTGTATTTATGTGAACTACATTTTTACTGTCCACCCCTCTACGATGCATCTAAAATTGCTATTATTATAAGCGTTTGTTTGGCACTCTTCACCAAGGTAGCTGGGATCCTCTCTGGCTTACATCAACACATTCAAAATCTCAATCAGAGCAACCAAATGCCACATGCCCCTGCTCTCTACAGTTTTATACATTATCTAGGAAACAAAGCTATATTCACCTGGACAACTCTTATCATGCTTAATTGTATTTCCACTGGGAGCAACTTTCAGCCTACTGTGTGTAAAATACAACTGAACTTTCCATTTTGGCTTTTGGAAGCCAAGTTATGGTCTTGTTTTTATACAATGATATCCAGATCTTCCCCACAAGTCATCTGAAGCATTACAGATGTCACTGAGACTAATGTAGATGCTCATAATACATAGCATGAGATTGTGTTTTCTGGGTACCATCTCTGCAAGCCTTGAAAGCATCCCATTCTCCAAAGCAAGAGGACTCTTGCCTGCCTACTGTCTTATTTCAGTTTCTCATTCTGTTCCCTGGAGACAGGAGCGATTTTGAATGCTGTTGTCTTGATAGCAAAACAATGAGCACCTATTTCATTATTACAACTAACTCCATGAAAAGCCTGTTAAAGAAGAGAACCAGCAAGGTTAACAAAGGAGGAAAATGAAAAGCAAGAGCATTTGTGAAAGGCGTTATGGATCAGTTGTCAGATGCCAGTATGGAGAAAAAACCTTTGCTTCTAAAATGAGTCTGCAATGAATTGCAAGCACAATGTGGGTTCTCTGTATGAATACTCTATGTATTCATAGTATTGACATTACTAATTAACGTTAGCATTTGGAAAATCTATTGAGGGCTGTCACATGTGCTAATTGATCCACTCAGTTAAGTCTGATTAGACCCAATTGAATCCCAGCATAGAGAATTCCACATTCTTACTGATACAACAGCACTCCTTATTGTGACAATGAGGTACTGCTACCTGTAAACAAGTGACAGGACTACTGGAACAAGCCATGCTGTTATCTGCCAGGTGAGTCAATATCCGTAAAAGCTAATTTCCCAAACCGTCATCAGCACAGAACTTTTTGACAGGAATCACATTCTGCTTACCCAGAAGAGCATGGCAAGTTGCTTGAGTTTAATAATCATTGGGATTCACACAGTATTTTTCATGTTCAAAATAGCTTATGGGCATTAACCAATTGTCCCCCACAGCTCCCTTGTGAAGGTAGGTGGATAAATATTATTACACCCATTTTACAGTTGGGGAAGATTAGGTAAAGGGGAAGTGACTTGCTCAAGGCCACAAAGTAAGTCAATGGGAGAGCCAGAATTAGAACAAAGGATCTCCTAACTCTTAAATCTGTGTTCATTCCACCAGTCCCCACTATCTTCCAGGAAAAATGCCCACAGTAATTCTAAAGCAAGAGATTTGACCTAGGTTTTTTGCTCTTATTTTGTATTTTACTCTTTTCTCTAGCACCTCCCTAATAAAAAAATAATAATAATTTGCCATAAGAAACAGTATTATAAGGAAAGAGCAGAATCAATCACTCTTCCACCACTGAGAACATCTCTCTTTTTAACATATTTAACATGACTTGTTGTAGGATGCGAACATCTGACTGCAATTCAACCCACAGAGAACTCAATGAGTCCTAGAACTTAGAAACCTTGCTTTGTAACTGATGTGGTTCTGGCAATTCCAATATATATCTGTATTTGCGGACAGCTGTATCATAACACTTGTCTTATCATGGATGTCCTTTTGCATATGCTTCTGGAGCAAATGATTCTATTCCAACACATGCAAGAATGTGCCTCTAGTGACACAACAAAGGCATGTGCCTATTGGACAGAAATACAAAATTTTGCAGGCACAGAGAACATTAATAATAAATCAGTTAGCAATTGCTGCAGGTTCTCTTTTCCCATGTGTAAAAAAAAAAATCAAATCACATTCATTATGCAGTATGGGCAGCTGAAAAGCTGAGAACTGGCACGTTTCCCTGACAGCATGCAGAAAGAGAAGATTGCTGGAGTATGAGACTTCTGCACCATTCTGTCTGGGAGAGACTCCTAATACTATTATTACTACTTTACTAATTAAAGCTCGGATGAAATACCAAGGATTGCATTAAACTATACTGAAGTTTGTTTTTCTCTCCCAGTCAAATACACCAAATGGCCCAATACATCAGCAATGGCTGGCGGCCAGGAGTTGCTGTTATTTAAAGCAAACTTCAGTCATGAGAAACTCCATCACCTTTTCCTTTCTTTCTAAATTAAATGCTTCAGCTATAAACTACCCGCTGATCTCCTGGGTACCTCTGGCTGTAGGAAATACTGTAAATAAAGGCTTGTCTACACAAAGAACTTGACCAGCATATCTATAGTGGAATAAGTATTCTGCTATAGCTTTTCTGGAATAACTCCCCTTACGGGCACTCTATTCCAAAATAAAAGTGACCATCTCGTATTACTCTGCTTTGGAAAAGGAGTAAATATGCTGGAATAAAAGCACTTTTATTCCAGAATGTGTCCACACAGGGGAGTTATGCTCAAATAACTAATTTATACTGGAATGGCTAGAGCGGAATAGTTATTCTGCTATATCTATGCCATGAAATAAAGTTTAAACCAGCAATAAGACACAGCATGGGTGCCCTGAAATCCTGGCTGGATTATATAATATATGAAACCAATTCCAAAAATTCAAACGGATGGTTGACAAAAGAAGATTGAGGCCTGGTCCACACTACAGGGTTAGGTCGATGCAAGGCAGCTTATGTTGACCTAACTCTGTAAGTGTCTACACTAAAACATAGCTCCCACTGATGTAACTCGCCCGCTATGCCGACTTAATAACTCCACTTCCGCGAGAGGCATAGTGCTTAGGTCGCCATAGTTAGGTTGATGCAGTGTCAGTGTAAATACTGCGTTGCTTACATCGACTGTTGCTGGCTTTCAGAAGCCTTCCCACAATGCCCCACACTGACAGTTAAATCGGTGCAAGAACTCCTGGTGAGGATGCACACTGCTTTTCACCTCTAAATCCGTGGGTTTGAATTCAGCCCACATCAGTCATAGAATCATAGAATTGGAAGGGACCTCAGGAGGTCATCTAGTCCAACCCCCTGCTCAAAGCAGGACTAACCTCAGCTATATCATCCCAGCTAGGGCTTTGTCAAGCCTCAGCTTAAAAACCTCTAAAGATGGAGATTCCACCACCTCCCCAGGTAACCCATTCCAGTGCTTCACCACCCTCCTAGTGAAAAACATTTTTCTAATGTCCAACCTAGACGTCCCCAACTGCAACTTGCGTGCGTGAAAGTTATCATCTGATAGCTCTTTCGTAGCCTATGTGAAGTGAGTTTAGATGTCTTAGCATAATTGTCAAGTGTCTACATTTCAAACGCCACCTCTTCAATTGGCAGCTTTGGTGGTAGCCTTAGCAGTGGTGGAAGGGATTTAGCAGATCAAGCAGAGCGAAAGTCCCTCTGGAAATAATCCCTTACATCAGGGTTAAAGGCTCATTGGCAGGGCATTGCTGAACTGTACCACATGTCCTGTGCCTATTTAAATAAATACGCTATCTAGCTACAGTCCGAAAAAAGTAGATTGACGTTTCCATGCTCGTCTAGCCAGTACCTTTAACCAAACAAGATTTGTTTTGAAAGAAAAACCTCATGAAATGTTTTGGGGGAAATTAGCACATCATGCAATATATTCAGTGGTAATTCACATGTAGTAAGTAAAAGTTCTGCAGCTTTAGCTCAAGAAACAGACTGCAGCTCAGGAAACTAAGTCATGCAACAAAACTCACAGACCACTGATTCAGGGAGAGCAAAATATTTGGCTATCTATAGCAAAAACCTTTTGCACTTTCCAGCAGGGATGTTATGAAAAACATGACAGTTTCAAAGCAAAACCATTAATTCAAGAGCAAGTTGATGAAAGACCAGTTTGTACCAGGGTGTTATTTTGCTGGCTTGCTGCCAAATGCAGTGTTTACCAATCAGATCAAAATTACACTGTCAAACTCCTGAATTCGTGTGTAAATTAATTGAATAGGACTTCGGCTGAAACCGCAGCCCTATGGCAAAACTCATGGACTTGAGTGGAGTCATGCTTTCACCCTTTGCTGAATGGTATCAGAGAGAGTAAAACAAAATACTATAGCCATATCACTGCTAAAAGCTATATAAATATTTTAATTAGAAAAGCATCAAACTAAGAAATAACCATGAAGCACAATTATCCAGGAATAAATCTCATGGTTGATGCCATTAGTATTGGGCTTCTAATTTAGCACACACAGGATGCTAAAATATTTTACTTTTATATCCTGAAACTATTTCAGGTTGGCTTGTTCCTATTTTCACCTTCTTCCACTCAAACTTTTATTCAAGGTCAGAGTGAAGTCTTAATTTCATTTTAATCAAATCCATTAACACGGGGCTATAAGTCAACTCATTTTCTCAAATCCATTGTGATCTCTGATCTTGCTGGTTGCTTGACTAGAAATTCAAGAGAACATACTGTATCCACAATAAGCATCTTCAGAAATACAGACGCAGGATCATTTAAATGCAAGGAAAAAAATGTGTTTTAATCTTTTTTGGCTAGCTTTTATTTTGCAACATTTCTGTATTTGTCTGTTACCCTCCTAGGTTTATCATTAACGTGGAGTTTTTCTCTTTCCTACCTCTTTTCCTGGCAACTGTAACTTTCATTTTCATCTTGGAGATTTATTCAGCTCTCCTGAGGGTGTGTGTGTCAATTCACACTTTCCTATGTGTTCACACACATGAGCAAAATGAGAACTGTCAACCTATACTCAAAACAAGATTGAGAAAAATAATTGGTATTTTTATTTACTGCTCAGGGTTAAATGACAGGCACATGTTTAACTCACTCGCCTCAGTTGTGAAACACAGCTAAGATTAAGCTTTCAAAAACATGAAAATAATTCATGAAGTTATAAATATTAGCAGCCAGGAAAGGCCACTTGATTCACCCAGTCTGACTTTCTGCATTTTGCAGGGCTTCTGATGAGTTTGGGAATAGTGGTAGGGTGGCTAATGGGAATGAGGATATGGAGGTAGAAATTACCACATCCAAGGCAGAAGCCAAACTCGAACAGTTTAATGGGACTAAATCGGGTGGGGGCCGGATAATCTCCATCCAAGAATATTAAAGGAACTAGCACATGAAATTGCAAGCAAGGATTTTTAATTAATCTAAACTCAGGAGCTGTACCGTATGATTGGAGAATTGCTAACATTTTTCCCTTTCTCAAAAATAAGAACTAGGTGATTCAGGTAACTACAGGCCTGTTAGTTTGACCTCAGTAATATGTTAGGTCTTGGAAAAAATTTTTGAAAGTGAAAGTAGTTAAGGACATCGAGGTTAACGGTCATTGGGATAAAATATAACATGGCTTTACAAAAGGTAGATCGTGCCAGACCAACCCAATCTCCTTTTTTGAGAAGGTAACAGACTTTTAGACAAAGGGAATGCAGTGGATCTAATTTACCTAGATTTCAGTAAGTGGAGTGCCCCAGGGGTCGGTCCTGGGGCAGGTTTTGTTCAACATCTTCATTAATGATCTGGAGGATGGGGTAGATTGCACCCTCAGCAAGTTTGCAGATGACACTAAGATAGGGGGAGTGGTAGATACCCTGGAAGGTAGGGATAGGATACAGAGGGACCTACACAAATTGGAGGATTGGGCCAAAAGAAATCTGATGAGGTTCAACAAGGACAAGTGCAGAGTCCTGCGCTTAGGATGGAAGAATCCCATGCACAGCTATAGACTGGGGACTGACGAGCTAGGCAGCAGTTCTGCAGAAAAGGACCTGGGGGTTACAGTGGATAAGAAGCTGGATATGAGTCAGCAGTGTGCCCTGGTCGTCAAGAAGGCTAATAGCATATTGGGCTGCATTAGTAGGAGCATTGCCAGCAGATCGAGGGAAGTGATTATTCCCCTCTATTCAGCATTGGTGAGGCCACATTTGGAGTATTGTTTCCAGTTTTGGGCCCCTCACTACAAAAAGGACGTGGACAAGTTGGAGAGAGTCCAGCGGAGGGCAACAAAAATGGTTAGGGGACTAGAATACGACTTATGAGAAGAGGCTGAGGAAAGTAGGCTTGTTTAGTCTGCAAAAGAGAAGAATGAGGGGGGATTTGATAGCAGCCTTTAACTATCTGAAAGGGGGTTCCAGGGAGGATGGAGCTAGGCTGTTCTTAATGGTAGTAGATGGCAGAACAAGGAGCAATGGTCTCAGGTTGCAGTGGGGGAGGTCTAGGTTGGATATTAGGAAAGAGTTTTTCACTAGGAGGGTGGTGAAGCACTGGAATGGGTTACCTGGGGAGGTGGTGGAATCTCCATTTTTAGAGGTTTTTAAGGCCCAGATTAACAGAGCCCTGGCTGGGATGATTTAGTCGGGGTTGGTCCTGTTTTGAGCAGGGGGTTGGACTAGATGACCTCCTGACGTCCCTTCCAACCCCAACCTTCTGTGATTCTATGAAGCAGTCTGATCCTAATGTCCAAGGCTGTGTGTGAGCTTTCACTAAATGCACAATTGGTCAGGTCTTTGGCAGCACGGTCATTACAGTATCAGTATGCATCTCATTGCTTTCGGATACCTTGAACATGAATGACACTACGAACCAACAAATTCAATTCTACATGATTATGGCAGAAGAGCACAGTGTGTTGCAGATCCTCAAGAAAATATCAGGAAAATGACAAGCAATACATCTGAAGTAAATACCTATTGTGTTTTACCAATGAGTCAATAAAAGCATTTGATCAAATTGCTAGGGTAGTTGAGCTTTGGCCACCAGGCTGTCTGTAAAAGGACCAGCTTCATGAACAGATCCAGTCAACACACACTTACAACCTATTACAACACTTACAACATATTAAAGTGCTTTACAAAGAAAGATCAGTATCAATATCCCCCTTTTCTAGGTGGGGAAACAAACACAGATGTGAAAAGATTTGCACAAGGTCATTCAACAAACCAACGGCAGACAAAAATAGAAGCCAGGCCTTCTGACTCCCAGTTCAGTGCCCTATCTACAAGACCATGCTAGGGACTGTGAAACTTGAAGTATTTTATCAGGTTTAACAGAACTTGGAAAATGGCAAAACACTCTATTTGGGCTAAATATTATTATTACCCAGACAATCAAGACAATTCATTCTTTTCTTAGTGTCTAGATTGTTTTAAGTTTCTCATAAATGCTGTTGAGTGTGTCAATTGTGTAGACTGTAGGAAGGGACTGGATGTGATGAGCCCACAGCAGGTTATTCCAATCATCTTTTTCTGTTCTTGCCTCAGTTTGAATTGGTTAGAAAAGAATTAAACCCGTCCTCAGCGATGCAGCAAGCTTCCTAGTGTTGGGAAAGCGCCAAGGGACATGTGGAGAACGTAATTGACACAGTAGTTTGTTATTTAAATTAAATGGATAGCAAAGAATCAGGACAGAGCTGGCCAGAAGATGAAATGCCTTTGGAATATGTCTGGCTATTGAACAGCCAAAGGAAGAAACAGAACCCTGAAAGGGAGCTGAGACAATGGAGAACAGATGAAAATAAAATCACTTGTGTCGTAGATGCTCTCTACATGTATAAACTTTACAGAGTGCTAAACTGGATTAAACATTCTCCACCTCTGGACATTAAGGCATCACTAAGGCCCCTCTACTAGTGAAAAGAGGAAGCTCCTTTATTATTTGATGACACTTCTGCAAAGGAACATCTCCAAAATGAGAAACAAACACTGTATAACACTGCAGAACATTAACAACAAAGCAAACAGACAATCCGTCATCTCTGTTAACCTGTGTATCTTGTCCCCATGCCCATCTCCACGCCTTTTTATGCTGAGCCACGCCACCACACCCATCCCTTCCCCTCAATGTCTCTTCTCAAAAACTCTTCTTCCAGGCAGCCCACAGTTTACAATCATATGTGAAAACAAACCTACATTGAAACACAATGTGTTTTAGATCTTCCTAGTCACCATACTCATCATCTTCACTTCCACCCATCACGTCTCCTCTATCTGTTATCTACTCATTTTTTTGGTTTACTGTATATATCGTATGCAGTTTGGGGCAGGGATCCCATTTTTATTATTTATACCTTTGCAGGATCCAGAAGCCCCAATCAAGACTGGAGCCTCTTTTCGCTTGATGTGCTTCAAAACACATAGTAGTCCCTGCCTTGAGTATATACACTCTAATTAGACAAAAGACAGTCCAAAGGTGGAGGTGGTAGTGTCATACAACATACAGGCAAAGTGTTTAGGGTGGTGATATGTTACTTTGTTTTCTTTTGTAATTATCGTTATGGGATGGGGTGAGAGAAAGTAAACAGGAGCAATGGAAAGGGAAGAAGAAAAGACAGTGAGGGACAGTGAATGGGGAAGGAAGAAGGCCCAGTTTGTTTTGTAAGGCAACGTTTGCATTTATGTAAGGTAAATAAATACAAACAGACCTGTAATATTTTGGTCAGCGTATACAGTCTGTTTGTTTCCAGTGGTATATGTTGTAGGCAGCGTTTCTGCACCTAAGAAATTAATCAGATAGATTAGACAAAGAAAAATCTTCACTGACAAGATAAACAGCTTCTTCAAACAAGACAAAACACAAAACGACTTTGCCACAATGAACAACTGCATTTCTCCCAAGATCTAACTGTACAGTGCTTGTAAAACTACCTGCAGAATTTGCCTCTAAAGAACAGAAATATAGAAAAACAGAAGAGGAAAGTTTTGAGGACATTGCATGCAACCTGAGCAATTAGAAAGAACTGATGGGAAGTAGGACCACAACCCCTTTCATGCACTCAAAACCTCCAGGATGGGAGGGCTGAGTGTGTCCAATGGACACTGCTTCCCAGAAGATTCCCAAAACTCACAGAGCGGGCACCTTAATACCGCAAGTGGATATACACACAGAGGCCACTCGAAGAAGTACTTAGACTAAAATCGTTTTGTCATTGCTGTTCAATTCTCCATATTGACTTTTCTAAGCAAGTTGCCCCCCAAACACACACACACAAATAGATGCATAACAGCATAATCACAAAGATCTTGAAAAGTTTGCTCTAGCAGGAATGGTTTTGTTTACGTGAAATGTGCCTGTTACTTTTTGTGATTAAGTTATAAGTTACCACTGCAAGTTCCACAATAGGAACAGTTTTTTGTTTTTTTAAATATTTGACTAACACATGTATTAAAGAAGTTATGTATACAATCCGTACTGACTAGCAAGCTTTTTCTAGGAATAAGAAGCCCAACGATACAGCAGTGACAGTCTTAGCAGGGAAGAACTTTTGTTAAGGATCAAGTATTATTAACAGCTAAGCTTGTCCCACCCAAGACGTTGAACTTGGAACCATATCAAGCACTTTTAGGAAAGATTTTTAAGCAGAGATTCCCAGCTTCTTCATACCATGATCACACATTGAGCATTCATACCTGTTACTCCTCAGATGCATCCCAGATCCTTTGCGCCCATTCCCACGGCATTTCAGGTATAGCCATGCAAGTAGATCTTGACAGGATGTTCTATGGGAAGCAGCACATTGGCTTATCATGCAGTAGGTTCAGGCTCTGGAAGGGATTGTTGCAAACAGCTGAGACAAATCCACCGCATCTTGACCTCAGAGACATGGGGTGGGAGTACAACTGTACCAGAGTGCTAGCAGCCCCCTTTGTCACAAATAAAACAACCCACCTCCATCTCACACACACACACATTGTTGGGACCCACTGCCCCTGAAGAAGCCCTCTATGTCACTAATGGGTGTCAAAAGTTGGTCCTGATCCCTTGCATGAAAACCTAAAAGAGGTAGTGTCTGTATGGCTCTCCGAGCAGCATTCAACTACCATTCCCACCTTATGACTAGTCTGTGGTGCTGCTCCTCACACCTGGTGCCACCCCAGGGATACAGGGAAAACCAGGGCTATCAGTCATGGTCCTGTGGTGGATCGCCGTCCTCTTTTCCCCTCTTGACTCTCAGACTCCCTTCAGAGCTCTGCTCCCAGGGACTCCTTGGTCACATTGTTCCCTAGGATCCCTGGGTGAGCGTGCATGCCTACACAGAGCATACATACACTCATAGGCTGTACGGTCTGTGCTAGGGAATCTCTACAGGGCTGAAGGAATGATGGGTGTCCCCCCCCCAGCCTTACATTAGGCCCTCCCAGTCTCTGCCTGGCTGCACAGCAAGGGCTTGGAAAGGGGAAGATGAGGGAAAACAAGGTCAGTGGTGGCTGTTTCCCTCCCCTTCCTAATGGCAGGAAATGACCCACACACAGAGGATCGCCATTGCACCCAGATTTGGAGGCTGGGGTGGCACAATAATGACCGGGGATGTGATGGCTGAAATTCTGAATTCCCATCAGTCACTCTGCAGCTGCTGCTCCACTTCAAGGAGAAATCTAGTAGAAGGCACCATGGGTTTCAAATGATTCCTTTAATAGAGAGAAGTTCTGATGAAGCATAAACAATGCATTGGGGACAAGACAGATCTGCAAATGTGCTTTTAATCACCCAGGGACAAAGCACACCCTATCTGGGCATTAATTTAGCAACATTTGAGACGGCGCCTAAAGCAATAAGTCAAAATAGCACAGCAACAATGCATAATTTGGCTTAAATTGCGCAGAGCAATCCTTCAGTTTAACAGTCTTCCATTAAATTTGGTTACATCGTCAGGAACAAGGCAATTTGTGTTACAGATAACTCTCATTTTGATCTCTTTTGGCAGCTTTTTCTGGGTGGCTATAGACTATTTCCATTTCATAAGGAAAACCAACATTTCAAAGGAAATTAATGGAAAACAAGTCCAGAGGAAGATTTATGGCAGTGAGAAGGAAGGCTTTCAAGGGAACACCAAACGATTGGGGATATAGTGCGGGTGATTCAGTGGATGGCACTCTTTCCTGAGAGTCCGTATCGAACCAGTGCTCATTGGGGAAGATGGTCTCTGGCCCTTTACTCTTCCTGCAGTTTTGAATGAAAAAGGCATTCATTCATTCATTCATTCATTCACCTCATTTGCCACTTGTCACCCCCACTGCGCTAGAAAATGTCTTACCCAATAGTTCCATTTCTAGCAAAGCCATCACCCCAGTCTGGATACAAACAGATCACTCCCCCTTCTCCTCAGGTTCTGATGGCCCTTCAGTGCTGTTGCCAAGCAACGACCGTGGGCCGTGCTCTCAACTACAGCCGGTTAGAAGAGTTCTTCTGAAGCTGCAGCAATACTCAGCCCAATTAATGTACGACATCAGCTCCCGCTATGTGCGCTGTTCTTCCACATGATGAAGAGCCACCATGATGATCTTTCCCACTACTCACTCGTCTGCTGTTTACCGGCATCGGGCATGGTGAAAATACAATACTAGCTAATGTAGGCAGCACAAGCGAGTATACTTGTCTTGTTACCCCTTTGAGGGGTTGTTTCCTCACTTCTTTGTAAGACTGCGGGCCAGAGTTTTCCCTGTGAAATAACGCATCATAAGAACAGCCATATGGGGTCAGACCAATGGTCCATCTAGCCCAGGATGCTGTCTTCCTACAGTGGCCAGTGCCAGGTGCTTCAGAGGGAGTGAACAGAACAGGGCAATCATCAAGAGATCCATCCCTTGTCACCCATTCCCAGCTTCTGGCAAGAAGAGGTTTGCTATCTAAAGGGTCTGAAGGAATTCCCATATCCTTTGCCAGAGATGCAACAGCTGCATTCATGTTTTGCAAGATGGCAGATATCTGACAAACTCTTTTTTGATAGCTGCCATTTTTCCCCCATACACAGTATCAAATTTGTCAGAAAGAAAGAATTTTTCTTGATTTTCTGAGTCCTGATCTTTGCCTGATCCAGAGAACTCCGCATCCACTGTAGAGAAGCTGGAACCAGAGCAGGTGTTCTTTCCCTTCTGAAATTTTTTTGATTTTCATCTTAGTTTAAAAAAATAAAAATCTATTTCCTTTTCGTTGCTCTTAGCAGGCACCATGGTGGATCTTGAGAGGAATCAGGCTGACTTGCAAAACCTCTACCTTGAGAAATGTCAACTTCTGATTCATCTTCAAAAGATACAAGTTCAGAAATCTAATGACTGGAATTCTTTGCCTGATCCTTCTCTTGGATCAAGGGGAATGGAGAAGGCGGACAGCTTCTTGACCAAAGGATGCTTTGAATCATTTCAACACCAGTAGCTTTTGCCCTGGTTTTTGCAGAGTTACAGCTTTGGGAAATGCTGATCTGATTCAGAGCCCCATCCCTGACTGCATGAGCCTTCCATGGAGTCCGAAAATGACAGCTCACAAATAGGACATTTTTACTCTTCTCTCAGTGCTTCCAGGCTGCTCTGCCATTGTATGGGCAGAGTGATTTGCAGACTGCATGGCGAGATCCAGAGGGACAAAGGCCTCAATGGCACAGTTTTCTCTGCCGAGAATGAAGGGGGAGAGCAGTGAAGAAACAGCTCGCTATGCCAGAAAATAAGTTAACATTTTAATTTCTAAAGTCAGCAAGTGGGAGAAGCTGACCCATCAGCCAAGCTCCACCGCCCCAGTTGGAATTTTTGGCAGACTACAGTTGGGAACAGGGCCAACTGCCATTGCCCAGCAACAGCTTTGAATGGCCACCAGTTTCCAAAACACAAGGGGAGCAAATCCAGTCATCTCTGGATTAGGGGACACCAACAGCTAGTATGGCACCATGTCAGTAGTACGAAGTTAGCTTGAGGCAGCACTGGAAGTGAATTTCCCTCCCGGCATTTACCTGGGGCATTTGGCTCCACTAAAGTGGCAAATTTAAAAAGTTACTCATCTTTTCCACACTTCTTAGACTATTGTAAGCAATGGGGTGAAAAATAATCAAAGTTATTAAAAAAAAATCCAATAGCATCCTTTTAGCATAAACAAGCTGAAAATTAGTCTTAAAATAGAGTTTGCCAAAGGTAATTAGATTAAAAATATGGGATGGTTAGAGAAGGCCATTAGATTACAGAAGCACAAACAGGTTAGGCAGTAAATCAACAGTAGGATCTGGACAGTGGACGAAGTAGGAGGCCGGCCAGCCTGAAAACATGAATAAAGCAAAAGGAAATGGGAAAATACAAAGTGAAGGAAGAGCCTACAGAGAAAATTAAAATAGAAGATTTTTAGTATGGAAAAAGCTAACTGTGGTAGGATGAAACACATTGCTCAATAACTGTGTCAGAGGAGAAGTGGCTGGTTTAAAGACTATACTTTTACTTGTAAAACTAACTACCTTTCTGTTTTTCTGTTACAAAAATGAAGCTCATGAGACATTCAGACAGAAAGATCAATGATTGATCCCTTGTGCCTCTTTCCAGGTTACAGAGGAGATGAGCCCTTTAGACATAGTAACTGAAAAAGAAATGACTGAAAAAAGTCATGTCAGCTAGAAGACGCTCCCAGTGTCTAATATACGAGGATCGAGCATCACAGAAAATATTATTTCACTGCAGGCAGTTGTGCCAAAACATTTGATGATTAATACATGGAACCATTAAAAGTGTCCAAGCTTTGTGTGTTAAGAGATTTCTTTCATTTTATTCTGAATAAATAACCTGTGTATTTTAATGCATCCTTTAGGTATCACCCCGAAACCAATCTCCTGTGAGATTGCCTTTCTTAAATGCATATTAGAGATTTAATTTCTCTGGGGCTTGGTAATGGACTACAATGGATTCTCTCCCACTACTGAATATGTAAGTATTCATTGAAATAAAATACTCCCGTTTCCATTAAATTAAAGTTTTGATCTACATCTTCAAAACCCACCGAAGCCCCGGCCCAAGTTACCAGAGAGGCCACTTTGCCCCACAAGGATCTGACCTCCCCGGCAGCTTTGTTCTACTGGCAACATGGATTATGTGTCAATCTCAAAAATGAAATTTGTGCGGTTTTCTTGCCAACAGCTATAAAACATGATTCTGGAAAAGGTCAGGATGACTTGGCTTCTCTCAATAATACCATCAAAGATCCCCAACTCACAGAAATAGAATAACAAAACAATATACAAAATAAACTTTGTCCAGACCCTTTAAACTGGAGGGAAAAAGAATGTGTGTCTCCACTCTGTAATTTTAGGAGGAATTCAAATGGATAATGTGGTGGGACCCACATTAATTTATTTTAGAAATCAAATAAGTTAGATTGATATACAGCCTCTTGGTCTGACCTAGTCTATGACCACATCTTTAAGAACATTAGTAAATTTTCCTCATAAAAAAACCTGAGCCCCACATACGTGCCTCGTGTATTCTCTTACACAGAATTTTTCAACCATATATTAACTTTTCTTGGCATTACTATATCTTTGATATATTTAGTCTTATCCCAACCCTTGCATTGTATTGTATGACCTTTCAAAAAAAGTATTAATTGCTTAAGACCATTGTCATATGAAAGTTGTCTCCCTCCAGGACTAGCAGTCCACTAAGGCCTACTTATCTATACAAGGAGCATATTGTATAGGTGGAAATAGTACAAGCTACTGGCCTGCCAATGGGCCTCAATCTGGAGGATCCACCTGGAGGAGAACATAAATTCACTTTCGACAGCCTGTTCAATCTTCGTTCTCAGTGCTGACATTCCTAGCAAAGGAACAAGTTAGTGTCACATGTACAGGTAGCTCTGGGGATGTAGACAGCTATTGACTAGGAACTCAAGTGGGACCAGCAAACTCATTGCATATACATTAAAATGGCCTGATGTTTAATGACTTTCACAGTAACCACTGACCTGGGCTAATTTTGAAATAGGGGCCTTCAGATGAAAGTATTTTCTCTTTTTAGGCATTTAAACCATGTGGTACCCCTGGAAGATCCTCTTCTGGGTTATGTGATGGGGATGAAGTTGGTGAGTGGTTGTAACATTGTTTTGTCAGTGGGTTTCCTAAACCTGTGTGGAGAAGTGTCACTGCTCAAAAGCCAGCTAACACGGGCCCATTCCTTGTGAAACTCTGTATCAAGGAACAAATTTGTTTCCTCATTAGACACACATACAATGATACAGGTAGATAGAATAAAGGCAAAGATAAAATTAGGAGTTGATAAGCTGCGATAGTGTGACTTTTTTTGCTCCTGTTATAGAGATGGAAGAGACAAGGACTGGAAAGTTTTATTTTAATAATGTGCCCCTTGCCAGAAAATACTCTGCCACCTTTCAGCTACTGAACAGCCATTTGCAGATGGATTAGCTGCCACCCAGATCCATTTAGAGATGGAGACACAAAGACACATTTAATTCTCCACATGAGCCATAAGCTGCAAGATTGCCCATCGCACACAAGCAATTTAATGAAGCAAATCCCAGAAGTTCAGTTTGCATGGGGAACAGCATTCCTGCCAATAAAACAAGTTTTACAACTGGTACTATTTTAAAAAGAAATGAGTCGTGTTTATCCCTGGTGCAATTCCAGTGATGTTGACTGAATTATGATGGGATGAATTAGATTCCACTTCACTGAAAGGCACTGATGGGAGGACAACATCGTATTTTACTGCTAGTTAAAGGCAGCTGCCCTGCAAGTTGAAGTCCTGTACCACCAAAACAGCTACAGCTAGGAGAAATTTTCCCCACAGTGCCCCTTCACCTTTGTTCTTCACTGTATTTGGAGGGGAGAGAAAGTTATTCCTGGATCTACCTCCTACTCTCAGCCCTTTACTTCTAGGATACAGAGGACAGAGCAGCCTCCGTGACCTATTCCGAAACTGGCTTTTCTGATATGCTTGAGGACAAAGGCCTTAGTAATTGTGTCTGAGTGGAATGATTTTTAAAGTTGTGGGGAAGCAAGATATAAATCCATTACCTGAGTGTGAGGCTTCGAGGTCTTGAATTGTACTCAATGCAGCTTAGTTCTTGTGTCCCAGGCGATAAAGACACATTTAATCAACAAGCAGCACAACATCCATTCCATGGTCTTTTGTTAGCACAAGTACTCAGCAGTGTAAACTATATCCCTCGGGTCTTCGTTATATTTTATGTCAACACCAGCCAAAAACCACCATTAGCCAGGGACCTTTATCATATGTCATATTTCATGCAAATTTGTTCCAGGCCAGTACTCCAACCCATATCCGTTTCAATTTCACTCTCACTCATTTATCCTCCAGCCAAGCTCAGTCATTCAGTGCCTTGGCAGGGACCTCTGCATTGTTAAGACCTGAGTTTATAGCTGATTGATTCGAGAGACTCATTTTTTGCCCGAAGCAGCACCCACTTTATGACACTGGAATATGAAGGAGCACAGTCAGATAAAAACTATGTCTGTGGCATTCATGAATTTCTGTTGTTCCTTTATCTAGAGGTTCATAGGGGTAAGATGTGAGCGTGTCAATAATTCCATTGACAAGGTGGAGGAGGCAATATCTTTTATTGGACCAACTTTTGCTGGTGAAAGAGACAATCTCCTGAGCTATGCAGAGTTCTTCTTCAGGTCTGGGAAAAATATTACCTCACCCACTTTACTTCTCTAGTATCCAAGGACCAACACAGCTAACAATAATTCCAGTACTGATCATCTCCTTTCATTTATCTTTGTGCCACTTGGAAACAATTTATCTGAGATATGGCAGTTCTTGCGTAACTAGATGATGGATGCAACAAGTGAAATTGGGACTGCTTAATTTTTTTCATTTTGAAAGCGCTGTAGTTTGTTAACTCAGAATGCTCTGTGCGATAACCATTAAAGGGCTTTTTCAATTTTTGATTACACTACCAATAATATATTGCCATAACTGCAGTTTTTTACAGCATGCATTGCCATCAATCTTCTCTATCCCTTATTCCATCTCATGTTGGCTACACAGAGCAACGTAGCAACTTCAGACTTACGTTCAAGAGTTTGCACAACTCAGCCTATACCTGCAATTTTTGCTACTGTCTTTCCTTGTTCTGCTAAAGAACCCCAACTCAGGTCTAATTACTCATCTTCACAACTTCTTTCATCGTGTCCCCTACTTCAGAGCTCCTTCCTTATCCTAGTTTGTCAAAAACAGCCAGAGCCCTGTCGCACACTAAAGACTAACAAATTTCTGCGGGCATAAGCTTTCGTGGGCGGCAACCCACTTCATCAGATGCATGAAGTGGAAACCACAGATAGGAGGTATATATATAGAGATCCAAACATAACAATGGGGAGGGAAAGTGATAACAAAGTCAATTCAGTTAGGGTAGATGAGGCCTATTCACAGCCGTTGATTAGAAGGTGAGAATGTGTGAACAGTGACAATTACTTCTTGGAATGAGAGACCCATTCCAAGTCCCTGTTCAGACCCAGTTTGAGTGTATCAAGTTTGCATATGAGTTGCAGCTCTGCAGTTTCTCGCTGAAGTCTGTTTTTGAAGTTTTTTTGATGAAGTATGGCAACTTTCAAGTCAGCTACAGAGTGTCCTGGGAGATTGAAGTGCTCTCCGACTGGCTTATGGACGTTACCATTTTTTATGTCTGATTTGTGTCCATTTATTCTTTTGCGTAGTGACAGTCCGGTTTGGCCAATGCACATGGCAGAGGGGCATTGCTGGCACATGATGGCATATATTACATTAGTAGATGTGCAGGTGAATGAGCTCCTGATGGTGTGGCTGATGTGGTTAGGCTGTGAATAGGCCTCATCTCCCCTAACTGAATTGACTTTGTTAGCACTTGCCCTCCCTATTGTTATGTTTCTCACCCTTGGATGTATATACATACCTCCTATCTGTGGTTTCCACTTCATGCATCTGACGAAGTGGGTTGCAGCCACCGAAAGCTTATGCCTGCAGAAATTTGTTAGTCTTTAAGGTGCTACAGGACTCTTGCTGTTTTTGCTGTATACAGACTAACCTGGCTACCCCTCTGGAACTAGTGTGTCAAGTGTCCACTCCATTTTTGCAAAGCTCACCAATACTAAACCATTACAATACAAACACAGATACCAACCAATTATACTAAAGGGTGGTCTAAAGTAGAACTTTCCTCTGAATTGGATCAGTCTATATTTATACTGCAAAATCTTTGGGGGAAGGGACTGTGTTCTTCTGTTGTATCGAATACTGAACACACTGTTCACAATGAGCTGGCCTGTGTGTGCACATGCACCACTGCCCTCTAGTGGATGGGTTTTCAGAACTTGCTAACAACATTTCATAGGCCCTATACTGCTAACAGCTAAAGGAGATCCTCCTTTAACAAATCCATAGCTATGTAGGAACTTCACTGTTGTCTCTATTTCACATGTCAGTCATTTGGAATTTCACAGCAACAACAGAGACACAATGCATGGGCTGGGCCTGCTGTTGGAGCAGCAAGAATTCTATCGCAGCTGTTTTCATGAAGTCCCAGGTGACTGGAGCATGCAACATGGACACAACTGTGTTTTAGACAGTGACAGATTTTTAAAATATTAGTACAGTTCCAATGGGAGGGAAGAGGGTCCCTTCCCCCCTTCAGTCAGTGCTGAAAAATGAAGGGGTACGGGGAAAGTAGCTGGAGAAGAGCACCATTGCCAAGACAATGTAATGATTTCCATATGCTAAGGTCTCATTTCTGGAAATGCTGCCTGACGAAGATAAGCCATCCCTCCCCTAGAAGGACCAGTACTGACAATGGATGGTAATCCCTGTAAGTACTGGGTGGGGACAGTGGTTTCCCCTAAGCATATCACAATGTTGGATTTGTTTGAAAATATTTTTCTTAATTGCAAATACTTATACAGTATCTTTAATTGCAGGAGCTCAACATGCTTTACAGTCTGAATACTTACTTTTATTTAGCACTTTTAGGCTACGGATCTCAAGACACTTTACACGGTAAGGAAAGTAGCATTCCCATGTTACAGATAGGGTAGCTGACATAAAAGTGAAGTGAGTTGTCCAAGGTAACAAAGCAGATTAAAGGAACAGAACATTGGTTCCCCAGTTTTCAGTCCGCTGGATTAAATTGCCTCCCCTAAGGGAAATGTTGTGCTCATTTTGTAAATGTGTATACTGAGGCACAGAATGGTCAAGTGACTTGTCCAGGATCACAGAAAGAGTCACTAGCAGAGCCAGCACCAGGATCCAGATGCCTTGACTCCCAATCCCCTCTAAATACTAGAGCATCTCTTTGTACTTTAATTTAAAAAAGCAGAATTCAAGACTTCGATGTTAGCTGCAGGTCCTTTTCCTAATGATTTAATACACTGCTCCAAACTTTTTTTCCCTTGAAATATGACTTTTTCCTGAATGAGAATGACCTCCATTTATTATTCTTGTCTCTCCAAGAAATTATTTTTCGAGTGTTCATTTTCATCTCCAGTTGCAAGTTTCCACTTGATTTTCCTCTCTCAGAAGAATATTTTTGCCCTAGAGTTGCTCCTCGCCTTTCACATTGTACATTCACATGTTAATACTTCACTCACGCTGCTCCTTATCAGCCTTTGTTGAAAATTACTCTACAGCTGAAGCTACTGACTTCGGAGTGCTAAAGTGAGCGTGTTTCTAAAGAGATGATTTCCCCGTTGAGCAATAATACATAAAAAGAACGAGCCTGCACTCTGATATACATTTTAATTCAATTTTTTCTAATTGCAAAATGTATATAATATCATCAGTTAGGTGGAACCTTGTAACTGTAACATAACAATAAACATAAATCTCCACCTAAAACAAAACAAAACAAAAAAAATTGTGAGAACCCAACCAGAAGCTTTAGCTGAGTATTGGTTTGCATGCAGGGAGAACAGACTGAGATAGCTGAAGGAGGCGCTGAAAGCATGGTGGCTGACCCCGCAAGAAACTTGGGAAGAAGTTTTTGGGTCAGTGGTGCAGGTTGAAGTGAGTTTTCTTGGTTGCATTCAGAGACACAGAACTTTGTACATTCTTTGTAAAATCAACAAAACTGCATCGAAGAAATATCTATCACCCAGTTCTACTTACAACTGGAACACCCACGAAGCCCCAAACTTTGACAAGCCAGGCAGGCCAAAAGGGGCAACATTATTATATACGGGGGGGAACACGCCACAACTTGCCAGAGGATAGCATCTAAACTTTCCAAAAATTCCATCCATTCTGAGCATGCTTCAGCCCAGGGCTGCAGGGACAAAGACCGGGATTGGTTGGCTAATGCAATTGGACCAGAAACGAGGAAGCCTGGTGGGGAACCAGTGGGTGGTGGAGACTGAGATTAGATGAAGGACTAGAGGAAAGACTGGAATGGTTGAGCATGGACTGGAAATAAGTGAGGCAGTGGGAAGGGAGTGGAAGAGAAGGGGAGATGGATCTGACAAGCAATTAGGCTGTGGGGAGAAACTGGGACTGACTGGGCAAGGAGACTGGCAGCAGAGAAGGGATAGATTCCAGTTGGGAGGTAGAGGGAAAGAGACAGACAGGAAGTGGAAATAATAGTTACTGTGATCATCTAATTAATGCATCATAATTTATACACAAAGAGGCTGCAGGGGAAGGCCAGCTTTCTCTCTCCCTGCTCATCTCTCCCAGTTCAGAGCGATGTTCAGATTTCTCTCCATTTCTTACCAAGAATCCTCATAGAATCATAGACAATTAGGGTTGGAAGGGACCTCAGGAGGTCATCTAGTCTAACCCCCTGCTCAAAGCAGGACCAACCTCAATTAAATCATCCCAACCAGGGCTTTGTCAAGCTTGGCCTCAGGGCGGATCAGAGCAGAGATGAAACCCCAGCCCCTTCCACCTATTTAAATAGCTGTTATTACTCAAAAGAAATAGGACCAGATTCTTCTCTTCAGTTCTTCTCCACAAAGAGTTCAGTTAGGTTATGTGTTTAGCCACTGCCTGATGATGGTTGAGCCGGGCTGAGACTAAAATTAGCCACAGCTAGGCCAAAGAGTTTCAGGGAGTGGAATTAGCAGCTACCAACAGACCCTGCAGAAATATTATGCACTCTAAATTCTGACTGGAGTCAGTCTGGCTCACCACAGTCTTCAAGTTCTGTCCTGTGAGATGAGCAACTCATTGCCAGCTCAAAGCTTGTAAGTGTGAAATGTGTAGAGCTGGTGGAAAATCTAAAAATCTCCATGAAATCTTTCAGCTAGCCCCTAAACAACAACAAAAGCCAAAAAAAGGTTGAGATGTTTGAAAATTGAAATCAAATAACATTTTAATTAAAAATAAAACTTTTCATTTGGATTCAAATGTTTTTCATCAAGAAACCAACAACAAAATTTAACCTGCACTAATTATCATTTAAGTTAGCAGACCATTTTGGATACACATGCGGAATAGGTCTGCTCAGTAAGGTCTCATTTTTTAACCATTTTTAACCAGTGTTTTTAACCATTTTAAAAAAAAACATTTTTAACTGGTTTTTAAAAAACTTTAACCATGTTTTCATCTGCGATGAAGGCCCCAAACCACAATGAGCTCCCAGCATGCAGCCTGCATAGGCCCCAATGATTTCATGGAGATTCTGCCTCTACAGAGTTTATTGCAGGATCGGGACATGCGTGATTGCATACAGAATGAAGCCCCACAATTGGAATTTAGTTAACAATTCTGTGATAGCTCCTTCAGTCATTTTTCTGTCACTTAATCTCCAGCTTCCTCTTTCCTCACCTGTTTATCCAGCTAGCTCAAGTTGTCTAGCAGTGAATGAAAACACATATATTAATCTGCCAACAAAGTACCCCAGTCTTTTTTCCCCTTTGTCTAATCTTCTGATTTATATAGATACATTAGGTGATTAGTTACTTCTGTGGAAAATTTAAGAATTCAGTTCAACATCAGTGGATCAACACTGATTTATATGCCACATTTTTAATGGATTTTT
This sequence comes from Emydura macquarii macquarii, assembly GCF_026122565.2. NCBI lineage: Eukaryota > Metazoa > Chordata > Testudines > Chelidae > Emydura > Emydura macquarii. Next base: position 115,749 of record NW_027133415.1, read on the forward strand.
TAAAAACACTATCAATCTACTCATTTGGGGAAGGTTCTAGATTCAGAATACATATTGTACTGTACAAAAGATAATCCTGGTGTAATTACTCATGAAACACCATCAAAGAGCTCACCTCTACTATACAAAGTTGCATTTCTTAAGGTATTACATCCCAGTCTTGCAAAAAAAGATCCTAATGCCTGCTCAAAGCTCCAGTAAAGTCAATTTTATTCTGCTCAGATTTTATACTGTGCCCACCACTGTGGTCAAAGATCAGTCAATTGCCAAACTAGGCTGTCCCATCATATCTTTCCCTTCCATAAATGTATTAAGCTAAGTTTTGAAGCCAGCTAGGTTTTTTGTCCCCACTGTTCCCCTTGGAAGGCTATTCCAGAACTTCACTCCTCTGATGGTTAGCAACCTGTGTCTAATTTCAATGCTTAAGTGCTTTCCTGAACTGGGCCCTAGAATTACTCCATATAGTAGATGCCAAGCACAACTTTTTTACTCATCAGCTTAAAGGTTTATTATATAATTGCAATGGAGAGTGGAATGAGACTGGCATGTGTTGCACATAAAGTCCTATTACCGGACATATGACAAGGAGCTGATTCATGGGACAGACAACAAAGAGATGTCCTCCATAACCTTATTTCTGTGACAGCTGTTTAAAACACTGATTTTGCACAACCAAGCTAGTGAATTAGCTCCACTGCCCACCTGAGATGTTAAAGGAAAGACTTCCCATGAACAGCATTGCTGAGAATGGTTGCCATAGAGGCATTTCAGTTAACAGAGAAAACTTCAATTAACAGGCAGCTGGGCTTATGCTATGAAGATTTATGCTTCTTTATTGGAGAACAGGCCAATTTCCCCCTTTCTAAAGAAATTTAAAATTATGAGGCTTCAGGGTGCCCCCCGCCTAAGAATGTTAGAGGAGTGACTCAGCCTGTGCTTTTCTATAGTACTTTTCATTCCCGGATCTAAGGCACTTTAGAATGTTACTGAATTTACCGCAAGCCTCCATAATATAGAGCAGTCCAACAGTATTTCCCTAGGTGGATGAGGCTCCACTGACCTAAGTGAAATGGCACCCGCTTACACACAGTCTGAGTTTGAAGCCAGTGGTACCCCTCTCCATCCTTGCTCTTCCACTGGTCTCTTTATTCTCTAAAGCAGTGGTTCTCAACCGGTGGTACATGTACCACTGGTGGTACTTTGAAGAAGCCCGTCGAATCCACCGCCAAAAGTCCCCCCCACCCACCCCCGCGAAACCCTGCCGCCGAAAAGGGACAAACGGCGTCAGGGTTTCGGCGGAGGGCATTGTTCCCCCCATGTAACCCCGCCGCTGCTGCCGCGAAACCCCGCCACCGCCGTGAAACCCCGCCGCCGCCGAAAGTCCCCCCCTGCTCTAAAGCAAAGGTTTTCAACCTGTAGTCCGCGGACCCCTGGAGGTCCACAGACGATGTCGAAGGGTTCACGAAAGGTTGTCGATACCACAGACCAGTGATTTCCAACATGTGGTCTGCAGACCTCTGGGGGGTTGCAGATTATGTCTAAGATTTCCAAAAGGGACCACACCTCCATTTAACATTTTTTTAGGGGTCTGCACATGAAAAAAGGTTGAAAACCACTGCTCTAAAGGACTAGAACATGCCACCACTTCAAGAAAAAAGCATAACAGAAGCAAACCTCGCTCATCATCTGGAAGACAGGAAGGCATAACAAAAAGCATTCAATTGCAAAATGGTCACTTTAGACACTAGATGTTCAGCTCTGCCCAATTTAAAGGGCCACACCCAAACACAAGGGGAAAAAAATTCTATGAGAGGGCAACCCTGCAATGAAGAGAGTTATTATGGGACAAACAATCACATGAAGAAAAGGGAGTCTGGGAGTTGGGTATGCATTTGCGTGTCGTGTGTCATGGATGGAGAAGATGGCTTGCTTGTGTATTTTATTTTAAAGCAGGGGTTCATGTTGTTGATGAGCTATTTGCAGACAGCCTGGTAGGAAAGCATGTACTGTGTTCTCTCTGCTTGCATGAATCTCATTAGCAGCAACAAGAATTACATGCCATATTGAGAAAAACAACAAGTAGGGCTCATTCCGGTGGGGGAAGGAAAGGTATACTTGCATGATACTACTAAGTTATAGGGAGTGATCAAATGCCTTGGATACAGTTGTTAGAGCATGTGCTGATTTCATGTCAAATTCATGACTAGTTTCAGGTCAAGCAAAACGGCATTTTTCAGCACACAATCAGTGGGAAGTTTCCCCCAGTGCTCTTTCCAAGTGGGATTTCAACTTCACTTTGTACGTCAGAGTCTTGAATTCAAAGTCTAAAATTTTTAGCCTCTGTGACTTGGGGATCAGAGGACTGGGAATAAGGGCCACAAATGGCAAAGCTGCCTATGCTGGGAAACTGTGCAAATCCTGTATTTCAGGAAGTTCCCTTAGAGACTTACGCTATAGTTTTCCACCCAAACAACAGCTTTATGTATCAACAGTCATACATGGCTTCCTGCAATTCTGAGGGAACATGCCAAAGCTGAGTGTGCGGGAAGAGGGGCTGAAAAAAATATATGAAGTACAGTTCCTAATTCTTGCCTTTGATGACATTGTCTGCTCTGTTATCGACAACATTATGCCATGCTCAGGGAATCCATGAAATGGACAAACACTCCTCTGATCTACACAACGTACAGCATAGTGAAGATGCAGACACTTGTACAGAAAACAGTACTGGCATCTTCAAAGAGCCTTGCAAACGTTAAGTAATCCTACCAGATTTTCAATTTCTCAAAGCAATAAATAGGTCTATTCCCACCCAAAACACTTGCTTCAAGGATTTCCATTCAACACAATCACAAAACAAAGGAAGTCACCACTTCCCCTTCAAGCAAAATTACCATCCAGACTACACATAAATCAAATGCTTTACCAACCAGCCAGCTTAACACGCAAACACATTGCTTATCTGCACCAGGCACCCCCTCGTATCCAGCGTACAATGGCACGGCATCAACTCAGATACTTATTTGTATTACTGTCGCATGCAGTAAGCCCCAGTTATGGACCAGGCCACTATTGCACTCGGAGCTGTACGAACATAGAACAAAAAGGACAGCCTCCGCCCCGACGAGCTAACAACTGAAGTGGTAGTAACAAGACTGCTCTGAAGCAAAGGTCAGTAGATACCATGACTCTTAACTCTAACCTACGCAGGGCACATTTGCGTGTGTTGTGGCTGGCTGTAACGGTGGAGGCAGAAGGGAGCTTGCTGTGGATGGGCACACAGGTGTCCTGTTGGATGGAAAGAGGGGACGTTAATGCTGCCCAGGGCTGAATGTGTTAGGGAGATGGAAGTTTCCTCAGGCCCCTAGAAATGGTCACACCAGCTGAGTGGTGACTCTGTTGCAGGACAGCAAGGGACGCTTGCGTTGATGCTGCCTGCATTGCACACAGATAAAGGCCGTTACCCTCCAGGGCTGTCTAGGCTGGCACCTTTCTCCAGCGTCAAGTCTGCGCCTAGGGCTCAGAGGCGCTGGGGGAATAACAACGAACAAGAATCTTCATAAACATGGACACTTGGAATCATTTTAAATCCGTTCTCCAGCCCTTGCCTGCTGTCGCACTCAGATTTCTTGGCAGCGCTGCCACCCTGTGGTACAAGGGAAAGAGAAGCACTCATTTTAGAGTCTGAAGCAGCTGCCTGCCGACTTGGCAGCAATAGCCTGTGCCTGGTGTGTATGCAAGCCAGTCTGGAGCCCTCTGCCCTCCCGTGTCCTGCTTTTCAGAACTTTGGCTAGCAGATGTGTGGCTGAGGCATGCATTAGGACCCCCCCCCCCCCACACACACGTTTTTGTTGTTGCTTAAGTCATCAGTGTGTTGCTTTCACTTGAATTTCAGGCTTACTGAGGTCTGGATTGGCTCATACACCACTGAATGTACATGAAGCGAAGGGCAGTGAGGGTTATTGGTTTGTGTTACCATAATGCCTAGAAGCCACAGGCATGGACCCAAATCTCATTGTGCTAGGTGCTGTACAAACACAGAATGAGAAGACAGTCCCTGCCCATTGCCGGCCACCACATCCCCTCATGGCCAGGCGTGGCAATGGAGCAACTCCACCTAAGTTTCCTCCACCACACAGCTTCATGGCCCTGCAGTGGTCGGTCTCTCCTCAGGACTCCAGCCAGGTCATTGATAATCTCACTCCTTCCAGGATAATTCATTTTCCCACAGGCCAAAAGTCCAGTGACCCTCCATGGAGTCATCAGGCCCAGGCCCAGCCCCAGCCTGAGCTGCTCTCCTACCTCTTTTCTGGAGCTGGTAGGAGACATAGGCCTGCCCTCTGCGGTGGATTCTAGTCCAGGGACCCTGTCTTTAAGCAACCAGAACCCGCTCCTCAGAATCCCTTGCTGCTTCCTAGTTGTCTGTCCTCTGGCTTCTTTCCCAGGACAACTCCCCCAATTCCCTCTCTCTGGAACGCCAACTCCTTGTGTAACTTCCCACCTATCTGCGACTGAGGAGCTACTACTCACTAGTCTTTTTTGGCAACCACCCCCTCTGCAGCTCTCTTATCTCAGCACTCAACGGCCCAGCGATTAGGCTAGCTACCCCCTCTGCTGTGACTACCTGGTCACCCCTTAGGATACATCTATGCTGCACTGTAAACCTGGGCTTATGATTGCTGGACCCAGGTCTCATGGCCATGCTAATAAGCCTCAGCAGGACCCTGGATCTCACCCACACCTCTTTCCGGGTCGGAAGGACCTGGGTACTGAGTGCTTGCTGACCTGAGTCAGACTGATTTGTGTGTGGATGGAACGGGGGCTTGGAGACCTGAGTCAGAGCCCGAGCTCAGAGTACAGTGTGGACAGACCCTTAGAGTCTGTAGTAGGAGGGGGGTCTATACACACCATCTCACTGCCTCAGAGGGGACGCCTACACTGGAGATAAAAGAACCGCAGCTGGCCTGGGCTCAGGCGGGGGGGCTATAAAATTGCAGCGTAGACATGTGGGCTCAGGCTGGAGTCCTGGTTCTGGGACCTGCCCAGCAGATGGACGTATTCACTCCTCTCCCTAGCCAGGTGAAGCGGAATCACGTAGCCAGTTACCTCTGCATTGCCGTTTAGCTTTAAAGGTGCCCTGCGTAGCAAAAGAGGTAGGATTATGCCTCTTTTTTTTTTTTTTTTTAAACAGTGTATAAAGATGGTGGGGAAAGGTGTGTGTTTTTACCTCAAAGCAAAGATTTCCTGCTCCCCTTCAAAATGTTTCAAGTCGTGCATACCCCTGAGAACTCGACGGCTCAGAGGAGGGAGGTTCTGGAACGTCTGTTCTAGAGCACAGTGGGGGCAGAAAACCTCACTGTTTAAAATGGAGCTTGACACATTTATGACAGGGGTAGCCTGTGATAGCAGAGACGGCACTAGATGACCTAGGAAGCTCTTCTGAGCACTAGCAGGCAACTGTGTCATGCCTTTATTACAGAAGGACTGATCAGGCTGCCCTTTATTTCCTAGCTTCGGTCACCTGCCGTGGGTCAGGATTACCGAAATTTAATCCCACTGTCACGGGACAGCAGTCAGTATGCATTGATTCCAGTGGTAATTACCACTATTACAAGTACCAAGGAAAAGAAACCTGATTGAGATGGAGGAGAATTTTCTTCAGACCATTAAAACTTCCGTAACGCAGATCTGAGCAACACTTCCGAGTCTTTTTATAGGTTTCCCAGCTTGGCCTCCCTGGGAAAATAAGAGGCATGTGTGTGTCTGTAGTTCTGACCATTTAAGTACCCCTGCCCTGTCATGTTAGCCTCTGACTGCACCACGTTCACTAATTAGTTTATCCAGACATCCCTCCATAGTAGGGAAATCTCATCCTCATATTACTGATGGGGAACTGAGGCATGTTAAAATGGGATCAAGGTAACACAGGGAGTCTGCAGCAGAGCCAGAAATTCCTAACACAAATGTCTTACCCACAAGACCATTTCGATGGTCTGAAGATAGAACACAAGTGGGGACAGAGCACTGGACCAAGATCAGGAAATCTGGTTTGTGTTTCCGCTTCTGACACTGTGTGACATTAAGGAATTTACTTCACATTTCTGTGCCAGCTATAAAATGGGGATGAGACTTGCCATCCTGTGCAAAGCACTTAGCGCTCTCTGGGTGGGTTTCAATGTAGGAGCCTATTAATATATCTCTGCATGAGGACATTTTTCCTGATACTCAGCCTACCGGAGGAGGGGGGGTCATCCTGTTAATCTTATTGATACTTTTCCTGCTGCGTTCAAGCGGATTCTTCACCCTCCTTGGTGCTTACTGATTTCAAAATACTTCCACATGATTATCCTATGCCCATTATTCACTGCCTCTTCCTTCGAGGCGGTATCTCTACCCCGGGGAGGCTGATTGACACTTTAATTAAAACAAAAGACATCCTCAGCACCCCAGAGAAGTCTTGGTTAAAAGGGGATTTGAAAGCAGAGTTGAACACATGCCTGCCATGAGCAAGCCCTGTTAAACAACTTAGGACTGGCATTTGGCCCACACCTGCAACCAGCCGCAGAGAGGCCGGATACTCAGGGCCTGATACGCGATACTTAGAGTGAATTATCCAAAGAGCTGACTAAGTTCAATGTGTATCAGAATGCTGAGTTTACAGTATCTTTCATCTTGAGACTGATCTTCCCCCAGCTCCACTAGCACAATCCCCAGCAATAGTTCATAGACCCTGTGGATTACAAGATCCATTAGGGCATCTGTTCCATTCACTGGTTCATGCCAAGAAAGCTCTCTCTGCAGTGTTCTATACTATGTTTTTCCCCCAGTCCTATATTAATTGGGGCTTCTATCAATTCCCCTGGATGCACCTTCCACTACGCCTCATGATTTCAACTAACTGGCCAAATTCCCGCCACTGTGTCATAGGTTTAAACCTGGGCTAAGGGAGCTGAAGCCAGGGGAGTTACACTTGTGTAGAACTAGCGTCAGTGAAGCAGCCCTCTGGACTTATCGGTGACAGGAACGTGAACCACAACCTCTGCAACAGCAGGAAAACCCTGCTGAGTGAAAGTGACGGTACTTATCATGTATAAAGGGTAAAATCTTCAAAACTAGCCCTTGGGTCTGGGTGCCCAACTTGAAAGGCCTTAATGCATCTCACCTTGCAGAAGTGCTGAGCAACTTGTAGTTGCCTGATCTGGGAGCTTAGCACCCAAATCAGACCCCTTAAGGCGCCCCAAGTTGGGTTCCCAAAATTGGAGGCACACAAAACCAGTGCCTTAGCTTTAACCTCTCTGCCTCACTCTTCTCCTAGAGCAATCTCACCTTGCTGAAGGGGTTAATGTTTGTTCATCATTTTGTACACATAAAGGGCTCTCTAAATGTCAGGTATTAATTATTATTGCTTTCCTGGATTAAATGTTCACCATTCAGGTTCAACCACTGTACACCATCTCCACTAACAGAAGCGATCAGTGAAATGGTTACTGTCGTATGAACAGATTTGCACTGGAGCAAAATATGAGAAACAACGTGATGGGTAATATAAACAGCAACAGTGAATGTAATTGCCTCTGTGTATGATGACAGACAGGTATCAAAACGGCCTTGGCTTGTCATCGAGCCACGATGGATGGTAACAGACAAAATTAAGCCATCCTATTGATATTGTAACACACGTGGTTGCAAAGATTTCAATCAATGAAGCAATACCTTGTTTGTTTGTTTAAAAAAGCTGCACTCTAGATCAGAACGTGACTGGGACCTGGACAACATACAATAGATATCAAGAACAGAATTGGTATTTAGTATCCTTTTCTTAAAGAATAAGGCACTAAATTCAAAGCACAGAAGCTGCACTATATACATTGCAAGTGATGGACTACTACTGCAGTATACACTTCAGTATGGGATGGCTATAGGGAAGGAGACGTGAGGTGTGTTAGTTAGAGAGAAATGATTTAGGAACTCCTGAGCCCTAATCCCAGTTTAACACTGACCTGCTCTGATACTGGGCAAGCCAGCTAGGTCAAAATTTTCAGAAGCATCTATCCACTAGCTGTGGATGCCCAACTTGAGATACCTAGGGCTGGACTTTTCAGAGGTGCTGAGCATCCAGAGTTCCCAGTGACTTCAGGAGGTGTGGCAGGTGCTTGAAAATCGGGCTGCAGATGCCTCAATTTAGGCACTGGAAAAATGACACCCAGAACCAGTGGCTATTTGGGAAAACGTAAGCCTTTACCTCCCTGTGCATCCATTTACTCACTGATAAAATGGGGATAGACAGGCCTACCTCCCAGTGAGAATGTAAAGACAGGTTCATATTTGTAATGTGCTTTGAAGGTGAAAAGCATTTAGCAATATATCCATATTAGATCAGTGTAAAAGCAGCTATTTGCAGTTCACTCAGCATATGAAAGGCTTCTTTCACAGCACCTACCCAGCATAAACCTTTAACAAATGACAGAAGGCTTATGAAATGAATGACTTGACAGACATCAGAGTGGGGCTAGGAGATGCTGTTGTAATGTTAATTTGATTTCTGCTTTTGATGCTTTCTGCTTGGATAGGTCCTCTGTAAAGTGCTACTTTGAGACATGTTTGGTGGGTGGAAGAATCTAATTTTAATTGTTGCACCTGTGTCATGGTTGGGAATTCCTACTGGAGTCCTCAGGGCAGATCTACCCTGAGCATGGGCATTTTTGTATAGCACCGTCACTTAAAAAACCTCAAGTATTTAATTATTCTTTCTGTTGCTTTTTAAGGACAACGTGAAGTATAAACTGCCCATAATGAACATAAATACATTGGACTCCATCAGATGTGTGCTATCCCCAATGTGACAGCTTAGTTTTGAGTGGAGGAAGGAGTTACTGTTGGGGTCCTGGGGACTATGCAATACCCATGTTGTTCCCATTAAATAATGCCACATACGTGACAGAGGTTCCTAGGCGGAGTCCCCTGTTTTTTGCAAACTCCTCTCACCTCACACCTGACAAACTCACTATAGCAAACCTCTTACAGGATATTTATCCATAAAGAACAACAGGTAAGGTATTTACATAAAGCTCTAACTTGCTAACATTCATAAGCATTGTGAGATGTATGCATGGGTAACGTTTAAGGAATAAAGTATTTATACTGAAAGTATGCTTTATGGACTAGGAGTAAAATTAGTCACAGGGGATAATATGTCTCAGTGATGCACCATTCAAGCAGGAGAGAGCTGGCACTCCGCCCTGTTTAGCTAGTGATGCAAGTCAAGGCTCAATTGTTAAGCCTTTCCCAATCCGAAGACTTTCAGTAGAAACCCATCAGAGGCAATTGCAAACAACCGAAAACTCTTGCAGGTAAAACAGGAACATTACAGCAAGACAGGAGTTCCTGCAGAATCCTTTCACTGAGAAGACACCTTGAGAAGTGAGGTGCGCTTATGAAAAATTGGATCCTGGTTCCTGTGATGCCAGCCAGCTCTGCCACAGAATGAACTTTTGTGGGGAAAGCCTACTTTATTAGTAGATATGTGACTATTAATAAGTGCAGACCCGAATTCACATTTAACTATTTTGTTTTGTATTGTAACCATTTCTTTCCAGGCGCTTTCGATCCTAGTAGACTCTCCCTATTCTTTCTTAAAATAAACCTTTTGTTTTATTATAAACAAATAATTGATGTGTGTTGCACAGGAGTGGTGGTCTAATGTAAAACTAGTCAACTGGGGTATACTGCCCCTTTGGGGTCAGAGGATCTGGGATTTCTGTGGGTAGCCAGGGTCAGGGGCTGGATATCACAGGGGAACAATTCAAAGGGACTCTTTTCTTGTTAAAGAGCAGTGATATATTTCCTATATGCATGGGGTATAAAACCAAACACAGAATAGTAAGTGTCATTGGAGGTAATGTAGAACAACCTTTAAAGAATCTCTGTGCAGGAAAATACTGCTTCCAAATAGGACTGTTTTCTATACATTGATCAAGTTCTGGAAGCAGCAAAGGTATCTTATACCACTGTGTGCTAAAAATTAACACAGTAATACACTACAAATGCTATTTGCTACTATAGATCTAATGCTCCTTAGGAATTCAGAGTAAAATCTGACTTAGGAAAGTCTTACAATTAAACACTATATTTTAAACTGTAGGGGGCTACTTAAAATTACTTAAATGAAACAAGACTTGAGCTGAATTAGCACATTATCATGCTTACTAATGAATAGCCAGTATATTGAAAAACCATGCTGGGGAAACAAAAAGGTAACTAGCACTTACATTAATGCCTGATACTGCAATTATTATTAATGATAAGCTCTTTTCATCCATACATTTCAAAGTGCTTTACAAAGGGGGTCTAATGTCATTCCCATTTTACAGATGGGAAAACTGAGGCACAGGACAGTGACATGACTTGCCCACGGTCACCTAGAGTGAGGAATTGAACCCAGGTCTCCTGAGTTCCAGAGCTCTACACATTAGGCCAAACTGCCTCCCTTAATCACAATAGCACATACGCCCTGATTCAGCAAAGCATTTAAGTTCTAATAAAGCACATGCCTACAGTTAAGTATATTCTTAATTTTAGCCCCCTATTCAGCCATCTCACTGACTTCAACTGTACTAGCTTAGTGAGTAATAATTTGCCAAATCTGCCAGCATAATTATATTGGCATAATTATACCAGTACAGTTCTGCAGGTAAAATTCCCCATGAAGACAAGCTCTAAATGGCTAAGGATTATAGACCTTAATGGCTGATTGAATTTCCACATAAACAGATAACAAATGAGAGTTACAAACCACAGCAAAAGGAAACAATTGCCTCTGACCCAGATGTATCAATGTGTTTTGTTCACAACCACATTAGCAGACAAAAACAAGGATAATGTTCTGAAAAGGCTGTAAGGGGAACATCGGCATAAAGAAATGCAGACAATGTGGTGTTTTAAAAACTACTTTTATTATTTTTAGTAACTGCGAGCAGGTAACATTCAACACACAAAAATCCAAGAGCAATCATAGTTCAAGTCTGCTCCGAGCCACATTCCCATCATCGGGCTGACATGGTTAAGGCAAGGTGGGTGAGAAAATATCTTTTATTGGAGCAACTTCTGTGGACAAGAGAGACAAGCTGTCAAACTTACACTCAGCTCTTCTTCAGGTTTTGGGCACTCTGTATAAGCTTGAAAGCGTGTCGCTCTGACCTACAGAAGTTGCTCCCATAAAAGATATTACCTCACCCACCGTCTCTCTCAAATAGCCTGGGACGCACATGACTACAACAACACTGCATACAACATGGTTGGGGCATGTCAGTTTCTCTAGCCAACAGTACGAAAAGGGAGGGATGTGGCTAGCAACACATCCGACTGCCTTTGTTCATCCTAACCCTATGCACCAGGTACCCATTTGCCATTGGCTGCCCTGGGAGCAGTCCTTCGGCGAGAGATTGAGCAAATTTTGAACCCACACGTTTTTGGGATTGGAGCCGAACACCTCAACCACTTTGCCCCCACACCTCAGAACATTTTAGCATAACTTGCCTGTCAGCTCACTGCAGATTTCTAACAGTCACACTTCAATAGGACATTAGTCTGGCTGGCCTAGGAACATCTTTCTACAGGGCCATATTCTGCCACCCTTACTTACTGCTCAGATGGAATAGTACCTTACACTGCAAATAGTTCCACCAAACTCAGTGGCATGATTTGTGGAGTGAGGTATTACCCTGAGAAAAAGTATCAGAATGTGGCCCTAAGATCACAGAGCCAGGTTCTCCTCTCTCACACTGGTGTCAATCTGGAGGAACTCCACTGAAGACAATGGAGCTTCACCAGTGTAAAACCAGCATGAGAGAGAGCAGAATCACGCGCACTGGAGTGATTCCAGATGCACACTGGCATGATTGGGATCAAAACGTGGCCAAGAACCAACCAACCAATAGTGAGCTCATATAGAAGTGTTGTGATTTCTTTGTTACTTCAGGCTCTGAAGCTTCTTTATGATGGTTTTAAAGAAAAGAGAAGGAAAAAAGTGTTGATTTTTAAAGCATCCTATACTCTGTTGATCAAGGCATGTCTATGATTGCTTCCAGAAGAGGATTTGCCGTGGCTTTTTAATGGATCATGACAGTAATGAGTTAACAATGATTTTGTGTTTGCTCAGGAGTCCGTATTGCCTCATTCCCTACCAGCTTTAAAGAACAACCTGCTAGAAATACACTTCCAATGTTAATTTGATGCTGAATGTGCTTGTTAAATCCAAGTGCATCCCTTGAAATGTAAAATCACAGATTAGCTGGGCTTGCTTTAAAGATACAGACATAGCATTCTCTTCCCCACTCAGATCCTTCTGTGTTGTCAGGGCTGGTCTAAACACTATTTTTGCATTGATTTAACTTATCTGTTTAGAAACTGATATAGTTACACTGGTACAAAGACTGTGTACAGATAAGGCCCTATTGTGATTGCTGAGGGACTGGGGAAACCACCAAAGATAGGCGAGGTACAGCCTGGCTACTGCGTATTTCGTATGTCTCTCTACATAGTGCCTGGGTTGGTGAAAACGGAGAATTTTCTCCAGTGAATTCAGTACTTGAGAAAGGGGCTGGTTTGGCATCTCTGGAGGCAGAGGGCAAAATACCCCCCGGGGGGAATTCTACTTGCTTACACTAGGCTTGAATTTGCCCCAAATCTCCTATCTATTTAGATGCACATCATAGCCCGTGTAAGTTACCCCACACTACCCACTCAGTGCACCTCAGTCCTGAACTGCCACCACCTCTGCATTGGTGCTGGCGCGCGGAGGCTTCCAGCGAGGAGAGCCAGAGGAGAGCCGTGCTAAGAACACGTTTCCACTGCGAACTCATCGCATGCAGCCCACCAAAGAGCTGTCAGATAACATCTGGACATCACCATACGATGTGAACCAGATTCATGCCGGGTGGAAAAGCTTCCCAGTCTATTTAAAGTATCCTTTGCCATCCTGATGCTTCTGGCACATGAGCTTGGAGCAGGGGTGATAAGCTTCTGCTCCTATAGGCGCAGTTGGAGAGTTTAACAAACATTTGGCTGCAGACTCTCTGTCACACCCATGGATGTGGCCTAGACCAGGCAGCATCAAAGCAGGTACAGAGAGTATCACTGATGTAAAATACCAGGGCAAACCTCCAGATACCTCCAGAGAACTCGGGGGAAATTGGTTTCAGCTACAATGACTCTGATCCAATCTACATTATGTACCCAAGGAGATGGCTAAAGAGTCTACAGCTGGTGGCAAGGTAGAGGGAGGGCACAACAGAAAGGTGTTTGTGGCACATCCTCCATAGCATGGCACTGGGCAAGCCACACAAGCAAAGGTTACATTGAAAACACGGAAATCAGACATTTGGTCTGCTCAAGCCAGTTGCACATCAGCTAAACGCTGCAGATCTGTGCTTGCAACTCGAGGTTTGGCTGTAATCCTACGGCTGTTGTGTCATATACACAGATGCGTGTGCATTAACCATCGTCGGCTGGGGAAAGTAATACCACCCTCGCAGGTCAGAGCAACTTGCTGAAGCACCCACAGGGTGGACAGGGCATGTGCAATGCCCATTCACAGAATCAAGATCACATACAGTGCAAGCAGTGATGGACGGCCGCACGGGCAATCCCTATGGGAACGGGCCCTGGGCACAGAGGGTACATGTGCTACAACCACTCCGAATCCTACCAACTCCCCAGAGCAAGGCCTGTTAAATATCCCCTGCCGGAATCACACAGGAGTCATACACGTCTCAGGGACCTGCATGCTTCTGAGTTATCCAGGTGCACAACTTATCTCTGCTGCACACACAGTCCAAAACAGAGGCACCTGCATTGGCAGCCTGCAGAGAGGGACAACACCCACTCTGCAATACCCACTCCGAGACACCTTTCGGGGGGGACAGATGGATGCACAAAACAGAGTGCCAACCTCCCACCCCTACACACCCAGCACAGAGAAGAATGTGGGAAGCTCCCTTCCACACGCACACCCTGCACGCACAACATGTGCAATCCTTCCCTCGCCCCCCAGCGCGCAGGGAGGCATGTCCCCATCTCTCCCTCCGCGCAGAGCTGCTCGTCGCAATGGCATTTGCCAAATTGGACGGGGAAAGTCAGCTGAAGGGAGCGTCAGGAGAACAAGGCTGAGAAGCTGCGCGCCGTCTGTATGGAACCGGGGGGGGGGAGGCAGCAGCAGGGCTGCCCGTGGCGGTCACATCTGTCCAACTGTTGCACTTTGCACCCGTTTTCTCTGCTCCCTCTGAGGTGGTGGCAGGCACCAGTCCGGGGCACAAGCGGCCCCTCTGCACAGCTGCTGCTGCACGAGGCTGAACTCGGTCCCTTCCTCGAAGCACGGGGGGTGGGGGTGAGGACCATCTTCAGCCTCCCAGATCCAGCTTCCTCCAAACAGCGCCCAAACCACCCAGCACCAGCGCTGCACGCTGCAAAACGCGGGCTCCGGCAGCCGGATGCAGCCACATTGGGGTGGGTCTCCGGGTCTCTAGATCGCCCTCCAGCCGGTCCCAGCCCCAGGCCGGGGTGGTGCCCGCGGGCACATCTGCCCAGCTGCCGCCTGCCGCGCCGCAGCTGGGAGGGAGGGTTCTCAGCTCCGGGCTCTGCCCAGCTCCCCTGACGTGGCCGCGGTGCCTGTATAAAACCCCTCTCAATCCCACTCCGGCTCCGGGACTCGCAGGGCAGGGACGGAGAAGCCAGGAGGCGGCCAGCGGGGGAATCTCTCTTGCGGCGCCTGGGGTCACCTTGGGCTGCCGGCTGGTCCTCTGCCTCCCGGGCGGCGATCGGGGCACAGAAGTTCACAGGCTAGGGACAGCAACGTGGTGGGGGCTGAGAAAACTGGAGGAAACCTCCCCCCCGCCACCGCCTCTCTCTGCATCGCTGCGGATCGGTGAGTGGCTGGGATCGCACCTGCCCGGTTGCCTTTGGAGAACCACCCGAGCAGGGAGGCAGCATCCAGAGACCCAATTCCAGATGCGCCAGCCAATTCCAGATGTGCCACAGCTGTAGACGACTCCCCGCCGCCCCACCCCCGTCTTCGTGGCCAGTTGCCCCCTTGGACTAGCGGGCTGGATTCTTCAGAGCCCGGCTGACTTCGGGCTCACCCCCCAGCGCATCGTCCTGGCGCGGAGGAGAGAGGAAGATGGATGATGTGCTGCACGCCGAGGAGTACACAGACTCCCTCTCGTCCCACAACACATCTTCCAATGAATCCGAGGCCAACCAGTTCGTGCAGCCCGCCTGGCAGATCGGCCTCTGGGCTGTCGCCTACTCGCTCATCGTGGTGGTGGCGGTGGTCGGGAACATCGTCGTGATGTGGATCATCTTAGCCCACAAGAGGATGAGGACGGTGACCAATTATTTCCTGGTGAACCTGGCTTTCGCGGAAGCCTCCATGGCCGCCTTTAACACCGTCGTCAATTTCACCTATGCCATCCACAACGAGTGGTACTACGGGCTGACCTACTGCAAGTTCCACAACTTCTTCCCCATCGCCGCCGTGTTCGCCAGCATCTACTCCATGACTGCCATCGCCGTGGACAGGTGAGGCCAGTTTCCACCGCCAACCCTCCAGCCTCAGCAGTAGCCACAATGCCTGCAGGAAGGGAGAGTTGTGTGTGTGGGGGGGAGGGGGGTTCCCACTACATGCACGAGTCACCACCTCTGTTCTCAGAGCACGAGGGTTTTTTTTTTTTTTTTAACCTGGTCCTTGTTCCTCTTTAGTCAACAGGTTATAAACCATAAGCCTAGAAGTCTGCACAGATCCAGTTTTGAGGTCCTATTATATCTGGGAGAGAGGGAGAATTAGAGTATGCAGAAGAGCTGGTCCATGGGGTAGGAAAAACAGTATTTATTATTCAGTTCCCTAAGCATTTATATGATAAAGTGCATTAATTCCTGCTGCTGCCTTAGCATTTTGCTGATCTCTTCCCTACCTCTGCGGGCAGGCGCATACACACACACACAAACGCATACATCCCCCTCCCCACCCAGCAACAGAGATAAAAGCCTGTTTTTAAAAGAGCACTGGAGATGTTACCTCCCCCCCTCATGATTCTCTTCAGCAAAATGCTGTTAGCTTAATGAAAAGGGTCTGTTTTAATTGCACCCCAGAGAAGCCTGGGGCTATTTTCTTTTTTTAATCAGAGGAAATCTATAGGCTTGCCCTCTATAATTTCACTTACTGTCTTAAAATAATTAATGATCCTGATTTCCTCATTTAAGACTCAAATCCATACTTAAAACAGCATGGTATAATTCAATTACATGAAATATATTGATAGTTGAACATGCATGATATTTATGGGCCAGATATTATAGATTTTAAGGATTTGCCTGATTTCAATTGGAGATTGCCTGAGTAAAGACCTCCAGGATTTAAACCGCTGCCTAGGAAAAGGTGCTGTTTTGAGATAGACTTGTGCAAATGTTAGAGCTGAACACAAATGTGTTCACTGGCGGCAACTGGGGTGTTGAAAAAAAGTTACTTTTTTTTTTTTTTTTTTTCCCCCAACACAAAGTCGGGGATGGAAAGTGCTATTATCTATCACTCTTCTATTTGTCCTGTGACTGGCCCAGCTTGCAGTGAGTGATAGATGCACCTGTTTTCTCTGTAGCATTGCCTGACATACCAGCATATCACTTGCATTTTGTTCTCAGAACATAAATTCAGCAACCAGCCAATGAGGTGCTGAAGCAAGGAAGAAAATGTTCAGACTGCCATGTGGGGTTTAAAAGTAGATCAGTGGAGGGATGAACTGTGGTCTAGTGGTCAAAGAAAAAGACGGGGGGTCAGGCTTTCTGGGCCTGAGTTGGGTTTTGCTGCTGTATACCAGGTCCTTTCACTGACTTGCTATGTGACCTGGGGCAAAACACAACCTGTCTATGCCTCTGTTTACACCTTTCTAAAATAATGGTTTAGGGGCTGGTACCTCCTAGAAAAATCTCCTTTGCTCACACTTAGTATTTAAAATACAAAATATGGAGAGAGAATTGCATTCTAGAATTTCCTGCTTTCTGTCCTTTTTCCTTATCTATATATTCTCCAGTCATGAGAAACTAGATTGAGTGAGATCTTTTTTCTGAAGACAGTTTAGCTAATATGTCAGAATTAGATTCACCTGAAAAGTAAAATGCAAACTGTTAATGGAAATTGCTGAAGGGAGCTAACAGCGATGCCATAACAGCCATCTACAGCTTGTGAAACGTAGTTTAAGATTTGTTAGATTGTTTTTTAATAACTAGGGCCTGGGAAATCATTTCCAAGTTTAATCTCTTTATTATGCAGGGTTTAAGAGAGAGTGAGCCTGATTCTCCTCTCACACTGGAGTAAATCCAAAATAACTCCTCTGAACACAGTGGAGTTACACTGGTGGAAATAAGCAAATCAAACCCCAAATGGTAACAGCAGCTGCAATTACAAAAACATTATCCTAAGGCAATGGTTATCAATCCTTTTTCATTTGCAGACGCCTAAAATATTTCAAATAGAGGTGCCGACCCCTTTGGAAATCTTAGTCTGCGGGCCCCCAGGCGTCTGTGGATCCAGGTTGAAAACCACTGTCCGAAGATCAGATTTGCTCTGCTTGGATACTGCATTTTCCATAAAAGTAGATGGAGTTTGTTTGGGCTGAGATCCTTGTCCAAATTCTCACCTCCTGCCCAAATATTGTGTAGCTGGTGGTTACCCTCCCTCCCAGAATTATCTGTATTTCAGGGGTGTTTGTACCTAGATAGCACTGCTACGTAAACAGATACTTTGAGGTGCAAAGCATTATAAAGGTGATGCTCTATTAGTAGCTTGCTTTTTCAGTTTGTGCGCACCTCTCAAATAACCAGTCACTGCAAGGAGAACTAGTTAGTAATGAGAACCTTTCTAAGGAAAACTTGAAAATCGGCACTACTTGCCAATGAATATTTTCAGTTAATGGACTATAAGTAGGCTATTAGAGGCCGAGGCCTGAACATCTGTTGCGTTAACATTCCAGACTTTCACACACAAATTCTTGAGTCTTTTTGGGACCACTTTCTGTTAGTGAAAGAGAAGCTTTCGAGCTCCATACAACTCTGCTTTAGGTCCTGAAGAACAGCGTCTCTCTGCCACCAACAGAAATTGGTCCAATAAAAGATATTACCCCCCTCACCTTGCATGTCTCATACCCCAGGACCAACACAGCTACAACACTGTAAACAATCATAGAGTCTTGTCAGTTTCTTAATCTAGCACGCAGACAGTGGATCAAATTTTCAAGAGCTTCTAAGCAACTTAGCAGCCTGTATCCCATTGACTTGCAATAAGACTTCGGTTCCCAAGTGCCTAAGTCACTTTCAAAAAAGGCTCTTGGGCTTCTAAGGTGCTGTTTAAAATGGTACGTGGTAGCTTGCTAAACAACAAATTATATTCAATGCACTGAAAACGTAGTGCATGTGGTATCAGTCTGCACGTTCTTAGACACTACATCACAAAAGAATTGGGCTCAGTCAGTTCAAAAATAAAATGTCAGTTGGGGGAAAAAAAGATACCGATCAGGGAAATCTGCAACGACAGTATGCAAATATAGCAAAGGCCGCAGTATAATGGAATAAGATGCTGGGGGCAGTGAATTATATGGATTGCTTTGTTGATGCCAAATCTCACACGAGTTATTGTTCTTTGGAATGTGGACTCAGTGTAGCCTCTTTCTTTTTTCCCCTTCAGTGAAGAAAAATGGATAGCACTGTAAAAAAATCACTTGTTATCTTGTATTTGGATCTAACATCAGCAATTAGATGAAATGGTGGGTTGATGAAAACGTTCAACTATTTTAGCCAGGTATTTCACTCCAGACTTGCATGCTTGTGGAATCAATTTTGACTGTTGTGTGGTGTTTTAAGAAAAGAGCTTATATCGCGGGTTAAATTAAGCATCTCATTCCAGTAACGACTGGGACAAATGCTTCCCCTATACGCTACAAACCCAAACATAGCCCATGCAGCAGGGGTGAAAACATGTATCTTAATTCCACATACCGTATAAGATCAAAACAACCAATGACAGCTATGAAGTCTCATCAAAGCAGAGGCTGTTTTACAGCTAGGAAAACACACTTGAAATTAACCTAGCTTCAGTAGATACAGGGGAAAAATAAATACAGACAGAACTGAATATGGTTTATATTCCCAAAGTGGAGTGATTCATCTCCGTCAGTAACTTAGATTTGTAATCGAAAAGATGTTTTGAGTATTAGCCATCAAGTTGTTCACCAGAAGAACATTGCTTTACAGAAAGCTGTGCAATCTATTTCAAATGTGCCCTCTGTAAATAATTTCTATAGCACACTTGCCAGAGGACACGAAATTGCCTTCCAAAGAATGAACAAACCTTATGCGACAGTCAGTCAAACATTTTACAAGCTAAGATGGTTATGTAAAATTCACACATAATAGAGCATAGTTTTACAGAATCTAAAACTAGATCGTGCATGTAGCTTTAAAAAATTCTTTTACTTGAAAATATAGTGTGTGTGTTTTTTTCCCCAGAGGTGCCAAGTTTCTAGTATAAGTTAATGGGAGTTGCAGGTGCTCTGAAAATTAGGCTGGTAATCATCTCCTGGTAATCATAGGAGCAACAAGAGGGGTAACAGGGAGGGAATCTGCTCAACATTTGAGACGTTGATGCACAAATGCAAGGAGTATGGGGAATAAACAGGAAGAACTGGAAGTGTAACAAGATAAATTATGACTTAACTGGCATCACTGAGCCTTGGTGGGGTAATGGTGTAGAAGAGTATAACTTGTTCAGGAAGGCCAGACGGGGAGAATGAGAAGGTGGTGTTGTATTTTACATCAATAAAATATACACTTGTTCTGAGGTCCAGAAGGAGGTGTGAGGCCAACCACTTGAGAAAAAACAGTGACAATGCCATGTTGGGGGTCTACTATGGACCACCGAATCCAGAGGAGGTGGAGAAGGCATTTCTAGGACAAACCACAGAAATATCCAGAACACAAGACCTGGGATTAATGGGGGACTAACTACTCAGACATCTGTTGGGAAAGTAATACAGCAAAACACAAAATCAGAAACGCTAAGGCACAAAATAAATTATACCTAGTAAGGGACATAAAAGGCAACAAGAAGTGGTTCGATAAATACATTCGGAGCAAGAGAAAGATGAATGAAAGTGTAGATCCACTACTTAGAGGAAGGAAAACTAGGAATGCATGACATCGAGAAGGCTGAGGTGTTTAATGCTAGTCTTGCTTCAGTCTTCACTAAAAAGGTAAATTGTGACCAGACACTTAAAATTATTAACAACAATAAGGAGGAAGGAACAGAAGCCATAATAGGGAAAGAGCAGTTTAAAAAATATTTAGATAAGTTAGATGTATTCAAGTTGGCAGGGCCTGATGAAATTCATCCTAGGGTACTCAGGATATTATCTGAAATGATCTCAGAACCGTTAGCAATTATATTTAAGAACTCACGGAGAATGGGTGAGGTTCTCAGAGGACTGGAAAGGGGAACAAAGAGGACTTGGGGAATTATAGACCAGTCGGCATAACTTTGATACCTGGTAAAATACTAGAATAGGTTATTAAGCAATCAATTTGTAAGCACTTAGAGGAGAATAGGTTATAAGTAATAGCCAACATGCATGTGTCAAGAGCAAACCATGCCAAAACCACCTAATTTCCTTCTTTGACAGAGTTACTGGTCTAGTGGATTGGAGGAAGTTGTAGACATGATGCATCTTGTATCTTAGTAAGGCTTTTGACAGTCCCATGTGGCATTCTCCTAAGCAAACTAGGGAAATGTGGTCTAGACGAAATTTCGATAAGGTGGGTATAAAACTGGTTGAAAGATTCAGACAAGTTATCAATGGTTCGCTGTCAGACCGGAGGGACATATCAAGTAGGACGTCTGTCACTATTCAGTATTTTCATTTATTACATGGATAATGGAGTGGAGGTTAGGCTTATAAAATTTGCAAATGGGAGAGGTTACTAACACTTCGGAGGGCAGGATCAGAATTCAAAAGGAACTTGACTAATCGGAGAATTGGTCTGAAATCAACAAGATGAAATTCAATAAAGACAAATGCATCTATGAAGGAAAAATCAAAAACACACAACTACAAAGTGGGGGAAAACAGGCTCGGTGGTAATACAGCTGAAAAGGGTCTGGGGGGTCATACCGGATCACAAATGTAATATGAGTCAACGCTGGTGCAGCTGTGAAAAAGGTTGAAGTCATTCTGTGGTGTATTAACAGGCGTGTCAGATGTGAGAGATGGGAGGTCATTAGCCAGCTCCACTCAGCACTGGTGAGGCCTCAGTGGGAGTACTGTGTGCGGTTCTGGGCGCCACACTTTAGGAAAGACGTGGATACATTGGATAGAATCCAGAGGACAGCAACAAAAATAATTTTAAAAATGTAGAAAACCTGACCTATAAAGCGGAAAAAAAAATAAAATAGAATCCAGCAGCTCCTTCTGCTGTTGCTGCATTGGCTCTGCAGGACTACTTGGTTTTTTTTTTTTTCTTTTTTAAACTGCACTTATTTGTCGGGGAGGTAACCAGCTACGACTCTGAATACCTACGGGATGCAATTCACCCCTGTGCAGAGAGCAAGAACAAGACCTATGCACCACTGAAGTTCTATTTTGAGGACTTAAGAGGTGAGATTTGGGCTGATCGTCTGCACAGGGGCAAATTTCACCCAGGGGGCATACTGTATTTGAGTAAGATTTCCAGTCATTTATCTGACTCTTTTGAGGTTTATTAACCTTAGCTCTGTCAACTCCTTTGCCCACCCACCTGTGCTCCCTGCTGTCACTCTCTCACTTTGACCTCCTGCTTCCATGGGATGTGCTGGAATCCAGCAAGCAAAATGAGAGGGCCACAGATGTCATAATGGGCAACAGTGTTAGAAGTTTAAAGGCTCTGGAGGAAACAGTAAATCTGGATAAACCTTTATTCATTCCATATGGCTAGTAAGTCTGTTACAGCCTGCAATCAGGATCTGAGGCTACAATTTTTTTGCTTGTGTTATTTGAGCCAAAATGCACAAATACAGAACGGGGCATAACTAGCTTGGCAGCAGCACTGCTGAGAAGAATCTGCGAGTTGTGGTGGATCACAACCTTTACATGAAATAATGTGATGCTGTTGCAAAAAAACAAACACACACACACAATGTTAGGTTTACATTGACAGAGGCATAGCATGCAAGTCATAGGAGGTGATAGTACCGCTCTACTCAACGCTGGTTAGGTCTCCACTGGAGTACTCAATCCAATTTTGGTCACCAGTGTATAAAAAGGATGTAGAGAAATGGGAAAGGATCCAGAGGTAGGTGACAAAGATTATCAATGGGATGGAATGGAAGCCATGTGAGCAAAGGCTGAAGGAACTGGGTATGTTTAATTTGGAACAGAGGAGATTATGGGTGGACATGAT
This sequence comes from Emydura macquarii macquarii, assembly GCF_026122565.2. Taxonomy (NCBI): domain Eukaryota; kingdom Metazoa; phylum Chordata; order Testudines; family Chelidae; genus Emydura; species Emydura macquarii. The sequence continues at coordinate 138,219 of NW_027133415.1, forward strand.
AGCAGGCTTCAAATACTTGAAAGGCTGCCATAAAAAAGATGGTGAGAAGTTGTTCTCTCGACACTGAGGGCAGGACAAGAGGCAATGGGTTCAAACTACAGCTCAACAGATTTAGACGAAATCTCAGGAAAAACTTCCTAACTGTAAGAGTAGTAGGACAATGGAACACACTGCCTAGGGAAGGGAAGCCATGAAAGCGCTTTCCCTGGAAGTTTTCAAAAAGAGGCTGGATAGCCACCTGTCTTGGATGGTTTAGACACAACAAATACTGCATCTTGGCAGGAGGTTAGACTAGAGAACCCTTGCGGTCCCTTCTAACCCTATGGTTCTATGACCGACTATGCAAATAAATCAGTAACTGATTGCAACTTTGACATCCCTCCTCTTCTCAGTCCCTAGACACTTGTAAATCAGTGTGTGACACATCACTTTTTCTTAGCCATAAATCCCACAGTTGTGACTGTTTGGCTTTTAAAGGCACCTTACTGAGGTATGTCTGAATCATATAGCAGTGTGGGCTTTGTTAGGCCTCTCTAAAAGGCAGCACATCGTCTGCACACAAGTAGCTGGAATAATCTTTTGAATCATCTGTATGTCAAATGTGTAATAATGAATTCATAGATCTTGTCGATTCTTTGAAAAGTGATGACATTAGATTAAGCTGGCTGTGATTGGATGTAATTTGTCACCGGTGAACTTTTTAATTAGCCATTGTAAGCCTCCGTGTATCTCCTTTATCATCATGTCTCAATCAGTTTCCATTGTCAATCTGAACACCACACAGGGCAAAAGATACATACTAGTAGAACAAGTGCTAACACAAAGGGTGTAATGGCTATGGATGGAGAGGATGGAGTTAAAGGAATCCGAAGAGGTATTAGTAGGGGTTACAGAATTAAACTGAGCATAGGACAGAACAGGTCAGACATTCTAGTTGCTTTGTGCCACTGCTTAACCAGCTAGAGCTGTGCAAAGCAGCCAGAGGCTACTGGTGGATCTGGACAAAGGGCCACAGGAGAATTCCTAACTATCAGGGTACGTCTACACTGCAATGCAAGCCCAGGGTCAGTGCAACTACAGTGTAGATGCAAGAGGGGGGTTAAGCCTCAAGCACGGGCTTACTTTGCAGTGTAGACATACTCTTAGACTCAAGAATAACCGAGCTAAGATTTGTGTGAGAAACATACCTGTGTTGGCAGGGAGTTGGGAGAAGGACACTTAACCGGGCTCTCTTCTAAGTTCTTTGGTTCAGCAGGCACACACAGCAGCCCACTGAGCAGAACATTTACATGCCATAGAACTACCTGGCTGTCAAAAAGGGCCCAATAGGATGTCATCAGTTAGACACTCAGTCTAAAAGGGCCAGAGAATACAAACTAGAAAGGGCAAGGGGTAGTCCCATCAATCTCTGTTAAGTGAAACTTCTCTGAACTCTAACCAATCCTCATGGAATCCAGCAACTATTCCTACCAGATGGGCATTAAGTGCTGCATTCCAAGGGAATGATCACCTCCCCTTCTGCTTTCTGAGCAGGGGGTCACCAGTCCTCTTTTCAGGGCAGTGGAAGGGGGTCAGCAGTGGGAAGAAGGAATCCCTAGATCCTGGACTTTCTGTCCACCGCCAGAGGACTCCACTTCTAAAGCCAGACCACCTGCAGTGGTACAGTTGTGGCACACCGTGACGCACCACCCCCTGGCATCATTTGGCCAGGACTCCAGCCTAGCTCGCCTAAGGAGGGTCATCCCAATCCCAGAGTGTTCCTGAAGTCCCCTAGAGCTGCGATCGGGTGCCTCATACCCTCCCCTGCTGCCAGTGTCGCAAGAAAGAAAAAAAAAAAGAGGCCAGGCCAGGATATAGCCTCTTGGCTCCACAGTTTGGGTTGAGCTAGTGTGCTAAAAATAGCAGCGCAGACGTTGCAACATGGGTGGGGGCCCTGGGCCCAAGTGTGGATGGCTAGCCTGAGCTACTGCCCATGCTGCAACATCCACACTGCTATTTTTAGCAGGCCACCTTGCGGGGGGCCTGTGTGTGAGGGTCCCACACAACTCCAATGTAGACATACCGTTAATGGCCAGCAAAAATTAAAGTCACCCTCAGGGGCCGTTCCTAGATTTCTTTCCCTATGATTTTTTGGGAGATCTAGTTAGGATTTAATTACCAAATGCAATCCGTTCCTGAATGGCTACTCTACCTCATCATCCAGGTACAAGTGACCTTCTGGAAAAGGAACAGATTTCAAGTGCCACCCATTACCATGGCATCTGAGCATCTCACAGTCTTTACTGTAGTTATCCTCAAAATGGTGTAAGGCAAGGAAGTACTATTATTCCCACTTTACAGATAAGACTACCAAGGCACAGATCTTTGAAGGTGTTTATGTACTTAATCCCTGGCCCAGGGAGTCTGAGTTGCCCAAAGTCAATGGCAAGTCAGGGACTTGAACCTGGCTCTTGCATGTCCTAGGTTGGTGCTTACCATCTGGACTGTTCTTGCCTTCAAATTCTGAGGGCAAGTCCGTTAATATGTCAAGATGGGCTGATATTTTAGTCCTACCAACCCTGACAATGTCCTCCAGAAAAAAAGAGATCAGTAAATACCCACTCCCAAAGGATAATTAGACCCCAAGCAGAGATTCCTATAAACAGAGATGAGATGGTGCTTCTACAGAGACCACGGAGGATGTTGCTTTGCCAGACAAATTAACATGGAAGGTGCTGATACCACTGCGATGGACACCAGCATAAAGTCTGGGAGCCAAAGCAGTTTCAGTTAGTGTATTTGCTACTTAGAAACCAGACTTCTATGGATCAAAGGGAAGAGGACACATGGGACATCATCACAGGGGATGGAGAATTAGAGGATTGTGTTGGTGTTACAGCAAGATGTGGAAATGAATCGACAAACTCTGAAAGCAGGGCTGAGAGAATTAAGGCCTTTCTGCAGAACCGTCAATTCAGAGCGATCCCTGTGGATGGGGAAATTAGCTGGGTAAACATGACCCCTTGTAAAGGATGTCCTGGGAAAACACAAGGTCTGTTCTGTCTGATAGCAGCTGTGAGGATGGGACTGGAATTTATTTTCAAAGGTGGAATGGAGGGACATGGAATGAATCCATCAGGCTTCCAGGCTGTCTGCCAGTGATAGTCGTCTTCTCCTCAGACTCTCTGACATAACTATGAGTCAACAAGCAGTGCTTAAGCTGTGGAACATTTCACAGAATAAGCATCAGCAGAGGTTTTTCTACTGCCCTGGGGGAGCCAGGAAATTGAATTCTAAGCCTGGTTGTGACACTGACCCCATAGGATCTGATGGACTTTGGCAAATCATTTAAGCCCACGTTCTAGAAGTGGCCTCTACATTTAAAGTTTTGTCAGCTGTTGGATGCCCAACTTGGGACATCTACAGGCTGATTTTCAGAGGTGGTCAGCAACTGTCATTACCACTGTCTTCACCTGAAGCCGTGTGCACTCCGCACTTCCGACAGTCAGGCCCCAGGTATCTGGGCTTAGATACCCATAATTAAAAGGCCACTTGGAAAACCTTGGTCTAAACCCCTACCTCCATTTTCCTGTCTATAAAATGGGACTGTTACTAATCACCTACCTCAAATAAAAGCAGCTAATCCTCACTCTTTCTACCAGTATGATTAACTATGATGGGAAAGTCATCAGACCAAAACCCTGGCTAGAGAACTGGGGCAGCGGTGGGAAACCCAAAGCTGTGGACAGAATATTTCCAAACAAGAAAACAAGTCTGACTGCAATAATTGGCCAGCAGGATCAGCAGATGAGCACAAATTTGTTAGGGATCAGCTGTGGGCTGCAGCTTCTCTATACAAATGAGTTGGATAACAGTGTTTGCACAGAGGATCTTGAAGTTGCGGATGATCTAGGAACCACGACACAAGGCAAATAAAAATCCATAATTAAATGGGTACACAGCCAGACTATCACCACATGTGTGTTTTGGAGCTTCACTGAACCCTCTTATACTAACTGCTTTACTTTGGCCTTGCCTACACATCTGATCCACATAGGCACAAAATTCTGGCAGTAACAATCTGTTATAGTTAGTACAATACAGTCTGCCGCTGCTGAAAATAACCTTTTAAAATCTGCTTTACACTATATCTGTCACGTATCACTTTAAAATTGTCTGTCGTTTCTGTACACCAGTGTAATACATGCTGTAGTGCAGTGTAAGTGCTGTGACAAAGTGATGTGTAAAACTGGAAGCGAAAATACTTCAATTTCTTTTCTCCCCTAAAATAACCTCTAGTGATGTGCCCTGCATCTATTCAGTAGGGATTTATTGTAACAGTCAGAATCTTTTTAAAACCAAAACGCCTGCAGAAGCACTCAATACATTCAGTATTTTGGGTGTAAAAATAACAGTGGTATTTGAGGCCTTTCAGAAAAATCTCAAGTCACTTTTGCTGGTATAACACAAATGCATTTCTGAGGGGAGTGATTGAGGAGAGCATCCCTGAGAGCAATGGCAAATTGCTGTTGAACAGAAAGATGCGGTAACATATTGGCTAGGAAGAGGTTGGGGAAATGGCACAAATATTCCCTATAGCCTTCTCCTTCCATGAATCAGCTTCAAGAAAGTTCAGTGTCAGACAGATCTCATTGACTGAGGAAGAAAACAAATGAAAGCAAGCAGCATTGATATTACTTCAGAGATCGACTGTCCTGTCATGAGTACTGGCCTTGAAAACGTTGGCATAACCATATTGTTCTGCGTATTTCAGATAGTGTGCCTTCCAGGGGCACGGAGACCAGAAGAATGGAATTACATCACAATGACGAATGCCATTGTTTAGTTCAAAAGGGAAAGAAGGCACTAGATTAAATACGGAGTGGGGACTTGTACAGATGGATTTGACAGGCTTCTATGGAGACCCTTATTCCAGCTTCAGCAACTATATCCCTTTGATAATCACTTTAGGATGGCTAAGAGGTGGAACAATAGGGCCATATGTTGAAGATATGGAAACCCCAAAAGGGCAATCTGTTGAGAGCTCTTGGGTTCCTTGAAGACCGCCAGATTTCAAAAGTTTTGGGGCAACCCCAGTTTTAATCTTATTCTGTGTTAGCTGTGGAAGTTGTCAAGTGTCAACAGGCCATGCTGTAATCAGGGATGAGGCCTCTGGTCTAGTCCCTGAGATTATGTATGGAGGGGAGATGTGTATAGATGGCACTTGCAGGCTTCTAGAGAGGCCCTTGCATGTTTCTGAATTCTGGCTAGATGACATTCTTGGGTTGACTCTGGCGGAGTTGGTACCAGCTGATTGTAAGCATTCAATATCCACGTGGATGTTAAAGTCATCAGAAATTATCAGCTTGGGAGTTTCTAATGCCACTACGGCCCACTTACATCAGAACTAGATGCTGCAACTTAGCCCCATTCTGACATTTGCACATGAGACAAATGCAATGGAATCCATTCCGATTCTGGGGGAGGAGACATCCCCTTGTGATTGGATGCCACCAATGCAGAGATACGATCTCTACTGCGGTGCACATACTCTTCTCCCACTCCGTTCTAGAGCAACGAACCCATTCAAGGGGCACAGGATGAGAACTCCATCTGAAAAGAAGGAGATTAGAAGGATAAAGCAAGTGACTTGGCAAGAGAGTAAATGTAGCAGATAGAACGAACTCCAATGGACAGAGAAAAATAGCTGGAATGTTTGAGCTGTATAATGCCTAGGTTACTATTTGAAACTAATGAGAAGAGCTAGTTTCTCAAAGCACTGTGGCAGGGAGAAGAGGACATTTGTGGGGGATTGTTTTGACTCTGAAGTTTATTTCCGGTAGTGCAAGTACCATACAAGGAATTCATGTTCATGTATTTCGGAACAATGCATTCACAATCTTGGTGGGAACATGTCTGCAGTCAAATCTTTTCACCAGAGTGTTTTTTTCTTTTCCTTTACATGAATATTTATAAACAGCCACATTAATAAGCATGACATCTTTTTCAGATTTGCTTGCAGTTCAGAATGCACCGTAGGCTGATAATCCAAAAGGTCTTTTGTGACTCCAGATGAGGATATGCAGGTACCTTGTCAAAGTAATGAAAAGTCACATTTTTCTCTTTTCTACCTTTTACTGATGGCATAATGCACTTCTTTACTGTGGCACAAAAGCCTAGAAAACTAGATCAGAGCAGAGAAGAGGCTTGTTGACCCTTCATTGTGTGTCAGATAGTTACTCCAGGGTGGAAATTGGATCCAAGTTCTGCTTTGTAGCTACTGAAGATACAGCACTGGGTCTGTTGCTCTCCTGTGTAAACACTTGGGTCAAGAAGGAGTAACTCAGTTGCCAGCAAGGATGAAAGTGGCTCCAAACCTTTCGTTTCCACGGTAACAATGTATATAGGATACCATGGACAGGGGAAAGTAAAATAAGCTTTCCAGAGTCCAAATCAGACCCACCCAGCTGGATTCCTTCAAGCTTCTAATGTTCGGCTCTTATGCAGCCCTTGGAGATCTATGGTTGAAAAGGATGGTCTGTAAAATGAGGAGTGTGATACTCATCAGGAAACCGAGCCGCTGAGAGAAAGGGTCTCGCTCAAGGTCACACAGCAGGTCATAGGCAAAACTAGTCACTGAACCCAGATCAGTGCCCTTTTGACTGGATCCCGCCGACTTCCTAGTTCCAGTCTTCCAGTTTGCGCCATAACGGAGAAGCAGCCAGTTACGAACATCCGAGCAGATGGCTCAGGCACATCCCTTATTATGGCCAAAACCTTCTGAATCCAGCGAGCAGCGATTGATTTTGAATGCCTCAACTTTTGAGTGCCCTGGGGCTCGTTTGCAGAAGCATTGATTACCCATAGCTGCCAATGACTTCCGTTAGACTTGAGGTTGCCCAGAACTCCTGAAAATCAGGTGTTTCAAGCTTGGCCCTAAAACGCTGTAGGTAGCACCTTAAATCTCTGGCCACTCGAGGAAACATTTACCTATGAGCTTTGAAAAGGATACTATAAAATCAGCATGCAACAGAGGAACTGCATATTAGCAGGCAGAAACTAACATGCATACACATACATCCATGAGCACATGACCTCTGGAGTGCCTGGCATCAAAAAGCCCATTGCATAATCATGATCATACATATAGAAAAGAAGCTGTTTCCCATCTGCACATGTCCATTTATAACAAACAATCCTGTATAGCATCTGTATAGAGCTTTTTCATGTCCAGATCTCAAATGCTTTATGAAGGGGGCCATGGATATTTGTGGAGGAAGTTAAGGTTATTGAGGCATGCTCCCGGGATGCAGAGCAAGTCAGTGAGAGAGCTGGAAATAGGACCAAGGAATCTTGGTTCTGAGATTTAGCCTCCATTTGCCATACTGCCCAAACTCACTCTCCAGAAAACGTTTGAGAGTTTAGTCTAGGTTGTAGCAATTGATGGTTTTGAGGGCCGGAGGAAGAGGATGGTAGTGGTATCTTGGTTTTTTCCCCCTCACTGGAATATAGGGGAGTAATAGGGTCAGTGCTTCTTATTAATTTGTGACAGACACTGGTCCATGTATTTTTAGATCGTAAGCTCTTTGGTTCGAGGGCTGTTGCTTTCTATATGTCTTTAGAGCACCCAGCACAAATGAAGCTATGCTGAATTACAATAGCTGGCGATATGGTCCCCCCCCCTCTGTCTCGGGGCGCGGTTGTCCCATTTCAAAGCAACATGCACAAACAAGCAGCAGCGTGTCTTGCCTCCTTGTCACTATTGTGTGCAGACGCTATCCAAGTCAGCCATCGTTCTAGGCTGGAATCCAGACATGTGGTGGGCGGATATTAAGGGGCCGGGGGTCAGCTTTGCTATCAAAAATCTGTTTTGGTGAAGATGTATTACACCCAGCAGTTGCTTCCTGTCCGTCACTGGAGTTGCTAGCTATAAGCAGCTGGGTATTTGCGTTGTCTGGTCCCTTCCTCAAGTGCCAGAGCGTCATTTGGCTTTGACTATCCACTTTCATTGGCGCTTTTCTCCAAAGGCTCCCCTTTTGCTTTGCCAAACTTCAAGCCTTTCCTTGCTTGCTCTCTGCAGAGCTGGTAAGTCAAGGCTCCTCTGAGCAGGACAGGCCTCTGAAAGCTCTACCAGCTTTGCTCTTTTCCTTTCCTCTGCTAGCTTCATTCCCTTGAAAACCAGCCAGGCTGTCTGTGTTCTGCTCCTCTTGCCACTGGGGCTTTCCCTTGCCTTCTGTTTCATCTCTGATCTCCTCTGGAAACTTCGTGCTCCCCCAGACATACATCCATGTAGCAAATGGTTCGCACAACTTCAGATATATTATTCATTTCCTTATTCAGGATCAAGAGAGAAACTCCATCTAGTGCACTGGTTTTATGGGTCTCTCAAGTAACCGCTGAGTAAACAACAGTTAGCACTTATCACTCATTGATGTCAAAGCATTTTTCAAAGAAAGGAGTAAGTATCATTGTCCCCATTTTACATATGGGGTAAACTGAGGCATGGCAGTGAAAGGCTCTGGCAGGAGAGGGGTAGTGGGAAAAAGGCTTGACAGCAGGGAGACACTTCTAAAAATAGGAGTGCCTAAGCAATGTCTCACCATCTGCGCTGCTATTTATACCTGTGCTGGGGGGACGTGCCATATGGAGTGTGCAGCGCTGACGGACCCTGGGTTTACACCTACGTAACTGAGATAAGAAACCAGCCATGTGTCTTCAGTCTTGATTTCTGCAGGTCCTTGATTTCCTGCTCTGTCATTGGACTTGACTCGTGGAACCTTTTATTTATTTCCATTGGCAGCTCTCGTTTCTAGGTTCGTTTCTGTCCTTTCTCCTAGCATGGTGTTAGGGGGGCGCTGTGCTGCTGACAATCTTTCAGATGAAACCTACAACTGCTTGCATTCTAAGCCCATAACAACAATACCTCGGTCTTATATAGCACCTTTTCTTCTGTGCAAGGGTACTGGTGTTAATATCCCTGTTTCAGTTCAAAATCTATTTTGGGGCATCCCCCTGAACTGAAATTCCCTCTTGAGTTTTATTGGGGATACAACAGTCTTCTTTTGTTTCGTATCCTAAACTGTTCTGTGCTGTAGCTGTGTGCTGTTAAACAGCAGCTGTATTTCAGTGGTTGGTGCAATTTGCCTTTATATATAGCATGGGTATTCATTTCTGAAGCGCTTCAGGAGCCTTTGGGATGAAAGATGTTCCATAAATGCCATTTTTATTATTAGATTCATCTTGCCTCCATAGGAGTGAAAGTAACTGCCTTATGTTAGTTATCCAGGCATGCTCTAGATCTCTAGGTGCAAGGAATGCATAGCTACACCTCTCAGAATTTTATTTAATAACCAATGTACTCTCAGTTGTCCGCATGTAACACAACACTCAAGGGATATTTTATCGTCATGGTAACAGCTGAAAAAACAATAAAATATTTAAATAATGGAAAAAACGGCATTACTGACGCAATTTTTTTTAAGGTGAAAAGCATCTGGCCTGATAAGCTGTGCACCCTGGGTCAGTCCACTCCCATTTAATAAGGCGCAATTCTTAACCTACTGGGAAATGGGTTTTATAATGGCTTCTGCTGCTTACCTACGCTCCATCACTGCCCCTGTCTAATGCAGGTCATAGGTCAGATATGGGAGCAGCTTTCTCTGCCCCTGACACACCAAGATTTTGTCTCTGCCCAGCTTCTCTCTCACAGGTAGAGGTTTATATGAGCTGTTCACGTTATTTCTTGCTAAGCTTTTCTAGGTAGTGCTTTAGTAGTATATAGGCTGTGTGCTGGTTCTCTGCACAGGGGGAATTTAACCCTGAATAAACAATTGCCAATCCTCCAGACTGTCCTGGAGTCACCAGGAATTGAAGATTAATCTTGAATTAAAGATTATGTCGTGCGATGAAACCTCCAGGAATACATCCAGCCAAAATTGGCAACCCTGGTAAACAGTTGCTCAAAATTGCTGGCAGGTCTTGAATTTTTCTTGACCGATCTGGTATAACTGAGACAAATGTACTTTACACCACAATAAAGATTCTCTCTCTCTCCTCAATCTGATTTTGGGGCGTGTTGTGAATATAGCATTTAGAATACAATAAGATTCAACACCACCCTGCACATTGATCACAATTGGCACTAAACCAGCTCAATTTTTTCCTTTTGTATTGAAAGGAAGGATGAGATGTAATTTTCCATGTGCTGTTGAAGAAAAACATACAATCCCCCCCCCCCCCCCCCCCCCCCCCCGCCAACATACACCCATTTGCTCTGTTTAGCTGCCAAAGAAAAGATTAACTAGAGACAAGAGAGACAGTCAAGACTAAGCTATTTTCAAATATGCTGATTTGGTCCTGGATTCACAGCATCTCTCTTCCCCCATCTGTGGCTGGTAACGTTCTCAGAGAAGGCAACTGAATTTCCAGTTACACACCTGTTCACAGCTGGCAGCCTTTGGATTGAGACTTCACCTTCAGCCAAATGCCAGCAAGGACCTGGGAATGTCCAATGGAGATGGGGTAGTTTGGCAGAAGAGGAATCTGATAGCAAAGAAGCTGATGTGCTGCAGAATTTGTCTTGATCTGCTCACTCCTTTCATGGTTCAGTCATAGGAGAGGCGTGAGCAGAGACTAATGCAGCTGTGAACCATACTCCTTTAATGTCTCGGAGATGAGGAGGGTTCAGGGTGTTATTGACAGAGCTGTGTGAATCCCTGATTTTTCAGTTCAGAGGCCAAAGCGAAAATCAGGAAATAAAACTCAGGGCTGACCTGAAATGAAATGTTTTAGACTTTCAGAACACCAAAAGAGATTTGAAAAAGTATTATTCTCACATCTCTTTTTATTCTCTAAAAAAATTAAAAATGAAGTAAATTTCTAAATGAAAAGTATCAACCGACCTAAATGCTTGGTTTAAAAATGTCAAAATTAAATATTTAGATAATGTAAGATGTCGGATCTGAACAACACTAATAATTAGCATCTTTCGTTGTAGGATCTGAGAATGGTTTATAGCAACTAACTAGCTAAGCTGACCAATGGCCTCCCTTTCCACGCTGTTTTATCCCCATTGTAAAGAAGGAGAAATTGAACCGTAGGGAAGGGAAGCGAGTTACACAAGGTCATCCCTTACAATAGCAGTTTTCAGACTTTTTGAGCTGAGCCCCCTTGTTTGAGTTACAATTTTTGATTGCTCCCCCCCAACCCACACAAAAATAGCCAATACCTGCCCCTTCCCCTCTCAGGTTTTCAGGGTGGGAGAAGGCACGTGCGATCATCTCTAGGGTTGGAGCCAGCGCCGGGCACTCAGGCTGCCAGGAGTGGAAATAGGGGTGGCTGTGGTGGATGTTGACTTGGACCCATGGGCTGGGTGGCCCACTGAAGCGAGTTAGGGGGTAGAGATGGCGCTCTCTCACTGAGCCCCGCCACATGGGGTAGGCAGCTTGCCCCTCGCCCACCGAACATCTCCAGGGCACACAGCGCAGTTTGAAAACCTCTGCCTTAGAATATGTGCTAATGACTTACACAAACGATCTGTTTGACCTTGTATTTAGCTGTGACAGTGAGAACCTTTCTCAGACCTGAGCTCTGTGTAGTTCAAAAGCTCCTCTCTCTCACCGACAGAAGATGGCCCCATACAAGCAATTACCTCACCTACCGTGTCTCTCCGATATCCTGGGACCAACACGGCTACAACCACGCTGCATACAAAGTCAGTCAGTCTGTGGCAGAAGTGGGATAGAATGCACCGGAATTCCGTGCTCCCAGCTTTACAGGACACCTCCAGTTTGCATTTTCCTTCCTGAAGTATATTTTTTGTTTTAGGTTAAGCTCAGTGAAACCAAAGCAGAAAAATGTTGGAAAAGAGGTTTTTATTTTCTTAAAAAATCAACACATTTAGCTTTTGTGCAGTGCTGAAAATTATTTGAGGATGGGGAGGGGAGGCTTTTTTGCAACCTCATCCCTGGGAGAAAGAGGTGCAAAAGAGACCAAGATTTAAAAGCAGTCCAGAAAAAGAAATTTTTTTGAAAATACGATTAAAACCCAATTTTGGTTCCTAGAAAAACTGAGCCTCGGTGTTCCAAAAGTAAACACTGAAAAAGTCAGAAATAAGAACAAACAACCCCACTCAAAGACAGTTCTTGGATGTGTTCTATGTTGAATTGCTGTGTCTTGGCAACTCAGGGTGTAAAGATCAATATATACCTAGCTATTGCACATTCCATGGCAACTGACTACAAGCACAGGATTAGTGCCGCGCTGGGTTGTGTCCCCTGGGACAGAGAAGAGAGAGACAGATTTAGTTTGCAGCGAATACAAAGAGGGATTCTTCAGTGAGGCTGCCGGACGCAGACAGACTGTGTGGTACTCTCTGGCTCTGAAACTCCCAGAGTAAGAGCTTGTGCTATCAAAGACCAAGCAGGGTGGTTCCCTAAATCCCAGTTTGGACAAAGTTGTTAAGAGATTTCTTTTGGCCCAATCCTCCAATTTGTCTAGGTCACTCTGTATCCTATCCCTATCTTCCAGCATATTTACCACTCCCCACCCATCTTAGTGTCATCCGCTGAGGGTGCAATCCACCCCATCCTCCAGATCATTAATAAAAATGTTGAACAAAATTGGCCCCAGCGGCACTCCGCTTGTTACCAGCTGCCAGCTAGACATCGAGTCTTCGATCACTATCTGTTGAGCCTGATGATCTAGTCAGCTTCCTGTCCACCTTATAATCCATTCATTCTACTTTCACTTGCTGGCAAGAATACTGTGGGAGACCATATCAAAAGCTTTGCTAAAATCAAGGTACATCATGTCCACCGCTTTCCCCTCATCCACAGAGCCACTCACCATAGAAGGAGCTAGCCTGTGTGTTATTGGTACCAAGCTAGTTACGGTATCAAACCTCCTGAGCAAGGAACTGAACTAGGGTCTCCTACGTCCGAAGGCTAGCACCCTAACTCCCGAACCATCCGGCCTCGTGTCTGTTTTGCTTTTCCTCATCAGTATGCTTACGCTGAACTGTACTATTACCTCTTTTGCCCACCACCCTCTTTCCCTCCATCTCTTTCTCCCTCACTCTGCCTTTTCCTGTTTCATACGACTTGCCACATTTACTCCAGTGTCTTGCCTCGGTCATGAGCACTACTGACAGTGTCACAGACAAATAGATGACAATTAAAGGGGTCTCTAGGCTATTTGGCAAGATTTTATTCTGATTTATTCAATTATTCAGGATTTATGATGACAATTATTTGCCCATTTCATCAGCAGCAAGGTTTTCACAGCTGCGAAGCACTTTAACTGATGAGGAAAGTTCTGTAGAGTGCATTGCCAGAAATTTGATTTGAGATGTAAAAGCAGGTACGTTTGATTGTAATCAACTATCAACGAATGAAACTGCATAAGCTCAGAAAACAAGGGATCTGCTTTACGTTGTGACTTCAAATCCTTTCAAGTTGAACTTGAGCACTGAGTAAGGGAAGTAAATTTCATAGGAACCAAAGGCCCAGTTTTCAAACTCCAGGCCAAAATGTTCATACTTGTCTGAACCCACATAAATAAAGAGGAGCTGAATAGCCTTATTTTCCATTCAAGTCAATAGGAACTCTTGCTCTTGGAATTATCTTGGGGAAGTTCTTTGGCCTGTATTATACAGGAGGTCAAGACTAGATGATCATAATGTTCTCTTCTGGCCCTGGAATCAATGAGTCTATGAAAGCTACAGGCGCTTAACGTAGTGTTGCCAGTTTTGGTTGGACGTATTCCTGCAGGTTTCATCATGACGTATCTTTAATTAAAGATTAATCGTTAATTGCTGCCCGACTCCAGGACAATCTGGAGGGCTGGCAACCGTACCTCAAACACTTTTGAAAGCAAGGTCACTTAAGTGGCTAAATTTAGGCACCCAAGTTTCAAAATTTTGGCTTGAAAGCCAAAGGTATGTAGGTATCCTCAAAGGTAAATAGGCTCCTAACTCCCATTTCAATGGAAATCCAGAGCCTAAATACCTTTGTGGATCTGGGTCTCAAGTCCTAAATTTTCAAAAGCAACTAGGGATTGCGGGCACCTTCATTCTTGTCTGCCAACTCAAAAGGCCTAAAAGGGGGTCCAATTTCCAGAAAGGCTGAGCATCCATTCTTTCCAAAATCAGACCATTAAGCGCACCACTTCAGGTGCCTAGAGAGATTTTTTTTTTTTTTAAAAGGTGCAAATGGCAGCCAGGTGCCTAACTAACAATGGCTGTCAAGGAGGGTTAGGCACCCCACTCTGGAGGTGGCTTGCTGAATGAGCCAACAAGAGACAAAGGGCGCAGGCAAGGAAGCTCAAGTGGCTGGCTCCTTATAAAGCAGACCTGAAGCAGTCCTTGGGGGGCACTGACTCGGAGAAGTCTGTAAGGGAGTCAGTGCTGAACATGGCTGCTGCACGCCCAAGCCCAGAGCAGGTGGCCTCCTAAGAACTGATAAAGAGACTCTGAAGGAACTTTTCCTCACCCAGGCTCTGAAGTAAGAGCCAGGCCTTGGGACAGATTGTTGGGACCTGGAGTTTCTCTTCGGAGTAGTTTGATCTACATCAACCCAGACCCCAATAAGGGTAGCGTTTGCTCATCCGAAGTGTGTGGGTTCTGGGTAAAAGGGCCTGGAAGAGGGAGAATAAAGAGCAGGACGGAGGCAACCCGGTCATGAAGGGGCACATAGGTGGCGGCCAACTTGTTTACAATGCCTTTAAGAACACCCCGCCCCTCAACTGTGGCTGAAAACAGGGTCCTAGGGTCCAAATTTTCAAAAAGCGGCTACTTCAATTTTAGGTGCCAAGTTTGAGATACCACGTGCCTGATTTTCAGAGGTGCTGAGAAGTGGCAGCTCCTGTTGACTTCGGACGGAGTTGTGGGAACTCAGCACTCTTGCAAATAATGCCTATGGCGTCTCAAGCTGGTGCCACAAAAATGGAGATGCTCAGAATCAGCGAACACAAAGACGAGGAAGAAAGAAGAGCATAGATTGGCTGGCTGATGACAGAGGGCTGTAACAGCCCACAAGAATTCAAAAGGCATCCAGAAGGAAGAGGAATTCTTTTGGAGTAGCCCCAACTAACAGAGCTAGGAGTAATGAGGTGAAAATAAGGAAAGGAAAATTTAGGCTCTGTATGTATGCGGAAAAATTCCCTCACAGTGAGATTCGTCAGATCATTAAATATTCTCCCCAGGACAGTCCTGGAAGCCCCACTTGCTTAAATCTTTAGAACTAGATTTGAATTCAGATACCACATGGCCAGTGGAGACTTCGGATGGATGATTATCTGGCCGAATAAGCTGTGAGAGACTGATAAGGCTTCTTGGTACCCATGGGTAGAGGCACATAGCTGGCAAAGTGAGTCTGCTGCATATTTCTACACAAATCTCTCTCTTTCACTGCTGCAGATCCGTTTCTCAAGGAAGGGCGATACATTGTCCATTTTAAATTCTGCATATGAAAACTCGACTCCTGCCAATCAAACACCAAATGCAGCAGCTCGGAGTATTTGGGAGCTGATGAGCTGGAAGAATTCGGCTCTGACTGCCAGCTTGGGGAGTAGGGGGATCAGCTCTAGTTCGGCTGATAGTAGACCACATTGTAATGCAGGGAATTTATTACAAAAAGCCCCACACTGCTGTGCTGGTATTTCTGCAGCTGTAAATAATTCCATTGTAACCCCCTTCCCATGATTCCTCCTCTGTGGTGGGATTCTTTATCTCTCTAGTTTTCAAGGGATTCATTTTAATAAACACAGAATTATGTCGCAGGATCTCAGTTCTGCAAGATGTGGAGCATTCTTAAAGGATGCTGACTGCCCTCAATTCTCGCTAACATCAGTGGGAGCTGAGGGTGCTCAGCACCTAACAGGAGTGCTCAGGACTCTGCAGCATCGAACCCTAAATGGGTTTACAAAGGAAACCGGTGCTAAGCCATCCCAAACACTGCATGTGCTACCATGCAGTAGGGTCACAGCTCATTTCAGTCCATTAAAACACTACAGCTCCCTGTAGCAATAGCCCAAACTGGCAGCAACTGTATAGTAACAGCTAATATTTTGAGCCATTACCGCAAACTCAAGGTGAGCTTAAAGCAAATGTCAAGATCCAATTTTTTTTTGTGGGGGGAGGGAGATATTTGCATGAGAACTTGACTTCATATACAGATGTTGTAGAATGGCCCCCATCTTCAGAAAGGCCTGACCCAAACTCCAGATCTGAATATGCCTCCAAAATTTGGGGTGTTCAAAATCTGGATCCAAATTTTACAGCTAGAGCCAATCTCTGCTGTAAAAAGCTGGTGGGTCTAGTTTAAAGGGGGAGTTCCTGGACCATCAAGGAGGGAATGCCTCTTGTTTCTCTCTAATGACCCCTTCTCCTCCCCCCTTTGGGAAACGTAAATGGTGAAGAAGGGCTTTGGAGGGTGACACACCCAGTCCTCATTAGAAAGAGAGAAGGATTGTATTGTAAGCTCCTTGGGGCAGGGGCTGTCTTTTTGTTCTATGGCTGTACAGCACCTAGCACAGCAGGGCCCAGGTTCTTGACCAGGGCTCCTAGGAGCTGACACACAAATAGATAGTAATACAGATACAGCCACATAGGGTCTGGGAGTACATGTGAGGCATGAACACAGAGGCAAAATAAAGAGAGGGAAACCTTGTGGCTTGAGCTGTTCTACAGCCCCAATTCCACAGGGAGGAAAACCAAAAACAAAGGAGAACGGGGTGAAGAGATAAACATTGTAGCCTTAAAATGGCCAGAACAATAGAAGGTAACTTTGCCGGAGGCGTCACTGACGCCTTGAATAGAAAGGGCCAAATTCTCCTCTTGGTTACGTTGCTGTGATTGCATTGCACCCATCGGGGCAGTGTTACTGGGTCAGAGAAGACTTTGGCTCAGTTTAAGATGCAGAAAGAGTCACCGACCAGTAAACAAGGGCAACATCCTTTTGGAAACATTTCCCGCCTGGGAGGAAAGGGAGAGTTTCTTTTTCCTCCACTTGACACAAGATGTATGTTGTTTAATAACTTTTCATTTTACATTTATCAGCCTGTCCCTTCTGCATAACTCATGAATTCCTAGGGACACAACAGCTTCTCCTGAGGCTGCTTCCTCGCTAAAGAGATTCAAGACAACTCGGTCTAGGGTACAGAAAATAGAGACTGTGCCTATCTCCTTTTTATTCGGGGGAGGAGGAAAGGGGGGAGCAGTTAGCAATCTGAGCTACAGAAATATTCACACTTGACTTGTGGTATAAGAGTGACTTTCAAGGCAGGTGAAGTGGCTGGAAGCAGAAATCTGACAGAGTTACTGGATGTACAGATGGTGAGACTCCTCTTTGTGTGTCTTTTATAAGAGTCTCTCTAAGTATGAGACAACATATGCAACAGTATACATGCTGAAACCAAGAGATGAGTTTCCTTGGGCCAGAAAATGACACACTTTTCCCCAGGACTCTAGACAAGAGAGAATTTCTGCCATGCCTAATTAATCCTTCCAAAACTGCTGGCTAACGTCTGCATTGCAAAACCAGATTTCAGAGACGTGAATTTCATCCTCTGTTTTTGTCATAGGAAAAGCAGCCTGCTTTATGTGCTACAGTTAACTAGCTGGTATTACAGTATCACTAACCAAGATCAGGCAGAACGGCTGCACAGTGGACTAAAACATTTACGAGAGTTTATGCCCCAAAGAGATTACAATCTAAACAGACATGACTTTTTTTCTCTTTTTCATAGAGGAAAAACTAAGACACAGAGAAATTAAATGATTTACTTAAGATCACACAAAGAGCCTGTGATAGAATCAGGATTTCAATCTCCCAAGTCCCATTCCAGTCCCAACAAAACCTTTTCCTTTGCCAGAGCTTTCCAATTTTGCAACATCTAACTGAAGCTTTGCCTTTTTCATTGCCTTTGAGAAAACAAATAATGTAATCCAAAAGTTTCCCCTTCAATCCAGCACCCTCATTTTAGACATTCATCCTCTATAAGACTTCACAGTAACATCCACAGCTTTATACAATATTCCGTCATGGCAGGAGTCACCAGTGGCACCATTACACATAGCTGAACAAGCTCTTCCCCTTAGCCGACAGGCACTGATCAGTCTTCGAAGAAATGCTGAGTTGCTGTTTTGTGATGTTGTTGCGTTTCAAGGGAGCTGTGGCAAGCAGCGAGAGAAGTGGCGCTCAGCTTTAATCTCTCTAACTAGAGAGATTCTTGAGGCAGAAATGCTCCCTGGGAAGTGGGCAGTGGTGTTTTGGCTGAGATTCCTGAAAAAAGGCTTACCTTGTTTGTGACTACCCTCGTTCAAGGGCTGGTGTATGCTGTGTAAATAAACAGTTGCATTAACAATCTACCCAGACTCTGCCTCAGTGAGTTCCCCTCTAACAGCAAACCAATGTTCAAGACATCAGCACCTGCTACTGCAGGGACGCTAGCAGGGACAGTATTTTTTCCATCAACATTATCTACCTTTGCCAGTGAAAAGCCCTTTCCCAAACTATCCCTTGCTTTCCAAGCTCTTGTGAAGTTATTTATTATTGTAATTATTTGAAGAAAACCACCAAAAAATATCTAGGAGAAAAAGATTCCCCCCCTTATCACTTTCTGGCTTTATTCTAAAGTAAAAATAAATAATCAGCAAGTCCACGGAATGAAACTCAGGGAAATGGCAACCTGCCTAAAGGTATTAATGTAGATTGAAAAACATGCACTCAAGTAAACGGTCTGGCCATCCGAACACAGGACGCAGTAATGGTTCTGGCTGCAATTTGGCATCGCATTTAACAGAAACACATGCTAGACCAACTCAGCAAACACAAATAAATATTCCGGAATTTGGCACAAAATAACCCCTCTTTTTGTATAGCGAAAATACCAGATGCAGAGAGGCTTGGGCTTGACAAAAATTAAATAACTGAAGGCAGGAAAAGGAATTAATACTATGTAGTAAAATATTTTGCATGTAATTATATACTCACAATGACAAAGGAAGAAGGAGTCAGGGAAACGAACAAGGAAGGAAAAATTAAAAACAGCCGGGTCACTAGCACTCAGCCTAGTTTTCTCTCCTCAAACTCCTTGCAGCATGAATCCACCAAGGAAAACCACCTGATTATTACTGTCACGCCCTGGGAGACACCTCAAAGTGGTGTCTATGAACTGCCTATGAAATGCAGCTACTGGATGGGCAGAGAGCATTTACCCCATTCCTAGTCCCAAGGATGGTCCAGTGATTAAGGCAACATTTTATAACTCAGATGATGTAGGTTAAATTCCCTGCTCTGCCATAGACTTCCTGCATGACCTAGGTCTGGAGTGTTAAAGGTATTTAATGACCTAACTGACATTGATTTCAATGGAAGTTACGTGCCTAAATACCTTTAAAATCTGGCTTCTTCTCACTACCATCGCTCTGTGCCTCAGTTTACTATCAGTAAAATGGGGATAACAGCACACCCTTACCTCACCGGGGTGTTGTGTGGATAGAAATTATTCGATGTTCCAATACTACATTGATGGGGGCCTTAAAGTACTTAACAGATGAGATGACTCATTAGCGGCAGTTGATAACTTTACGACGTGCATACTTGTCTACTTTACTCCCACTGAGAAGATCCTTTACTACGTTAACAATCCCATTGAATAAGAACCTATGTCTTTTACTTCCCACATCGCACTGCTACATTTTTAAAGCCCTGCTTTTGCTCTCTCTCTCCCCCCCCCCCCCCCCATTACAGGTACATGGCTATTATCCATCCACTGCGACCCAGATTGTCAGCCACAGCCACCAAGGTGGTCATCAGCATTATTTGGTTCCTGGCTTTATTGCTGGCATTCCCGCAGTATTACTACTCGATGACAGAAGAGTTACCCAGCAGGGTGGTGTGTTTTGTGGAATGGCCAGAGCACAACACTGGGGTGTACGAAAAAACGTAAGTCTTTCCTTTTGCTACAGCGAAAACCAAGACAGAGGGGGAGACCACACGGTACAGAAAGAATGCATTCCATGGAGGGAAGAAATTATATGAAATGTACAAACACAAGCATGGGGGTGGGGGAGACAGGAAGAGGTCCAGACTCTTGGCAATCACAGGACATTTGATTGAGTGGAATACACCCATCTGATCTCAATTTATACCTCCCACTCAAAGCTGTATGGGAAGGTGGGAACCCTCCCTCAAATATTCCCATTACTATGTTCCAGGATGAAAATTGTTTCCTGGTCTTAAGTTTGCTGAATAGTTTATCCCTGAAGCAAGAATCAGTAGCATGACAATATTTTAGTCCTTGTACACTGCAGCGCTTCCTTCACCTGAGGATCTCAGAACACTTAAGAACGGAGGTTATCATTATGACCTGTTGAGGAAACCAGCACACAGAATTGAGGGGACTTGCCCCGGAGGCAGAGTTCATGAACTCAGAGAGAGTACCACCTCCAATTTAATTTATATTTCCATGTATTCCAAGATGACAGGCAATTGGATTTATTACTTACGCTGAACAGTTCCTTATTCCACAAATGCAAATCAACGAGAGAACCTTACTTGCTTTGAACAGCACTTTACCCATGAGTGATCAGAATCTGGTCACCAATCATCTGTGTTGGTTTCCAACTAAATCCAACTCGGTACCGTCATGGAGCCATGAACAAAACTTAGGTTTCTTGACTGCATCTAAGGCCTTAGCTGCTGAAGCATACTAGATCTGATCTCACAAGAACATCCAATTCCATTTATAACCCAGCTTATTACCAATTTTCCTTTTTTAATTCTAGAAAGAACGTAAGTAAACACTAAGAAATCCCTTGATACTACATCCATTGTAAGTTTAGTTTACACAACAATAGATTGATCGTCTATTTCAGACAAGGTACATGCACTTAAGTTCAAGAATTTTTAAAAATATTTCTCTCTCATGTATCCCTTCCTCCCTTATGTATTCCCTAGGAGGGAAGGAAATGATAGCAATACCGAACAATAGGTTGGTTTTCTCTGAATGCCTTCCATGCAAGTATTGACCAAACTTGACCTTGAAAGAGAGTCATATTGGCTGATCATGAGGAAGATTCTCTTGTTGATAATGTATTTTATCCCTACCGAACTAACTTGGTCACTTTTATCCATGCTCCAACAGTGCTACGTCAAGGATGAATTTGGTCTGATGAATTTTGGTTCATTGAACCAGTCTGCAATTCAGTAGCACTGTGCAGGAACCGGAATTTCCATTTTGCAGAGAAATTCCCCAATTTTGAAATGTGCTTTTTTCTGATTAAAAATGAGAGATCGAATTTCAAAGTATCCATGAAATGAAATTTTAAAAAAAGGGGGTTCATGTTAATCAAAATGTTTGATTTTGACTTTTTGGAATTATAATGTAAAATAAAAATTTTTGAAACAAAAATGAAATTAAATGAAAAATCAAAATGTTCCGTATGATTCATTTAGAATTTTCCCTAAACAAAATTTCACTGGAATTGACACATTCCCATTGCACATTTAGACAGAGCAGCATCTTCCAATGGAAAAATTCTGTTGGAAAATATTTGACGAAGAATGATCTAGTAAATGAAGATAAAAACAAAAATAAATAAAACCAACACAGATGACTGGTGACCAGATTCCGATAACTCATAAGTAAGTGCTATTCAATGCAAATAAGGTTCTCCCGTTGATTGCATTTGTAGAATAAGGAGCTGTTCAGCGTAAGGTCCCTAGGTAACTAAATCCAATTGCCTGTCATCTTGGAATACATGGAAATATAAATTAAATTGGACGTGGTACTACGGATGATCAAAATGTTACACCAGAGCCATTGCTGTGCTTGGCTGCTTTCTGTTCTTTAAAGCTAGTTCTTGATGGAAACTTCATTGAAGGGATGATAGGACATGATATTCTGTCTCTACAGATGCAGATGTATTCTGCATTGCTCTTAGGGTATTATTTATGTATGTAGTTTAATACAGCTTTATTTTGTAAGGCAGCTTTCATAGGTATTGTCTCTTAAAACACGTCAGAGCAAGTACAATTGCAGAATGAAATGGCAAAATAGAGCTATATCGGAAAGATTGATAAAATGCAGGGAATTCAGGGACTTGTAACAAAAATTATTAAGGGTCTGGATTTCAGGAGAGATAGTGAGAACCAGCTGCAAGTAAATACTGAGGCAGTAAAAGAATTGGTTGGGGTAGGCAGAAAGCTAGGAGTACTGGCATGAAGTTAGGAAAAGAAAATACTTCCTTGTCATTATTCATGAGGAATATTAGACTGTGGGAAAGCTACACAAAGAACGACAGGCATACTTGGCAAAGCACCTAATACCATACAGTGCTGTACAGAACAGTTCTGCGTTGGCTGGGTGGGAGGGACTGGCTGACTGACAAGTTCCCTTCCAGCTTGTGTCCATGATTATGCAGCAACACCAGCCACTTCCCCAATATACCGGATCGTCTCTCGTCTTGTACCTGGAATGTGCTCCCTTGGAGTGCATGGGACTCTTCAAGGATGCTCTTTAGGCATTATGACCTTGCCATGTAGGGCTTAGAACCTGCTGAACCTAAGCTCACAGAAATTCAGATTCATAGGACACTTAAAAGATCTAGGTCAGGAATGCTTTGCTTATAAAACAAGTCCTGTCGATGAAAACCAAAAAGTTTATATTAAAAACTTCTCTGAAAAGACTGGGAGTCAGTAGAAAATGAGATCCTTTCCCAAAGTGTTTTGAACCATCCTGTAACATTTTATAGCAGAGATAGGATCCTCTCAAATTCTCCGCGATGGATAACAAACCTAGAGAAAGGAAATTCTGTAGGAATTTTCCACAAGGCTTGAGCGATCTATTTCCAAACCACCAACCCTGCAGCCTTCCGCTGTCCCATCCTTGGGTCCAGTCTTGCAGAGTGACAGACTCAAGGCCAGAAGGGACCACTGTGATTATCTAGTCTGACCATCTGTAAGACACAGGCCATAGACCTTCCTCAAACTAATTCCTAGAGCTGATCTTTTAGAAGTACATCCCCTCTTGATTTAAAAGTGGTCACTGACGGAGAATCCACCAAGACCTTCCGTAAATGGTTCCAAGGGTTCATTGCTCTCACTGTTAAAAATTTACACCTTATTTCTAGTCAATTTGTCTAGTTTCAACTTCCAGCCATTGGATCGTGTTATACCTTTCTCTGCTAGACTAAAGAACCCATTATCAAATACTTGTTCCACATGTAGTCCACTAAGAGACTAATCAAACCACTCCTTAACCTTCTTTTTGTTACGCTAAATAGACTCAGCTCTTTGAGTCTTCCACTATAAGGGATGTTTTCTAATCCTTTAAACATTCTCATGGGTCTTTTCTGAACCCTCTTCAATTTAATCAACACCCTTCTTAAACTGCAGACACCAGAACTAGACACAGTATTCCAGCAGTGGTCGGCACCAGTGCCAAATACAGAAGTAAAATAATCTTTCTGCTCCTACTCAAGATTCCCCTGTTTATACACTCCAGGATCGTATTAGCTCTTTAGACCACAGTGTCAGATGGGGAGCTCCAGAATGCCTCCTTAATTCTCATCAAAGCCACCTGTGAGTGAGTAACATAACCATCCCGCATTCATGCCAATAAAACCGTTTTTAACACCATACCACCAGGTGCTCTCTATTTACATATATATTATAAAGCATGAGCAAGACTGGCAGATGAATTATCTGGCACAAGTTCTTCTAGCATGAATATATTTTCTTCCCGCTGAGGTTCCATCTAATTATTTCTAGCATTTCTAAAGGTTCTGGGTTACCCCACTGTTTTGATAGCATTACAGCCTTTTGTTTTGCCCTTTGATGTCAGGGAGGCTGACTGTTTCACTTCCCTTCTGTAGAAGCTTGTCATATGGTGAGTAAAATGTCACGAGTTCAAAAAGACATTAACCATCTAAAACCCTAAGGGCTGATCACTTCGGGCTCACGTTGTGAATCTCATTAACAAAGTGCTTGGTGGGCTGAAGCCAAAAGCAAAGTTTCTTTAAAATCCATTTAAAGGGATCAAATCCTGGTGCAGGGTCCCAAATCAGAGACCAGCTAGGAATTAATAATAGAGATGTTCTAGTCAATTATAGTGACTGGGGAATTTCAAAATGTTGGAAGGTACAGATAATTAGTATTAATTATTTGTATGATGCACCTAGAGACCGGAGTTAGGCCCCACTGTGCTAGGCACTATGCAAACACATAGTGAGACAGTCACTGCCGAGAACAGAAAGGGTGGGAGGCAAAGTGACTTGCCAAAGGTGACACAGCAAGTCAGTGGCAGAGCTGGGGCTAGAATCCAAGTTTCCTGACTCCCAGCTGAGTGCCCTATCTACTGACAGCACTGTCTCATGCTATTTGACTTACTAAATGATTTGAGAACCACCAGTGTGAAGCAGGATAGTCTCCTGATGTGCAATAAGTGCTAACATCTATATTATTGCTATTGCACAGACTGTATTACACATACAGCTCCCTACACATCATAATCTCCAGATTCCTGACAGTGAAAAGTTTGGGGAAGTTTGGCTGCATTGTCTTGGACGGCTGCAATTACGTGTGGCCTCCATGTACAGATCATGCAGAAAAATAAATGAAGCATAGCTCTGACCAGTCCCAGATGCTTCAGAGAAAACAGAACAGGGCAATTTATCGAGTCATCCATCCCTTGGTGTTCAGTCCCAGCTTCTGGAGCACAAGCTTGTGCTGCTTTTCAATGCTGTTTCCCTGGGAAAATTTGAGCATCTTCTTCAGGGGATAACTAAATCCATTCTCCCCACTACTTCTTTCAGACAAACGCCTTCATGATCCTGTTTAGAATTCATCCCAGGTGCTCTGCCACTCTTGATGGCTGTCGAGCATCTCGTCAGCTGAAGAAAAATATCCAGCTAAGAACTGTAAGCCTCTGGGTACAATGGGCAGAGTGGTTTCATCTTGCATTGTGATCAACCCTGTTTAAATCCTAGGCTCTTCACTGAGGCTCTTAGGAAACTGATGATGCTTTGCGAAAGTGTCACATTTTTCTATCAGTTCTGTGGTGAAATAGCTAGGGTTGATATGGCAGAAAATACAAGACAACTTATTAAGGAGAAGCAGGGCCCAGACTTCTCTGGGTTTGTCCTTAAATTAGCATCGGGTGAATGTGTTCAGTTATCCCTGCCTTCAGGCTGGTTCTCAACCCAAAACGCTATGCCCATCCCTAGTGGCGAATGGTGAAGACTATGGGGCTTAACAGTGGCTCTGATTAGCCTGGACAGCGCTAAGAAAGGGAAGGACATGTCCTGCCTGAGTGGCTGTGCCTGCATGTGTTACACCTTTGAAAGGAGTAACCCTTAAGGACTAGGAGAAGTGCAGGGAGGGAATCCCTGGGCTGCCCTGGTGTAGCCAGAGTCCTTCACCACCACAACCATCCAGGGAACCAATGGGCCATCGTTGTGCTACTGTTCCTTCTGAATGTGCTAGCTGCCCCTTCCCCCAGCTGAGATCTGGGCCCCATTGTGCTAGGTGCCGTATGGACACTTTGTGAGAGTGAGTTTCTAATCTAAAGAGAGGCCCAGACAAAGGGTTGGGGAATAGAAGGATTATGGAGGAGCACAGAGATGAAGTGAGGATTTCAGCACCTGCCCTTGGAAGACAGTTTTGCGTGTCTCTGATTCAAAGGCCAGAAGGACCCATATAGAACGACTCTTGTATAACACAAGTCATAAGACTTCCCTGAAATAATTTCTGTTTGAACAAGAGATCTTTCAGGAAAACAGCAAATCTTGATGTAATTAAAATATTTCAGTGAAGGAAAATCAAAATACAATACACCCTTGGTAAGTTATTCCAATGTTATTCACTCTTCCACCCCCTCCCCCCCCTGCATTGGAAGGTCTGGTTGTGTAATTGTGCACTGTTCAGTTTTGATACCTGTATAATTAGAATTATTATTCTGCAACCTTGTGTAACTGGAGACATCCTTCTATAAACATGAATAAATAGGCACCAGCTTTGAGTATGGTTCCTCTTTTGTTAGTTCATGTATGTATAAAATGGACCTAAAACCTACCTCCTACAGGGACGCACTAAATGACTAATACTAATTTATTGACTGATGTTGGCCAAATGCTCCACTTGCTTGCATGAGCCATCTGTAGGATTGCAAAGCAATTTGCAGCTGCGCACAACCCTCAGAGCAAAAGAGCACGTGTCCTGCTGGAACCTAGTCTCCTTAGTTCCACACATACCTGTCGCAATTGCAGAGATGTTGACACATCAGTGAATGGATCTCATTTAAAACATTGTTTGCACAGGTTAAAGATACCGAACCTAATTCTCCATAGGAAATCATTGCAGTTATAGTGGTGTGTATCTGAAATAACGAAGCAAAAGAATCAGGGCCATTCATCCCCTGTTGTTTTAAGTTCCCTGCACTGTGACCATCTTGTGTCCCTTGCTATTGAACTTTGGCAGGCTGCAAGACCTGTGGATCCCAATTCTAGTAATGGAAGCCAGCGTTAATTCCGGACACTGTTTTGCTTTTCCTAAAATAACTTTGATGAGGCAGGTGGCTGGGCTGGTGTCAAATGCCTCACTGACACCCAGGCTGGCCCCGGAATGACTTGGGTTTATTTAAGGAAGGAAATGCTGTCCCAGCTGGCATGTTTGCAGTCCCATGGCAGGGATAATAGGCAGAAAGCTGGAAATGGGGAAAAGAGGGAGAGACAGAAAGACAGAGGCAAGACAGGTAGGGGACAGATCTCTCGTACCGCCATGCTGGAGCACTCACTTCTGATCATAAGGCCCAGATTTAGTCTTGTCCTGTACACGGCACCGAACCGTGTCTACACAGTATTCTTGAATCATGCTTCGGTCTTTTGGGGCCCAAAAAGGGTGCTTAAGTGGAATGCCATGTGGTCCTCTCCCCCCCGCAAGCAGGAGTCATCTGTTCACCAAGATGAGGGTTACCTTGTTGTAACCATTATAGAAGAAACTGAAATAATCATCAAAACCGAAGAGCTATCCCATGCCTTGCGTTGGAAGCACACTCTCCCCGCCAGACAGCAGAGTTACAGCAGGACTAAACTTGGCCCTTTGTGACTGACCGTTTTCATTTCTCAGAAACCATTTCGAGGACAAATCCAGCTAAACAGACTTTGGGCTGGGGCTCGCTGTTTGGGTACACTATCTTCCTGCCATAAGCCACAGAGCATCTTTGTCAGTGCACCTCTATTCTGCCACAGGTGGCATTGGCCAGTGGCTGTACGTAGCCACGCACAACATGAACAGTTAAATTTCATGGTGTGTTTGTTAGGATAATTGCAAGCACGCATGAACCGTAGTTATATACCACGCACACAAAGAAGGCTCTCAAAATCAATAAGTTATTTGCTTTAAATTAAATGATCTAGTTTATCATCTAACCCCCCCATTAATAGTCATTTTTCTTGTTGCTTGGCTTTGTACATTCTGAGAAAGGGAAATCAGCTCGCAAGGCAACTTAATTCTAGCCAGAACTATTCTACAGCATAGACTCTTAGGATATAGTCCTGCAAAGACTTTCTTACAGGCGTTCACTCAAAGGAGAAATCCCATTAAGTTCAGTGGGACTACTTATGTCCGTGAGTTTGCAGGACCAAGCTTCTGTAAGGCCCTATTCATCTCCGACGTAATGCAGGAGGAAGTTAAACAGCAGTTACTAAAGTCAGACATTTTAAAATCAGCATCTGAGAGTTTTAGAAGATCTGGCCGAGGAGCACTTTGGACCATTAGTGTGATTTTCAATACAGCTTGGAACTCTGGGGAAGTTCCAGAAGATGGGAAGAAAGCGACTGTTGTGCCAGTTTTAAACAGGATGACGTTTCTCTAGAAGATATGCTCTAGTTCCAAAAGGAATTAATTCATAGATGGTCTATTGCCCGTGTTATGCAGGAAGTCAGATTAGAGGATCACAGCAATCCGTTCTGGCTTTATGAATCTATTTTTCTTTTGGTTTTGTTCCCTTATATTTGGTGATATTTATCATCCCGTTTGGCATTTGATATCCCATCTCTTGGCAGAAAAATGAATGAACCAATGCACACAACTCACAAAGGTTAGGACAATTAAAGATGACAGGTAAGAAAAGCTCATTGAAACATTGACAGAGACAGAGCAAATGGGTAATATGTACTTCATGGGAGGACGTGGATCACGAAAGGAAACATCTTCTTTATCTAAGGAGATACCTTATTTGGGAAGATAACTAAACCTGAACAATCCTAACAGCAGCATAACAAACCTTGGCACCTATCACTAAGCTACAAACCAGGGCCACTTGGAACTTCAAGGCATTGAGGATAGAATTTGGATCCTGCTAATCCAAAAGAGCATGAGTCTACCACTTGAGCTAAAGGAGAATCTCTCAGTGAGCTGCTAGGAGTACAGGACCTATGACACACAGGTGAACAGTTCTAATTCCATCCAGTATAGGGTAAGGGAGCACATGCACACTAGCCAGTTCAATCTAGTCTTCACACTTACAAAAAACCTAAAAGATCAGAGCATTTCTCAGACGTGATTTAATAAGACTAATAAAAGCCTGACTACCACAGTGAGGTGAAGTAGTTATAACAACTAACCTCGATACATATGAACAAAAGCACAGACTGGAGGTCAGGTCGCGCCTCATTTTAAAGCCCAACTCAAATCCAACTAGCCCACAGCCAACAAAAACCCAACCTGAGCCTGAGAGTCAAGTCATTTCAAGTCCCACTCGAATCAGACACTTGCCCTGGAATCTGTGTCATCGCTGCCATGTCTTTGTGTCCTGGCCTGGTAGGGGCTTCCCAATCCCTACACCCCATGCCCACAACCCTGCTCTGGCTACTTCCTGTTTGTGGAGTCAGCGGTGTGGTGGCTACATGCCCTGCTCCTGCCATCTCGCTGCACCAGGAAAGACGCTGTGCTCCACCGCACATATAACAGTGTGATGACAGCAGCCTGGCTGAATTGGGACATCCAGCCACCACCCGGCTGACCCCACAGGCAGGAGGAGTGGATCAGAGACTGCCCAAGCCAAGCCCTAGAGGGTCAGATTGCTTTCAGGGCCAACCCAAACCCGACACTTGTAATTGGGTTGGGGCTGGGTTGCAAGGGTCTAGCGCAGAGAGTTAAACGACTTGACCAAGATCATTTTAAGTAAATGGCAGAGCTGGCAATGGAATCCAAAAGCCCTGACTCAAAGTCCCTTGCTTCAGTTATTAGACTACTCTGTCCGGCTATAAGTGATACTGAGATATTAAATATCAACCTCTTCCTTAAGGAAGTTAAAAGGCCCTCTCGTTAGGATAAAATACCATACCTGTGTAGGCTGCTGTAAATTAACATCATTTTGGTATCTACTTAATCTTACCATTGCTAACAAATCATAATACGCAGCTGTCTTTGTTCTTAAACGGAGGTTTAATCTATTCCAATTTCATTAGCTGCTGATTCAATGCTTTTAATTTAGGAGAAGGGAAAGGTGGTCACACTTGACTGCCAAGTGAAATAAGCTTATTTTTCTTTCATTTGCAAAATAAAGAAACAGATTCTTCCTGAAGTCATCTGAATGCCAGACTAGCTGGTGAAGTGACGTTCTCTTGCTGCTCTTGTTATTTTGTTTTCACCTCTCTGCACTTCTGTAAGTTTAATATCCATTTTTAAAGATATTGATTTTCCCCTGGCACCTGATTTATGGTTGTAACTCCTATGACTTCTATAGATTAACTCCTGATTGAGAGCACGAAGGTAAGGCAAGATCCTGGCCCATTACTGCCGAGTTACATCTGTATTCAGCTTGTGATTTGTTGATGCTCTGACCAGGAAAGAAGAATTTGAGGGGCACATTCTCAAAAGGCAAACCCAAAGTCTGCATGCCACTCAGTTGTCCATTTGTGCCGCAGATTCTGCCGGCCCATTTTAAAAGCCCTTTTTAACAATTTAGCCTTTAGTGTGTGAAATTTTCCTTTAAGATTTTACCTGACCTAAAACCGACATAGGTGCAAATCCTTTTCTGGTTGTGGCATCTGGATGATGGGAAAGTTAAGGAAATGGGTAGTGGAACTTTAAAAATTATTAGTGTCTGTCTTGTCTACTTACAGTGTGGGCTTCTCATAGCTCTTATGTGGATGCACCCACCACTTCATCCCATTCAGGACCTTCTCATTGCTCCTGTAATACAGCTAAGAGAATATCTCATCTCTTAAGGGCACAATTCTGCAAATCCTCAGCATTTGCTAATTCCAGCAAAGTCCGTGACAGCAGAGAGCTGTCATAGGTGTGGGCCTGATTCTGAATTAAGCCCTCTGTGGCTATTTCAGGGTGCAGTGCAACATGCACGCACCATGTTTTCTGTACCTCTCACAGGTAGGCTGTCAAAGATGCCTAAAGACAACAGGCAGTCTCTGTCCATACTCGGAGCTGCAAAATAGCTTCTGTTCAAAGCTGCCACATCAAGCATCTCTTATCGTCTTTGTAAGAGTCCTCGACTGATTCTTTTTGAAACAAAGCTGCCTTAGGGTAGATTCAATATTCTTTGGGTCATAGCACAAGAGAAGCTGATTCTATAAACCAGTGGTTACTGCACTGCCCTGAGATATAAGAGAGGGTGGTGGTTTCCTCTCCTTCCCTAGCCCCTGGGTTTTTCATGAAAAGGTCCCAGTTTCATCCCGGTGCAGAATGGAAATTTTTTTTAAATCTTGGGAAAAAAAAACTTTCACAGGACAGGAAATCCCCTTCCCGCCCAGCTGCAGTCTCAGCCTTGCTCAGGAGATTGAACTGGGCCAGTTCAAGAGGTTGGGGGTGGGGGGGGGGGGGGGTGGTCTCTGCTGTGGAGAACCAAATCTTCTGGAAGTGGAGGGAGGGGGAATGCACACCTCTCTCATTGAGGGTCTAGCGCAGTGGCCATGGAAAGCTGAGCTTGACTCAAAGTCCGGGGCCTACAGTTCCGAAGGCGACTAGTGATTTTGACTGGCACGGTTTCCGCACGCTCTACTTCAGACACCTTAAAAGGGCCCTGATTCGCAGAGGGTGGATGCTCACCTCTCTGGAAAATTGGGCCCATCTCAAGGTAAGCACCCAAAAAGCAAGCCACCTAAACTCTCGGCTTTAATTCTAAAAATGTAGGCCTGGCTCTATCTATAGCCATGGTGGAGGGGCAGCTGGGCCAAACCTGAATGGAGCTGTTACCCTGCAAATCAGGTCACAACACCTGGAAAGGGGAGCTGGACCCAGCCCTATGGGACAGGAGCCGCCACTGTGGGATGGGTGCAGGGCGGGCTCATTTTCCAACCCACAAGCCGCTCCGCCACCTCCCCTCAGTGATAATTTTTGGAAGGAGGGAAGGCCTCAATTGCAGATTTTGTCCCGGACCCCAAAACACCTCTGTGCAAACCAGCTGCAGAGCCTTAGCACTTCAACTCGGGCTTTTAGCTGCAAAGGTCCCTGGTTCAATCCCCAGTGCGTCAGCCAAAAAGGCGGACGTCACAACAGTCTTCTTAAAAAACAGCAACTAGGATTTGTTTGTGCCTTTCAAGATAGCTGCATCCTGAGATAACAGCTAAGAATGGCTAAAGCTGGCCCTTTTATGAATGAAAATTCATATCTGTGCATCATGTGCACTCTATAAAGCCATCACAATGCAATTCCTGGGTAAACAAAAAGCAACTCCCTTCTGTGGATCTCAAATCCATTGTAAACAACTGGTTTTTTTTTCAACCCACCTAATTCAGCCAGGCTTAAAATTTGAAAGAAAGGAAGAAGAGAATGAAAGCAAGCATACGTGCTCACTCTCAAGTGAACTGAGTAATTCTTCTCTTATGAATAGAGCTCTGGAATAATAGTCCGTCAATGCACATGCTGTCCCATTTGCTATAATTTTTAAATAGCAATATAGAATGAGTCCCATGTTAATTGCTAGCAGTGGCTAAATAAAACACTAAGCGGCTGAAATGGAATCTGCATGCTTGCCTGTGCACATATAAAGAGATGGGCTTGAAGATCCACTGGAAGGCCACTGTGGGCTTTTTTGGTAGGACTTTTACTGGAACAATGAAGACGGTCAAGTACTGTAACTGAAATCCCTCTTATCTTTGCACATTACCCTATTTCCTCATGATGATCATGAGTTCCCTTGCACTTGTCCGTGTATTTTTTAGTTTCTGTGTTGACAAAAGATGCACGGCTTACTGCTTTGCGGCCTGCAGTACTACTCATCACCCTCGCCCCTCTGCTTTAACTCAGACCTGGTTGCTAAGGATTCTCTGCTGAGACTAAATGGTCAGGTTGCCATCCATGAGGGTGGTGTCTGCAACTTGGACACTTGACATTGTTGGCTGGGGATGGAATTAACTAGCTGGAACCTGAACGGGAATGGAGAGAAAAAGATGGCTGTCCTCCCCAGCCTGCCTTCCCTCATGCTGGATATATCCCTCTGTTGCCTGTATCACATCATTCTCCAAGTCTCACCACTTACCCACCTTCCCCCGGAGCTCACAAACAGCATCACAAGCTACAGCCCCCGACTGGCTCCTGTAAACCCTAACTTAACGTCTGTGGTTCTCAACATAAACCAACTTTTGGTCTATGGAAAAAAAAATCAAGCTGCAATGAACGGTCTTCATAACGTCATTTACAGAGCGGGGTGAATAAGGGGCATTTTAATTTGCTGACAATTTTGAAAAAAAAAAAAAAAATCAACATTTTTAGTTGGGTTGAAACCTGACCGAAATTTCTTCATTTCAATTTTGGCAAAAGCAAAGCAGAACTAGATTCACAAAACAGGGTGGAGGTGGAAATCTCCCTTATAAACTTTAGCCCAATGGTTTGGGTGCTCACTTAGGATGTGGAGGGGCGGGTTCAATTTCCCCCACTCTGCCAGATGTGAAGAGGTTTGAACGTGGGGCTCCCACGATTCTTGAGCGTGACCAAACCACAGTCAATCTCATGCTCGGTCGTTCATACTCACCCATGACAACACTGAATAGCCATTGGACCAGGAAACAAGAGGGAGAATGACTCTGTAGCCTAGTGGTTAGGGCACTCACTTTGGCTGTGGCAAGTTCAAGTCCCTACTCGAATGACTATTTAGTCATATATAAACAATGGAACAGCTTCAACTAGAAAGACTGACACCAGGAGGCTATGGGTTACCCTTAGGATGTGAAAAACTCAAGTTCAAATCCTGTCTCATCAGCAGATAGACGGGTGAATTGAAGCTAATCAAGGTCTCCCACACCCCAGTGAGTACTGTAACTACTATGCTAAAAGTTAACAAAAGCCTCTGCCTCTCCCCATCATTTTGTGCATCTACTCCTCCTTCGTATTTGCCAAACGCCCAAAATCAAAAACTAAAATTTTTGGTTGCATCAAAACCAAAACCTTTTTGTATCGACATTTCCAAAATGTTTCAAGTTTTTCCAGTGTGGCCAAACTATTCACTGTTCACACTATTCACTGTTTATGCCCTCATGGTCCTCTGCACAGGGGTGAATTTCATCCAGGCTGAATGCTGGGAAGAAAATTTGCCCTAAGTGAACTGTCTAAGGCCATGTAACTCATAAGCAGGAACAGAACCTAGGGATCCAGTGACTAGAGACAATGAGAAATTAGTATTTGGCAGAAAGATATCATCTATGGAGTGGAGTGTGAAGGGATACAGTTTTGAATTAATGCATGTGATAAGAACACAAGAATGGATCTGCAGGAGTGTTGCACTAAAAAAAGCAAACCACATGCTCTGCCTCGCTACAATGGGCTGATCAAAAACAGATTTGAAAAGGCTTGGATGAGCACATAATGACAAGTATCTGCTTTACTTTATCCATTGCCAGTTCAGTTGAATCCTTGCACACTTGATTTGCATGACTCTCCATTAAACATTAACACAATCAATCAAAGCAGAAGGCATCTACTGAGAGCTAGTGACCAGCTGGGAGAGTTGATTAACCCTGGCTAATGCTTTGCATGTCCAGAATCAGCACACTCTGAATCAAGATGCTAGCCTGAGTCTTTTTAACCAACAAAAAATGATTTGCATCCGCTCCCTTCTGCTCTTTCCTGTTCATTTCATTCCCTCACAGAAACAGGCTCAGTTTGTACAGCACTGTCTTTGCTAGTCCACTCCTGCGCCGTCACTGTTATTTAGGAACAGTTTGAGGTTTTTACATTGTCAGGATCATACGCAGTGATACATTCAATGCAATAGTAGCAACTGTGCCCTCAGCTGGTGCAAGTCTCCAAATTTCCAATGACTTCAGTGTATACTCACTGAGGGTCCCATGATCAAATGGCCTTAGATTTGCACCCCAAACTCTACCCCATGTCTGGAAATGGCAAACCAGTTTTCAAGCTGATCAGAGTATATGTATTTCAAGGGGGATGCAAAACTCAGTTGTAAACAGAAATTTAGCTGCAACCTCAGTCATGGGGCAACTAGTGGTTGCTCCTTAAATGTGTTTGTCAAACAGTGTCACCTGCTTCCTTGGTTATGGGAGAGCACATGGATGGGAGCGCCCTAAAATATTGGCAGCACCTCACAGGATGTGTTCAAAGCCTTTGGCATCAGTAAATGAAAGGCGAGAATGAAGATGATGAGCAAGACGGCAGCTGGCTAATACAGTCACTGTTTATTTTAACCCGACACCTTCCCAGCTGTGAGTTCTGAAATGATGGCATGAATTTTCCTCCATAGGAAAGTACAAGGAGGAAAGTAATCTGAAGTTGTGGAGGCTTGACATTGTCAACTGTGCTGTTAAGTCTCCATAAATATCTATGCCACCTTAATTAGTAAGTTCTAATTGCATTACACTTCTAATTACACTTAAAATTAGCTGCTATCAGCATTAATGTCCTGAAATGTAAGTAATAGATGTTTGACAGCCCTCACAGGATCCCAGAGAACAGAGTTCATGGCTAAGTTTGAGAAACCATCTTCATCTGTGTTGTGTTAATTCATTTATGTAGCGGCTAAGACTGGGCAACTAGGGCAGAGCAATTGCCAGGGGTGTCTTTGCATTCTAAGCAAGCCTGCATTGACCGACTGTGGGCTTGTCTTAACAGAGACAGCCACAAATGAAATGGACTAGAGGATTTCTTTGTGCAGGGTAGCCAAGGTCCATACGGCCACTTGGCACATGGCAAGTTAGTGCACTGTAGATTGAAACCCCAGCTTGTCACTCATTAAGTCTCTGTGTAGCCAAGCCCTGTGCCCCTTTTCGGGGGGAAGAGAAATTAACCTGAGTAGACAGCCAGTGCAAGCCGCTAAGCTTTGTGATGGACTTTTGCACAGATGCGAATTCCATTCTCAGCGCTGGATGCTTGTTGTGGGTCCTGAGCACCTACAGCCACTCAAACTCACCTGGTCAGTGAACATACTACCAAGATTTTTGCTGGCAGCAATGCACACGGAAACCGCAAGTGTTACAAAAAGCCAGTGTCTAATTTGCCAACATAAGCATATGTATCAGAAACCTGGGCCCTAAGAATCCTGCTCCTTCAGCAAAAGAGCTTGACTTGTGTGTCCAGCCAAAACCCCTGCAGTACAACTTGAAAGTCTAAATTACACTTTCAAACTAAAGAGGAGATTTTCAGTTTGATTTAAGTCTTGGGCTCAAGCTTGGGTCAGAGCTTTAGTTTATTCAGTTGGGTTCTCCCATCCCTGCAATGTTCAGTAGCGGAAGCTCTTTATTACTGATCTCAGGGTGATTACGTTACTGAAAACATGAGTTTTTCCCAGAGGAATCAACTGCAGTAATAGACTGACTAGTGTATGCATACCACCACCCTCTACTAGATAGGATCAACCTATCAGCTGTGTCATACATAGTCCTATACAGCTGATACCAGAAATTCTCCTGGAGCTCAAATGGTAAGTCCCTGTGCTTTTGCACCAGGGGAGAGAATGCAATCATCATTGCTGCTGTGAGGTTCTGCATGGCCATAGATGTGTTATGAATTACAATGCCGACAGCAGGAATCAGCAGTAGCTCAACTCCTGTATGGATTTATGCGGGACGAATGGAATCCTAGAACTTCTCCTGAACTTAAGTTTCACAGCTTCCTTAAAAAGAGGAAAAGAATGTGGGAAAGAAAGACTTCCTCTCTCAGGGAGGTTTGCTCACTGCTCTGTGCTTTTATTCAATCATACCATTTTCCATTATGTAAAACACACTCATTCTGAACGTACAAGCTAACATCTGGCACTGAAATTAACCGCACTGGTATGGAATTTGAGTGATTACAGACTGCAATCATGATCCATTACCAGCGCACGCCACGCCCCTTGATTGACAGCGAGCTGCAGAAAACTCAGCAGCCGTTTGCACAGACACAGGGCCAGAATCTAGGGCAGAGTAATTTTCACACCCTCCTTGCATGGGTGTGAATGACTTACTCCCTGTGCAATGCCACGGAGAAGCAGGCCGTATGGTAGATTAAAAACAAAGATCACCGACCAGAAAAGATTCTATAGTCCCTGCAAGCTATAAGAGCCCCAGAAAAACATGGATCCACCTGTGGCATCCAGCCACGCTATCCATTTTCAAATGGCTGCCAAGCCAATCTCTTCAGGCAGCTGTACTAGACCCTGGGCGTAGCATAAATTATAATAATGATGCACTTGGACATAGTAGGGACCAACCACTACGTGGTTACATAAAGCAATGACAAATTCTTGTTCGTCTCAGGGACAGTGTTCATGGGATCACATTCATTCCAAAGAGCCGGGAATTCTTAGTTCATGACCACTACAACTTGCTACCACGATGTACTAAACTCAGACATGCAACCACATCTCTCAGCCGCTGCACTCCACTGGCTTTTCAATGTATTCACCCAGGGCTACGATCACAGTGCAGGGCTGCATGGATTAGTTGTCAGCCACTAGAGGGTGCTTGCAGATTTGCTTTCATGATATATTGCCTTCCCGGAATTCCTACTACATAGAAGAGTTGGGGGTGCATTGGGGTGGGGAAGGCGTCCTGGAAATCCTTCAGAGCAAGAGTGACCTAGAAATACACCACATTTTGTAGAGTAGGTCATTTTATGTCCCCATTTCTGTACCTTCAGGAAAAATCCAGTGCTTTTAGAAAAAGATGGAGCGAAATGGCAGTCAGAGGACCTTTTTTTGTTTTTAGATGAAGTTGTTAAATGTATGGTTTTAAAAAACCCATTACACTTATCAACCTGGAATAGGCCCAAAGCCCCTGAATTACACGGCTCTTGGTTTCAGAAGGGCCTAAATCTCATTCATTTTCAATGGGACTTACACTTCTAAACCATCTAGGCACTCTGGGAAATCCTACCCCTTGATTAAATCCCCGGCTGCCAGTGGAGATCCTCTAGCCTATTCTGTGTAGGTCTTAGACTGTGCTCATCACCCTTGGATCTGACCACCTTCCTCAAAAGGACTTTAAAACAGCCAGTTAGACTTCAGCAGATTTTCTTCTGACACACATCGAGTAACTGAACAAAGACCAGTGGTCAGAGTAAGAGACCGGGAGTGGGCACTTCCGGCTCCGTTAGCTTTGCCAAAGGATTGCTGTTTGACCATGGTGAGACTTGAAGGCAACCCACAGAGCCAAATGCTCCCCACAGATACCTGTGCCTGGCTCCCACTAACACCCAACGGATGCCACACGCGCACTCAAGTGAGAAATTTATTCTTTACCTTCTTTACCCTATCCCTAGATTGAGTTCACTTATAGCTCAGTCTTTATTTCCCTTTATACCAAGTTTGGCCTAAAGAAACCACCGGGTTTTGTTGCAAGTGAATTGATAACTAGATCAGTCCCTCCAAGATGGCTGGACTCTCAATAGCGTGCTTCTTCCAGCCTCAGTTGAACAAGAGGTGTGGAAGAGTTTAAGTCAAAGCCTGGGCCATGTTTTTAAAACACATTTCAGATTCGGAAAGTGCAGTGTTTTGATGTCATCTATGGATTAACATCTGTGTAGGAAAGGCTGGGTGAGGAATGGACTTATAGGCTTTTTTGTA
Organism: Emydura macquarii macquarii; assembly: GCF_026122565.2. Classification (NCBI taxonomy): domain Eukaryota; kingdom Metazoa; phylum Chordata; order Testudines; family Chelidae; genus Emydura; species Emydura macquarii. The sequence continues at coordinate 176,217 of NW_027133415.1, forward strand.
AGAGATACATTTCAAGTAGAGCTGGACAAAAAGTTTTCCCAAGGGAACAGTTTTCTGTTTGAAAATGCTGATTAGACAAAAATCAAAACGTACATCTTTTTAATCAAAATCTCATGGGAAGTTAATGAAATGTTTTGTTTCGACTTATGGTACACATTACATTTTGAGTTTGTACGTTATAAAAATCAAAATGAAACATGGTCAGGTCAAAGCAAAACATTCTGGAATATTTCATTTCGCAAAAAAAAAAAATAATCTGAGATTTTGACTGTGTCCCAATCCAGGACAAAACCAGATTTCAAAATAGCAGAATTGCCTGTGGGATTGACGTTCCGGTTTTTGAGCAATTCAAGTTTTAAGAAATGAAAGGGGAGGCCTGGTAGACTGGGTTGGGGAATGGGGTTCAGGAAGATGATGTATGGAGGAAGGTTCAAAGCCATGTAGGATTCTCGGAAAAAGAGTTGTGTCCAATTAGAACGCAGTTTGTGAAGACCTTTTTTTCCTTTTTCTTGGAAAGGTGTTAATGTCAGTCACCTAAAAACACAGCAGCTCAGTTCAGCCAGGAACGTGGCATTGCTTCAATGGGGAATGAGGACAGACAGCAAAACTCCAGTTTTGCTTGGGGCTGCCCCTTGTAGCATTTCTACAGCAGGAATCATAGCATGCACGGGGATGGAGATCTCCTTTCTGGACAGCTGCTTATTCAGACTGGCTGTGTGCGTGTTCCCACCAGGGATGGTACTGCCTGATGGACAGCTGGCGGGGGCGTGAAGCACTTTTTTTGTATGGCTTGCCAGGGGGGATAATGAGATCTCTCGTCAATAAAACGGCAGCGGCAGGTCTAGAAACAGCTCGGCCGAGTCACCCCTCAGCTGGATGTCACAACAATATACAGACTTCAGGCGGACCTGAGATTAGCTGCAGCCGAGGACAGAAATTGCTGGATTCTGGAGACTGAACCGATTTGTAGAGCTGGTCACAGGTAGTGGCTCCGGGCACAGAAATTAAGTACAGAGACAGCCTGCACTCCAAACAAGTTATGCTGGGATTATCAAAAGGGCTCCGAATGTCAATTGCAAGCCTAATCCTCTCGAATCCTTTTGAAAAGCCCAGCCACCTTCCAGGTTTATGAAAAGATCCAACAGGTGGAGGAAGCAAACAAGGAGTTTTAAACTAGCCTGTCACGGGGCGCAACCTCAGCTACCTGGCATGCCACACTGCCTGGCCCATTTGCGTGGTGTCTTCCTCACAACAGACACCGCCCTTCCTTTCCCCCACCTCTCTCTTTAACCTTAGATTCCAGGCAGTGCACAACACAGTACAGGCATGAGACAGAAGCACTCCAGCTAGCTTGCTCTACCACACCCAGATCACCCTCTACGCTCCCCCTTTATTTCCTGTTCCTGCCAATTACAGGTCTTCCCCTGATTGAGGTAGTTAGCTCATTAGCTTAACTAATGCCCCCCCAAATGTCAACAATTCCTACCACAACAGTTGACTTGATTCTGGCTAAGCCTGCAATCTTCTGTCACTCAGTTATCTAAGTGCTTGTACCCTCTCACCTAGCCCTAACATTTTTCATGCCACCTTCTCACGAGGGTGTCAAAGGCTTTTCTGAAATCGAAGGAACAGGCTTTGCAGAAGTACTGAGCACCCACAACTCCAGTTGCACTCAATGAGAACAGCTGGTGCTCAGCACATCTGAGAATCAGACCCTCACCTGTCCTGCATGCTCAACAGCATTTTACCATGACGCACTTTCAGGTATCACTTCTGCGTGACCGTGCTGATCTACTTCCTGCCGCTCCTGGTGATAGGATGTGCCTACACGGTGGTTGGGATCACTCTGTGGGCTAGCGAGATACCCGGCGATTCTTCGGATCGCTACCACGAGCAAATGTCTGCCAAGCGCAAGGTAAGCAGCTTTCCAGCCACGTGGCGGAATAATTGGGGAGCAGGTGTGCAAAGGCAATTGAACAAACTTGGGTCTCTTGTTATTTACTCGCCCTCAGCCATTCTTTAAATGGAACATAACAGACAGTGGCCAAACTTTTCAAAAGTGGCCACTAACTTTGTGGTGCCTTGGTTTTTTTGGGAGCACAACTTGACACCAAGGGTCCTGATTTTCAAAAGCGTTGTGACTTTCAAGCACAGATGAAGTCAAGGAGCTGCAGATGCTCAGCCCCTTTGAAAATCAGGTCCTGTAAGAAGCCAGCCAGATACCCAAACTCTCCAGCACCAAAAAAAGGAGGGGTAAATTTTTAGCAAGGCGGCACTAAATGCATGGAGATCGAACGCAAATTAAGGATTAGGTTATATTGGGAGAGACTGGATGGCTCAGATAATTGGTTTTTGTTCTTGCTCAGGACAGAGCAATCATTTCAAATGCAGCCCAGACAGGAGTGGCCAGAAGCATTAATATGGGGTAAGGGGGCAGGAAATATGCTTGGGTTCAATCCATTTCCTCAAGACAGATCCCAAACCCCCACCATTCTCACAACAAAAATAATTGGCTCCCCTGGCTGAAAAATCACAATAGAAAGATCAAGGGTTGAACGGAGGAGGAGACCACTACCTACTCCTCGAGGTGGTCCCTCCAGGGCAGAGTTGAAGTACATGGGCCAGGCAGAGAGGAAACCTGTGCTCCAGCTGTTTTCCTGTGGTTAAACAGAGGCCTTCTCTTCCCAGGCTGGCCGCCCCACCATTCTCCCCCACATTCACTCCCACTGGCGTCAGGTGGGTTAGGTATGCCTTTTTCACGGGTTGCAGTGTAAAGGGTTGACTGAACGCCTGCTGTAACGGGGTCTCGCTCTCGTACAGGTGGTGAAGATGATGATCGTTGTGGTGTGCACATTCGCTGGCTGCTGGCTGCCCTACCACATCTACTTCCTCCTGCGTTTTTTCAAATCAGCTTGGTACCTGGAGAAGTTTATCCAGCAGGTCTACTTAGCCATCATGTGGCTGGCCATGAGCTCCACCATGTATAACCCAATCATATACTGCTGCCTCAATGACCGGTGAGTTATGACAATCACCCCCTGCGGGTTTGGCTACTGACTGAGTGCAATGAAGGGGCGATTGGGGGATGGGTCAGATGCAGAAGAGGATTACAGACATGGTGGTGTGAGGGGTCAGGTGAGTTGTAGGGAGCCAACACATCAGGGGTGGCTGTCCAAATTACTCCTCACATTGATTAGATTTCCCAGCGGCCAGGGTGTATCAAATTAATATGACACTAGGGCTTCTCCCTGCTACAGTTTTCTAAATTAAGAGGCTGATTTTCTGAAGTACTGAGCACCTACGTCTTCATCTGAAGTCAATGGGAACTGCAGGTATCGAGCATCTCGGGGCGGGGAGGCAAAACAGGGACTACCTTTTCAAAGGCTCTAGGCAGCTGAAGTCAAAGAAAAACTTCAAGCTCCTTCCAGCACAGTTTTCCCTTGTCCACAGGATGACAGCAGAGAGAGTGTAGATCAGACTCACCAATTTATGTTTCTTATAGTTCCTCTGGGATCCAGCCTAGTGAAGCTTAATGGCGCTCCTCTTCTTAGCCAAATGAAAATCCCTGTTAGATCTGGGATTTATCCAACTTCTTTTCCAATAAAAAATGGCATCAAATTACTGTGGTGACTGTCAGATTGTATTTTTTAAATGAAAACTTTCAAAATGAAATAAACTTACATTTTGACAATTTGTTTTTCCCTTTAAAGGAAACAAACTTTCCATTTTTCACCCTGGGGCGAAAGGGTGCTTGGTTGTTCCCCCCCTTTCTCTTCCTTATCCCCTATTTTTCTAGTGACAAGGAGGAGCAAGAAAAGTTAAGGGGGAGAACCTCAAATTTCAAAATGAAACGTTTTCCTTTCAAGAAATATTTAGTCAAATCTCAATTCCTGAAGTTTCAAAACAAAAACAACCCAGTTTCAAAATATTTTGCAAAAATACCAACCAATTTCAACAGGCTCTAATCCAGGCCCAGAGGGCAGGTAGCAGCAGTATGTCCAGACAGAGAGACAGACTGGCAGTAGGAAAGTATTTGTAAAGGTGCCCATCACCATGACATGAGTGACAGACTCTGGGTGAATAGATTATACCGACCTACTCTCACCATAACGATAATCACTGCTTTATACAGACACATGTAAGTGCATTTAAATAAAATGGTTACTGTTGTAGCAGAGACAAGATTATAAAACTGGGCCAAATCCTGAAGTGCCTGTCAAACTCCTAGAGCGCCAATGGGTATTTGGACTGAGTAAGTTTTTCAGGATTTGATCCCATATTAGACTTGCATATAATGTCATAAGTTCATGCAGAATTGTCCGAGACACACCTCGTGCTCCCAAGAGTTTGCAGTCTGAATTTGATGAGAAACACAAAAGCCTTGGTAAACCCTTAATGGATCACAAATTGACTGAGAGTCAGCAATGGGAAGCAGTGTCTAAAAAGACCAATATAATTCTGGCATGTATTAACAGGAGTGTCACATGTAAGACAGGAGAATTATCGAGCTCTGCTCAACACTGGACCACAGGGGTGTTGGTCCCACTTCCTGCATCAATGCATATGCCGGGTGTGTTTCCATACAGATTGCATTAAAAATGTTCTGTAACCAGCCCAGCACGCGCTAGGCCTAACGTCCCTGCACTTGGCTGTCTCCTCAGATTCCGGGTTGGCTTTAAGCATGCTTTCCGGTGGTGTCCTTTCATCAGTGCAAGTGAATACAAGGGGCTGGAACTGAAGTCTGGCAGGCACCTCCAGACCCAGAGCAGCATGTACAAGGTCAGCCGAATGGAAACAACCGTCTCCTCGGTCACCTGCAACGCCGAGGAAGACCTTGAAGAGAGCAAAACGAAGCGCCTGTCCGTGGACATGACCTCGAACGGCTCCTCCCGCAGTGACTCTAAAACAGTCTCCGAGAGCTTCAGCTTCTATTCCAACACGCTCTCCTAAGCTGCCATTCAGCTGAGAAAGGGTCACCAAAAAGAACACACTGCTTACACCTGCGCCCCAGCTCTCCATTAACCATGTGTCTGGGGGTGCCCGCTTTCACCTTGTCCTGATGAAGATGCTATGCCTTGGTTGTGACGGTAGCCAGCGCTCAGCGTGCCTGCGCGACCCTGTGTTATCACATCACTGAACATCAGCAATGCTGTCTCTCTCTGTGGTATGTTGCAGTCATTGGCTGGGCTGAATGCTTAACCAACGGCATTCAGTGAAAGCAGATCTTAATTTATGATACAGAAAAGGAGGTGGTCAGTCTCAGACCTTGGCCGTCAGTGCTGGTGTTCATTTTCAGGCTACGCTCGGTGTCTGAATGCAATATTGATTTCCAAAGGGGGGACTTTTTCCACCTACTTTCCCCACTATTTTTCTCATCGCATCGCCTCCCTTAGTTACCATTCACCTGTAGCTGATTAACAACATGGAGGAATGGTGTCAAAAGGGCAAGATAGGGTTGGTAACTTATTAAACGAACACAAAATGAGTGTCCACCTCCACCCTCTTCGTAGACGCACTGTACAGGACGGCTGCCTCTCTTGCATGTGGTATGTTCAACACCGAGGATTTCAGTTCTTCTAGGTAAAGGAGAGATTGAGCTCCAAGTTTATTGCTGCCATGCCTTTTTATTCTTCACCGCTCACCTTTCTGTGAAGATGCACGCCACCTCCACTGGACTGGACTCAAGTCAGAATTGCCCATGTGAAAACCTGTTCAGCCTTTCGTGCTCTTACCACTGTAAGCTCCAGTGCAAGCTTGGATTTCATCCTGCTCTCCTAGACTCACTTTTTGCATGATCCTAGCCTCATGATGCAAAGACTTCAACTCAGACCATCAAGCTCTATGCCTGCAGAATCATGCCAGACCCTTAGGTGTTTGCTCCAGTTGGCTGGCTCTGGTGGTTTCAGATACACATCAATCCATTGGCCAGCTCCAATTCCTACGCAAAGCTAATTAGACGCTCTAGCACTCGGAAATGCCTTTATTTAAAGTTCTGCATGGCGTCTGAGGCTTTGATCGTCCTTTTTGATAGCCCAAGAGACGCAAAATACTGAATACCAAATTCACTAACACGTTCCTTCCTTGTGTAACGCCCCCAACACCCACCAAATTACTGTTGGTATAGAAAGGGAAACATAACAAGAAACAAAATGCCAAGGTCAGTCCTAATTGGCAGGAAATATAGTTTGCAGACAGATCCTATCCCTTCAGCAGTGCACCGCTCGCAGCCTCTCAAACATGCGTGGATGCTGATCTCTTACGTGGCCTGGGTTTGCCTCAGAGGTCTTCCAGTTAAATGCTGAACAGCTTCGTTTGGGACACCTGACAACCGATCAGCCAGAAGCAGCAAGACCTTCAGAGAGTGCCGAGAGACATCGATGTCCAACAAATGCAGTTGTGATTGGACAGCAGAGAGGGCAAAAGAGCATCTTTTGAATTAATGAAACCTTGTAAGAGTGCACATGAGGCTATGCCAGGGAGAGCAACAGATAAGCCTACACCTGACTACATGCACTAACAGTGCCAGTGGGAAGGAAGTTTGTAAATGAGCATGGAAGAAGGGCTTGATAGGAAGTAATATGATGCATTGTCTAATACAAACGTACTAGGTAACAAAGCGAAAAGGAAGGTCTGAAACATTTACAAACAAACTTACTGAAATGGAAATGGCGTATTTCTGTTGTGAAAGATGCTTTCCACTGCATGCCTAGCATTTCAACACCATTAATTGCAGCTTATAAAACCCTGATTCATTGACAGAGACTGAAACGCCTTGCAGATACACAGTACATACATGAGTAAGGCAAGCAAGATTTAGCTCATACTCCCAGCGTTGTGTACACTGGGTCAGTAGTCTACAGGTTGGCCTTTTAGAAAAAAGCCCACCAACCTACATTCCTGCATGTTTTATGCTACAGTCGTTCCATACTTACAAGGCAAACAAAGAGAATGAGACAATTATTTTTTATCCATGGCTAACTTACAATATATTTACAATCAACACTACATTAAATGCAGGAGAATCCTAAGGACATGCATAGGGAATGAAGTCGCCATCCTCACAACATAAGGTACTTCTTGTGTGTACTGTACAACTTTACAAGCAACTCTGTTCATACCTAAGTGTTTTTACTTAAAGAACTAACTCAGTGAGATAGTCGTAGGTAATGTTACGGTTTTTGTTGTGAAATTAAAAATGATGGAATCCACAATCCACAATATCTGTATGCTGTAACTGTTTACAAAGAGTTTTGAATGGTTTACAAGGTTAGATCAGTGGGTTGCTCTTATTTACCTGTGTATAAACTATATCATATGTGCAGGGTCCGAATCTTAAAGTGAGGTGTCGTGCAGAGTCCACCTCTGTCTGAAACATGGTTTTACCTGGCTCTTGAAATAAAGTGAGCCAGATGCTCAAGAGGTGTCAATGGATCTAATGCCAATGACTTCAACGGAGCCTCACTCATTTATACCAGCACGGGAGCTAGCCCAATAACCAGGACACTTCCAAAGACCAAGCCACAAAAAATAAAGCATTTCTTTCTACTCAGTGGAAACTGGGTTGGTAAAACCAAAGTGTTCAGTATGAAATGGGCATAGTAGAGATGCTGCAGAATTAGGATCTGGAGTTGGACTTTGTTTCAGGTCCATGTCTGTTAGAAATAAATAGGATGCACACACATGTATGAAACAAGTTAACTAGTTCAGATAACCATCTTGTGCAATGAGGTAGGGATCTCTCAGTGGAAATCTTCTATGGTGATTAAAGAGCTCGTGAAAGAGACACATGGGGACCCTCCCCCAATATATGAGAGTCCAAATACTATTACACCTTTCCTTTCAAAATAGTGTAGCTGCAGTGCAGAATACTTGGGCTTTATCTGTTTAATGAAGCCTGTTTTCAGGTTTGCTCTCAATTCTGGGATCAAAAATCCAGCTCCAAAGCATGGTGATTTCTTTCCAAGCTTTCTGCAATGCTGAAGAAGAAGATGATTCTGAGACAATCACATAGGAGATCTATTCCTCCCTCATTACCCATATGTGTTACTCTCACTGACATTAATGGGAGCTGCGTGTTCTCTCCTGGACGGAGAAGAGATGCCCGAGTACAACAAACAGCAGTATATTTACCAATTAAGCACTCTGCACACGAGAGTGTCAGGACAAACATAGATTTTTCTGTTTGTTCAAAACCTAAGGATTTCAACTAGACTTGACTCCAAAGCCAAAAACTCTGTCTCTAACCATCCCAAAACGTTGGGAAATGGAGGGGATTTCTGGAAGAGGGACTTCCCGACTCAAATCTTTTAATGTGATGTTCATCATTTCCCCCGGGAAGCCACTGCCCCCCCCTCCCCATACACACCAATATAAAGAACATTATAACCCAAGAGTCAAAGATTTATCACCTTGTCAGTCTATTCATAAAATCCACAGGCCAGGATTTTAACTATCTGAAATGGTTTGCATGCAGGTAGCTGAATCACAGTAAAACCTCTAGGTCAAGTTTCACAATGCTCTGGAGAAGGGGGCAATAAATCGTAAAGCAACAGCTGGAGAAAGGGAAAAAAGACAAACAAACAAAAAACCTTGGCTTTCTCTGGCCTTTCCCCCGGAGACTCGGGGGTTGATTTTTTTCTGCCTTCTTCTGAAATGTGGGGCACTGATCACTTACTGGTTTGAACTAGAGTAAATGAAACTAGAGCAGAACTAGGAGTTTGAAACTAGAGTAGATTCTCTGTAACTTTAAATCAAGATTTGAGAACTTCAGAAACTCAGCCAGAAGTTAGGGGCCTATTACAGGAGCAGCTGGGTGAGGCTCTGTGTCCTGCAATTTGCAAGAGGTCAGACTAGATAATCATGACGACTCCTTCTGGCCTTAAAGGCAATGAGTCTGAGTCGAAGCTTTTAGTCCTGGACAGAGTGATTCTAATTCTGTGCAATATGTTACATTCAGAAAAAAGTCAATGTGATGTACCAATGGCTGATGTTCAATTCATGGTCCAGTTAATGATCACAACGTTGTATGACGTGCATCCTTCTAGTAATGTCTATGTAAAACAAAAACGCTGATTTTGTTTACTGTTGAGTCAAAACATATTTTCATAAATAAATGTTTATTTCGTGAGGCTGTGTTGCAAACCAGCTGGTGGATAAACAATTATTTTAGCTGGCAATCATTGTGTGGGCGTTCTTGACGACACCAGTCAAGAACTAGAAAGGTGGGTGGGTGCGAGGTATTTTCTGGGTTTGAATGAAGGAGCAGTCACTTTCCACTGAATTTCAAGACCTCGAGATCCAAGAGCAAAAAAAGAACCTGCAGAACTCACCCAGTTCCAGGGGGCAATGATGCATTTGTCATTGCTTACTGTAAATTGTGAAAAGCTGAGGGAAGGGACTCAGGGGAGCAGATCAACATTCCCTTAAGTGCAACACGCTGCTTCCGAGAGGAGCCCCAAAATTTTTAAATGGAGCGTACTTACCAGCTCCTCTCTCATACGAAGAGCTGAGGTAGGACACACCGGGAAGACCATTCTGGAAGTAACCTTCAACACAATTAATTTTCAGTTATGTAGTGTCAACAAACTTAAACATGTAGGACCCAACCTGGCAAAGCGTTTAAGCACGTGCATGCGACTCCAAGAGGATGACTCACGTGCTTAAAGTTGCACACGAGCTTAAGGGCTTTGCTGGATTGTGACCTTACACAAAACGAGCGAGAGTAACCCCATTAGGATGCAATAAAACTACTGGGCCAAATCCAGCCTGCTGGGAGGAGGCACAATTCCCATCATCTTCAACAGCAGCTGTATCTGTTTATGCCAGGGCTGAATTTTGTCCTTCGTACTGCAGGCGATCCACTCATGGCCATTCCCACTGAGGGGGAAAAACAGCGCCATTCTCATACGTAAAGAGAGCACAGACTATATTGCAATGAGTACCTGACACGCACACACGTAACTATCTCCAGCAGATTGTAATTTACCATTTTTCATTGAACTAGTGCTGCAAAAGCACAACCGCCTGGCATCTCCACTGAAGACCCAGCCCCACACGTGCTCATGTGCCGAGCCTTCGGAATTTACAGGTTACTTCATGGGGCAAAAACAAAAAGAAAAACCACGTAATGCATTTCTGCCACGGAATGGCTGTGCGCTAGTGACGCTACAGAGGAATGTCACAGCGGAGCAGAGATTGCTGCTCCTGGGTGCATGTCCTTTGTTAGCTGCACCAGGTGGGGAAAAGGGACTATGCTGGGGAGGATTCTCCACCTCACTTGAGCTCGAATGCAGTGGAGTGAGAGAGCCGTGCCACAAGGAGCCAGATCCCTGCTCCTGTGTCACCCAGGCCCACACAGCAGCAGCTCTACCTTGCATCACTTGCATAACAAAGCTTATGTTGCCAGAGGATCGGGGGTAGCAGAGCTTTGCTCCAACTCACTTACAGTATGTCACCCCCCATCCCTTTATGGCAGAGCTGCCTCCAAGAGCTTTACTCAGCAGAGAGTTCCCCTGCACCGTAAGCTCTCCACTGGCTATCTGCAGTCATCAAAGACACTTTGCATCGTTTGAGAGAGGTTATACTTCGTGCAAAGCAGCCATGCTGGGCCATAGACTCCAGCTCGGCAGGCTTTGACGGAACATCTTGCTTTTTTTGTTTTTGATCTTCTCACTGGCAATATTTCTATCCAGGCATCATGCTCAATAGCCGGAAGAATTTCCCCTTATGAGGCTAGCCTAGGCTTCTCTTGGCCCATGCTGGCCTCAAAGCAGAATTCAAAAGGCCTTTCTTCTCAGGGGGATACGTTATCACCCAAATTAGCTAGTGTGGCTCTGTCTCCCTCTAGAAGTCAAACAATTCTGGTGTCGTGCTGAACAGAAGCGGTGATATGCACAGATATTGGTTTCTCTACATGGTTTCCTTTAAAAGTCCAAGAACGGGGCTCTCCGAAATTCACTGGTTTAGATCCAGGATACAGTCAGATTTATAACTTTTTTTAAATCAACACATCACCACATTTATATCCAGTTTTTAAGCACATACCCACACGTTGAGTAAAAGCGTCTGGGTTGTGCTGACTGGAAAGGATCATCAATGATGACTCAACTGCCAGATTGATAGGATACAAAATTGTATGAACTAATGGGAATTCACACTACATTAGCCCCGCCTGGTTTAAAGTCTATGGAGGAAGAACGTTGTATTCCCAGTGAAATAATTACACTCAGGAGCGCAGTTATTGTGCATTTAAAATAAAGTTGCCATTCAGAAAATAGTAGAGTTTATCTAGTACTTACGAGCACGGGATTTGCAGAACTGATCTGTGTAGCCCCATTATCTGAAGACCTTCCTGACAGTGAAATACATTAAAACTACGGATCACTCTCCCAACGGAATGGGATCATTTTGGACATTAAATACAGAGCGAACAAGGCACTAGAAAAGGTATTGCAGGAAACAACCCTACTTTAGCAAGAGAGATGGTCCTTCCAACCCCCATCGCTACAGCTAGCACAGGCCTTGATTCAATCAGGATCCTTGGAACAGAACACCTTCTGCAACGTGTCGAGTGCCCGCAAGTCTGAACATGCTTATTGGGGTTGAGGCAGCTCAGCACCTGACAGGAACTGCTCCTTAGCGCACAAGATGCAAGCGATCACTCAGAACCCAGGGTAGTAGGACTGTCATCGCTCTCAGACAATCCTAAGTGAGAGGATGCATTGTCCAGTGGGTAGAAGAAGGAGAATGGGGCCTGGAGTCAGGAGATCTAGGTGCTAATCCCGGCTCTGCTACCTCGCGTGGGAAAGTCTCTGCTCCTCCATCTACAAAACTGGGGATCATGATACGTCCTTATTTACTGAGGGGTGTTTTGAGATCTTCTGGCTCAAAAGCACTACATAAATTACTCAGTGTGGCATAGTGAATAGAGCACAGGACTCAGTATACCCGAGTTCTATTCCCAGCTCTGTCACTATCCTGCTGGGTGACTTTGGACAAGTCACTTGGCCTCTGTGCCTCGGTTTCCCTTTCTGTAAAATGGGACCAATGATACTGATCTTCTTTGTACAGGGCTTTGAGATCTGTTGATGAAAAGAGCTGTGTAAGAGCTAGGAATTATTACTACTACTACATTTCAGGAAGTAAAATGTCTCCGATTTTTAACCGAGTGATCTCATATTATGAGCATTAGCAAGGCTTCAAGAACCACATCTTGAAGGGATAATTGCTAATTGCTGTACCATCTCTCCCCTGGAAAGGGGATGTGTGGGCATGGGTGTGTGTGTGTGTGTATTTTATTAAAATCCCTGTAGAATTGCACATAATCCCTTAAGAGTGGTTATATAGTTATATACAGGGTTATATAGTTATATACAGGGAAACGGTCAGATCCCATTTGCTTCTCTTATCTAATTTGTTTCCTAGACTGCGAGCTCCCTAGGCAGGGGCTATCGGTATATGTTTTCACAGCACTTAATACAATGGGGTAATGATCCCCAATTAGGCCCCTCAGCCTGTACTGCAATAGAAATAATAAATCCTAATTGCTAGACATTTTAAATATGCCCATTACCAGGGTTTCGGAGTATGGGGCCATGCCACCCTGCCCAGCTGGCCGTGGCAAAAAACAGACTCCAGGAGAGGGTAGAGCTTCAGTGGTCCATGGAAGTTTAATCCATGCAGGCAGGGAGCAAACAGCAGAACACTTCTCTCTGTGCTAATTCACCCTTTCAGAGCTGAACAGAATCATTTGCTTCTTCCGGACCAGAAAGGCAACACCCACATGTACTTCCTTTTGCAAGCTTGCCAGAGGGAAGAGAGACTCGTACTCCGGCTAACGCAACTCCTGCAAAGAGCAAGTTAATTTGGCAAGAGGTCACCAGTATTGAGAAAAATGAAGGGAACCATCTTCAATGCTGGAAACAATTTAAACTTCTTCCCTGCTGCCAGGACTGGCATGTCGGGCCACAGCAGTTTTTGAACAGCTGCAGAGCAGAATGCATCATTAGCTAGGGTTTGTAGCCTGACATACATCAGGTATGGTTAGTCAGGTTTTCTTAGCCAAGATTAACAAGCCACAGTTCCTAGTTTGACAGGGAGCAGCTTCTTCCAATTTTCCCTGCTAATAGATTGTGACTTCTCCACTCAGGTAAGAACCCACCATAATTACCCAGACTGTCTCCCCTCCAGACTGGATGACTGCGAAGCAGTCTGTGTAGGGGGCTAAAACAAGGCCTAGGTACCACTTGAGCTTTATTTTGAAGGCCTACATGGGCCTGAAGCAGTGATGCAGTGAATTTCACAGGCGTGAATTTCACCTGCCACCTGATAGCACTAATCTTGAAGACTGATAAGGAACTTTAGTTACTGCAATAATTGCAGTCTCTTAGGGCCAGTCCTACAAAATGCCAAATGCCCTCAAATTACTACTGAAGGAAGATTTCAGGGGGCTTAGCATCTCCACAAGGCACCTACAGCATACGGCCTTACACCTGTCCTGGAACAAAGCTGGTCAAAGAACTTGCAAGGCACTCTTCTTCTAGGAGACTCAGCCCCACACCAAAGCCTAACTCCCAGCTTATAAACAGACTCACAACAGAGGCAAAGGGAGACAGCGAACTCTCCTGCTGCTATCCAGCTTCCTTCTCCAAGGAGCATTGCCTTCATATAGGACCTTGTATAACCCAAAACTATCAAAACACCACCACCACCGAATGTCTGCCCAAAACTGAACATTTGCTCGCATGCTAAGAAAATGAACTTGGAAAGTTTGTAATAGCACCACCTGGTGATACGTACCATAATATTATTTGTCACTTTCCAGTAATTTTCTTGTGTCTAAAGCTGTATAAACATACAAACAGTCCTCACCCCTCAAAAATTACAATCAAAGAATATTTTTGCTTTAGCATTATCAAAAGCCCCATGTGTCTTACCATTAAAGTGCAACTTGACGACATGAAACTGTTTTATGTCAAGTTTGAAAAGTAACAAGTCAAAAACATTTTGCAAGACTGACGTGCTATGCATTACAAATTCACTCTCTCTAACAACCCACAGGCCACATATTCAAGCGTAACGGAGCAGAGTTGAGCATTCAGAGCCTCGACGATTTTGCATTTGTCATTGGCTTCTAGTGTAAATGGCCACCACTGAACGTTCACCCCCACGTATACATTTAAGATGAAATTAAACACTGCCATGCTTATTTTATAGCTGTCAGGAAGAAGAATCAGTCTTTGAAGAGTGAGTAAAGAGGGCATGTACTTATGTTAGATTTAAAACAAGTTCTCAGCTGGTGTGAATCAGTGAATCTGATGCCCAATTCCAGCTATGTAAATATGCCAATTTCAGATACGCAGACACAGAAAACATAGCTGTCACATTACCTATAACTCAGGGTTTATTATTCACAATCTATAGCAAAATCCCTTTCATGTTTTTGTTGTGTATGTACAGCTGTCTGCACCATAGGGGTCTTTGATCACAAGTAATACATAATATCAGAGAAGTTTGTGGATATGCAAAACACTCCAATTAGCAAGGGTAGCTTGAAACTAGAACAAAGTTAGATTCTGACCTCATTTTGGCCTGTTAAATTTGGGCCAAGTTTTCAAAACGGCTTTTCCCCGACCTTGGAATTTCTGTGCTCTGAATTGGATCTGAAGCAAACACAAAACGCTCTCAAAAGTATCGGATTTTTACCTGTGAATAACACAAATGGAACTGAGGACTTTGGGAGCAGCTAATTGAGGGAAACTGGAAAGAGCCTGAACAATGGATGGGGGCCAATGGAGAATTATATTCATGCCTGAATATCACAATGGGTTGTACAAATATTAGCCAAGACTAAGGACATCGCTATACGGTAAAGTCTAAAGTCTTGGTATAGTCAATGGGTAAACAGATAGAGTCCGATTCTCCTCCCCAGCTGCAGTCACTGAGATCTAATGGCACTCAGCACCTCTGGGGAAAAGAAAAAACAAATCAGGTCCTGGGGATTAATTGGGCTCCCAAAAACTTGAGGCATCCAAAATAGGGGATGCGTTTGAAAATTGTTGGCCTAAGAGAATTGCTCAAGGCTGCACAGCAAGTCAGTGGCAGAGAAGGGGAAAGAATACAGGAAACCAATTCCCTGTGCTTTCAGACCATTAGATCACTGGCAGGTACCAGAAAATAAGAGCTTCTGAAACCTAATCTAAGATGCAGAAATGTTAAATCTAAATGCAAGGATTATTGGCCTGAACAGAAAACCCAGGTTCTTAAAAATGAGCTGCCAAAATACCAATTCAATTCATCTCTTAGGGCATTTTGGTTGTAAAGTACAGCTGTATGAAAACCAAAGACTTAGGTTTACCATTACGTGGCCTTGACCTTATTCTTTAGATAATTTTACATTGTGCAAAAATAAATGTTGGCATGTGGAAATGGCAGAGAACAAATGGACACAGATGGGTTGTTGGCTGACAGCTTATGAGAAACTCCTGAGAGAATTATGTTCCATACAAAGGAAAAAGGGTTTTGTTTTTGGTTGGTTGGTTTTTTTTGTTTGTTTGCTTTTGTTTTTCAGTTGTTGTGGTTGTTAAATTTCAGACAGAGAACACAAAAGAAAATTGTATTTCAATTCTTGAAAAGTAATTTATATCCAAGGGAAGATTAAAGACGTTGCCAGAATCCAAAAAGAGTGATTTAAAGAAGAAACAACAAATTAACCTGGCATTTGAATTAAACCAATCAATCAATGTAGGAACTGTCAAAAACAAGTACAGTAATTTTGATTGGATCCAAACCGCATGGAAATTTTCTACATGTTTGGAGAACTAAAGCCAATTTAGCAAGTTACCGTGCAGCCACCTATCCTCCTTTAAACTTCAGCTTCCTTATGTCCAAGCAGAGTCCACTCCTAACTCATTATAATAATTTATACCCATCTACAATAAGTGCATTTGACAAGTTACTACTGGGCTCCAGAAAGCCTGGTTAATCCCAGTAGAAGGTCACTAGGAAACAGTGGGGAGCTTCTACTTCTGTCCCCGGATCGGGATGTGTGCGTATCATTATTATAAGTTGTATTTGTGGGTACTTATGCTGTTTATTGATAGGATGCCTAACAAGGCAGGTTTCTATGGACTGCAGCGGACCAAAGAGATATTAGTTTCATGCCAACTTGATGCACATGCGAGTGGGGTCCCTCCAGCCTGATTTAAAGAAAAGAGAAATTTGCTACCCCAATCATGCAATGGGCCAGATAAGTCATTGCATTATGGTGTCTCTTGGTGTTAGACTTCCCTAGGGTATCACCCATTTATGCAAGGCATAGGGTTGAATCCACCAGCTGTCTTGCTTCTGCCGCAGTCCTGGATTTGGCCACTGCGACATGGCCACAAGCTAAAGCAGCCCACAGAACTGCCCTACCCTGCACCAAGAGCTGATCCAGCCTCATTAACTCCTTAACAGGGAGGCCCAATCCATCTGCCCTCTGCCCCCATATTAACACACGGCTAGATCTGCTGCTATGGGCCACTCAGTCTTGTATCCTGCCTCCCACCCTGCCCAATATCAGATGCTTCTGAAGGAAGGTGAAAAATGAATGCATCTAAATCAATGCTACAGTCCTATACATGTTGCTGCGCATGGGTGAAGAAGTCTTCCCTGGCACCTCTGATGACCAGTTTACATCCACATTCATAAGAGCTCATTTACATTATTTTAGTCTGCACGCTGCAAATGATGTGGGTCGTGAAATTATCCATTCCTTTAAAAATAAAGCAAAACACAGCCTATGTGCCGGACTCTTGTTCTGTACTTTGATTCCACAGTCGGAGGTTGAGATTTTGCAGCAGGACTGGGGAGTTAGATTTAGCCCGCATACTTGAAGCTCAATAGCTTAAGTCACGAGGGTAACTGTATTCCAAAAAAATTATTGAAATTTATAAACCAAGAGAAACAAAAAAATTCAGGGGCCAGATCTTAAATTCTCTCTCAATACCCATTCAGGGAGATGATTCCCACTATTTCAGTCACATGGGCTTCTTTACCAGGCCTCAGGGAATGCCACAATTAAAACCATACAATTATTAACTGGCTGTTCTATTATTAAAGGGAGAAAATTAACACAAATAATAAAAAATGTTTATTTCAGTAATGTTCCAGGAGAGGGCTGGAGATTTCAGGGCAAAGAGTTTGGGGACATTTGGGACTGGGAATGTATTGGGATCACTTGGCCAATAATAACCAAGGCAGGTGGAGACTGGATTGTGACCAGGATGTAAAAAGCAGGGTGCTAAAGCAATGCAGCTCAACACACAGACACTCAGTACAGACTGGTATGCTGGCTGGAAGTATCCAGATAGGAAGCTAGCGCAGAAGAGCTTTTTAAGTCACGTAGACTTACAGGACAACTGGTGACACAGCCACTCACCGGGTGGAACGCCAAAACGCGACACAAACACTCTATCCAAAAACAAAGAACCACAATAGCTAATATTGAATTCTCTTTCCAACAGTGCATAAAATAAACTCTCTAGAATTGGAGAACAAAATACGAGCTATAAAACTGCATTCCAGAGTCTGCCATTGGACACAGAACTATGGGCAAGGAGATAATATTCTCCTGGAATCTTCTTGTTCCTTGTCACTTACACTGAGAAAGCAGGAATTTAGTGAATTTCTTTAATTAGCCGGAATACTTCAGTTAGTAAAACAAGCAATGAAAAACAAAATTATGTACATTATTAATCTCAAAGCCCCAAGTATTTCTTCAAATGTAATGAAGGTGCAGACAAGTTTATTCCAAGCTAACGTTCTAAGAATACATTATTTTATTAATAACCATTTTTGCATGAAAATTGAGGATTACCGCCTACAACTCCCACTGGAAATTAATTAAAGTTGTGTCGCTAAATCCCCTAGCCGGCTTCGAAAACGTCAGCCTGACAACACTGTGTGGTGTTTTGCAGTTGTGACTTATTTTGCTCTGCACGAAAAGCAGGTTCAAATCTATAGAAGCCTGCTTTCTGCAGAGTCGACTGCCATTCTGCAAAGCAGACCTGATGTAAGGGCTGCTTGCTGATTGTTATTACAGAACTCTCTTCAATTCTGCTTTATACATTAGCTCTGTAAGAGATTAGCAGCCATCAAGGACCCCTGTTCATTTTTCATATTGTACCTTCCAATTCTTCCTGCCAAAATGCTTTGCTACATTTAGTTCTGCAGATGGACAATCTCAGTGAATCAATATTGTTACTTTTCCATACTGTTTTCAACCTGAGGCCTCTGTGACTTTGCATGGGCTTGAAGTTCCCATCCTTGCATGAGTTTTCTTCTTGCCCCCCAATGATACTGTATTTATCTCCAAATAACACTGTCAGTTCAATAGCCTCATCAAAGGCTTCTTCAAGCAGTTACATAAAACAGATGCAATGTCTCCCTCCTTATGCCCTCTCATCCCCCTTTTCTTTTAATCCTCCTGGGCGTGAAGATCTGCCAAAATCAGTAGACCTTCAAAGAGGAAGTAAAATCTATATTAACTCTAGAATAAGCTCCCCAGACAGGCTCTCGCAAGTTGTGAATCACTGATTCCAACTTTGGGGAGATAACCTCCTGTATGAAACTTGGAGGGGAAAAGCACAGGTTGCAGGAGGAAAACGTTTGGAAGAGACACCAGGACATAAGTCTGTGTGCAAATGGCTGGAAAGTTATCTGTAGTTGCAGCACCTCCGTAAATAGTTGGCATCTTTTTATGCTCAGCACATACATTCCTTCTCACTCACACTCTCACTCACACACACACACCCCAAGATATTTTTAGGTTCAATAGTACAAGGTTCAGGAAAGAGCTTATTTCAAGAAACTAACAAGATGGCGTTTACTTATGCCACACTAAACAGCGCTATGCCATCATCATAACAGTAACAGGTAGAGAGTTTTCCCCACTTCTACAATAAAGCAAGGAGACTACATCAGATTCATTTGCACAGCTCCAGGGGATGGTTCACATTGTAGCACAATCAGAGAGGACAAACCTGCCTAATTGGGCAAGAGCTTAGCCCTCCCTGGGATGATCCCCGACCTTGACTTCACACATCCCTTTTCAAAAAACAAACCGGCAACAGCTACAAAGGACTGGATAGAAAAGAAATTGAAAGGATGTCGAAGAAAGTAGAGATGCTAATTATAAAATGCTAATTCAAAGAGCTAAATGGACTGTGGGTGGGGAGGAGGAAAAGAATACAATGTATCATTACTACAATCGCATCCAGACTATAACAGATTGAGGCTCCCTTGTGCTAGGTGCTGTACATACACATGGGGAGAGACAGTTCCAGCCTTGAAGAGCTTACAGTCTCAAACAAGAGAACAGAAGGGTTATTAGACTTATTTTTACACACAGGGTACTGAGGCACTGACACTAAGGGGTGGGATTTTCACAGTTGCTCATCATCGGCCTAATGGCTCCCAGTTAAGTCAACAACAGTAGAACTCCCATGAGCATCAGTGGGAGCTGAATTAGGCCAGCGCAGAGCACTTTTGGAAACCCTAAGGATACGTCAGGCTGTGGCAGCAAGCGTCCCAGCCTGCATCAACAGACTTGGGTTCACACTACCACGCTAACAATACCTGTGCAGACAGTGCTTTGAAGCTGCAGCTTGGGCTGGCGCTCTGGCTCTGAAACCCACCCTCATTTGCACGTTTCAGAGCGCAAGTCACAACTTCAAAGCACTATCTACACAACTCGAGTGTGGTAGCACAAGCCCAAGTCTGTTGATCCAAGCTGGGAAACTGGCTGTGCTGGGCTGTGTAGATATACCGTAAGTGACTTGCTCAAGGACACAGAGGTCTTGCATGCAATAGGACTTCAGATGTGATGTTGCCACCCGTTAGCTAACATATGCTAACACACATTTAAAAAAAAAAAAAAAAAAAAAAAAAAAAAAAAAGACTAGTATAGACACGTAAATCAAAAGCAGCAAACACCTTTCATAAGCTTGAAAAGATTTGGAAAAGTAGCAGGATTGGCACGGACACCAAAATACAAATTTTTAAACACTGCCATTACGTCTGTCCTCCTTTATGGAGTAGAGGCAACACAATCCGGAAATGGAAATCTACAACAAAAATTGATAAGATCAACTCATTTCACAGTCAATGCCTACGAAAGATCTGCAGAGCCCACTGGAAAGAGTCTCTTGTCACCTCAGAAAGTCTAAGAAGAATAAACCAATCTAAAGCATCAAATAATGTAAGACTACAATGATGGGCATATCTGGGACACTAAGAATATCAACAGGACTTCCATGGCAAGTGATAATACAGACACCACCCAGGGAACTTGGGGGACCTCAACCTGGTCTACACCTAAAACTTAGGTCGACCTAGCTACATCGCTCATGGGTGTGAAAAATTCATACCCCTGATAGATGGAGTTAAGCTGACCTAACCCCTGGCGATGTCTATGCCAGGTTGACGGAAGACCTAGCTTCCACTTCTTGGAGAGCTGGATTTACTATAGCAATGGAAGAACCCTTCCCATCATTGTACTAAGTGTTTGCACTACAGCTGCAGAGCTTCAGCTGTGCCGCTGTAGCGTTTCCAGCATAGACATACCCCTACAGAAATAATATGAACAATAGAGAAAGGAGCCAAACCCATCAACAGAACACTCAGAAGCCTGAAACAACCAGCACAAGACCAGAATAAATGGCAGAAACTGGCGGATGCCCTATGCACCTGATGGAGGTGGATAAAGAAAGAAAAAAGCATAGACAATGCACATTGGTTTTAGCATGCTAAACGGGACAAGGTAAAGCATAAATTCATTACTACACTCTCCCTTAATGCTTTCCATTTGAAGGCAGAGGGCCTTGTCTACACTAGACTTTTAAAACCTGCTACATAACATGTGTTATCTAACACATTAATATTGTATTTTAGGTCTAGACACGGCTACAGACAGCTGACTCCTGAGACGGGAATTGAACCCCAAGTCTCAGTCTATGACTCAACCACAAGGCCATCCTTTTTCCCAACAAACTTTGTTAAGTGATTTCCCAGCTCGGTTCACTTTTCATTTATTTGAATGAAAACTTTTAGTTCCCAGAAATTCAGGGAGCTATTTGAAAGAACTGACTTGAAAACTACCTGTTTTTAAACCCAATCTGAAAAAGACATAGCCCCTTAATGAGGCCCCTGAAAAGCAGTAGTCTTGGGGATAATGATGACACACCGGGTGGGTTAGAAAGCTTAGCAGAAAGAGCTTTGATTCTCTGCATCTTTAAAATGAAATCTCTCATCTTTTCAAGTGAGAAGTGTAACTAGCTGAAAAAGATCCAAATATAGCTTTAATTGAACCCACAGGTGAAGGGAAAGAAACAGCACTGACAAGATTATACGGTAAGATGA
Source organism: Emydura macquarii macquarii (assembly GCF_026122565.2). Taxonomy (NCBI): domain Eukaryota; kingdom Metazoa; phylum Chordata; order Testudines; family Chelidae; genus Emydura; species Emydura macquarii. The sequence goes on from NW_027133415.1 coordinate 197,616, forward strand.
GATATTAAAGAAGCAGTGCTAGTCTTTCTGTGCTTTCATTAGGGCTGGATCAGCACTTCCAAAACAATCTCGCATTTGCTGAGATTCATTGCATCAGCATCTGGCTGTCTGCATTCTTAGTCCCTCACCTTTGAGGGAAACAAGTCCCACTCAGTGCCAGTCTACAGAGATGAATTGTTTCAGGCCCTGGCTAGAGAGCCTTGTAGCAGCTCATGCTTGCAGTTCTGGAGGTTGCCCGTTCAGTCCCCAGTGTGCCAGCCAAAATGGTGGCTGTCGCATAAGTGGGAGCTGAAACAATTTATATCCTCTGTGAATTTGCATGGCCAGAGACCTCTAACACAGGCTCACCGGTAGTTTATTCATGGACTAGTTTTATGCATCTAAGCCAAGATTTTCAAAAAAGTGCATGCCCAATTTGGGCCTTCCCTTAAAAGAGGCCAGATTTTGATGGAGTAGCTGGGCACCCCCTACTCCTCTGAAAATCAGGGTCCGTAAAGAGGTCTCAGGTCAAGCACTCAAACATTAGGGCGCACTGGGCACTTTTCAAAATCTTGGCCTTTTATCCTATCACCAATTTATGAATGAATGAGTCCGTTCCCACCTGCACAACAGGCCCCGTAACAACATGGCTGTCCTTGGACAACCCCCCGCCCCCAAACACAGTTGTTCAAAGTGGCAGTGGAAACAGGACCCAACTGTATCCCTCACACTGGCTTAAAAACCTTGGACAGTCCAACCCTTGATTCCAGTTACAAGGACATGATTAAGACTCTATGTACCATTACAAAAGGCCTTCCATTAGCCAGATGAAACAAGGCCCTACACCCAACTCAACAGCATTTCTGTCTAATGCAACAACTTTCCAGTGAGCACTGTAACCATTTCAGGGAACATCCCAGGCCTCAGTGGGCAAAGACCTATTGAGTTTGGCGAAAACTGGAAAACCAGAAAAGGCTAATTTCCCTTGGCGTAAGTGAAAGGAAAATTAGGCTCAGAGTCAGCCCATCTGGGGCTACAGACAGAGGAATTTCCCTGAGAGCCCCCTATGGTTGCTGCCTATACAGATCACAGCTTAATATGCTGCTCTCTTATTAGCATATAGCTCAACCTACATATGCAACCCTCTAGTCGTAGAGCCAGACTGCAACACAGTTGCCTGAGATATTATTGTTATAGTGTACGGGGAAATTTTGAATAGACCAGTAAAAGGGCCGAGGACCACGTGATAGTGTATCATACTTGTTGCCAACAGCAGCCAAAATTGAGAGGCCTTTCAGCAGTGACTAAGCCCCATCTGGGGATCTACAGACAGAGGAACGTTTGTCCCAACCTCCAGATATGCAAATTCTGTCAGACCATAGCTAATTAAGTACTCTGGTAACCCTAGCTTTGGAAACTTTCTTTTTCTTGCTTGTCTACTAAACTATCTCTGTTTACAGATCACAGCTTAATATGCTGCACTCGAAAGCCGCCCCAGACTTCACTAATTATTATTAGTTTACTAACCTGTTGTGGACGTGTGTAAGTGCTTGAGCCATACCTTCAGAGTAAGAGCTTGTTCATGTGGCGTTTGATATGCAAGCACCGGTTTCTACCAGTCCATCTATCGGCTGGACGACCGTGTCTCCATTTGACTCAGACTGCAACACAGTTGCCTGAGATATTATTGTTATAGTGTTATAGTAGAAATGCAGGCACCTATGGGGAAAGCTCTTTTACTTTGGTCTAATGTAGGTTGGTCTAATGTAGGTTGTTGGGTTGAGTGTGCAGGTGCTGGATGATGTTGGTGGCCTATGATATACAAGTCACACTGGTTGACTGGTGTTCCCTTCCAGCTTTAATCTCTCTGACCAGGATTTTGGCCAGCACACCAAAGTTAACATTCTTGGGAGAAGTACCATGAAATCTGAGATTACCCCCAGTGGTCAGGACCATGGCTTTTGATCTGATCTGACAACCAGCAAGACAGAGTTCCACGGCCAACATGGTGTCTTTTAGAGCCAAATCTGGGCCCAGTGCAGAACAATGCACAGAAGTGAAGGACACTCCCTGCTCCAAAGTGCTTGCCAACTGCTAGACACAAGAGAATAAGACACACTAGGAAATGCAGGAGCGGGAACTCATTTCTCACAGCCCTATTATTGGGCCAAAATTTGAATTCAGCCCATTCAGCTTAAGTATCTCTCCCCAGCTGGAGGAGGTTACAGAATTAATGTCACTTTGGATTTCCTGGACCCAAATCACCACCATGTTTCTCCCATCTTACTCTGATCAAACTCCATTGACCCACTGTGATACTGGAGTCCGTCAGTGGTGACGGATTCCTCAGGCCTTTTGGTGGCCATTAAGTAAGTTGATGTTACAGGGAGGTCATTCAGGCTCAGTCGAGAAATCAGTGCAAGAGTTGTTTTATTTCTCTGCAAAGATCAGCACTGAATTTTGAGATTTCCCCAAAACCTCAGAAAGACCCAATGTGCATTTTTCATCTAGCCCTCTTTTGACACTGCTGCCATGTTGATTTCTTCATTAAACCATCCATATAGACATTGCTCCCTTTCCTTTGAAATTCTTTTGACTCCCCCTCCCCCCCAGGATCAAAGACTCACTTCTGTCAGCATTCAGAGCTTGCCGGTGTTCTGTCTACATTTCCAAACCTTCTTCAAACTCAGGGTCCCACATGACTTTATGAGAGGGGTGGGGCCCAAGCTGAACTGTGTGAATCTGAAACTAGAAGGTGTGTTGCCAAAGCTTGGTGATATCGGGATCTGGAATTTTCAGCAGAACTAGCATTAAAAACTACTTTCTCCTGGAAAATAATTCCCCCACCTTCAAGGGACAGGATCTGTTTTTACTTTTATTCAGTGCAGTCACTAGTAATAACTAGAGTATGGTGGGATGATCAAGGGAGAGTCCTGAAATCCTGATACTGCTCAGAAGATTACATCGCCTCCTCCACCCTTCCATACACACACATGTCCACTGGAAAATTTTGACCAAAAAAAAAGGAAAAGGAAGGAAAAAGAGTTCTGTTTGGGGGTGGGGGTTGGGGTTTTTTTATTAAAGGAAAATGTTCAAGGCAAGTAGATAATTTCCACAGAAATTTTCATTTTGGTCAAAAATCCAATTTTCCAGAAAAAAAATTTGATGGAGAATTTTTGACCACCCCTAGTAACATCAGAAGCACCTCCTCTTCAGAATAGGTTTGCAAACATTAGACTCGACTCTTCTGAGCATCTGTGACAAGGTGCTGGATGCCCTCCAGTGCCTATTGAAATCAAACCCATTTGCACTTTATAGTAAGCAATTGGCAACTTGGAGGATTGGACCCAAGGTCACAACATCGCTGTGCCATGAACAAGAATTAATACTGCCATTTTACACATTGGGAAACTGAGGCACAGAATGAGGAACTTGTTCCCCCACAGCTTGCAGAGAATTTTTGGCAGAGCCAGATATAGAACCTGGTGGGGAGGGGGCCGACTGCTTGTTCTAACCCCAAGATGACAGCAAAGTGAAAAGAAGAAAGGGAAATCCGGTCCAGCTGCAATCCCATATGCATGTGCAAAAGTTGAAACTGCAAATTGCTCTCCAGTTTGCCAATGCGTGGGCTAGTTTCAGCTTCCTCCAACAGACAGACCCAAAACTCAAAACATGCTATTTTTATTTAAATAATTATTTATCTTTAAAGAAAAGCACAGAGCAAGCCCTTAACAGAAAACAGATCACATTTCATTACAGCTAGAGGTGACAGCAGTGGCATAACTCAGCTGCCTATTGACGCGTGGGGAATTTAAGTCTGATGGCTCTGATCTGCTTGTTCAACACTATGCCAAGGAGTGTGTCTTCACTCAATAAATGGAAAGAGCGCTTGACTTTATTATATACACGGTCAATCAGCACATGTGCGCGCGTGCAGAGAGCTCTGTATTTGCAGCCAAACATTAAGGCAGGCAGGGTGAGGAGTTCAGGGAAGCAGCTGTCTTATTTATAAGAAAAACATCTGATGACTTGGGTATTAAGAATATCCAAACATTTTCAAGTTCGGTTGGAAACAAAATAAGCAGAAGTTGCAAATTGGCAACGTATTTCTCTCCCCCGGATTATTTGTGGAATCATTACTTGCCCTACGTGTTCTACCAGCCAGGAGGGATAATGTTTTCAGCACCCCTTGAAAGTTTGCGCCCAGGGCAAAACCAACTTTCTTGCCTGCTCGTGAACCATTCCTGTGTAGACTAGTGACTGAACAACTAGGGTCAGGCCCCACTGCATTAAGTACAGCATACACATATGATAAGAGAGAGTCCCTTGCCACAAGGAATTAAGCCAAGGTTTTCAGACATGACTAGTGATTTTTGGGAACTTCTGGTTTTGAAAGTCCAACTCGAAGTAGCTTAAAGGGGCCCAGTTGTCAGAAAGTGCCAAGCATCCACTCTGGAAAATCAGGCACTCAAAGTATCTCAAGATAGGCACACCAAAAGAAAAACTGGACATGTCTCAAATCTTGGTCAAATTTTCATCTAAACAGAAAAGTGCTATACTACTTGCAACTCCAATCAGACTGAGATGCACCCCCATGCAGAGGGCCAATAAAAAGTCTCTGGTCTACGTTTATCAATATTGTTATTGGATCTTCTTCCCATTTCATCAGGATGAGGGAGATGCATGCTCCATTTGTTCGAGTTTTATACAACGTTCATTTAAATAAAACAGACTTCCTTGCCATAAGGAAAACCCTTACCCAGGGTCAGAAAGAAACAAACAGGGTGCCTCTCTCTCTAGATGTGTCTAAAATTCATAATCTATTGGGATGAAGAACCATAAAACAGAACCATAAATCAAACCACAAATTAGCACCTGACACTTCATTGCCATCCAGCTACAGCGCACAGATGGGCATCCCATCCAAAATAAATAAATAAATGAAGTTACTGGTGCATGTCAAGACAAGTATCTTGGTCAGTTCTGAAATGTTACTTAGTTTGAGACCAAGTGAAATATCTAGACAGCCCCTGGATTCATTAACAAACATTTAAGCTCCTCACAAACCAGCACTACCTTACACCGACTCTGATCTGGGTCAGCAAATGGCGACGTACAGCCTTATTCGGGATAGCACACGCTTAAAGTTAAGCATGTGCTTAGGCCTCAGGCCTTCCTAAAAGCTGTGCTTAAGTGCTGTCCCGAATAGGGAAGCTTTCATTGTTCAGGACCATTTCCCCTAGTGAAAGGATGCTCTTAAAAGCTTCAGAGTTTGATTTCACTTCAGATTCTACATATGCAGACAAACAACAAAACTGAAAGGTAAGAGGCTGCGCATAGGACTGAGGGGAGGGGGCTCAACCAAACTTTTCTGAACCTCAGACAAGGCTGGGATGAAACAATGACTCCAATCCTGCAAATGGATTGGTTAGGACAGACCCCTTCCCCCAAGTAAATCCTCTAGGAGTCAGCCAGCACAGAGCTCATCACAGGGGCAGAGTCGATGGGTTTGTCTACACAGGGAAACTGGCTGGAAAAGCTCCTTCTGTGCACGCACTATTCCAGAAGATTCATTTTATTCTAGAATAATTAGTGTACTTCCAAAGCAGAATAATTATACTGGAATAAGGTGCCTTTTTCCAGAATAGTGTCCATATAGGGAGCTATTTTGCAACCATTTCAGTCAAGTTCCTCATACAGACAAACCCTACGTTAGGAGCATCCCCCCCTTTTATCTAACTCCCCCTTCCTTGTCCAGTACCTTTAGTTTGCAGTAGGGTGGGTCCAATAAGGAAAAAAAGTAATCTAGTTTGTAGAGCTCTCTTCTCTGAGCTACAATTATCTTTCCCGTCGAAAAATGTGAAGGAAAAATTATAGTGGAATGACTGATTCCCTCCTTCACAATTCTATTCTATTTTAATAATCAAATGTGGGATTGTTTTGTTGAAAGAGAAAGATAAAGCTTTGTTTAAAAAGGGAAGAGTTCAACTTGAAAGATTATTTGGTTTATTGAGAAATGAGAGGGGTGGGAGTGCAGGGGAAGCAGAGATTTCATGGTTTTCTTGGTAAATGATTATCTGGACAAAAAAAATTAAACCCATTTATGGTAAAAAAAATTAGTTGTTCCTCTTCCATTGTTTGTGTTAGGAGCCTTGACGCATGTGACACACAAAAGGAAACTCATCTGTTCCCTACAGTATATTCGATGGAAAACAATCTCAGTTTAGAAGACAGGCTATATGGGAACGGGGTAATTTACAACAAAGTAACTTACTCTGTTTAGGCTCTTATATAGCATCCCCTCATCATGAGCGCCTGGGATAAGATTTAAAAAAAAATCTGATCTTAGTCTGGCTCTGAAATCCATGTTCATGCTCTAAATAAGTGGCCTGGTTGTTAAAACAACGCGGAGCACCCAGCAGTTCTCCATGACAGCAATTCAGAGCTATTGATTTGATCTGCCAGCTATAGGAAGCCTGCAAGGCCACTGCTCTAGTGTCCCAGAGTGTATCATGCATGTGTGCGCATTCCAGTATGGTAAGCCAATGAAGCAATGGCAGCCTCATCGCGTTACCTAACAGCTTGTGATCCCCACCACGCCAGAGGGGACTTAAGAAATGGCAAATCTTTAGAAAACTAAAAAGTTTGCTCTCTGCTTTCCAATCACGTGTCTGCCTGAAAAAGGGGATTCATTTCAGCTTTTGCCTTTTCCTACCGGGAGCCTGCTCAATCTTGCTCCAATGCAGATCAACCTGACAGTTTGTTTAGCATCTACATGGGAGTTTCCTCAACTTGTCTCTGGAGCTCTCTCTTTTGGTCCCTGGTGGAGGTTGCGAAGGTGTTTCAAAACCTACACGCACAGAACATTTGCCTGTAAGATTTAACCAAAAAACCTCATAGGTAGATAAATAACCAAGTCTAACTAGCTCATGATCTGCATTTGTAGAGTACTTAACATCACAGCTATTGCACAGGATTACAAACATGTTCCTGGAAAGGAATCCGTTCTCTATCCCATTTGGAGGAGATTGGAGGTTTTTGACCTCGGAGCGTACAGTTGGATTTCTCTTCCAGTGTGGTTACTGGTGGAAATGCTTTGGGGGGTACCAGCCCACAGTCAGTTTACTCACTTTTTTTTTTAAAAACACCCCACTACACCACTGGATTAGGTGACCTCCTGATGTCCCTCCCAGCCCTAGATTTCTATGGTTCAGGGGGGCATCTTTGCTGAGAAAGCCTAATTTAACATACTCTCGAAGCACCTATGAGAAAATAATTTTAGGCTTGGAACCGAAGGATATTCCTTTTCGCTTGTGTCCCTCTCTTGGATCTTGGCACATGCACCGATCATTAATTGCACATGGCATAATGAATCAATGGACTAATCAAACGTGAGAAGGGACAATTTCGATGGTTGGAAAAAAGTCAGAAAAGGTCCTTGCCAAAATATAAAAATCAAATCAAATGCCACCACTTTATGATACTTAACCCTCATTAAGAGTGCTCATTGGGGTCTGATTTATCTGGATTGAGCTGGGAAGATGGTTTCAAAAGCAGCCCGTGGAGAGTTATATGCACATACATGCCATTACTGTTTTATCAGACGCCATTATTTCTAATGGCGCCAGTTAATAACGTGTCCTGAAATAACAGCAAAAGCAAATAGGCTTTTTTGCCTAGTGTGCACTCGCCTCAAGCGATGTTTTCATAAACGCAGCCGATGAGTTGCTCAGCCCAGGAGTTATGCTCATCTGGCTCTAGGGGGGTAAATTCTTGAGAGTTCTACTGAGAACCAGAAGGTTCACTGCACAGTTATCAGCTACCAGCCCGACCGCCAACGGCTGTCTCTTGCCTATGTCTGCAGCAAAAGAATTAATGAGCCGAGTATTTTGACAGCAGTTGGGGGGAATTGAAACAGGAAGTTGTTTCTATTAGAGAGAGCTTGAAATGTACTTGAAACAGGAAACCTTAAATAAACTAAAACCAGTTCACAATGCAAGCAGAGACAGGCATGGTGGGAGGGAACTGTCCCATGCAGACAGATGGTGGAGGGTTGAGGGTATTCACGGTCATCCTCTCAGCAGGGCTTAATGTGCACAGCACTACTGCGGACCTGCATTTCCCCTCTTCCCATGCCAGAGCCACCTTTTACCACTGCCTCCTTCCAAATCCCTAAACCATTAACTTCTAGCCACTAGGGGAGGACAAATACACCTCTGCTGAGCACAATTAGAGCTGAATGAGTCATTGATGTAGCCAAAGACAACAGGAAAAAAATTGGGCAACACTTTACGAAACAAAAAGCAAAATGAATCCAAGCACTCTAAGTAACTGCTGAACGGCTCTGCGAATGGCGAGGGCCAGCGCTCCGGGAACCAGAAGCTTCATCCAAAACTGAGTGGACAAAGTTATTGTAAAACATAATAAGGGGTGAACTCCCACTCATAGCCTGTGTCTGCACGGAAAAAGCAGAAGGGGACACGGTGTTCACTGGCAATTGAGGCTGAAAAAGATTGTTCCTCATTAGGATGTAGCGCAGCACGCTCGGGCCGTACAGGTGGAACATTTTCACAGGAGGTAAGAGCGCTTGTTTCAGCCCAATCCCTGACCCGGTGGAGATTAGAAATGAGGTTTCTTTTCAAAAGCAGCCTCCCTCCAGCACTTTTTTTGTAGCCCTACCATTTGGAGATTTATTAGCTTCACACAATAAGTTTGTGGCAATAAACTTTTCGTTGCCATTTGTAAGAGCTGACTGGGTACCCGCACCTGGCATGTGCTTCCTGGAGTGTCTTTGTGAATCAGTAGATAAGGAGGCTGCAGCATTTGCAATCCTGACTATTCAGAACCAATGGGAAATTGCAGTTATTAGATTTTAAACTGAGGCATTAAATTCCGACCATTGATTTGTTTTCCCCCCCTTGCTCCCAAGATAGTCCCTAAAGATGGATAGAAATAAGAGATACAGCCTACAAAGTAACACCATAGAAGAAATGATTTTAAAAACTAGTGCACCAGCCTTACCAGGCCGTCATATCTATTTAGTTCAACTGAGGTTGCACTAAGGACCTCATTACACAGAGCAATGTAACAACAAATGCCACAAAGACAGTTCCTGCCTCCCAGAGCTCATGATCTAGGACAGACAAATCAGGCAAAAGGTCATTAAAATATACTTGCCCCACCCCCTTATGAGGAGTGAGACAATAGAAAAAAACCTAGCATTCCCACTTTCCCCATGCCAATGGGCAAGTGGAATTTTGTAAGGGTGTCGCACGCACTGATGGTATCCAACCGTGCTTCGTGCCGAGATACCTTTTGTTGGATATCTGAGCCAGCTGAGTTTTGTGAATGAGGAGGAGCAGTTGAAGCAGGCAAGCAGCTGGATACAAAATTAAAGCAAGTGTAACCCACTGGTGAGTGCACATTACATGTCCCACTCTGTGCCAATCCACAGAGGATCTGAGTTTTTACCAGTCCCCAGCTCCAGAGGTTTGGTTCTTTAGTTCTTTTGCTGCGGGGGTCCCTGGTGCAATCCTCTGTGTGTTGTCCGAGAGGGCAGCTGCCTTGTAAGAACAAGGCAGAACCGTTTTGCCAAGGGTCGGTCTCATAGCACTCTAAGGGCCGGGCTACACAGCAACGGGAAGGCACAGTTGCAACACTCGCAAGTGTACCCAAGCTAGTTTTAAGCATGCAAACTCACTGAAAGCAGCAGCTGCCTGGGCTAGTCCCCCAGGTAGAATCCTGCCAGGGATCCTGGATACAGAGTCAGGTAACCACTCAAGATGCTACTGCAACTACACTGCTGTTTTCAGCACACTCAAAGCTAACTCAGGTGCGACCACTCACCCTGCCCCAGTTACAGCGTAGACCATGCTGGTGGACTGAACCCATTCCTAGCTACTCTGGCAACTGCATTAACAGAAACACCTGCAGTAAGATAGAAAGAAGATGGTCTAGGCATCATTCCATCACATCGGGATTCCTGGGCATCCCGGAGTGGGAATGAAAAAAACTGATTCAGGACAGGAGTCAAGGCTCTTGCTTGCTAGCAGTGAGAAATAAATAGTTAGTGAGCAGCCCACCTTGCTCTCCTCCCTAGGAGCGGAGTCACAAACTGAGCAGGGCTGAAGGGGAACCTTGCCAACTCTGATGTACCTGCATTGCTGACCCAGGTCTGCTATTTCCCAGTCAGCTTAGCCAGAATCCCTGGACCTGGACACACCCAGACTTCGGAACGTCTTTGGTGCTTAGCCATAACCACCAAGGTGCTCAGCATTCTTCTGTTGTGCAGACAGATGCCTGGCTTTAAACATAGAGCTATGAGCACTAAGGATAATCTTTGCTGATTTGCTGGGGGCATGGACAGATCAAGATTAAGTAGCTGGTCCGAAGCTGCTCTATAAGCTATTGTCATTTTTCTCCTGTCAGTTGGTCTGGCCAGAATTCTACAAGATCCTGGTGAAATGGGATGGAGAGCCAGTATCATGGATAGGGTAGCCACTGATGCACCTCCAACATGGGAACCCCCCCCACCTGCATGACCCCACCCTCCACAGTAGCATGATCTCACATGCTTCATGCATGAGGTCACAATGGGGAGGGAGAAGTGGGTGGAGCAGCATTTTCTGCAAAACGGCATGTGGATACTGGACAAAACCACATCTGGTTTTCTCTCGGTATCTCAGACAAACAGGACTATCTGGCTTACAAGGGGAAGAATGACCTGCCTGATTGTGGCCATGGCTGGGTCCCTCTTCTACAAGGAAGCAGAGAACCCAGTAAACAGAGTCCCTCCATGTGTGGAACTAGAAAGGCCAATCCCAAGCCTCCAGAGATCCCAAAGGGACTTTTGCTAAGAACCACAGCGGTTTGGTCTACATTGCAGTAGAAGCAAGTCCCAGTTTGAATATATTGCACCACAGGTGCTCCAGGTCTGGTTCTAGCTAGTCTCAGCTTCAAGTGATGTTCTTCTATGAAAAATCAACTCCCCTCGTAGAAGGAGTTACACTGTAGTTACAGACACATGCTGTCCCTCTGGGATCTGACTGGCTTTTAAGACAGACAACACTGCCTTGGAAATGTACCGCACATAGAAGTAAGTTAATGTCAATGCTCCAAAGCACATAAGCTTAGGAAGTGGTGCTCCTTTATTGACATTGGTCCATCTTGTCGCAGCTTACATAGAAGGCAGCCAGGTTGGCAGGATATTAAATAAAGCCATCATCCTAATTACCTGCAGTGGGAAAGATGCTAGCTCAGTTTAATTAACTAGATAGTGGCTTTACTTCATGCAAGTGCTTTGGAATCTAATCAGCAGTATGTGAGAGTTAATTAGCTTTAGTGATGCACCAGTGTGAATCGAAAACGGTTCCATAGCATTTAAAAGTCTGTTACGATCAATTACGGCTTTGTAAACTACATTAAAAAAATGGATTTTTTCATAGGATTCTTTATCAGGTTACATGTTCTGTAATTTTATTTTATATAAGAGCAGACATACTGGGTCAATGGTCCATCTAGCCCAGTATCCTGTCTGACAGTGGCCAGAACCAGAGCTTCAGGGAGTGTGTACAGAACAAGGCAATTTTGGAGTGATCCACTCCTGTCTTGCACTCCCAGCTTCTGGAACTAAGTGGCTTAGGGTGACCCCCAGCATCCAGTTGCATCCCTGTCCATCTTGGTTAACAGCCATTGATGGATCTGTCCTCCATGAACATATCCAGTTATTTTTTTAACCCAGTTATACTTTTGGTCATCACAAGTTCCTCAAGTGAACTGTACATTGTGTGAAAAAAATTCTTCCCTCTTTTGTATTGAACCTGCTGCCTATTAATTTCTTCAGGAGACCCCTGGTTTAAAACACACTTTGCGTACTTTCTCCACACCATTCATGATTTTATAGACCTCTCTCATATCCCCCTTCTTAGTCATCTCTTGTCTAAGCTGAGCAGCCCTGTTCTTTTCAGTCTTTCCTTGCATGGAAGCCATTCCAAACCCTTGATCATCTTTGTGGCCATTCTCTGAACCTTTTCCAGTTCCACTATATCCTTTTTGAGATGGAGTGACCAAACTGGGCACAGTATTCGAGGTGTAGGTGCACCATGGATTTATATAGTGGCCTTCTGATAATTTTCTGTCTTATTTTCTATCCTTTTCCTAACAGTTCCTAACATTCCGTTAGGATGTGTCTACACTTGGAACACTACAGCCATGCATCTGCACCGCTACAGTGCTTCAGCATAGTCGATACCAAAGCCAACAGGAGGGGTTCTCCCATTGGCATAGATAATCTGCCTCCCCAAGAAGAGGTAGCTAGGGCAACAGAAGACTTCTATCTACCTTGCTTTGTCTATATGGGGACATATGTTGGCTTAAGTACACCACTCGGCTGTTGATTTCTCACACCCCTGAGCAAAATGGTTAAGCTGTCTTAATTTTCTAATGTGGACAAGGCCTTAGCCTTTTTGACCACCAATGCACACTGAACTGACGTTTTCAGAGAACTCTCCACGGTGACTCCAAGATCTCGCTCTTAAGTGAGAATAGCTCATTCAGAACCCATCATTTAGCACATGGGTTTTGTTATATCATCAAAACTTTGCCATCAAAACATCATGGACTTTGCCAACTCTTTAGTGACCAAACGTGGCTACAACATGGAAGATTAAAGATACTGCATTCTGGCAGTCCAACTGTTTAGACAAACAGTTTTTTATTACTGAAGGAAGAGTTAAGTTTCCCAATGAAAAGTTTGAAAACAACAGCAGAAGACCAATCAGATAATAAACTTGTTAAGTAAATACAATTGTGAGGTGATGGCTGGAGTTTACACGCTTTTTGTTGTTTGAATTAAGGGAAGCTACATAGTATCAATGCAAAAAGACATTTTGATTGAAATACTTTCGTCTAGAAGAGAATGAATAGCAATGGGGCTTATTAGGAGTGGGAGTGAGGTGGGTGGGAAATAATCATTGCTAAGGAGACTAGTTAAAGTGTGACAATTGCGGTTTTGTAATTCAAATATTATTAATTCAAGCTCTTTAATGGGAAGGGAATCTAGGAAGTTAAAGGATTTGTGATGGAGACACTTACAATTGCCAATTAATTCAGAAAGGGATTACATTTATCCAGATAGATGACTTAAAATCCTCAGTGTGGCTGTGTAAGATGCGACACAGACCGCTTCTATACCTGGCGTGCACCACTGGAGGAGAATTCAGGCTGACAAATGGACACCCCTAAAAGGGGGCATTCAAGACAAATAGGAAGGGGTTACTAATTCCTGCAGACTCAGTGACCCACAAACCCTGCCTGAGTGGTGGGAGAGATGGGGCTACTTTCCCAGAAGGGTGCTTCCTGGAAAGTCCAAAAGAATAGAAGAGGAATGAAAGTCATAGGATACCAGACGCTACTCTACAAACCAGTCTAATTTAAATGGACAGATGCAGTTCCTTCTTGTGGTGGGCTTTGCATGAAGGCATAGAGAGCTTGTATTTCACAGTTGCATGATTTTCATTTAAACATTGCATAGCACAGCAACATGAGAGCTGCAGCCTGCCAGTCTGTTCTGCCCCCAGTCATCCAGAGCCACCTCTGCTGCCACACACGGCATCCTTCCATCAACAGCAGCAGCTGCTCCCATTGATTCCAGAGGTGCATGGAGCATTGTGCAGCTAGAGGTGCCAGGCACCCATGCTCTCCATTCCCTTCACTGGGAGCTGTGGGTGCTTAACACCCCGGAAGATCAGGCCCATGTGCACAAGTTAGTTTTTTTAAAATAACTACAGTGGAGTCACTAAATGGTGCCATTACACATACCAAGTATCTGAGCACGGCAGAGTCTGAAGAAATGCTGTATTGTTTCTGGTCACTGCCAGAAAAGATGTAGCAAAACTAGAAAGGATCCAGAGCTGAGCAACAAAGATAATCAAAAGCATGGAATGCAAATCATATGAGCAAAGACTGAAGGAACTAGGTATGTTTAGTTTGGGAAAAAAAGAAGAGATTAAGGGTGGGAAGGGGGTGGACATGATAGCGGTCTTCAAATACTTGAAAGAATGCCATAAAAAAAGATGGAGAAAAATGTTCTCTTGTCACAGAGAGCAAGACAAGAGAGGCAATGGCTCAGCAAATTCAGATCGGATCTCAGGAAAAGCTTCCTGCCTGTCAGAATAGTAGGACCACAGAACAGACTGCTGAGGGGAGGTCGTGGAACCTCCTTCACTGGAGGTTTTAGAATAAAAAAAAAAAAAAAAAAAAAAAAAGAGACTGGACAGACATCTGCCTTGGATGGTTTAGACAACAAAATCTGCATGTTGGCAAAGGTTAGGCTGGATGACCCGTGCAGTCCCTTCTAACCCTATGATTGTCATTTTGTGATGTGGGCTTTTTTTGCCCATGCTGTTGCAAACAGCAAGAGAGTTTGCTCTTTATTTTGATCATAGACGATTAGGGTTAAAAGGGACCACAGGAGGTCATCTAGTCCAACCCCCTGCTCAAAGCAGGACCATCCCCAACTAAATCATCCCAGCCAGGGCACTGTCAAGCCTGGCCTTAAAAACCTCTAAAGATGGAGATTCCACCATATCCCTAGGTAACCGATTCCAGTGCTTCACCGCCCTCCTAGTGAAAAGTTTTTCCTAATATCCAACATAGCCTTCCCCCACTGCAACTTGAGACCATTGCTCCTAATTCTATCATCTGCCACCACAGAGAATAGTCTAGCTCCATCCTCCCTGGAAACTCCCCTCCCGTCAGGTAGTTGAAAGCGGCTATCAAATCCCACCTCACTCTTCGGACGACTAAATAAGTCCAGTTCCCTTAGCCTCTCCTCATAAAAGTCACGTGCCCCAGCTCCCTAATCATTTTCGTTGCCCTCTGCCAGACTCTCTCCAATTTATCCACATCCTTTGTCGTGGGGGGGGGGGGTCCAAAACTGGACACGGTACTCCAGATGTGGCCTCTCTGGTGCCAAATAATCACTTCCTTCAATCTGCCAGCAATGCTCCTACCAATGCAGCCCAATATGCCTTTGGCTTTCTTCATCTCTACCTAGAGTCAGTTCTTGGGACAGAGTTGCTTTCTGAGAACCAGGCATCAGTCTTAGGGCTGAGATCTGTGGACACCCCTATTCAAAGACAGGTGTATATAGTATAAATGAGTTACAATAATTAGATACCCAGAATCTATGTCACTGATTTCTCCTTCACTGAGAAACAGAGCTGTAAGGCCCTGACATATGCCACTATCTGACAGGGACAACATTGTATACCGTGGAGGTGCATGGGTAGGGAGTGCCTGGATAGGTGCATACATAACATGGTGAGTGAAACATACCCATTGGTAATGGATATTTTTATACCAACATTTTCTCCCATTCGGATACTTGTGGATTCACCCCCTCCCTCTGAGTTTTGAGCCAAAATGCTAAAAAAAACTTCATTAAAAGAGTTTCTTTGAAGCCAGCTCAAGATCTGAATGTCCCAGGATTAATCGCAGGGCTGTGAGCTCGGGTTCGTTTCGAGACTGATTCTGGAGCCCCAGCAAGAGTGAACTTTCCCACAAAACTTTGGGTTTGTTAAGGTTTGTTTTCATGTTTGGGGAACTCTGAGAAATAGATTGAGTCAGACAGATCATCCAGGGCTGAATTCTGCCCTCCTTCACATCCGTGAAAGATGATAAAGCTCAATGTGTTCTAATGAGGAGAAGAGAGCATCTCATCTGCACCTCGTAGCTAAGAGAAAGAGAAAGCCGGTCCAAAATTCTATTACAAAAGCAAAGCAGAGGAAAGTAGGTGAGCAGTGAGAGGAGACCCAGCAATGGCTGAATTGTCCCTGGCAAATCCAGGGAAAGCAGACCTTACTTTTGGTTTAAAAAAAAATCGCTCGGAGTTATTTTTGAGAATAATCAAGCAGCTGAAGGCCACCCAGTGAGCACGCCCTTAGTTTGCTGGAACGGATCCAGATGCAAAAAAGTAACTTGGAGAGCATTCAGCTGGCACATCATCACCAGGCAGACTTTGCCAGAAGAAAGGAGAAAAAATAAATCCATAATTTATAGAGCTATCCTGTTCCAATTGAATTCAAAAGTAGCACTGCTGTTGACTGCAGTTGAATTGGGATCAAGGCTTCAGTGGCAAATATCTATTTCAAACGGATGCTGCTATTTGAGCAGACTTTTTACTTAAAATTATCTAGTGCAGTCTCAGATTTACATATCTTGCTTTTTCCCCCTTGTAACACACACCCTACACCCGATGCTACACTATTTATTATGTGTTGCGTTGATTCCTAGAGGCCCCCGCCGTCTGTTGAGCTAGGTGTTGTACAAACAGAACAAGACAAAGGCCTAGACCCTTGAAGGTATTTAGGCACCAAACTCATTTGATTTTAGTGGCACTTAGGTGCCTAAATGCATCAGAGGCTCTGGGCCCAGCTTTTTGGGGGTGAGAATCTAAAACAAGATGCAAACAGATGAGGGTTAGTGGAGAGACCTCAGGGTAGCAATGAGATGAACAGTGACTGCAGCACACCAGTTGCCTGGCTAGTTGCTAGCATGTGCCACCACATCTTCCACTACCACCACCTATGCTAGTTAAGTTAAAGCTAGCCCACGTCTGCCCACCTGCTCTATAATTACACCTTACTTTGCAGCACACACATACTTCAAGTGTTGACCAATATATGCTGGCTTGCATACATACATCGTATTATTAATATGTATCAGTAGTACCATATATTAGTATGCATGAAGCACAAATATTATAGCAGGTATATAGCCTAATTTGGCCTGTACCTTTACTAGAATCTCCTTCACTTATTTTCGGTATCCCATAACAACTTGTATTAGCTGAACTAATGCTTTGTCTTAAGTAGACAGGAAAGCTGTCAGGATCAGGGCCTGAGTATATTACCATAGCAACAGGTAGGGAGTAGGTCTCACAGGCCAGTACTAGAATATGCCAAAGAGGAGGAGAAGAGTCTAGCCTGGTAAAACCTAGAAGGTACCTTCATGGACCACTCCTGGAATGCTTGTAACCAAAACAAAGATAAGGAAAGGAACAGAACAAGTTAAGGAGCTGGTGCAAACTGATGGGTTGAATTTTAATGATGTGCGGAGAAATGTATAACTTGTAAAGTCATCTTATGAATACTACCAGCTGAAATGTGTAACTTTGGAAGCACATCTTTTGCGTAAGGTCAACAAACTCTGCATGAGACAGCTTCCTGGAAACCGGAATTGTATAGAACCTTTATCCCTGTATTATATTATTGGCTCAGAGCAATAAACCTGACTAACATGGGTTACTTAGTCCTCTGAGTATATTTCATAACAAACCAAAGCACGGTCAAGCGACTGACTATTCAATTTATCCACTGTAAAGCTCAAGTGACATAATGGAGAATCAGACCCCTTTTCATAGCGCTTTGATCCAAACCAACAGTCTCAGTGGGAGTTGAGACAGACCCAGTAAACTGAAGCACAGGGGAGGCAACGTTGTAGTCCAAATGCAGTTACACGCTGTCTGTGCAGCGAGAGAAACCCCATATATTCAAAGGGGAGGTCTATCAAAAAGTGGCCTGAAAAAGAATTCGATGGGGTCTTGGAGGATAGCTCCATCAATGGCTATTAGCCAAGATGTCAGGGATGCATCCCCATGCTCCAGGTGTCCCTAAACCTCTGCCTGGCCTGGATAACAGCAGATGGATTGCTCCAACTTGCCCTGCTCTGTTCACTCCATCTGAAGCATGTAGCATTAGCTGCAGTCAGCAGACAGGACACCAGGCTAGATGGATCAGGGGCCTGACCCAGTATGGCTGTTCTCATGTTCCTATCCTGCAATCATGAAGTACCACTGCAGCGCAAGTAGACATACCTACGCTAGCCTTAATCTAGTTAGCTTGGCTTCCAGAGCAGTGAAGCCACAGTGACGCATGCTTCAGTGCAGGGTGCATCCTTGTTAGCAGGGCTAGCCCAGGACTGCAGCAGCAGCAGGCTGTATACGCTGGAAGCTAAGTGAAATGCGGCAGCAGACGAGCCCAGAGAGGAGAGCAAGCCCCAGGATTCCATCGGTGCCCGGTGCGTGGGGAAGGAGGAGACAGCAGAGGCGGCGAAGCAAGGGAGAGAGATGGAAAGTAATACTCCCTGCCCCTGCAGAAGGGCTTCTAAAACTCAGCTGATTTCAACCTGAAACAGCGCTCCTTTTGCAGTCCACTCTCCCTCCCCCGCCCCCGGATAGCATAAGAACGGCCGTACTAGGTCAGCCCAACAGTCCATCTAGCCCAGTATCCTGTCTTCAAACAGGGGCCAACGGCAGGTGCTTCAGAGGGAATGGACAGAACCTGTCACCATCAAGTGATGCAGTATTTCCTCTCTCTTTTGTTCCCGTGGAAGCAAATGGGCAGCTGCTGAAGAATCAGAGAAGCATGCGAGATGGGTCAGAGCACAGGCGACGCCCAAAGCATCTGCATCTGTGCTGTCATGTGTAGGCAAGAAATTGCCGATGCAGAGTCTACTGCTGTTTTCAAGGGACAAAACTGATTAGAGCTGCACCAAAGGCAGCTAACCCCTCCCCCCCCCCCCTCCCAAGTCCCAAATGCAGCAGAGTGGAAATCGCCCCTGTAATCCCAGGTTTTGGGTCACAGCCTCAACTTTCTATTACAGCTGAGCTCATTCCATGGAAACGAGATCTAGGTTTCAACCCTGCTGAAGAATAGAGGGATCTGGAATCTGGTTCAGCCCTTTACATAAGATAGAGCTGTGGCCATCTGTGAATTTCAGACTCACATCTGGGTTTGCGGGTCCTCCTTCACCCCACCCCCTTCATCCATCTCACGCCCACACGGTTGGGGAGTGGTGAGGGAGGACAGGCCTATATTGCCAAATAGGCGGTGACTGATTCCCTTAAGCACTGGGAGATGTTAAAAGAATGTGTAGCATTAATGACATATTTTTAGGCCTGGCTGACCACAGGAATTTATCCCAATTCAGCTGCACCAGTGCAAGCCTGGAGCATAGACAGCCCAAGCCATGATCCAGATTGGCAGAATTTACTGGGGTTTCAAACTCCAGCAGTGCAAATTGCAGCTTCCCTTAGCTGCACTGCTGCAGATCTCTAGTGTAGGCAAGTTGGTGGATGGGTATCGCTGGCTGAAACTGGGACAGATTTCCAGTGTACGTAAGGCCTTAGACAACAGACATATCCCAGCAGCATACAGAGGTCGCTCCTTAGTAATCCTAAAAATCAAGATCCTAGTTTGCACTGCTTTGCACGTTGTGTAGTCAGACACCCACATGAGAGACTAGTGAGATGCAGTGATGCTATGGAGCTTTTTTCTTAAAGCCTCAGCTCCTGGAGTCGTGTGAGAATCTCGGTTTTCTTTTTAAATTTAAATGAGTTTTGAGAAGAGACGCTTGAAAACGTGGACTCTAAAAAGACAAAACCCAGAAATCAAATAAAAGAACCCCAAATGCATACATTTTAAATATGATTTTAAGCCAGTCTTGTTAAATTTTAAGTACTTGGGACTGGCCATGCTGGAAATGTTGCCCTGGCGCATTTTACAGCCACATTGCACACATGTAAATGACTGCCTATGGCAGTGCAAAATCAGCACCAAATCTGGCTCTAACACAACCTATGTGTGAAAGGGGCTCAGACTACAGGAGGGAACCATTCAGGAGAGGCACCAGGAAGTCAGTCTGTGTGCACATGGCTAGAATGCTAATTGCAGTTGCGGTATCTTTATAAATAGTTCTCTCAGTAAAGAACCAGTTTAGTTTCAGAAGCATGGGGTCCTCATATTACCCAGCGTGCATGGTTACATGAAACAGGGCCAACAATTATTTCTTTTTGTTAATGCTACAGGCATCAGTGGAGTTACTCCAGATTCACACTGGAGTAACAGCAGAGATTAACACACACTTCAATCCTAATATAGGTTCTGCCTATGTTGATCAGAATGCACACAATTGTATCAAAGCAGAACTGCTTATTAAAATAATTTATTTCCAGAACATTAGGGAAGATATCACTTTAATAACTGGATGTCTAAAGAAAAATTAAATCTTCCATAATAATTCAATTTGATAAATGGTTTAAGCTAGCCGTGTGCATCAACAGTAGGCTGGTGTGGAAAGCAAACTGTTATTCTAAGTACATACCAGATTCCAGAGATGCAAATTTGACACTGTTTCCCTATAAATAATTACTTGGATTTATGCATTAATTATTCCCAACCCTATTTCTTATGCAAGGCAGGTTCAACTGCCAGAGTTGGTGCATTAATCTTTAGCATTTATGCCTGGGTCAAGTGAATAGTCGCACCATATCGACAGGATACACTAGTGGCATAAGGAATGGGATAGCACAAGAAACTGGGAATGGGTTACCTGCTCTAATCTAACCCTGCTTTAGATTGAGTGACACGTGTTGCCCACCAACAATTGCCAGCCTTCTCCCGCTCCCTTTGAAGTCAACAGCTAACGATGGTGACGTTGCGCAAGGTGGATTGTGTAAAAGGTGTTGGTGGGGTCCAGTCCAGTCACTGGTGTGCAGTCAGCGAGTCATGCTTGGGCCCAGCACTCAAGATGAGTTAAGAATAGAACCCAAGTCTTTCATGACCATGGTCGAGTCTCTGTCTTGTCTATTTAGATTGTAAGGGGGTAGAGCTATCTATATGTACAGTACCTAGCACAGCAGGGCCCTCGTCAGTTGAGGCCTCTAGATGCTACTAGAATACTAAGAAGGGTCCATTTCACCAAGACCTAAAGTGGCAGCAAACAGGGCCTCAGTCGACAGCCTAAGCCCACAGGACAAGGAATTAACCAATCGTGGAAGCGATCCACAACAAAGCCTTTTTCAGAGGGGCTACACGACCGCAACAGCATACGCTTTCCTTGCCACTCTGCACAATGAGGACTGGAACTCACCTCAGCGCAGTGCAGTGATGGACACTAGACCCTACTGCCACCTCCGTGGCATTTACTCCCTTAACTGGGGGCAGGTGCTGAAGGCCTTGGTGTACCCCTCAACTGCCCACTGTGCTTTTATGTGGGTTTCATTCTCTCTGCCGAGGTCGTCTCGGAATTAGATGAGCTGAGAAACAGGGTCTACGTGTTTGTTTTTAAAGAAGCGAGAGCGCTGGTGTCAGACTCCAACGTGCTGGACTGACTGGAATCTAGTCAAATATTTATCTGTTTACAACTCAAAAACCCTGGCTCCCAGTCCTCACCCATTCTAATCACTAAGTCCGTACTTCCTTCCCAGACCTAGGAATAGAACCCCGCAGTCCTGCTTCATAGTTCTTTACTCCGAACACTCCCTTTATAAAAATCAAATTCTACCCCATGTATTAGGATTCAATCCTATGCTCTAAGTCAGTGGGGGCAAGCCTGGGAAAAAGACCTTCCCCAGGTCTTTAGTGTCCACCAAATAATGTTGCCTGGCAAAACAAAAATCTTTACCATGCCACCTCTTGGAGTTGGCATGCCACAGCACAGACAGAAGGCTGGTGCAAGATACACTGCTTATCTTCAGACGTTGGCACCAGTCCTGCAACACCTGAATAAATCCTTAATGAGGTGAGCTAAGCACTGATGGGAAGGTTGTGCCATGCCATTATTTGGTATGCAACAGCAAAGATAATCCCTTTGGCTTTTGCAAGAGAAATACCTTGCAATAACCCTGACAGACTTGGAGACACAGAAAACACGCCATTCATTTTTCAGTTGCTGGAAGCTGGTTCTGACGATGTCACTCTGACTTTGGATAGCAAGGTTGCACTCCACTCCACTGCTGGCAATTATCATATTAAGCACTCTGCCGAGGAACACTTCATATGCAGAGTGGAAGGAATTAAAGAAGACCAGCTTTTTTTAAAAAAAAAAGATCCTTCTGAAAGGCTACCATTTAGCAATCGAAACATTTCTCGGGGGTCAGTGTAGGCCCCTCACGATGACTAAATGCTCAAGTGCAATTTCAAGCCATTAGTCATCGTTTTAAACAAGTATTGGAGGAGATGTCTACAAGATGAGGCACTGAAGCAAGTATCCAGAGATCCAGGTTCTATTCCCATCTCTATCACCTACTTCCCACTAAGCATCTCTGAGACTCAGTTTCCCTATCTGTAAAATAGTGCCACTCTCCTTCCCTATGCCTACTGTCTCTATTGAGGCTGCACGCTCTGTGAGACAGGGACTGTCTCGCTGTGTGAACATTCAGTTGGGAGAGAGGAAGTACTGTCTACTGAAACTCAGAGGACCTGGGTTCTATTCCCTACTCTGCCACTGGTCTGGTGGGAGACCTTGCCCGAGTTCTGTGCCTCAGTTTCCCCATCCATAAAATGGGGATATGAGTGCTATACAAGAGCTAGGTATTATTAATCATCATTACAGTGCCTAGCACAATGGGCCCCTGATCACATCTGAGGCCTCTACGTGCTACCGTGCAAGCATCCTGTTGTGCTAGGAAGTTCAGGAGGCAAATTCGCTTGGATGATTCCTAGTACTTGGTGATTTTGGGTCAGGCCAGGCATACCCCAAGAACTGCCTGTCATGATATCTGGGGACTTCTGCTTCCAGCTGAAAGCAGAAAAAGAAGGGTGTTTTCAATGCCATTTGACAAGATGTTTTCTGATCTCAGTTTGTGTTTCTCTTCCATTAGAAATCAAGGCAAACAGTTCACTGCGGCTCTAATTATCCCAAATAAAAGGACAAATGAAAAGTAAATTACCCACCTCATGTAGGTTTGTGGTGTGGCTTTTTCCCCACTCCATTAAATTTTATTTTAGTTGCTTTTTAAGTAGTGGAAAAACCTTACTTGTAACTAAGCTGGGGAAAACATCGCTATGCTGTTTAATATCCTGACTTGTTGAATAGATTTAGGATTGTTTGCAGCGTGAGGCCATTATCGTTATACAAAATCCGATTACAAGGAGTATATCAGATTGTTAATGGCTGCGAACAAGCACCGCACGATCTATACACAATGACGAACTGCATTAAAGAGGATGAACATGCTAGCTGCATTTCATTTACGCTGACTGCAAGAACCAGTTAAGCTCCTCTATGGAATAAGACAGCTAGAAAAAAGAAGAAGCCACCATCCAAAGCACTGCACGGGAAGACCTGAGCCTCAGGGGGAATAAGAGGGGTTCCCTGGACTGACTGCAAAAGCAAGGGCTGGGGCATCTTTTGGTTGGAGCTGTGTGTCTGTGTAGGTGAAAGCAGCCAGCCATAAACCTAGAGGAAATTGAAAAGGAGTCATAAGTGTGGCCCTAGAGGAAACAGAGACCAAGCTCCTTGGGGCACGGGAGTGGCTGGAAAGCAGGCTTGGATTTTTGGACAGGGAGCCTGCCTGCTGTTTGTTCCTATTGTATTCTGGAAAATAGGACTTGGCATACATGCTTTGTAAGTAAACAGGATTGCACCAAAGAAATACCTGCCTCAATTTCTCCTCCTAACGGAAACAACATGGCAAGGTTCCAAATATTGGCTAGATGCTCAGGTCACAGGGAAACATGAACAAACAGGGGAAATAAGAGTAAACCTTCTTATACTTCAGAAATCTAAGCAACAGGGACCTGAATCTGTTGCTCATCTCCCAAAGGAAGGAGGGCCTTGTGGTTAAAGCACTGGACTGGGACTCAGGAGATCCTGGTTAAATCCATTCCTGGATATGAAACAAACCTAGGGTGAGGAGATCACTTCATCTCTAGTGGGGGTATAATACTCTTCAGCTACCCAGAGTCTGTGTTGTGTATTTAAAAATTGTGTTTTCTTTGGGGGTGAAGACTGTCTCTTGCTACATATCTGTACAGCACCTCGCGCTGGGAACCCCTGATCTTAATTAGAGCCTCTTGGTGCTATGATAACTGTGGAATCAAAGAAATAAGCATTACATTTATTAATAGAATTCTTGGTCTGAAACTGGTCATAGAAGGCCTGGCCTGAAGTTGTAGCCTGAAACTGAAATAGAAGGCCCAGGCTAAGCCATTAACAGAATGCCTCAACTGAAATTAGGATAAAGATGTTAAAACCCCACAAGAGGTCTCTGAACCACACCCGAGAGGCAAGTCTCTGTTATGAGCCTTAAGCCTTATTGAAGTCTGAACAGACTTCAACTGTTTTGATAAGTACCAGTACCTGCCCCCCTTTGTCTTACCGGCCCCATAGAAACTCACTCCATACAAATTAGCATTTGAACAGGTATTGTGTCACCACCCATCTTCAGGAGTTAACCAGGGTCCCTGAAAACCTGATTGTATAATCAAGTGACTCATTGGGCGTCTGGTGTGCCCCACTGGTGTGCCCCACTGGTGACTGTGAGGGCGTCTGGTGTGCCCCACTGTGCATTGTGATTGTCTTTCTGTTAAGTATAAACTGTTAATCAAATTCCACTATACGATCAACATGTAAATGAACTTAAGTAACCCCTATATAAGTCTTTTGTATCTGGTAGCCAGGTGAAGTACATTTGCCCAGCATCCTGACATGCTGCTTGACTTCCCTATAGCCACCTGGGTTTTCCCAATGGCTATAGTATTCCCCATAGCTATGGTTATGTGACTGTGTGTGTGTCACAATTAACGCTGCACCCGATCCAACTCTAAAATGTAGCAGTGTGATTCTTTTCCACGACATAACCAACCATTATTGATGAAGCTAAGATTGAAGGCTCCTGTAGAACACATCTGTCCCTCCAGCTCCACTCCACCTACAGACCTGGATCCCCACAGGGGGCTTTCTGTAGGGTTGAGAGGGGTTCATGTTATGGAGAAATCAGTCTCCACTTCTGCACCTTCTCCAAACAAATCCAGGCTCTCTCTGCATTCTACCCGTGGAACAGGAGGTAGGATCAGCGTTGTTCTTGGGTCCAACCCTGTAGCACCTTTCAAAATGGAGAATTTTTGGTTCTGCAGCTACACCCCACGTGCTGATGCAGGAGTGACAGCTGCATCCAGCTTGGCTGAACGGTTAGAAATGGCACTCCTGGCAGCATCCCTTTCCATGGAGATTCAAAATTCTCTTTCCAAAGAGAAGAGTAACTGATCTCACTCCCTCCTTTTTCCCTATAGGCAGCTTTTCTCCAAGATGTCTCAGTTTAAGATACACACAGCAAGCTGTAGTTCTCCACACTCATTAGGACTATACTCCCTTTTTGTGAATAGATTAATTAAATTAACATCAATCTCACTTGGACTAAAGACACTATGTTGTACTACCAGCATCTCCCCACTGGCTAATTAGAGTGCTGCACTAGTGGACTGTCTGAATGAAGGGCAAATTCATTGCTCCTTAGCCAAGGAGATGGTGGCTTACCAGTGGGGTCTGAGAGTGGGATGCTTACCTAAAAAAGTAGCTATAAAAATATTATTGACTGATGACTATTAGATTACACGGCATGCACACAGAGAAATTAGATCTAAACAGATGCTCTTGCAGGAAGTTTACAAAGTAACAACTCTTTTTTAGAATCCAAAACGATAACATACAAGAACTCAAAACCAGAAAACAGAATGCTCCCTAAAACAAATGAGACACAACCCACCCAGTCTTGCTTGAAGCTTGCTCATCCCAGACTGACGGATTAGAGAAGTGACCAAAGAGTCTCCTAGCCTGAAAGCCTGACTAGGAATGCCCCACCCCTACTCCTCACCCCCCTACACACACACACACTTAAAGTAGTCACTTGTAATTCCAGCATAGTCCTCAGTATGCCACAATGGATACTTGCCATAGGTTAGTTCCTAGCCGAGAGGCATGCACATCACACCATGTTCGTAATCCCTTTGTTAGCACTCTCAGCAGAGTAGCAAAGGATTGCATTCAAGTGCTCTCTACTCCACTCCTTAATGAAAAGAGCCCTCCATGGAGTCAGAGCCATACTGTAGAAACAGCATGCATATGAATGCGTGCATTGGAGGAGGCAGGAATCAGAGTTGGAAGGGACCTCAGGAGGTCATCTAGTCCAACTCCCTGCTCAAAGCAGGACTAACCTCAGCAAGCAGGACACTCGCAAGGCTGATGCCACTGATGTACTACTTCTGTGGTAGACAGAGATCTGGAGGCTTCAATTCCATCAATCTTCTCCCTTCCATTGCCACTAAATTCATCACAATTAAGCAGACCCACAGTGACGGGGAAAAGTTTGCTGTCGAGAAGGGATATGGGCAGTTCTAGTCACCCACATAAGCACAAAGGATTATGGAATGAAATTGAAAGAGCACATTTATAAAAGTGATTGTTCCATCCAATGCAGGATTAGCCTGTGGAATCCATTGCCACAAGACATGGAGGCCAGGAAGATAAACCACTTATATGAATAAAAACATCCCGAGTTTGACACTTTGGGGGTGGGGGGGTTTAAGTTCAAATAAATAAAAAATTCTCATGTTTAGAGCATGAGCCACTCTCTAGTGAGGGGCAAGAGGAAGCTTCCCTTGGGAGAGGGTTATTCCCTAATTGCTGCTACAGGGTTTCTTGCAGCTTCCTTTAAAGCAGGCAGCACCAGCCCCTGAAGAGACATGATCCTGTATTGTATGAACTCCCATCTGGGCTGTTCTGAAAATTCTTATCACCAAACCACATTTGTAGACTGATGGCACCAGAAGCAAGTTTTGCTACTCATGCCACTAGACAGTGCTAAAAAACACCAAACCTTTTCACAAATATAAAAATACCAATGCAGCAAATACTCTGCCATCGCATCAATCATTCTCAGAAATTCCTTTGGCTTTACATTTCAATTCATTGAGGGGCTCTTTTGAAACTCGAATATGTGATTTGGATGTGTTACTATTGAAATCACCTTCCATTAGACTTGCAGAGTAAGTCACCCTGCACATTCTATATAGGCACCTTTTGCTATTTGCCTCATTCTTCCTGCCACCCTGCTGTTTTAATGGCTAAATATTCCACAACGTGTTAGGTTTGTGTAATGAGTTGCACAACAAACATTGCTTTGGGATATTGATTCACTTGCTTATGTTTTATTGTTCTTGTCATCAGTTGCAGAAAACAGATATTGCAGATTACTTCTGAGCCAATGGGACAGGCTAGTTCTCCTGACTCTGACAGCTGCTATGGGCAAGCATGACTTAGCCTGCAGAGCTGTATGTAAGATCAGGGCCTAAAGTGCTAAATTTACTCTGGTTTCTCTCCATGTGGTTCAAACCTGTCCAAAACCATCTCCCTGCTGCTTGTGAAAAGTAGCATCACAGTACAGGAAGTGGACAAAGATCTCCTACACCCCACGTCTGTCTATGGTGTGAGCCTACTGAAGTGGAGCCTACTGGTGGAGATACACCAAG
The DNA here is from genome assembly GCF_026122565.2 of Emydura macquarii macquarii. NCBI lineage: Eukaryota > Metazoa > Chordata > Testudines > Chelidae > Emydura > Emydura macquarii. The sequence continues at coordinate 224,906 of NW_027133415.1, forward strand.
GAAGAATCTAGCCCAAGCAACCCAGGAGATGACACTCGACATCTGATCTAGGAGTAAAGGGTCGTTCATTCTGCACATGGGGCTCACTCCTACTATCAACTCTCACTGGTTTTAATGGGACTAGATGGTACACAGCATCTCACAGGACTGGGTCCATGAGGTGACCACAGCTGTTCTGTCAATAGGACAACTTATTTGGACATTGTCCCATTTATCCTTCCCTGCCCATTTTTCCCCTACTCCTTGGGCAGCCTATAATAATTAAAATTTAAAAAAATCTTCCCCTCCAGTAGGTATTTCCTTCTCTTGCTCCTTTTAGAGAGGCTCCCCAACCAGAATCCCACTTGGGAATTGCAACACCTTGCAGCCCTTTCCCTAGGCTTGGATCCAGATGTGAACTGCACAACTGGTCTCTAACGGTATTAATGAGGGAAAAAGAATCTGGAAAAAGAACCAGGAATCTGGTGCACGCACACACAAACTTTGGAACTAGATCTGAACTTTGCAACCAGGGCTTCTCTTTCAAGAGCATGCCATGCACACCAGTGAGTTTGGGGAAGGGAGGATGGCAACATGGGGCTCTGGAGGAAGAACAGAGTTCTCACTTGGATCAGAATCTGGGAGGGAGTTTTGGCTTATGGGGCCACATAAACTGGATCCAGGGAGGGTTTGGATCAAGGTTCTATTTATCTGAACCTCACAAGTTCAGAGGGAAGGGGGCTGGCTGGACAAATAACTTTAGCATGGGGAATTCTCTCTACAATCCTATATCACGCGGTCCTCTTAGTTGTCAGGATCTTTCTGTAGAGGAAAAAAAACCCAACCACTTTCCCTTACTGTAGTTCTACTTGTTACAGTATATTAACACAGAACCCTATTTTGCCCCTATTGAAGTCATGGGGCAGAATTCCCCGAGTTCAATAGCAAAAAGGGTTGGGAGCATTGGCATAGCTACCCCAGGAGATTTAATGTGTTATGCCAACCGGTCAGCTAGCAAAGTTAGTTATGTTGCAAAATAATTTTCATGTGCTCTAGAGAGCAAAGGTTCAGAACAGTTTTGCTGTAACCAAGCATTAAAAAGGAGTTTGCAAAACTCATTAACAATCTTCGCTAATTATGGCTTGGTTAATACAAAAGCATGACTGGAAAAAAAACATAACAGCAAATTGAATTCTCTGTCAAAGTAATTAGGGACATTGCAGAAAAATTAGACTGAAAATGCAGCGAGGAGCTCAGAGGAATGAGCAACGAGTTTCATAGTTTAGCATTGCACTCAACAAGAACTGTTTCTGACGGGAGCTGGTGGTGCAGATATATTGAGATAGATGCAGATCTGTGAGGAATTTCTCCAGATTAATGGGCAGTGGCTCAGAGGTTGTTACTGAAAAGATGAAGGTCTGTGACAGAGCTGGTTTGAATCCCCAGATCTTCCAAGCCCCAATCCAATGAGTCCAATTAGACCATGAGTATTCCCTCTTAGTTCCCCAGTTGCTAGCTAAGAAAACCACGAAAGACCACCACTCCATTCACTTGTTATCCAAGAACTCCCTCAGTAACTTTAGTTCTAGCGTGGACAACTTTGTGGTAGATTTTGCTTGATGAGACTTGACCAGCAATCATACCATTAAATCCAAGTGGAAGAACGAGTCACCTGACTCAGCCAAGGGAACTCACTCAAGCTTTCCCAGCAGGATCAGCTATGTGCAGGGAAGGCAAACCCTGTTACATACAGGCACACACATGAGAATTCTAGTGCTTCTAATCAAGTCGGAAATAGAGAGAGAAAAAAGTGGGACGGTCCAGTGCTTTGAGTGTTAGCGTAGGACACGGGGTCAATTTGCTGCTCTGCCACAAACTTCCTGTGTGACCTTGGGCATGTCACCTAGTCACTTTGTGCCTCACTTAGTCATCTGTGAAACAGGGATAATGGTACATCCCTACCTCAAACAGGTGTTGTGGGAAAAATGCATTAAAGATTGTGAGGTGCCCAGGAACAATGGGTCAGGTAAGTACCCTAAAAATGGCTCAGAAGGCAGGATTTACCATTCTGGTACAGTCAAAGTGAAGAGGCACATGTAACCAAGTGGATTTCAAAGTGACCCAATTAAGCAAAATTGATTGATGTGCATCTCCATTAGGGTCCACACTGGTATAGTTACCATGCATGACACGCATGTTTCATGGGATCAGAGCAACAATCTTAAGGTGTGTGGTTTGCAAGAGACCCCTGGGCTTGATACTGCAACACACTGAGCCGTATTCAACTCCGTCTGCCAGAGATGCGGGCACCTGGCACCTTAGGGTTTCTATCACCTTATGGAATCCAATTATGTGGCTTTATTGTCATATGAAGTAGAAAATGCCTTTTCAAACAGCAGGAAATTAGTCTCAGGGGATGTATTTAAGCATACAACAGCTTTATAAGCACAACTAATTAGCGATTGTAAATGAATTATAGGACTTCTTAATTAATTATTTCACTTTAGCTGTCACAGTCCGAAGTTGGTCCTTACATGAAATGGGATATTATGTATTCTCATGGGCCAACTAGTTTATCATGTGTATGAGCTGGCAATTATGAGCTATTTCCCCACTGCTGGATGGAATCAGAACTACTTGAGGGTATGCCATAGTCCCTCTAGTGCAAGAGGCTAGTGGAGATTCTCCTTTAGCTCAAGGGGCAGGTGTGTACAGTTGGAGCAGCAAGATCCAAGTTCTACCCTCACTGTTGCCATAAAATTTCAAGTAGCCATGGTGTGCAGTACAGGCATGTCCCCCATAGTTACAGAGGAGTATATGGCATATCTTTAGCCAAGTCTAATAGTTACCAGACAGCATGGCAAAGGAAGCACCATGTGTACAGCTCAGAAGATCTGTCGATTATATAGCCCTCTTCTCAGCAGCCAAGTTTTAAAAAAGCAACAGCTTCACACTGCATTTTTATTGATAAAATCTTAGAAGTGCTCTGTAAAACTCAAGCCTCTGAGCAAGTGAATGGAGGCTGGTTCGTTGTCAGCTCCTGAAACCAGACCCTTTGTTACTCACAGCAAAACATCCTGCATTTGTTCAACTCTAGTCTGAAGCCACAAAAAAAGGGTTCTGATTTTCTTTTTAAAGTGTGCGGTTATTTGAAGTACAGATCAAAAACACTGCAAGAAAAAAGTGTACAAAACTAAAGGATCATTAAGGTTGGGATTGCTATTGCACAGAAATTAGTTGTTCCAACATTTCTGGTTTCCAAAGTGAACAAAACCTATCATTTTTATCACTCACACACACACACACACACACACACCAAATACATTAAGATATAATAAGACTTGGAAGGATTTGATTTTTGTTGCTAAGTGTCGATGAACGTTTATTCCTCCACACGCACAAACAAATGAAAACCTTTCCATCAATAATAATCAACATTTACAGAGACAAGAAAAATGCTGCTTGAGAATTTAGAGTTTGAGTTAAGGGTATTTACTTTGTATGTTTTGACCTGTGAGGTTGACAAAGTGTGTTTGAACAACAAACCTTCAACTTTTTGAATCTCAGGGTCTACTGTCATTCAATTATTTTCAGACTTAGTTTTCTACCCCCTCAATTTCCCACAATGTGAAAGTTTAAAATGGATTTAAAAAGTGTTTAAAACCTGTAATTGTGCACAAATTATTTTTTTAAAACAAAGACAAATGCTCAACACTGATATCCTTTAAAAGCATTACAAAAAAAAATCAAGTTCTCCCAAGCCTAGATATAAATAATTAATACTACCCAGCTCTTATAATGCTTATCAGGAAATCTCAAAGCACAATACAAAAAGAGGTCAGTATCACTCTAGATTTTGCACATTGGGAAACTGAGGCAGTGAGATGATACAGCTTGCCCAGGGTCACACAAACAGAGCTGGGAATAGAACGCAGGTCTCCTGAGTCTATTCACTACACCACGACACCTCAGTTTTGGAATCTGATCCCTGCTTATACATGGAACCACACTGACTTCAGTAGGATTATGCATCACCCTGCACACGTCAATCATGTTGTACGGTTTGGGTCAAATTGGTGAGATTTATCATAAATGCAACTGTTGTCTGACTCAAGAACTTTATCCCAAACTTTGGACCACCTCACCTGTACTCTGCCCACCATTTTGTCCCTGCCAGGACTACTTTTAACATCTTAGATGTAAGCAACTTCAAAGCAGATGTTACTAAAACATTTAAACATCCCATGTTTCCTTCCTTCCCCCCCCCCCACACCAAATGTAGAATTGCTCTTCACAAATTAACACAGTAGAAGGTCAATATTTGATCCTGGATCAGTGACCATTTAAGGTTCTATACCATGCACCCCAACCAGGCTGGAAACAGGAGTTTTTATTTCATTCAAAAATTAGAAGTCCCCTTTATAAAAGGTATAATGTCTACAGATATCACAGACAGTGTAAAAACCTAAACAGACAGATAATGGCCAGAGTAAATCATGAGATACTACAGCTGTGTGGTGGATGAAAATTCCATTTAAAAAAAGATTTTGAAGTCTGGCTTTGCTCTGCATTGGAACTAAACTCAAATTTCAGAATTCCCTTTGAAAGAAAATTAAAGAAAAATTGTTTTGGGGGGGTCAATTGAAATCTTGAATTTCAACAAAATCAAAATATTTTTGTATTCTAATATAAAATAAAAAATTCAAACAGAAAAGCTTCTGAATGAAATTTTTTTTTTTTAAATGTTGAAACGGGACTTGAACATTGGAAGAAAGCCAGGGGGAAGTGTTCAGGCAAAAACAAAATTCCAGTGAAATGGACCTAATTTTGCGAGGCGTTTTGATTTCAACAGATCATCTTTTTGTTGTGTTCACACAGCACCTGGCACAACTGGGTCCTGCTCTGTGACAAGGGACCCGAGGCATCGCAGGAATGGCAACACAAAAACAATGTTCTGAGAGAATATGGTTCAGCTGAAATTTCTCCAACCAGCTGCAGGAGAGACTATTTTGGATTTTAAGAGTCACCATTTTTCAGTTTGCTCTTCCTTTGAGCTCGCTTTACAGATAATAATTTCATAGCAGCTCTGTGAGGCAAGGGAGTGTTGTTACATGCATTTTGCAGATGCTGAAAGCCAAACATAGAACGGTTAGGTGACTTGCCCATGAAAGGGGCCGAACTTCAACTACTGGAAGAGTTTTGACTCCCCCAACCTGCAGATCTAGCCAGCCCGCACCCACTCCCAGCTCTTCAGACTTCTGGCTTTGGATCAATATAGAAGATATGGCTGTTGTTCTCTTTGCCATAGAGTTTAAGCCCAGAAGAGACCACCAATTCATCTAGTCTGACCGCCTGCGTACCACCACCACAAACTAAACCAACCACCACAACAAGACCAAGGTATTACAGCCCCTGGAAGATTAGACTATTAATTACCACAGGAAAAGAATAGGAGGGATGGACCCGCATAGTGGCCAGGAAATTAACAACTAGGAGTTGCAACAGTATAGCGTTTAGGGCTGAAATTGTCAGACCTGGATACCTAAAGTTAGCCTCTTAAAATCCCCAGTTTGGCTGCTAAATCATAAATTGGCTGATCTGCAGAGGTCCTGGGTACCCAGAATATCCATTAAAGGTCTGCAGGAGCTCAGGATCTTTGAAACATTAGGTCACCGAGATAATAGCCTCAATAGGGATTTAGACCACCAACTTTTGGCACCTTGAGTAAAATGTTCAGCGGTGCTTAACACGCACTGACTTAGGAGCCCAGAAACACTTGAGGGCTTCTGAAAATTTTACCCCTTGGACCTACATTTCAGAGGTGCACCGCATCCCCAATTCCCACTGACTGTAAAGGAAATGCCTCTAGAAATAGCATTCCTGGATTTGCAAGCATTGGCCCGATGTTTTTAAGCCACCTCAAACCTCAGACTCAAATTAAAAAGCAACTCGGCACCGATTTCTTTCGTACAGCGCTATCCTTGAAGAGCAACGGAGTCCCAGAGGCAGATTCCTGGAATCAGAAGTTATTGCCTGTACAGTTCAGTTCCTTTCCTTTCATGTGGGCTGGAAGCGAAAGGCTGCGTCAGAACCACCGTGCTCATTTCCCTCACTTAAATCATATGGGAATCTCTTGAAATACATCAGGATAAACCACGTCTACAGCATGTCCAGGCATCCAGAGACCAGGCCAGTTCTGGGAAAGGATAAAAAAGGCACAGTCTGATGATGGGGATTCAGAGCCAAACAGTCTGCCTGGGCAGTAGAATTACCATAGGATCCCTCAATGAAATGCTTTATTTTTATAGCAGTTATTCATAGGGCTCTCACCAGGAAAGGTTGGTTAGTTGGTGAACCCTACTGAACCAAGGAGGTTGGGAGAGGAGGGCGTATTATCCAAGTGGTCATGCTTTCTAACTTACTGTACTGCCCATCTTCAGACTGCTGCCCCATACTGAAACCACCAGGCAATTTACATACCCTAGGGAGGTCATGAGCGTATGCTAGCGTAACAAGAGCAGAGCAGCTGCTCCACAGGGCCTCTCTTCGGAGCGCTCTAAAAACAAGGATGGAGAGGGTTGTGTGATGCAAGTTTGCCCCACCCTCTCCTTGGGGAAAGGCATCCGCAGCTGCCTCCTCCTTTCCCAAAGAAAAGGATGGGACAAACGTGCATCATATGATCCTCTCCATCCACATAGAAAGGAATCTTCCCTTTTGTTACTGTTAATAGCGTAAACTCGCCTACCCAGAAGAAAGGCAAATGTAATGTAAGACCTAGGCACCTCAGATTTCTTCACAAGTTCTTTCATACCCAAATACTCTCGCTGGCCTACCCTGCCATCAGAGAAGCTAGGAGATAAAGGAGACCACACTTAGTTATGCATCTTCCCCTTGATGTATTAGTCTGGGGATAAATCCTGAACTGGGCTGGCTGCCAAGAGGTGCTGAGCATCCACTATTCCCACAAAGTCAAGTCTGGAATGGACGTTTTCCTCCACTGAAGCGAAGGGGAGATTTGCACTGGGTATTTTGACCTTTCAGCTCCTCGGTCTATTAGCCTGACAGGTGCGGACTGGCACACTAGCCTCAAGATTATAGCGACGGACAGACCATGAAAGCTACAGCATGCCTAGACCTTAAATTCCTTGGAGTAAGGATTGGCTCTGATGTGTTCATATCGCATCTAGCACTACGGTCCGTAACTAGGCTCTCAGGCAATCAATAATAATATGCAGTGATATAAATAATCACAAATGCTTGCCAAGAACGCCTCCCACCTGGCAGGTTTAATTGGAGAGGCAATCTTTCCCTTGTCTCCAAATGCCAGGCCCCTTAGCTGAGGAGGCAGCTGTAATGCAGAAAACACCATTGCCTCTTGTGAGCAATGCAAGTCTCAGTTGGAATGAAAATGGCTTTCTTCTCTATCCAAAAAGCCACGGAGTCTGTACTCTTCCCTTTGACATCAATGCAAAGCTCCCACTGACACCGATGGAAGGAGGACTGGCATGACGTATGGACACGTCTCCTGTCCTGGAAGGAGCTGACTTGTCACCACAACAGGAGCAGTGGACTCTTTCAATCTCTTGCACGATATCTTGTACCAAAGCACTTTCCCTGGCTCTGGGCTCCTTGCCCGCACCACAGTACAGCCCACCCATTGATGGGCCCCGGGTGTTTTAGGTCCCGGTAATTTTCACTCATCTGCTTCTTCGAGGACTTTACTGTAGCTATAGTTGAGCAGACTGTCCTGTGCCCATTGTACAAGTGACCGATAGGCTATTGCATTTCTTTTTATATTTGATTTTGTGACCGTTTTAAAGAGGATTTTGCATTGAGATAGCATAAAAATGAACTGAAAAATGGGATAAAGAGGCAGAGGGAAAGTGTCACATAGAAACAGTCTATTGTAGTCAAGCCCAGCAAAGGGACCGTGTGTATAAATATTATGGAATACCCTTCAACTTTGAGGTACAAGGAACAATTTAGAACTTTTTATCCTTATTTTCAGAGGAAAAAAGGAGGCTCCTCTGTTATAAATCATAATTTGACCCTAATTAGGTATTATGGCAACGCTGAAAGGTCCCAGCTGAAACTGGGGACCCATTGTACTAAGTGCTGTACAAAGACAGCCCCTGCCCCATAGCGCTTACTATTATGCCCTTTAACAGATTGAGACACAAAAGGGCCTGAAGGAGACCAGACAGTCCACTATAGGCAATGAACTTCAAGGCGTTCTGAAAAGTTGAATTCCTGCTTCTTCGAGTGCATTTCACTGTTCCAATGTTTGTAAGATGTTTAAACCCTGGAAAACCTCCAGAGACCAGAAGGACGACTTCTTTCAAACAAGGAGTTCCTAATGAGCCACAGAACAGACCTGCTGATTAACAGAACAATCGTGTGTGGGCAGGGCCCTGTATTACTGTGCAGTCATCCAGCTACGCTTCAGAAAGGCAGCAAAGTCTGCTACAATCATGACGTGGAATTTTTAATTCCAAAAGTGATCTGGCAAAGTTTACACATAGGAGAATAAAAAAAAATAGTTTCAATTCATTTTGCTTGTGTTCTTAAGCTTTGATGTAATTTTGTGTGCGCGCAAAAAAATAGAGCCAGATTATTGTACAGTAGCAAGTGAAGCAATAAATGATTCTGTCACTTTATTGCTGGCAGAGCAGTTTATAGTCCATTAACATTTCATGCTCAAAATCCCTTTGATTGAACAATCAATAGCAAGGGTTGAAGTTACAGATCAAGAATTGAAAGGTACATAGAAAAAAAAGAGGATAGCATTTACCTGGGAAAGCGGGCGGGGGGAGTAGGTCACCAGGAAAAAGTTTAGCTGCTAAAGGATGGGCCTTTTGAATGAACGATGTGTTATTTCATTGGAAATCTATCAATCACTTACTGGTTGCTATAGGTAAACTTGCATAATTTATCTAAGAGTACATCGCGTACATCAGCTGAACATAAAGCATTCTCTGGGAACATAAAAGTTACATATTGGCTCAGCCCAATGGTCTTTCTAGTTTGTTATATGGCTAGTTCAGAAGAAGATGCAAAGAACTCTATATAGACTAGATTTCCCACAGATTAGCATTCAAATTGCACTGTGAGTAAGCAGTTGGTTTATCCCTGTAAGAACGAAGGTTTAGAATCCTGATTTATTTTATTATACATACATAATACCTCAGGCTGGGATTTCCAGACAAGACTAAGGGAATTAGGCATCAAAAGCCCATTATAATTAATTGGGAGTTGGGCGCCTGACCTCCCTAGACAATCCCAGATTACATGACTCTACATTAATAATTTAGCCAGAGAAAGGCTTCACACGAACGTTTTAAAAGGAGCAGGCCAGCTCACTTACTGTAGCATACAGGAATCGGAGAATATCCGTTTGGATAACTTGAGAGCCCTCTAGTGGCTTATGTTTCAGAAGTCACCAGTACTGTGCCAGAGCAACAGTGAGTTTAGCTAGGCCCTGCATGTTATGTGCATAGGAAACATGGTTATTTGGATCCCCACCATATCCATGTGGTTCCTACATGTTACGCAATGAGCAAGAGACATAGCAATTGCCATTTATTATACCAAGGGGAAGCATTCTTTATAGTTATAAATGAGCAGAGCTGAGCTGGAACGTTCAAAGGTCACACACCACTGCACGGGTCGAGCCAGTGTTATTTAGCCCTTCACAGGCGCTAAAATTCACCCATATTTAGAAGTGCAGTCTTTCCCATCAGCCTGCCCCAACCAGAACAAGAAAGCCCACTTCCAGGGATGAGATAATTCAGTCTTTATGCAACCCGTCCTGAGAGTTCACCCTACTCAAGCAAGCACGTAGGTGCTCTCTTAAATGCTTTCCTGAAAGGGTGCCACTGACAATGCACAGGGTTTTAGTAACACGGGTCCCTGTTCTCAGTGGGCAAGTTTCCCACCAACTCATTTCACTTCGGCTGCTAAGCAGCCGCCAGACGGTGCCCATTTTAAACCATCACCAGCCTTGCCTGGATTCACACCAGCCACGCGGAGGTGAAAGATTCCTATTGCATTACCAGCCCGACACCATCCATTCCCCTGGAAGCAGAACCTTTGATCCAATATTTATTGACCTGTAGAAGACTACAAGAATGTCAGGATGAATTTCCCTGTTGTTAAGAGCTATTACAAGTGATTTAGAATCCAAACAGAGCGTGCCTCAAAAGGTGACAGCTTAGCAACAGCAGAACTGGAACTAGAAACTAGAACCATCTCCCAGGCCAGATCTTTGTCCACGGGAGCATGCTGTCTACCTCTGCTTGGTAGTCAGTGAGACCCAGGCCCCTTGTGGCAGGGTGCATAAGATCTTACAGGGATCTCCTGAGTCAGCTATATGCATAATGGTTGACTGACGTGAGGCTTGTGAGATCTCTACCGAGAGCCAATTGCTCACTGGTTAACAATCATTGTGCAACAAATGTACAGATGATATTTAAGGAGTTATATATCTATACTGAAAATAATGTTCTGGTGATCTGCCTTACTCCACCACCTTAAGCAGGTGACATACTTTGGAAGTGTTCCTTTCAGGCAGGAGGTAACAGATGCCTCTCTCCCTATGCGCCATTTGGATGCTGTGCATTGTATGCCTTACACTGCATAGCTCTTGGCACATGAAGCCAGCAGTGAGATGAGAGATTGTGAAATCTACAAGATGAAACAAACAGGATGGGGCGTCTTTACCTTGGAGCGTAAGGAGACCGTGAATCCTTCACCTACTGGGCAAGCTGACAGCATATCTGTCTCATGCAAGAACGGTCACAGCCAAACCTGGATGTAAAGTGCTGCAAGGATTTTGGGTGAGCCACACTCTACGAGACGTGAGAGCATCTTGTTAACTAAGGCTAGGCTGTAGAAGAGGTATTGTGATTTTATTCCATATGTAACCTTTGGTTCCAATGCTTCCACTCGCTACTACTGGAATCTCCAGGCTTTGTTAAACATATACTTGATTTCACTACGAACTTAGCTAAGGACTGGGAGTGAAGTGAAGAGAAGTGGTGAGCTGAGGTGGAAATGGGAAGTTGGTGGGGGTTGTTTCTTTGAAAGCAGCGAATCAGCAAATACAGTGCGTGTCCAGTGGGCTAGGGGCTGGACACTCAAGTGAGATGATTGGAAGCCTCAAAGGTCGGAGCGTGCCTATCACTAACATATGAAATAACAGTGGTGCTGGAGCCTAAGGGAGAGGGCTTGTGTTGCTCATAGAGTTGGGGAGCTGACCCCCTGCCAGGCACAGACAAGATCTCCTGACACCAAGGGCAGGTGGTAGCGAGGTGCGTCACATCCCTGGGCATACCCAGGAAGCGTCACACAGAGTCCACCACTTCAGCATTGGTTCACTTACCCTTGGCTCGCCAGAAATTAAGATTTCCTTGTGCTCGGGGAATAGGCTTGCTAGAAAGCTTAGCCCCTGTACCGAATGCATTCAGAGACCAAAAGAAGAAATAAGCAGTAGCCCTAAAAAGTAGTAATAGGATGGGTTTAAAATACTACTCTTGGAAATATATCCTCAATTAAAATGATCAGACACAAAAAGCATTTCTCTCATCATCCTGACAGCAGCTGAGTCAGGAATTTATTCAGTTTTTATAATTATTCTTATTAGGAAAAGCTGCTATAGTTTCCATAAAAATATCCTGGTAACTCACTCAAGTGATTAATAAATGATTTACAGTTTCTGCTTTGGAGTCCCATAAAAATCTCCTCTCTGGCTTCCGTAAGTTATTAGCAGTATTACAGTAATGGCTAGAGGCCCCCACCAGGCTCAGGGTGTATAGGCCAGTCCAAAGAGTAGGGAATGGAGACACAGAAAAAGAAAGCCACTCAGTGTCAGTCTGTGGCCCAGCCAGGAATTAAACCCAAGGTTGTCTTGTCCCAGTTGAGTGCCTTAACCACTAGGCCATATCACCTAACCCTGCTTCATTCTCAGAAAGCCTCAACCACTTTAAAACTGAACAAGCCATTTTGTATGTTCCACGGTTAAATAAATGGAACCCCCAGACTCTCTTGGATTTAAGCATATGGGAACCACTGTGTTTGAAACACACGACTGCCTTTAACAAACAGGGCTTCACTTTCAGAAGTGTGGGCGCAAGCAGAGGCTTTTGATCCTGGGAAGACAGCGGCTGGTTTTGGAGCAGCAGGATTCCCGTGTGAGCTCCAGAGATGGCCTTTGCAACAGAGCTTGCAAGAATCCCCATCATTCTGCATTACACTCAGTGGAAACGAGCACAGTACTTATCCCCTCTGCATCGGACAGTACTTAATTCACTGGTTTAAATACACTTTTTTGGTACCAACCTGTATGAAACATCTCCAGGCAAACACCCCAGCACATTTTAGACGTAAATAAAGTTTCCTGAGCCACTGCCATGCTTATTTGTTTGTTTGGCAACTGATCTGAAGGGCAATCAACCTTCAAGCAAGTCACTGTCACCCAATGATGCATTTTCTTAATTTCCAGTTAAACACAGAACATGAATATTTCAGTCCTCCCTAGCAATGTTTAATGGCTGAGAATAATTGAACTTGCTATGTGTTGCTACTTTCATGGCAGGAATAATTTATTTGGCTGTTAAAAGCCATCATAGCGCCTTCACCTAAGCTGGAAGTGTTGATTTGTTTATGGCATCCATTAGAATTTGTACCATAAGGACTTTCTGCTCACAAAGGAACAGGGAGCATTATTTAAGCAACAACCTGGCTGGTAGAGCAACTTCAGTAGCTGGTTTTAGTAACAGAGCTGTATCTAAGGGCATCTACACAGACATAGTTTTGGAATATTTTAGTTATATTGATTTAGATATAAAGTGGTGCAGCTCCTTTGTGAAGGCTCCATTATACTAGTTTAAAGAGGCTTATATCAGGATAGCTTGCACCCTTAAAATTACTGTATGCCATGTCGACCAACTTCTGTAGGTGAGAGACACTTGATTTCAAACTTACACAGATCTGGGCTCTGTGTAAGCTCAGAAGCTCTCACTTACAGAAGTTGGCCCAATAAAAGATAATTACCTCAACCGCCTTGTCTCCCCCTTCAATTATAGCAATGCAAGGACTGTGTGTAGACAAGCCCTAAACTTTTGGTTGAACTGAGTCACCCGGGGCCTGTGTCTTCAGGAGGAAGGTACAAAAGGTTCTGATCTTGCAGTCCTTAATTCGGGCCTGATTCCACCACCCTTGTTCTGGACTGGATACCCAGACAGGATTGCAGACAGAGATGCATGTGTGGAGGCTAAGCATTTCTTTACAGAAGGAAGTCTGTTGACCGACTGATATGAATTCACAAGCAGAGCCTTGGTATTCGGGATATTCTCCAGCTAGTTTAGTTCAGATTGTGGGCTTGGGGGGTCTTATCAGTTTCGAATGCCAAGCTGCTACAGCTTTAGTGCCGTGTAATAAGCTGAACTCTGCTTTCAGATATCCAAGGGGTTACTCCGATATGGCAGGCTAGTTCCAGTCCATGACTAATCTGCCCTGTGGTTAACTGCACTAGTGGATCAAGTTCCTGAACTGGGAGCACACAAAATCAGGTTGGAAGGTCTCATTGATTTAACTTAACCCTCAGGCTCTTTGCGGCTGAAGGTCTCGGCCCAGGGTGATGTCAGGCTTCTTCTGAAGCCTGGTTTTTTTGTTTTTTTGTTCAACAATACACTCTTTCTGAGTACACCAGCATCAGTTCAACCCCACTGAAAGCTCAGCAAAACAAGATCTTAACTTGCAGCCTCGCTCAAGCAATTCTGTGGTCAACCAGCACAGGACAGTAGTTTTGTCCATGTTTTTGACATAATCAGAGCAACTGGGGCACTGGAATATTCCATGTTGTTACTCGCACTGACAGCACCTCAGTGTCCCATTGTACGGGGCACTGCACATGCCAAAGGCAGAGGTTGGCATTTTAAAAAAAAAAGTCAGTAGTTGGCATAATGTATCCCTATACTTAGAATTAAAGGAAAAATGAACTCCCAGGATTCAGGGACAGACAAACACACACCTCTTCCTGCCAAACCTTTGACTACCATACACCCAGACCCCAGATTGTGCACACTAACTCTGTCCTTCCCAGTGAGACGGAGGGGAACTGTTGAATAAGAAATGGGGGCCCAGTTCTGAAGGGGAAACCTTACAGAGCCATTTTGTTTTCATACATGCACCATAAAAAAACCCCCACAACCACACTAGTCAATTTCCATTCTCTGAGCTAGCAAGAAAACAAGAGTCAGGCATTAATCGTTTATGAATGGTTAAGGGAAAATTTCCTGAAAGAGCTGCAGAGGCACCCGCGCGCATGCAGTCTCACGGGCTAACTGACAAATCACCCTCATGCGCATCTGTCTCCTGTCTAGCCACGTTTACAACATTCTGTGCGAATTCAGTTGAGACGTAAGCCTATTTTTATTGCCATTCCAGCCATTAAATTCTAAAGGCAAAAGGCAAATCAGTGTCAAACACTTCCTGCAAGCAGAGGGTGGAGTGAGAGAAATTTACAAACCCTCCCTGTCCCTTAGTTGATAAGGTTTCCTGAATGGTCTTACGGTGTAATGTGCTTTTAGAGCTGTGTGACAGTATAATTAGCACAAATGCAATCAGAGGCAACATGATCCAGTGGATAAAGCACTGGATTAGGACTCAGGAGACCTGGCTCTGCCACTAAAAACAGCTGTGTGACATAGTCACTTCACCACTCTGTATCTGAGTCCCCTCCTGCCCTTGGCCTGTAATGTTTAATTTGGAAGCTCTTGGGAACTATGGGTATGCACAGTGCCTTGCACAATAGAGCCCTGAGACTGGCTGGCATTCCTAGACATTTCTGTAATGCAAAATAGTCATCTCTATCCAGTGAATCCCATGCACTACTGTTTCATTGAACTCAGTAATATTATCTTAGAGCTGAATGTGAGTTGTTTTTTTTTTAAAAAAAGTTAAAATTTACCATCAGAAAGTCTTCTCTCTCTGACTCAGGGTCTACAAAGACAGCTGTGTTGTTCTAGGTAGAAAAATAGATGCTTAGCTGTTAATTGCCAATTCTCTTTTGTATAAGATGCAATTAAGGAGGCAGCAGTCTATGGTGAGGGATACCATCAGACACAACCTCTTGCAAATCAGATTTAATTAAGACGTTGTTTTCAGTCCAGGGTCAGTTTGCTGTATTACTCTTCAGGAAAGGTAGCCAAGAGACCAGCCTCAATCACAATTCAGAGCGCACACACGCCAAAGAAATGAAACAACGTCACCAAAAGGGATCGTTTCATCTTTACAGAAACTAGACGTCAGAGCAGAGGTTTCAATTGCACATGCCCCCGGGGTCCCATGTGCAAGCAGGAGAGAGTAATCACTCTGAACGGACTGTATCACTGCCTGAATACTGAGGTATATGGGCATATTCAGGCAGTTCTAAAGGGGAGGTTTCATAAGAAATAAATGCACCTTCTTGCATTTCCAATGAAAACAGAGCCATGATGTTCAAGATTTTCTCCCCTACAGACCACAGGGAGTTGAAATGGTTCTGCTGTGCCATTTGGACCTTCTGCACTTCCCTTTCCTGATTCCTGAGTCTTTGCTGCCGTTTCCTCAATTCCCTTACCCACCTCTCGCCCCTGCGCCAACCCCCTCAGCCCTGTCAAAACCCACAGCCACTGGGCACCACCCCACTGAGTCTAGCTAGTAGGAGTAAGGGTTGAGAGAATCACCACCATGGTTATTTGTATGAGGTAAAGCCAGGAAGCCTCAACTGAGTTGAGGGCCTCATTGTGCTAGGCGCTGTACATAGACAGTAAGCTTGTTGGGGACAGTGACGGTCTCTTGCTAGGTAAGAGACAGGAATGCCCCATTTTGCAAATGAAGAATTGAGGCACTAGGAAATTAAGTGATTTGTCCAAGGTCAGGCCGGGAATGCGGTGGCAGAGCTAAGAATCAAAACAGATCTAATAGTCCAGTGCCTGAACTACAAGACCGTCCATCTCAGACTGGGCATACATCAGGGTGCCACGACAGCCAACAGATAACCTGGGGCGATCCAGTCACATGAACTGGAAACACTGGAGAGGTCTTCAGTGACCACTTCTGTGTATTTGCTTGCTGAAGGTGGCTCATTCCAGCAGGCTTCATTGTAATTTCCTTCCTTTGTCTCTTATCAGGCAGATCACATGCCCTGTAGGAGACAGACTCCAAGCATTTCATGGCTCCCTTAGCAACGATAAGGGGAAGGAAAAAACCCAACAAAACACACCACTATTGTGGCACAAAACCCCAGGGGTTTCCTTAGGTCAACTAAATGACCCTTCTGCCCCATGCATTTTTATTTACTTTCCTATATCACTTGAAATCAGATCAGCTTCTCGCCTGACGGATTGCAAGCGACAAGTCACCGTCACAGCAGGGTGAGATTCATGGATAGGTTACAGCAGAATTTACCTTTGTGGAGATGGAATGCTCTGAAGATGGGAATCATTTCAAAGCCAGATGTAAGAGTCCCAAGAATTAAGATGCCCAAATCCATCCGTTAAATTCAGAGCAGCAGCAGCAGCAGCAATATTTCACCTGTGCCAACAGGATGTGAATCAATACCCACCAACACCCTAGTGAGGTTATTCCATGAGAGTTAAAAAGATGATGGCTTCTAGAGAGGGAATGCTAGGAAAGCATGGGCCAATCTTTGCCAACTCCTTGAGTCACAGAGAGACAACTGCCCTGGAAACAGAGGAAGAAGGTCTCTCCCTCCAAAAGAAATTCACCCCTGTGCAGAGAGCCTTGGCACCATTTACTTTGCACTTCAGCAGTGACATAGCCTTGTTTTGATCTTCTCTACCGGGGGGTGAATTTCACTGTGTAGATGCAAAGGTACTTCTCAGAGTTAAATTCAACCCTGGTGTAAACAGGTGCAACTCTACTGATATTGGTACAGCCACAGCTGAATTCAGCCCTGCAGCTGTTATGTTCTGTTGGTTATAGAACATCTGGTACACTGTCCTGGGGACACTTCAGTGCAGTGATACTCAAACGGAGGTTCGGGAACTGCAACTGGCTCGTTAACGTCTCCCCTGCCCCTCTTTGTGGCCCAGGATATTAAAACACTGCTTCATTTAATTATTAACCCATGGGGATGCTTTTACTAGGTTAGTAACTTATTGTAGAATGACTTGGCCAGTCATATTTCTCTCTCATATTTCTCATAATTCTCACAGTAAAATGAAACAATGAATTCACACTGCATCTCTTTGGCTAATGCTGATCACTAATTTGGCTCCTGAACCACTTAGCTCCGAGTATCACTGCTGTGTCACTTTCACAGTGTGTGGAGCCTGTTAACACTTCAGAGCATGGACACTGCCATTAGAGCTGACCTTTTCTTTGCGTACCTTGGGCTCACATATAAAAACATTTTAAAAACCCAAACAAGATTGGATTTCTAGGTATTCTAGCAGAGCTCCCAATAAACACAACCAGGCATTCGAGAAAAATGAAACAGCCTTGGCAGATTAGAATAGAGACTGGAATAGCTTCAATCAAGGGTGCCTTGGAGAAATTACGGTTTTTCGAAACAAAAACATTCCAGAGCTGAAACTTCTGTTACATTCGATTGCTTCAAAACTTCACAGCAATTTAGATTTTAAGAGCAAAGCCAGAAAGTCTTGGGGGGTGAGGGGAAGGGAAGCATGGGAAACCTATGCAATATTTAGTAGCCAGGGATGATTGAAAAGGAGATGAGCAACGTCTCATCTTTCAAAGTCATATGGGACTAAACCCTGCAGTCCTAGATCATTAAAAGCTCCCACAGATATTAAAGGACTGCATAATTGAGGCTACAGAGCAAGATTTTCCCCTCTCTGCACATCTCCTGCGAGGGAGGTTGTGGTATCTTCATCTTTGGAGGTTTTTAAGAGCAGTGTAGACAAACTCCTGTCGGGGTAGTCTAGATAATGCTTAGTCTTGACTCCGTGCAGGGGACTGGACTAGATGACCTCTCAAGGTCCCTTCCAGTCCTACATTTATAGGAGTCTGTCACCTCTACATATCCTACCTTCAACCTAAATGGCTTGTTTTCCCCCACATCATATTGCCCTGCAAGCTAATCTCACTAGGAGTCCAGCACCATCCCTAAATATTTTTCTATATAAATGTCTTTCCAGTTACAGTCTCTCATTAACAATCCTAGCTGTAACTGCCAAGGCCAACCAGGGGATTTAGCAAGCTCTGAAAATCTCATCCTTCAGTTCTGCGTGTGTGAGCTGCATTCTCCAAGAGGAGCGGATCTCATTTTCATTTCTTGCTGACATGTTTTTAAACTCTAATTTCTGAAATCTAATCTCAGTTGTGTTTGCTGTAAATCCAGACCAGCTGCATTCACTCTAACAGAACAACAAGAGAGACTCTTGATCCCCACCGAGTTTGTCATCTGTCCTGGCTGTCCGCTCTCATCCATTCACCACCACCACCCCTGCATCTCCAATCACCATTAAAACCAAACAAAACTGCTGCAAGTATTTTAAGGCTTGATTTGCAGAGGTGCTATGATACAGTTCTAGTGGGAGCAGGCACCTTGGCACTTCTTATTGGGGGAAGTGTGTGTGGGGGCAGGGGGGGACAGGACATTGAATCCCAGCAAACTGAACCATTAATGAATGGACAAGGGCATGTATGTTTGATGACTTATGTGCAAGCTGGCGTGTGTACATGCATGTACTCTCCGTCTACATCATTTGGCTTTACAGGATGGTTCATAACTGGTTTGCCCAACACCATTCAGAGGGAGTCTGTTTTGAGCACTTTCAAACGCAACCTTGGGTAAAATATTACAGTAAAGTCATTTATATTGGCAGAAGTCACTGAACTCCCATGGTTTACTTTCTTCGACCGTAAAATAAGGATGCAGCCCATCAATTGATGCCTGTTTGAAACTACACCCAGGCTAAGGAGAAAGACAGTCTATCAGAGACCCTTTAGCAACAGCAAGCAGATGGTTAGCTATGCAGAGCAAGGCAGCTTCTACATCATGACCCAAGGAGACGCTACCACGGAGCGTCCGGAAACATGCGGAGAAGAGAGACAGTAAAAGGGAAAAAAATAAAGTGACTTCACAAAAGCATCAGCTGCAGACCTTCAGTGTCCATTGGAGCACTAGTGGTAGGTGGAACACTTCGCAAGACAGCTGTAATTCAGCCAGCTGCTATATGGATGGACAATAAAATCACAGGGAAACAGACTGAGGGGTTGGTACAAGGAAAAAGAAAAAAAACCCAGAAACTTAATTAAAAAGCCAACTGATTGTAAGCAGTCCCAGTAAATGAGAAAAGCAGATGCCCTTAGGTTACTTAGCAATGTATTCATTAGCCATGAAAGGAAATAAATTTGTTACAGCTGTCAATCATTTCCTTCTTGTCACCACCATTAAAAGTTTCTAGACTGGGTACCACAAGGAGTTTGGCTTAGTGTATAGAGTACAGGAGTGAGGGTCAGGAGACCTCAGTTCTATTCCTGGCTTACCCAAGGGTCTGCTGGGTGACCCTGGAGTGTCTCTGTCCCTCAGTTTCCCTATATGTAAAAACCAGGGATAATACACTCAAGTGCTTTCGAGTTCCACTGATAATACATAGCTTGTCTCCTTTACTCCTGGCTATTGGAATAATTCTAGATAGCTAAATTGCCTGTGTAATTGAATTACTACATTTTGCGTAGCTAGGGGATGGATGCCTCTGTTTTCTGCACCTTTCTATTTCTAATGTCTCTGCAGAGGCAGAGTTAACAGCCTATCTGACCAGAGAGAAACAAACCATGCTTTCTCTGGAGAGACCTACTTTCGTTCAGTCTTACTATCTTTAAGCTAAGAGAAAAGTTAGTC
The DNA here is from genome assembly GCF_026122565.2 of Emydura macquarii macquarii. Lineage (NCBI taxonomy): Eukaryota > Metazoa > Chordata > Testudines > Chelidae > Emydura > Emydura macquarii. The sequence continues at coordinate 244,758 of NW_027133415.1, forward strand.
CAAACTAACAAAGCATGTTTTGCTCTGTGTGCATAGAAAAAGTTAAAGGAAAAATGGAGAGATTGGAAAGGTTTACAGAGATATCTAGGCTTCCTTGGTCCTGCCTCAGTGCAAGGGGCAGGGCTGGACTTCTCAAGGTCCCTTCCAGCGCTGCATTTGTAGGATTCTATCAAATTAGGTTTTCCCTTTTAAATTCTTGTTCTACTTCCAAAAGTGCAGATTACTTAAAAAGGGAAATATTTGAGGAAACGAGATTTTACAGCATGTTGGGTATTGTTAGTATACTAGAATCCTGATTTTATGAACACCAGTCTTACAAACTACCAGTTATACAAGCCATTTTTCCCGCAACCGGGAGCGAGAGGGCAAGTCAGGGAAAACAATAATTAAAGTGATGTTGAGGAGGAACAAGTCCTCTTTCCTTCACATTTCTCATGCACTGAAGGGATCAGAAATCGCTTTGCAGCAGTTTGAAGAACAAGCAGCAAAGCAAAGCAGTGCACCACCCTGCCATTTATGCACTGTGCCTTCTGTAGTTTTGATATGTCCAATTTTATGAATTTTGATTTTATGAACTCCCCAATCAGTTCATAAAATAGGAGTTATGCTGTAATTCTTTTGGGCTAACAAGCACATAGACACTGTATAAACCAAAAATAGAGACCGATCCTGCCCCAGAGAACTTAAGGTACCTCTACACGGCAATTAAACACCGGCAGCTAGCCCAGGTCAGCTGACCGGGGCTCAGGCAACGGGGCTGTTAAATTACTTTGTAGATCAGTGGTTCTCAACCTTTTCAGGCTACCGTAGAGGAGGCTGATTTGTCTTGCGTAGCTCAAGTTTCACCTCACTTAAAAACTACTTGCTTACAAAAATTAGACCTAAAAATACAAGAGTGTCACAGCCCATTATTACTGAAAAATGGCTTACTTTCTCATTTTTACTATACACTCACAAAATAAATTGCGACCTCCCCCCAGGTTGAGAAACACTGATATATTTATACGGCTCTATATAACGTGTCATTGTCTATATGAAATTTTAGTTTGTATGGACTTCGCTAGTCCTTTTCATATAGCCTGTCTTAAAACTAGGCAAATATCCAGGGGAGTTGCGTACCCCCCAGAAGTTCTCTGTGTACCACAAGGGAAATGTGTACCCCTGGTTGAGAACCACTGGTGTAGATGTTCAGGTTCATACTGGAGTCTGGGCTCCAAGACCCTGCCCTCTTGCATATCCTTATAGTCTAAGGGCTGCTTCAGAAAGTGATTTAATTAAATCAGTGCAACCTGCCTTGTGTGGAAGGTCTTAAAACAATGTTAAACTAGTTTTAATACAGTTGAGCTTTAAGGCTATACCTTCACCTCCCATACATTCACCCCTTAAAGGTAGAAATTTAAATCAATATGGTTCGACCACTGCAACAACCTGATGCTGACACATTCTTGTCTAAGAAGGCTTTCTCCCGCCACTCCCCCCACCGTCCGCCAGCTAATGTCACTTAGGAAGGGGTTAAGGTATTCCAAAAGCCATTCATAGAATCATAGAAGCACGTGACTGGAAAGGATTGATAGGTCATGCAGTCCAGTCCCCCGACAGCTTTTGGCTAACCCATTCTTAAAAACTTCCAACCTCCCTGGGTAATTTGTTCCAGCGCTCAATGACCCTGACAGTTGAGACGTTTTTCCTAATGTCTAACTTAAATCCCCCTTGCTGCAATTTAAGCCCATTACTTCTCACCCTATCCTTGGTGGTTGAGGAGAAAAAATTACCCTCTTTATAACAACCTGTTTCATACCTGAAGACTGCTCCCTTGTTCCCCCTCAGTTCTCTCTACTCCAGACTAAATAACCCAATTTTTTCTCTCTTTTCTTGTACATGATTTTTTAATAATTTTTGTTGCTCTTCTCTGGACATTCTCCAGTTTGTCCACATCTTTCCCAAAGCATGGAGCCCAGAACTAGTCACAATACTCCAGTTGAGGCCTCATCAGTGCAGAATAAAGTAGAAGAATAGCACTCCTACTAATATTGCTGCCAAAAAAAAAAGCACACTTCATTCTGGAATGTATTACATTGTTGACTCATTTAGTTTGTGGCCTGCTATAACCCCCCAGATCTTTTTCTGCAGTATTCTTTTCTAGGCAGTCATTTCCCTTTTTGTATTTGTGCAATTCTTATAATTCGAGTCTGAGAAACCAGTGTTAAAAAAAAGTAGCTAAACGAGTGTACAGTGCTCATGTAAGTGCCTTGGTTTAAATAAGACTTAAAACCACAGCCCTGCACGCACATGTACTGAAATTAATGACATGTTCATCTGAGAGCAGAATGTGACTGTTCCCCTTAGCCATTGCAGAATTGCCACTGACCTCCGCTGCTAGACGGGAACATTCTATCAAAATACTTTGCTAGTGGAAAATACCAACTTGTCAAAAGCAAAGCTTGTCAATTTTGACCAACTGTCATTTACAAAAGTGACAAGTGATGTGATCACAATGCTCAGTTTCAGCATTTGATTTTTTGGAATGACTTTCTAATTTTTTTATTATATAAAAAATTCCAATGATAAAATGTTTCATTTTGATTTTATCAGAACAATATGCTTTGATTGACCCAAACCCATCTTTCCCCCTGGAATTTTATGGGGGGGGAGGGGGGAGGAGGTGATGACCATGGGAATTTTGAAACTTGTTTTTGTTCCATTCCAGAACACACAAATATTTTCAACTCAAGGAATTTCCCAGAAAACAGAAAATTTGGTTCCCACCCAGCTCTACTAAACACAGTATTTTATTGTGAGGGACATCAGGGCTGTAGAAGAGTTGACCTGGGGAACACATGACCAACACTTGCCCCCATAGAGTGTTTCTTCTCCCAACTGGTTTGCTACACTCTTTCCACTCTGCTGAGTTGGTTTCTAGATTACAGCATAACAACAACGGTAAACGGACTCTGAATGCAAACACTTCCCTAACATTGCAGCAAGCAACAATCAATCTTCAGGGCTTGCATGTTCTATTGTGATGCTGTGGGAATGGATGGTTGCTCTGGAAACTGTAGGCCAGCTCACAAAATGCGTGATTTACCTCTGCAGTAATGTCCTTCGTTTTCCTCTTGACTTGCAAGTTAATGGAACCTTTAGACTATACCTGTGCACCTTTCTCAATACTCAAGGATGCAAGAGAGACTGAATACATATCACCCCTTGAAAAGAGTAGAGATGTAACCTTCAGGAGAGCCTTCTATTCACTACTAATACACTGGCTCAGGAAATAAACAAGTCACTTATTTTTGTGAAACACTTTGCCTTAAAAAATACAATGACAAAAAGGGGACCTATGATCTGATAAAACTTTGGGGGGGGGGGGGAGAAAGCATCCAAGTTACTGTGCGTGGGCGCCCCCCGCCCCTGAAATCATCCAAGTGACAATTTGTGAAGAACGATTAAATATAAACACAATGACTTACATAACATTGACTGCTTATTTTAGTATATTAAACACACACCATGTCAAAGACATGTCTCTAAGAAAAGGAACAGAAAATAGAATATATGTCCCACTTGGCCATGTTAGTCAGAAATTCAGGGTTGCCTTGGTAGCATTATCTGGCTTTGGAGTGGTTATATTCTGAGCCTTAACATAAGCTTTTGGGGTTTAATTTCCCTGTTGTAAACTAGCCAATTATTGTTCTTAAGCGCCTAAAGCTGTTCAGTGGGCCAGTTATTTCAAGTGGGGCTATTCACGTACTTGGTTAAGCCCAAGTTTCCTGGCTTGTATGATCAAGATACATTTTGACTTTTTCCTCACTAACAACTTCGTGGAGAATAATTTCAGATGCAATATAAGAAAAAAGAGTCAAAAGCCACTTTCCATCAGGCATGGTTCTGGGAAGATGACCTTTAGTCCTAGATATATTTAAACACTTACATTTGTGTGGCCACCAAGTTAAGTTTAAAGTTTTAAGGGTTAATTTTCCATTTGTACCGCAATCCACTCCCTTCTCAGCGCTGGGACTAGAACCTAGGGGTCTAATCGCCCAGTCTCTGCTCTGCCCCGGATATTGTTGCAACAACATAACATAGAATAAATGGTACTCACACATCACTGCAAAATGTCAGAGCCATTGAAGAACTGTGTGACCGTTGACTGTCTGTGCACACCCCATCTTTAAAAATTGAAGGACTCTGCTGCTGGCAAAGACCAGCAGCTATTCTGCGTTGAGGTCAATGCAGACCGTCACAGCAGACTTGCATGCTGTGCTCTCTCCCTGAAGAGCTCAATGTTTAAATCAGCTGCCCTTTATTAACCTAGAAACCTCCTGAAAATCAGAGAAGTTTGGTTTTGAAAGCCTCTCTCTGCTGCTCGCCGAACTTCGGAGAGCAGTGAATTCTGTAATAAGCGGTGGACCTTTGTGAAGTGGCTTTTCAGGTGACCTCCCTAGCTAAACATATTCCTAGTTAGACTAGGAATAGGGTGTGTCATTACCCATGAGTGCTACCACAAGCAGGTAGATCTGTAAAAAAATAAGGTTCTATTTGACATGCTGAGTGACCAGTGTTATTTGCAGAGTCTGATGTTTATGGTCCCACATACCTGATCCTTTTTCTCCAGTTCCACTCATCACACTACAGTGGGATTAATCTAGGAAAAGAAAAATGTTAGGATGAATATCAAGGAAAGGCACTGACAATAAGATTAGTAGCTAGGGCACAGGGAGTTGGTTACAGTGTCTCTGAATGGCGGAGTGCTCAGAGAAGTGTGCTCAGACCTGGTCTGAGAATAACGAGACATCCCAAGGAATTCACCCCATCAAATTGCAGGCAATTTCAAAAATTAAAGTCTTTTTAACTGGAATTATCAGTGGGGAGAAACATCTGTTTACTAGAGATGAATAGATTAAAATTACATTCTCCAGACAGAGCAGAGTTTATGCATCTGCTGACTGTCTGTATTAATCCGAACACAGAATAGCTACTAATCTTTGCCAGCTGCAGAGTCTGTTCTATCTTTAAAGATGCAATGCAGAGAAATAGAATCCGAGCGCTGCTCACACACACACACGTTTCCAAAACTAGCATTTGCTTCCTGCAGAAACAGTTGATTAAGGGGCAAGCGGATGAAAGCAGAGCCCTGCAAGACATGGTACGTACTGCAATTCAAGAGCAAGGCACATGGATTCAAGCTAAAGCCTTAGCCTTCCATTCAGCTGGTCATGTTGCATCTTCCCAAATCTGAACTGTACTCCATTTACTTTCCCTGTCATTGGTTTGCTTTTTACCTGCCAGGCCAAATTATCTCAAAGCAACTTTCCATTTATCTTGTAACGTGCATCATCTTGTGGCACCATGGGAAACTACAGTACAAGATATTTTTAAATATGTCAATTATTTTACCTAGAAGTCCTGCAAACCAAAGTAACTTCAGTTGCCTTTGCTTTGTAGTGGAGCAGGATCTGGAAGGTTAATGCAATGCAAGTACTGCAGGCTGCTGCGCATGCAAGATGCGGCTCAGTAGCCACTGTACTAATTATACTTTGCCTTTTCCATAGCCATCAAAGGGCCTTAAAACTCTTTACGATATGGAGTCTCTCAGCATCCCGGGTTAGTCCTAGACCCATTTGACAGGTAACACAACCAAGGCACAGAGAGACTCGCTCACAGCTCTGCCACTGGGAACAAAACCCAGGAGGCCAAGGGCCTTGGTGTATCAAAGCAGACTATGCTCCATTAAGTTATCAGGATCATGTTAATCTGGGGTGTGCTGTGCTGTGCTCTCCAGATTATTGCAGCCGGACACAAGTCCAGATCACTGAGGAAACAGAAGAGTGGGAAACGAACAGGGCTCATTTCTGGAGTGGGAGATCAGGTAGGAGACCCTTGCAGCTGAAGTAAGGTGAATCAGGACTGGCCTATGGAGAATCACGGTAGTCTGCCCTATCTGAGCACCTCCTGTGTGCACCACCTCACCCAGTGAACGGTTCAAAGCAGGACAGGAGTGGCTTTGCATTTGAAACTTCTGGAGGCAAAGTCAATCCTGATGGCCAGCTCCTTAATTTCCCTGCCACCCCCAGCCCTTTCCCTTTACTCACTTGCCCCTTCCTCCCTCTGAGTATATCCATGTGTAAGAGCAGGTGCCACTTGCCCAAAGCCAGATCATCAGGATTCAGTCCCATGTAAACCTGGGGAGCCCCAATATTAGCTGGACAGGTCCACAGCAGTTGTATTATGTAGACCCTAGAAGCCCAGGCTGGGATTTCAAGGGAGCCCTAAAAGAATTAGGTGCCCAGTCACCCTTGAACTTCAATAGGCACTTAGCTCTTGGACTCCTTGAAACATCCCAACCCAGCTATGTTTGCTATAGCACCCGGGCGTCATTTCCCCTCGCATCCCATGCTCCTCACTGCAGTTTTTTTTCCTTAAGGGCTTCACTCCAGCCTTCTTTTGGCACAGAGGACAAGGAAGCGAGGAGAAAGCCAGGGGACATGGCTGCAGCATCTCACAGAAAAGCATCACATTGTCATGCAGGCTCTCCGAGATGGAGATTTCAAAATCCACTTGGAATGAATGCTGCGACGTCTCCGGAACCAGGGTAATGAGACGCTTGACCTTAGCAGCTGATCCCGAGATCTCTCTCAATGAACTAAGTGTTGGAAGCAGGTTTCCTTTGAAACACTCATAACAGACAGCCAAATAGAAGCTTCTAAAGCAGCAATAGAATCCCAGGGTCTGGTTTTTTTTTTAAATTGAGTCATTACCAGTGTTGTACCAAGTCTCCCACTCAGAAGAGCAAATATTTTCCCTCTTTAGCAAAAAGAAATGTTTTGTTATGAGACCTGCTTTAGCCCACACAAACCAAGAGTGGGGGAGTGAGTTCTTCAAACCACCCCCCCCCCCCAACAGCCTGGCTCCCATCCCAACCCTGCCATTGACATACTGTATACCCTTGACCAAGCCACTTACATGCCTAAATACCTTTTTGGGAACCAGGCCTTAATTTCTGCCTCAGTTTCCCTATCTGTGACTCTTTTACCCTATTTAGAAAGTGGGAAAACCCTTCCTTGACTCACATTGGTATGGAGAGGCATACTTAATATTAGGGAAGCACTCTGATCCTTAAGAAAAAAGGTGCTTTAGAAATTCAAAGGGTCAATACTTACGTTAAAAGTTAAAACAGGATAAGTATCCTGACACTGCAGTTTATACCGCATGCCATAAGTCAGGAAGAAAAGCACCGTATAAACATAAGTGAGCCCTAGTATTTTAAAAGATGACCTACAAGCTATTTACAGGAATTATTCCACCGCCCACTCCTGAAATGCAGCCCCCCTAGGGTGGACTATAGCAGCTCTTTAACCACACACAGCAACAGCAAATTCAGTTTCAGGGGAGGAGGAGAACACCATATCCAAAAGTGAGCATTGACAGAATTTAAGGAGTCAGAACGTAACCTCGCTGGACTAACTTCCACTTCCTACTCTACCACCACAAGGAGCGTCCTTGGTTCCTTGAAGAACGACATGCTGCCATTTCACATCTATTTTTAACAGGATTTCCATTATCTGGAGGCATGGCAAGCTGCACTTGGAATGGTCTTGGCTCTTTTGCAGGTTAAAGCTAGGCCTTTACACAAATGCAGCTTCTTGTGGTTTGATCAATACCAGACACCACTCTTGTTAATGCACCCTAATGACCGCTGGCAAAAAAGGGAGACTTTTCCCTTCCTAAAAGGTTCCAGTACTTATTTGCATTCTGAAGCCCAACTGCATTGGAAGTCTGAACAAGCAGACAAAGCAGTTTAAATATTCTGGCTTAAATGCACTGGCCTGGATCCTGGAGCCCTTGTTCAGTACATGGGCATAATCCTCTGAAACCAGGAGAGTTCTGCCAGCATAAAGATTTGATTCAGCAAGGAGCGGGCTTGTTCTACAAGAGATACAAGCGGTGCACAAAGGAAGATCCCCACAGCACCTACGATCTGGGCCGCCCTTACTCCTATCACCTTTCCCCTTTGATCTTAAACTGGAGTCTTTGCTCTGCTTCCCAGCCAAGAGCTTGGGGAGGGGGAGGAAGGGAGACGGGAAAATAGTGGTTCCCACTGTCTTCCCAGATTCTCTATTGCTATGGGTCAGTTTAAGTGAGTTCCCTCAACTACCTACAGCCTACTCCAGCCCAGACCATTAGGGACACAAATGCTACAATCCTCCTGGTTCTGCCCCAAGAGCAGATTTAATGCTTTTTCACTCCCAGGGTAGCAATGCAAAGTAGAGAGGGAACCTGAAGCATGCATAGGAATGAACAAACATTACAGACCATTCCCATTTCATCAGACCTCAGGCACACCCAGTTGGGATCTTGGATCGCAAGGTCTGCGGAGAAGCACTTCACCTTGTGCTCAGCGTCCGCAAAGCCCCATGCTCACAGAAAGGCGCTATAGGAAGAACAGCAGGCAACCCCTGCAAACCAGACACTGCTCTATCCAGCCAACCAACCACCAGTCTTGAAGATACCAGAGTTGCAAGGCTTGAAATGTCACTTGCACCTCCTAGGCATAAATGAAACCCCTTTTAGCCCAAAAAATTCCAGCCAGGCACCCAGCCTAGGGTGTAAGCCAGCAGCCCTGTGAGCAAGTGCCACTTAGAGAAGATTGTAAGGACGGGAACCAGCACATCACTTTGTAGCGTGTCAAGCATAGACAAGCCCTTAGTCTGCCGAAGAGGAGCAGATTAACTGTTACTGGCTGGCTACAGTCAAAGGACAGAGCAACCAACTTTAACCGTGGCCACTTGATACTTGTTTAGAGGGAACAAAAAAAGGGGCGGAGGGAAGGGGAAAGGAATGAAATTAAAAAAGGAAAATTGAGGCTCTTCGTGGGGTGGGGGATTGGAATATTTTCCTAATAAGAGACCGTCCAGTTAGAACAGTCCCCTCCAGGAAGGGGAAGAAACCCCACCGCCTGAATGAGAGAGAGGAGAGTCCCTTCCAATTATGGGGTAGCTTACACTGCACCCCCAGGCCGCTGAGTTACAGCAAGTGTTCCCAGCAAACCCCAGAAAGCACAGCCCTCCACCAAGTGTGCCATAGTTCACACTCACACCCTCCCATGCCAGCCCCCGCCGCCACCACCACACAACAGCCCGCTGCCACCAGCGGGAGGCCAGCCTGGAGGCAGAATCCAACCCAGAACAAGCAGGGCTGCTCAGAACCGGGCTGGCTTAGGGGAAGCAGCCAAGCCCCATCGCCCCCAGTCAGTAAACAAAATACCACCTTACCTGAACCAACACAGGAACCAGAGCAAGCTTTCTGTCCGCTGCTTTATCCTCAGAGCCTGACAGCCACGCAGGTTCACTGCCCTAACCGCCTTTCCCCTTCCTGATTGAGCAATCCCATCTCCACCTGAGCGCAACCCATACTGGGCCGCTGCTGGGCAATACTCCCAGCTGTCGCCAATTCCCTCATCAGGAGCACACACCATTCCCCAGGTCCTTGTTTTAACCCTCTCCTTGCAAGTCACTAGACAGGGTCCACCTGCAACCAACTCACAGTCTCAGGTGGCTCCCTCCAGTGGCTATACCACCCGTAGGTTTTCTGTGTCTATTGCTGCCTGCATGTTAATGGACGTAGGTGCTTAATTAAGTGAGGCATCCGAGTCTCATTGAAAATCACAAGGGTTTAGGCACCCAACTCACTTAGGCACTTTTGAAACTTCCACTGGACACTTATATACCTCTGTAAATCTGGCCCTGGGTGCTTTAGCTCGTAGTCAAGCCTTTTTTACTCCAAAGCTCCTGGGTTTAATCCTCACGGATGCCCCAGGCTGGGATGCCAGACAATTCGAGGAAACATCTTTTGTGTGTTGATGCAAAGCACTTTTCCCCTGAAAAAATTCAGGTTCATCAGAACCAATTTCCAAGTCTAGACAAGCCCTTAGCCACAAACCCACCTTCAGAGGAAGAGGGTGAGGATCCCCACAAAGGAAAATGAGGGAAAAACCAGACCTTTGGGAATATTTCCTCCTAACCCTGTCCGTTCAGAGCTGCCTTATCCCGTGAAGTAGGAAGATTTATATAACTACTTTTTATGCTTCCTGATATAGCACAATTTTCTCATCTGTGTAAATACCCAAACCTTTTGTTTGGTTGTTTTAAGCCTTGGCATCAATATTATTATCTAGTGGCAGGGAGTTCCATATGCATTATGAAAACAAGTAGATATGACTGTATCTGTTTCGTATTCATTGCCTTTCAGTTTCCTGCGATGAGACAGGGAAAATAGGAACAACCACTCCACTTTCTCTATCTTATTCATTATTCTGTGTACCTCTGTCATGTCTCTTCCTCTCCGTCTCCTTTCACTACTAGACAGCCCCAGTCATTCCAATCTCTTCCCACACAGAAGTCTTTCTGGATTTCTAACCAATTACTCAGTTTGAGCCGGGTGGCTCTGTAAATGCAGCTAAGGTATAAGACACAGGCTGAACTTCTCTGTTGGTGTAACTCCACTGAGGTCAATGACATTACACCAGCAGAGAATTTGACCCACCACTTCTGGGTACATTTCATTTCCCCTGTCCAGTATCTACAAGCTGAGAAGAGACGGTTTATACTGTCATGTTCCAGCCCTCCAGTTTCCTAGAAAGTTTTGCCTGACATGCTCATTAGGCTGCCAGGCGTTTTAATTAGCCACAATGTTTATCACCTGCTGCCTCAGCTCTGAGCCAGCTGCGCAGCCTGCAACTGGTTCGTTTCTGAACTGCACCACGGGCACCTCTGTACACGCTCATGCGCCCTCCATTTCAGTGCCTCACCCTCCTGTCCTACCCTGACACCAAGTGCTAGGACTTTTTACCACCTATGGACGGCGAGGCGCCCCGGTAGGCCAGCCTGTATTCCACCTTGGCCCACCGGGGATATCAGCGGGCGACTCCGCTATGGAGCCGTGAGCACAGGCGGTTCACCACTCTCCCCAACACCTGCCCCCTTTTGTGGCGTCAGGGAGACCCTAGTGCACATCTCCTTGGTCAGGGTCCGCTTTCAGCTGGCGCCTCCAGAACCTTCTCTGAAGGTTCCGGCGGCAGTTTTTCCCCTCCCCCGCCACCTCTTCCGTTACGCACACCCCCTTCACGGCCCCACGAAGGCGCAAGACCCCCCTCACCAGCCAGGCTAGCTGGGAGGTGCTCTGTGACTGGGGGGGCCTATTTCCGTTCCTCCCTTGCCCCCCCCGTCTCCGGGCAGAGTTCCTCTGTGCTCCCTAGACACCTTTCAGTGTCCCCCTCCGGTTCCCAATTTATGACCCTGTGACCCTCACGCCCATTCCTCTTTCTCTCATGCGGTGTCCCCTGCCATTATTCGTGCAACCCCCTGGGTTCGGTCGCTCCTCCCTTTCGGGTGAGGGAGGGGCTTTTGGCTGTGGGTGGCCTTGCGCCCCTCCCCCGCACATTCCGGGAGCTTCCCCAGGTGTTGCATCAGCCGTTGTGGCCAAGACATTCTTGGCCTCCATCACCATGGGGCGGCTCCCGAACAACGCTGCACGGCAGGCCCACGCAGCCCAGTCTGAATGTTCATATCAGCCCCCGCTTAGTGTCTGCGATGCCCCGTTTGCCCACTGCTCTGCAGCCCCCTGCCAGCACTACACAGGTGCCATGGAAATTAGCTTCTTCATGTGAGATTTTAACAGCCCGAAGGCACTGCCGTTTTAAACAAGCCCCAGCGGGCCTGATTCTCATCGCACCGGCACTGGTGAAATTCCATTGACTTCAGTGGACTTGCTCCAGATTTGCACCGGTGTCAGGCAGAGGAGAGTCAGTGACAATGTCGATAATGTTCAAGGAGGATCTGGCGTGTGCGGGCGAGTCCTGAGTCTCCCAGTGATTTAACCAGGTGTTAGGCAAGCTGCTTAGGGGCAGAATCTGCCTGTAGCGTGAAGCGGGAGGGCGCCTTCTCCCCCTCTTGTAAAGGACGTGCACAGCCTGCTCACTACCTACTCCCAGGAAGTGCGTGACAGTGCCCATGGAGAAGGGAGGAGTGTGTGGCTGTGACTCTGACTTTCTGCATTCCCCCCCCATGTCCTGGCCAGTGGAGGGCTGCCTCTGCAGGAGATATTCAGCTACACCCCTCAAATGGATGTGATAGTGAGCTGATCAGCGCTGCACATCTGGGAGCGAGAAGAACTCTACATCACCCCTTACTATCAGCTGTGAAGGGAAAAAAGGGTGCTGTATTATATTATTCAGCAACCAGGTGTCTCTGTGTGCTGGATAGCAGGCCAAACAGTGTGACAAGACTGGAACACAAGCTGTGTGGAAACTTCTTTGTTTGTGTCTGTAGCTTATAGCTGTTTTGTATAATACATGCCTCCCGTTTCAACAAAGCATTTAGAAATAGTCAAGCCAAGTGTGTATGCATGTGCTTAACCTTAACCATATGCTGAAGTCTGACTGAACTCTTTCAGCTTTGCTGAGTAGGGATTCACTGCAGAACTGGGTCCTGGGACAGACTGTCATTCCATGACTCCAGGTAGCATGGCAGCTGCTAAGAGGTTGGAAACAAAATTAGGTTTGGACGTGGCTGAATTGTTGGCTGAGCCCTCCTCTTGGTCTGGAGCTGGGTGAAGTTTTGCTCCTTCTCTTCATTTTTTATTTCCTCTGGCACTTTTACAGGCTTCCCAGCTGCAGCACATTCTACAGTACAGGCTGCTTGGCTGATCTGCAAACCGGTAAGTGCCTGCGTTGATGAGGGATAATTGGATAGTTCCTGCGAGTCAGGTGGAGTTCATCACACCTGTCAGTGTTTTTCTGGTGTATAGATCTGACATTCTAAGCCCTACTAGTCTTCAAAGCATTTAGCTTTGTCAAAGAGGATTGACAAAGCTAAAGAGAATAATTTAAAATATCCTCCTCTCAGAAATCAGGTACAAAGACCAGCCCCCTGAATCTTGCTTTGCATTGTGCCAGCGGCAAAACATGTACAACAGAGACTGAGGGTGGACAGATGAAAGCCAGCTCACGGGATGTGATGTGAATGTGGTGTGGGACCTGCTCATTAACTGTGGCACCGGAAGGATGGTCTTGTGGTGATGGCACAAGGGTTGAGTCAGGGGATGTCGCCCGCTTGGCCCCCAGCTGGCTGTGGAAGGTAGAGCCTTAAGTGGCAAGGGTGACGCCCAGGGAGGGGTATTGCAATTGCAGTGGGTTCTCACACATTATCACTGCATGAGCCACAGATTAATAAAGATAGTCTCATGGAAACCTTCCCCACACCAATTCTCCATCACCTGGCCCCACCTCCCGTTCCCCATATCCTGCCCTCCCTTCCTCTCCTATTCTCCATCTCCTGGTCCTACTTTCTCTCCCTTTCCCCATACCTCAGTTCCACCTTCTGGCCCCCCACCTTTCCCATCTTCTAGTCACATCTCCCTTTGGCAATGGAATAACATTTCTGTGCCAACTACAGCAACAGCTAAGATGGAACCATAATGCAGTCTAAATTTACCTCCTTTTAATGTGCTGGAGCAGCGGGAAGCAAGGCAGAAATGGAAGCACACACTGTGTGCCCAGCCAGCTCTGACGATTGCTCATGGCCCCAAGGACCATTGACTGTTCTAGTTTGTACCAGTTACTGAGCATGAGAATAATTACCTAGATCAGGGGGTTTGCAAGTAGCTCAAACACTTTGGGATCCTTGGGCAGATAGGAGAACTTATTTTTACTCTATGGAGGTATCAGTGCTGCAGGGATTTTGCCCTGCCCCAGTCATTTTAGCTATTCTGCACTCAGGCTTGATCCTAGTTCCTGGTCTAGTCAATGGAAAACTTCCCACCAGGCTCATTGGAATCATAGAAATGTAGGGCAGGAAAGGACCTCGAGATGGCCAGCCTGCTGCCCGGAGGTAGGGCCAAATAAATCTACACCCTCCCTGCCAGGTGTTTGTCCAGCCTGTGCTTCAAAACCTCCAGTGACGGGGATTCCACAACCTTCCTTGGAAGCCCGTTCCAGAGCTTAACTACCCTTCGAGTTAGACAATTTTTCCTAATGGGAAAAATTGGAGCAGGCGTGAGCCCTAACTCATTTGAAAGAGAATCTGGGAGAGAGGCCAAAGGGTGAATTTTTAAATAATGACCATAGCTCATAGCTTTCAAGTCCAGACGGGAACGTTACAATCAACTGTCTAAGCGCCCACAAACAGCTCAGAAGAGCAGGCCAGCTGAGACATTGCCTGTAAAGGCTCAATAGCTCATTACACATCCCTTGGGATGAGATTCCACTAGGAGTTAGGCATCTAAATACCTTTTTAAATACCCCCCCCTCCTTAGCCCTCTGCAGCCCCGTTATGTGCCAGCTGGTGGATTTGCTCAATATTTTGTACATCACGGTTTGCTTTTGACAACAATAGAGGCTTATTTATCCCACGTTTACTCTCCCTTTGGTATTAGCCCTGGCACCGTCAGAAACAGATTTACCTGCACTTGCTGGGGCAGGCTACAATAAACAGATGAGTGGGGTAGCTGCTGTATTAAGTATGGGAGTTATTAGTGTGCATGGTTCACCAACTTAGGAGGAAGGAAACATAGGCTATATTTGAGGGCTTTTAGGAATATTCTTTTTGGGTTTCCTTTTTGAGACATGTGCCATAGATCTTTAGGGACCGTTATGATGTAGCAGGTCAGGATTGAGATAGAGTGACACAGCCTAGCAGGGTGAGGGCTTGGCAGAGCAGTACCAGGGTCCCAGGACTAAAGCGGGTGCTTCCGGGGGCAATGGCATGGCTGTGCAAAGAGCCAGTTCCAGACAACCCCAGGCTGCTTTGACTCACTGGTGCTGCCAGCGTGCTTCAGGCCAGACCTGAGTGCAAATGAAAAGCCAGCACCTAGGGACAGCGGCTAAGCGTGGGGTAGCCGATGAGAGAGGCGCCAATGCAGAAGTGGTAAGTTTGGGCAGGGCTGTAATAAGAAACGGGTGCTGCCACTCAAAACCCAGGTGCAGGGATAGAGCTGTGCCAGGCCGGTAGAATAATAGGAGTTCCAAGCAGGCTGAGTGCAAGTCCCAGGAGGATCCTTCTGTTGCTGTTGATTTCTACTGGAAGACCAGGAACCAGGACACCAATAATCCCATTGCAGCATTTCAAATCCTAGTCGCCAACCCACCATGGTAAATATATTCACTGGAAATTCTCTACAGGAATTGCCACTGGTGCGGACAGGGCGAAGGGCCTGAGTTGTGAGAGGCAGGCATGGAATAGTAGCGGTGGGGGGCAGGCAGTGCATGAAGTGCGTCGGCAGAGCCGTTCAGACACCCACAACTGGAAGAGCGGGGTTGTCGCTGCAGCTGTGTCCACAGGGCTACTGTGTGTCACGCTAGTGTTAATAACGTGTGCCTCTCAGCAGAAAGCAGCTGAAAACATTCATTGCCTTTAGTCACCAGCTGACTTAGCTTCCTGGCTGGTCCCCTGAGTAAGGTGACCTCACCGCCATCTGCTTTATCTGATGGGAAGTTGTGTCTAAGAAAAATAAATAAACTGAGTCGCAGACACAGGTTGTATTGCCCAGCACTGCCCCTCCATAAGCCTCTGCGCCTTCCTCCCAGCTACACTAGCACAGGCTTACTCCTGAGCATGTGGGGTCAGTCTAAGGTGTGATCTACACACAAAGTGGTGCTGGTTAAACCAAAGATGCCATTTTATCCAGGATAAGTTAAATGGTGCAGCTTTGTGCGTGGACGCTGTATTAGTCCAATCCCGGCTCAGAGCACTTTAGCTCATGTCAGTAAATACTCAGGCTGAACTGATGCAACCAGTCTTAAAGCAACAGAAGCGTGTTCACCCACGAAAGTTTCACAAGCTGATGTTAACATCCCCCTACTTTATCATGCGGCGTACTGCCTCCCACCGTGCCCTGCAGACTCCTGGACTTTCCAGGGAAGTCTCTCGGCAACAGAGGCTTTGTCTTCGGTGCAAAAAAAAAAAGTTTTTTACACTGAGGTAGCTATCTTGATGTGAAATCATAGTGGCGACAAGCCACAGGTAGTTTTTATCTTGGTGTAACTAGCTGAGGTCACCCCTATACCACCCCCCTTTGGGATTTAACCTACATTGATGTAAAAATTACATGTGTCTTTCCTCCACTGGGATTTGCAAACACACCCTTTTTTGCAGTGGAGACAGGCTGAGACGCTCGGAGATGTGGCTCAGTCACAGCAAGAGGTGCTTGGGCTGCACGTCTCTTCCCTATGAAGAGCAATATTCATTTATAGTGGCACAGCTATTTCCCGTCCAGTTGAACTGTAAAGGTGCCTACGCCCCTGGAAAATGTGCCCCGCACAATGCTACATGCTGATTGACAGCAAGACGTGATGCAATTATCACTGTCAGACTTGCAGCAGCGGCAGAAACCAATGGGCCGTGAAGACCAGGGTCCTGCCTCCAGCAGTGGATAGAGACGAAAGCATCAGAGGATGATGCGGCACGATTACAGTGCCCCAACCACACACCACCACCGCCTGGGAAGCTTCATCATGAGCGCTGCGGGAGCTGCCCCAGTCTTGAAAACTCCAACCCCAGAATAATCTGAATACATGAATATGGAAACTTTCTTCCTTTTCTTCCTATGACCTGTGGTGAAGCAACAGCAGATAGGAAAGCAAGCTGTGCTTCTCAGGCAGGTTTGCATGAAGCCAGTGTGGCAAGCACTAGGAAAGAGAGTTTTTGCATGGATTACCAAGCAGTTGTAGTTAGCCACACACTACAACATTCATGGCAGCGCAAGCTCTCCCTCTGGTGGTCAAACTACTACCTCAGTTGTGTCTGTTTTGTTTTTAACCCACAGTTTTTCCAGCGTGCGTGTGATCAGTGCACCTGTAGGCTTGGCAGTTCATAGCCCCAGCATCTCTGGGCTTGCCGCATCAGTTATGAATGTAAAAACATGGCTTGAGTCCCTGTACCTAATTGCTTGAGGCCAGGTGGCTCTTTCATTACAAATTAAGCATTGAGTGTGACAGCTGAAGTACCAAGGGTAAGCAGACTCTGACTGACTTACTTTTCAGCAACAGAGTAATTTTTTATTTACACCAGCTTCTAGAAGACATAATTCTGTTCATATTTTCTTTTTATGTGTGTTGGGGGGGGGGGGGGGGCGGAGGAGAAATAGGCACATCCTAATGACATATTTATTTTAAAACAAAAGGCGGATTAAAAATATTTAAACAAATGCAAGAAAAAAGTCAAGCTAGAAAAAGGTCTGCACTAGAAAAAGCTGTTCAAAGTTGAGTAGTAATACCTAACTCTTATATAGCATTTTCATCCATAGATCTCACAGCTCTTTAGAAGGTCAGTATCATCATTCCCATTTTGCAGACAGAGAAATCGAGGCCCAAGCTCACCCAGTGATAGAGCCAGGAATAGAACCAAGGGCTCCTGAGTCCTAGTTCAGTGCACCAGGCCGTGGGCCATACTGCTGGTCTTGATAAGAAGAAATTGCCATTAGGCCAGGAGTCATAGAGACAGTCGTGGGCCTAAGAAATCAGCTTATCACCAAATCGTAGATCAGGGTGGGAAGGGACCTCAGGAGGTCATCTAGTCACCTGCTCAAAGCATTTATGTTTTATGATACATTTCAGTACTGCAATGTGTGGATTGCAAACAGTGCAGCTGAACGGTAGTTTAAAAAACCTGTTGGCGTTTTAAAAAAATTAAAACATTATTATTGGTGTTCGGTTTTGCAGTTTTCTGATTTGGGGCTAAATTAGGGTTTTTCATTAAGCTCCAACATCTATACTCCATCCAGTATGAAAAACAGACTAAAGGGTGTCCCAGCTCCGAAGAACTTCAAGTCCAGAAATTGACAGTGCCCATTTAATAGACAAATTCAGTTGGATGCTAGATAGAAAAACAGGCACACCCTGGCATATTGCATTTAAAAATCCATCAAGCCATCACAGTTAAAACCAACAGGTAATAGCCCTCAAATTTCACCACTAGGTGGTTCTACGAGATCAGAGAAATTCTTGATTTCAAGCTTCATAGTGCAAGTGTTAGTCTGTTGGTTGTTGCTGGAGACATATGTTTTTCTGAACTTGGGGAGACAGAGGGGAATGGTCTGTGTGGATTCTTTGTGGGATTGGATCCTTTGTATAAGGCTGAGACTTGCCCTTAGTGATCTGTCCATATGGGTCTCTCTGCGAGTGATCAAAACCTTCTTAAATTATCTGAAAAGAACCAAACAAACCCAAAGAGATAAAAGTCATGTCTTGGGGAACAATTTTTATTTGTAGGAATAATAATCATGCCATAGGGAAGCTGGAAGGACAACACCACACTAAGAAAAATGGTATGAAAAGTACAAAAATAAGGAAATCCTATGTATTGCAGTAAATTACTACAAATAAATATTGTAAACACAAAAGTAACAGAACAGCTGAAATCTATAATCAATCACTTCTGCTAATAGCTGAACAATCTTTGGCTTGAAATCAAATCTTCCCCAGCCCTTTAAGGAGCCCATTCTGAAGACCTCATTAAGATGCACTTTTCTTTGTTTCAGGCTAATAAAAATCCAGATTGTGTCAGGATCTAGCTCACATTTTACAGGAATAGGGGAAGGCCATGAAGTAGCCTCTCTCTGTCTGAAATGTACTGTGAATCTTGCAACACAGGGTCACCTCCAGAAGGCAATGCCCCATCTTAAATGACTGCTTTAAAGCAATAAGGAATAGTAATTCTTATCTCTTTTACAGCACTCTTCCCATAGATCTCAAAGTGCTTTGCATGAAGGATAAGCATTATTATCCCCATTTTACAGATGGGCAAACTGAGGCATGGAAAAAAAAACTTTAAGGGCCTAATTTTTAGAGAGGCTGACCATCCACAGTTCCAACTGAGTTCAGTTGGGGTTGTGGAGATATTCAATATCTCTGAGAAAAGATTATGCAGAGAATCATTGGCTGAGCTGGGACCAGAACCTAGGTCTTCTGAATCCCATTATCTACCAGACCATCTTGCCTCCCAAATGTTCTACTGCAATTTAGAGACTTATTAGTTCATGAGTGTTGCTTACAGGTAGATTTCACTATAATTCACACTTGGCTAGCTAATTCTGCTCTGAGATCTGTATGTTAAGGTTCTTCCTACCATGCACAATATCTTATTGTTTATCAAATAAAAATTCTGTCCAAGGTAACAGCCAACTGAATAATTTGTAAGGTAGAAAGAATGATTTTCTCTCATACATGGCAATGTGCATCGGAGGAAAAATAGGTGCCAGCTTGCAAAAAGTGAATCTCTGCCTTTCTGGAAAATAAACAAACTTTACATCAAAGAGAACAAAGAAAATACATCTTAATGGGAACAAAAAAAAAAAAAAAAAAAAAAAAAGCCATCCTGAAACTTGTCAAAAAAATTTCTTATTGGAGGAAAAACAGACGCGTGTCCGATCTTTCCTTCTCATTTTGACACACATTAATACAACATTGCATTGTAATTTCTTGTTGGAAGTTTAATCCCACTTTGTTATGTTTCAATTCCATTTCACACTGGCCACCTTCTAAACCAAGAACAATTGTCCCCTTGAAAGAACTGCATTCACATCCTCTCATCAGCTATAGATTCTTAATAAAGTGGTCCTAGCGCCTACGTTGGAAGTAATGGTAAGATAGCAGCAGCTTTCTACGTGTACTGATCACTTTCTCTTTCAATACAGAAAGGTGCATGAACTGTACTCTTAAAGTGAACAGGGGAAACATTCAGTATAGACAATATTTTCGGTGACATGGTCTGGAGATGATTTGTACGTTTCAAGTATAATTGTTGTTTTAGGTGAACTGGGAACACACTGGATTCTGGTTTGCATCGGAGTCAAAGTGGGCATGAAGAGAATGCAGGAGCATATTCTGCAACTTTATTCAAGTGTACCCAGTGCATCCCTAAGAAGCTGTCCAAGGAGGTACACCAGACAAGTGTTTTTAAGAGAGATGAGCACTGAACGATAAACCCCGGATCCAAATTTGGGGGAAGTTCAGAGGCAGCCTTTGCAACTAGCCCATTGCTCTGTAACTGGGCAAACCAAAAACTCAGAGGGGAATTCCCGCTGAACTTGGAGAAAGTTTGCCTCTGGCTCCTGCAACTTGGTACCAGAGATTTTAAAACAATACTTCCCCTATGGAAATGCGTTGATTTTGCACTCAGGAGTAACCACCCCTTCAGAGAGCCTACAAATGGGAGAAATCCCACCAGCCACATAAATACACACAGAAGACAAGAAAGCACAAAGATAGTTGGGAGTTCCTTGTAACTTATCCTGCAAGCATTAAGTCTGCCTCGTTTGTAAGAGAACAGGTATTTGATGCTGAGCACCTCCTAAAACGTACCAAGAAGCCTTCCACTCCCAGTCAATGGGACTTAAGGGTTCTCAGCAATTCTGGATCTGACCCTCATTCAGAGAGCCTCATCTAGCTTGCCTTACTCACAGAGTTAAGTGCCATTTAAGTTCAGGAGGCACTTCAGGCCCGAGCTCAGCAAAGCACTTAATCTTGCGCCTGTTGAAATCAGTGAAAGGACTCCCATTCAGTTCAGCGGGCATTGGGATGGGCCCATAAGCACAGGGTGAAGGACCATGCCATAGTACTGCCAGGCAGCAGTTTCATGCAGTGGGGGTCTTAAAGGAGTGTGCTCAGTTTGCACCGGTTCAATCTTGCTACTCCTTATTCACTCACGTCAGTGGAACCCCACAGGGGAGAATTAAACCAGGTGCAGACAGAACCCACTGTGCTGCAAGGAAAGGGGAAAGCCAACACTGCCACAGCCTGGAAGAGACAGCGCACTTAAAACATGCACTTAACTGTAAGCATATGCTTACAGCCCTTAACCCACAGGCTCAAGTGCTTTGCTGAACTAGACATTGAATCATGCTCCATACCCCCAAGCCACCGTTTGCAAAGAAACATCTGTGGTAAAAGTGACCTTATTCACTAGTGGTGACATACAGTGCATTTCAAAAGAGGTACATAGCTGGATAGTCCCTTGTCTTCAAGTTTACAAATATACCCAAGTGTATAGTATATATTCTTAAAGCAAAAATGCTTTTATCAGTAGACAAATACTAGGATTTCCAGTAAAAGAATCACACACAACTGCTTGGTATTGGATTAGATGGTTTTGGTTTTTTTGTTTGTTTGTTTTTTTTAAAAAAAAGATAATTTATTTAAATTCATCTAAAACGTCCACTACACTGGATGACTCTCTTACATTGTTTCTGTACACATCAATTTTGATTTTTCCATTTATTTTATACTGTAAAACTTGTGGCTTATAGAAAAATATAAGCATTTAAAATGCCAAAAAGAGACACATGGCATGCTTTAAAATGGTGCTATTGGAATTCACACCTGACATAAAAGAAAGGTTCTTTTAATAGTGAAATTACCCCCCAAGCAGTATAAAAATATACCAAAAAAATACACACAAATATCTATATCTCTCCAAAGTGATGGTCCGTTCGAGGCTTTTATGTGTACATCACCAGACATGTGTTACCTTGTATTAAATATTTACAAAAAAGTTAACGCAATTCCCCCCCCATATGAATTTGCTGGCTTTGGAAATAAGAAATTGCAAAATTTAGTTCATCTGCACAGTTTTCTGTTGGCAAAATTACTAACACTTTATCATAAAAAGCAGAGTGATGGGGAGACTTGTTCTGCACAGAGCAAGCCTGCTGTTGTACTTTGAGGATGCCAGTTTGCAAAACCAGAAGGATTTTGAAATGTTGGTTGACAAAATTACCCTGATTTCCTCGCCACTGGCGATCCGAGCTCCTGCACCCACCCGCACACATACTGAACTATAAAGCATGTGAGTGCTGCCATCAACTGCAGTGGGCTACTCACGTGCTTAAAGCAAAACACTGTGCGTAAGTGTTTGCAGGGACACGCCTGTTGAAGAACGGTAAAACTCTGGGGGATTTCAACAGGAGCTGGAGATGGTGGCCACGAATGAAGTGTAGTTGCGGAATAAAATGTTTAATCCTTCAGATTGGAAAGAGCCAGAACCCAATCCTGGTCTACTCCAGTGAGTAAACCTAGGACCTGCTCTGCACTGCTAAAGTTAATGGGAATTTGGTCATTGACTTCAGTGTAAGCAGAATTAGGACTCTGCTGACTTCAGTGGGGCCTGTACCCATCAGCAATGATTACTCATGAGCCACAACTAGCAAGATCAGACCATTAAATAGCCAATTAATTTGTCCCCTGGCCTCCACTATTTCTTCTAGTGCACTGAATACATGACCTTCACACTCCCATGTCCCCTAATGACAGAAGGCCTAAAATGATTAAATTCTTTCCACGCAGCTTTCTCAGAAATGTCAGTGTTTCCACCCTGCTCCCAGAAAGTTATTTTAAATAATAATAAAAGAGCACTGTGCACTATTCTCTCAAGCCACATTAAAACTAGTCCAGAACAAGCCCCCCCCCTTCATGACAATGCACACAAAAGACATAAAATCTCTTGAAACATAAATACAGTGCATCAATCCAGACGTGACCTATGAGGTTTTGATGAATAAAGACCTAGCGCTATTTCACAGACGAAAATAAAACCAAACTCACCACATCAGTCGAGGACACAGTGTTTAAACTTTTGGGAAAGAGAAACCATTCATTTCAGTGATGGTTTTTTCTGTGCACGCATATGCCAGTAGGGGCCACCAATGGGACAAACACACAGGTGCACTTGCCAACTACTGCATTTAATTTAGGGGGAGAAACTGGGAAAATGGGACTAGACCCTGAGTCCCCAAGTATTTCCAGGCACATGCTCTGCTGGTCGAGTTAAAGAAGCACCTTTAATTTGATCCAGCAGGTACTTTAGTATTACTCACCACTCTGTACGGATACTTTGTATCCTTTGGCACAGATTCAAACGCACTGGTTTAAATGCTGCACCCTGTGCTTTTAAGAGAGTTACCATGACTTTCATGGAAATAACACAGCCTTGATCAGGGTAAAAGACTAGCGGAGGTCTTTAGCCCAATCTTAAAAGAAGTTTTGCTTTCTAGTGTGCCGATGTTGAGACTTGGACATGTACAAATTAGTACTGCTTATTATGAAAGTGACAATGCAGTGCCTCTCAATGGCCCTCGCATTATCTTGCTGCTGCTGCGGAACATATGAAATTGGGGTTGGGGAGGGAGGTTTAGGACTTTAAAGAGGCTGTGCTGAAACTGAAGGGGCTCTGATGGGAAATGTAGGTACACACCCAAACGACACTTTTAGCTGGACTTGATATGAAGTTTTATGGCATGCAACGGAACTCCTAAGAAAATAATTTAGACAGAACACACGGCGTCTCAGGTCTCAGCGGTGGTATCTCAATAGAACAAGTAAAGCTAAGAGTCTGCTTGTGAGGAACTACGGAGTGTGTGTTGGGGGCTGAGAAGGGCTCCCCTGCTGCTTTGCTCTGTAAAATCCTGGCCTTCCAGCCACCCCTTATCGCTGCCCGGCCTCCCGGATCCGGCACGCCACCGCCGTGATGAGCGCTGCTCCCTTGCCGCTGCCATCTTCTGACTGGAGGAAGGTCACTTCACACTTGGGGGTCAGCTTCTTCACCGTTTCATGCATGATGGAGGAGAAGCTGCAGTGGGTGGAGGAGAAAGGGGGTGAATAGATCTGTCCATCTGTGATGGTCCTATTCTTGGCCCTGAGTTTTAGCCTCGGTTCATTTTAAACTGGGCTATGGTCAGAAGAACAAAGTTTCCCCCAGCACTCCCACAACGACCGTCTGGATGAATCGTCTGTGGGGATCTAACAGCATGAACCCTGTTGCTTAGGGCTGCTAACGTCCTACTCCTTCAGTGCAAGCATCTCCATGTGGGCCAGCCAACAGATGGAAAGAGAGACCCACACTGTTCTGATGTGGGTTACATTAGGCACCATCTAACAGGACAAACTGGGACCGAGCAGTCAGGCTGCGGACTAACCTGCAGAGAGCCATTTCAAGCCACTAGTGCAACCTTGGGGCTATCACAGTTGGTACTTCCTCTTCATGAATGAGGATAGCCTAATGGGTCCATATAGCAGCAGGTCCACTGGCCCCACACCCCTTCTACCACTTCCCCTAGGTTGGTAGCTGAGGGGGCAGGGTTTAGCTCCCTGAGTCTCTAGCATGATGGACCTAAAGTCCTTTCCTCCTTGGCTTTTGAAGGACAGAAAAGCTGAACTTTCCCAAAAGGCATCCTCAAAGCTGACCTAGTCCATAATACACAGCCCCCCCCCGAGGCAGAGGGAAGAATGCTTCCTGAGCCCTGCCGTGACCCAATCAGCAATGAAAATGTATACACAACACCACAGCTATTCACAGATGAACGTCAGCCATAGAAATTCAAGACCAGCTGGATAGAGAGTCTCTAAAATATGTCTCCCGGCCTTTTCTAAGTGCCCAAGACAAGGGTGCTTCCACCCCTTCTATACAGAACATATTCCACCATATCTAATGGAGTGGAACTTTTTTTTCCTGAGGTTTGGCTTATTAATTTCATCCCATTGTTTTAGGGCTGATTGAAAACAAGTTCCATATTTTGGGCAAAAGACTTAGAACCAAAAATCTCAATTTTGCATGGACTTTTAAAATGCTTTCATCCGAGTGATGTAATTTGTTTCGATGCAAATTTTTCACTCTCACTCACCCCCTTTTTCAGGCCACTGGGAAAGTGTGGGGAGGAGACAGAGAAGGGGGGGGGGAACAATGCCCAAAAAGTCACCATTTTTTCATTCCAGTGTGAAACCAATGTTTTGTTTCCATGGGGGGGGAAAAATACTGAAAGATATGAATATTTTTGGATTATCCCAAAAAAGGTGGGTGAAAAGTTTTCACCCAGCCCTGGTTCTTATCTCTGCTCTTGTAGCCTGCTTCTGACTGTAGGATCTAGCTGGCAATATCCTCTTAAAACAACCCCCCCTGACCTGCAGGGAACTCACACATGGTAACTTACTGAGGATGCAGTTTGTAGAGCGTCCCGTCCACACCAACTGTGACCTTGAGGAAGTCCAGCTTGCGGTTCTCCCGGATTTTATCCACCACAGCTGCCATGCCAGCGCCGCAGAGCTGAGCAGCACGCCTGGCCACTGCAGTGCACACCTCCTTCACAATGATGCTGTCATCACACGTGCTTTCCAGGCCCAGGTGCTGGAGGATGGAGCGGACCTGGAGCAGGGCTAGGCAATCACTGGCGGAAGACACAGACAAAGCAGAACAGAGGTATTAGAAACCTAAAGAAAGCCTGCTGTCAATGTCAGAATGCAGGGACGGGTCTGGACTGATTGGAAGCATAGGTGTAATCTGAAGAATCTGGGCTCTGAGACACAAGATGGATTCTTTCCTTCTTGTGCATCACCACCTGTAATAAAAGCATCTGCAGGCCAGGTTTTGCCTTCAGTGCAGCTCCACTGCTTTCACCGAGCGTAACTCATCAGAACTTAGTAGAAAATCCTGTTGATGATGCACAAGAAAGAAGGGATTTTCCAGTTCACTCTTCTGGAGCTGAGCTGGCTCCACGGGGCTGAGAGTGGAAAGCAACAAGGTCTAGATTTCTAAAAGCTTTATCTGTCCCGCCTTGTATTTAGCTTGGACACTCTGGTTACCCCCTCCACACCTGAGGAAGAGCTCTGTGAAGCTCAGAAGCTTGCCCCTTCCGCCAACAGAAGTTGGTCCGGTAAAAAAGATTACCTCACTTGTCTCGTTTAGATTTTTCCATTCCACTCAAAAAAATGAAAACGAGGCAGGCTCCTAAGCGGCTTAGACATTGCAAAAATAATAATCTGAAAAATATCAATGTTTGGTTTCAAACTGTCCTTTAAAAAGGATTTAAAATCCAAAAATGTTATAAGAAGGCTTGAAATCAAAACAAAATGTTCGGTTTCAAGCCAAATGAAACTTTTTTGGTCAATGAAACTCATAGCAATTTTATTTCAATTTGCCAACAATGTTAAAATAAAACATAATCAGTTTTGGTTCAACCTGAAATTATTTTTAACAACATTTTGGAATTGTCAGTGAACCAAAAAATATATATATATTTTTCCCCAGCTGTACTCATGACCCTGCCAAATGTCACTGGGTATAACTTTCCCCAACTCAATTATATCCCATCTGTGGTAAAGGGGCAAGCGTCTACATTCATCCACGCTCGGTTTTTTTCCCCCCAACTTCTCCCTTCTGTGTTTGTAACCTCACCTCTCAATTTGGGACAGGAACTTCGTCTCGAATATCCCCCTCGTCTTCAGCCTTTCGGAGATCCGCCCCCGGAACAGCAGCCCCCGCTTGGTGAAATCGATCAGGATGTTTCGGACGATCTCGCCCAGGTACATCCCGCTGATCATTTTCTCAAACCTGGAGTTGAAAAAGCACATCTGAGCATGGGGTAGGACAGCTGGCACAGGGGTTAGGGCAAAGGACTGGGAGTCTGGAGAGCTTGATTCCATGCCCTCCCCTGCCACAGATTCCCTCTGCGATCTCAGACAACTCACTGAATCTTCCCCCAGTGCCTTGGTTCCCTACCTGTACAATGAAGGTCACAAGCCTTCCATACCTCACAGGATGCTGGCAGGATAAAACCCGTTTACGACTGGTGAGGCACTCACGTGCCTTTCATTGCTGGAGTAGCTAAGTCCAAAGACAGCTTAAAATGGGGTGATTTGAAGGTGTCATCACATGGGATGGACTCTGGCATTTGCATCATCTGATGAGCACTTAGAGGGTTGCTTATTAGGAGGAAATCTGCTCAGCATTAAGAAAAGAAGCATTAGATGCTCCCCTTCCTTAGCTCAGCTGGAGTGGGGTAAGAACCACCCGGGATAGGAATTCGAGGCTGCTCTTTAAATACTTGCCCGCCTCTCACAACACCGGCTTTCCAAGGATCGCAAAACAACGGGCTTGATTTTTCCTGTCACAGAACAAGGGTGCAAATCAGTGTAAACGCCACTGACTTCAGCAGAGTTACTCCTGATTCACACCAGCAGGTGAGTGAGAGGAGTATCAGGCCCAATGAGTTAAACCTGACACCATCCCTGTCATGCTATAGCATAGTCCCCATTCGGCAGGTGGAAAACAGAGGCACAGAGAGATGAAAAAGAAATATGCTTGATCCTGCCCCCCGATGTCCATGGGAACAGGACCAGACATTTAGGAAAGGGTCCGCCAGGCTAGTGCTATGTCTCCACATTTCCATCCCAGGTTCTAGCCTTGATCCACCATTTTAAATTCTGCTGCGGTGATGGTCAGAAGAACGAGTCATCGTCGTCTTCATGAAATTCAGGCACCGTGTAAGGAAGCTAATGAGACACGTCCTAGCCCCTGGCACGCAGCCCAAATAGCCACATGATGTGCTAGAGAGATCCCTTAATGCCATGTGTTCTCCACGAGAGTGTGAAGAGGAGAGCAGTCTTCAAAGCCACGCACACACACACCTTTGTTTCCCAGCATTCAGAGAAAGTTCATCCACCGCCACGTCAAACTCCGTCCGGAAGTCATCCAAGCAACCATTGTCACCAAAGGCTCCCCACTCCATGTTAACGCACATCCTCCCCTCGTCGCCTTCCACCAGCTCCACATTCCTCATCTCCTCCATGTAGCAGGCATTGCTGCCCGTGCCTATGGCATAAGAGCACAGAAAGGTCTAAAGGCTCATGAAACATCTCCTCCTTTGAGAGGAATAGACAGAAAAGCAAAAACATTTGGATGATAAGAGCTATAATTCTACTGGCAGGGGAGATTCCGACATGTGCTTGGTTTACACACAGCTGTTATGTCTATCATGTGCAATCACCAATCTATTACTATGTACGATCTGCTGCTATGATCTTACCTACCAAATGCTAGACCTGGCTAAATGCCCCTGCGGCAGAATCTGAATTTTTCCATGGGAACGTGTCATTTTCTACGACGACATTTTGCTAAGGAGAAAATGGAAACTATTTCCGTTTTGGCGTTTCTGGAACAGAACGTTTTGGTTTTTCTTTTCTCACTTTATTTTACATCATCCAAAAAAATGGGAAAAAGCTGAAATCGAAACAAAAAGCTGGTTCAAAGGGCCTAAAAGTGATTTTTCTTTGAACATTTTTTTTTCCCAGTGGAAATTTTAAAATTTGAGGTTTTGTTCCAATTTGGAATAAAAACAAATGTTGAAGTCTCTGGAAATTCCAGTTCATGCTCTGCTGAAGGCCAAATATTCTGCTGCTCGCCCAGTCGAGTTCAAACATGCTAAATTAAGAAGTTTCTTGGTTAGAAAGTGGGCAAGAGAGTTTGGGGATTTTACCATTACTCTCTGTGCTATACAGTCAATGCAAATTTCACAGCCTTCATATTACATGTGACACAGCTATTTACTTTCTCTGCAGCATACCTAAACAGCTGCTGTTCTCTTGAGATGAAACAGCTCGGGAAAAAGCAAGGAGCAATTATGTGAGCCTCTCTGTGAAGCAATAAGATCAACCTGATGGTTTAGGCCTGTGAAAACACACCACCCACAAAATCTCAAGTACTCAACAGCATCTTTTTTAGTCTTTCGCCATTGAAGGTAATGGACACAAACCTGCCTATACCACTTCAAGGAAATTAAGCTGGTTGGGGGAAAAGGTAAAATATTTCCACCAATTTTGCCATTTTTCATTGAAATTTCAAATTTTTGAAGATTTCTCCAACCACTGGTGGAGAATTCGGAGGAGTGCTAGATCTCATGGGGAACAGCTAAAATCCAGGACATAAGTGGATTAGCAGAATAGGAACCGGGTACAGAGTTTGTGATGTAGAGTTTCAGTCCTTACCAACAATCAGCCCAACTTCACAATAAGGATCTTCATAACCACAGGTCATCATAGTGCCTACTGTATCATTCACCACCGCTACCACATCCAGATCAAACTCCTGGGGAAGAAACGGCTACCATAAATTACTCTGGAAAAAACACATTTTTTAATGCCCCCTTTCACTGTTGCATTCAGGGTAACACCCTCAACCTGAATGATACGGAGCAGAAAGGGCCTGACTTTTTGAAGTCTCCCTACACAGATTGTTGCACCGCCCCCTTTACTGGAATCCGAGCAATAAGGGTATATCTAACTTCAATTAGACACATCCGGTTGACCCGTGCCAGTTGACTTGGTCTCACGGGGGACAGGCTAAGGGGCTGTTTAACTGTGGTGCTGATGTTCAGATTCGGGCTAGAGCCCAGACTCTAGGACCCTGCAAGGTGGGAGGGTCCCAGAGCTTGAGTTCTGGACTGATTCGGAATGCGTCACTGCTATTTTTAGCCTTGTGGCACAAGATCCGTGCTCTGAGACTCGAGGACGTGGTGTTTTCTTTCCCCCCTCTCTTTCAGCGTAGACTTTCCTTACATGGCAATATGTAGTTCTTAGGACTCTTCCCCTGCAGATCCAAGCACTTTATGAAGTTGGGCATCTTCCAAAATACCCAAAACTAGGTAAAACTGCCTGTAACTCGGCTCATTTACGTTGGCAGATTGAAGCGTTGGAATGACCCCGCTAGGGTTAGAGCCTGCAGCTCTACAAAGTTGACCTAACGCCCTTTTGCAAGGCATGTCACTATCCCCTAATTCACCCCAGCACAGCACACCTAAATCTGCTACAGCTGCCAGCGAGGTGACTCAGTCCAATAGTTCGAGCTGTAGAAACCCTGGCTTTTCGCTCCGGAGGTCCTTGGTGATGACTAAGATACAACAGTCATATAGCCATTGACTGACCATACACTTTCAGATCACTAATTTCCTTTCTAGTTGCAGTTCGAATTCTAAACAGGTCTGGATTATCTGAGTGACTGGTCACAAATTCTCTCTTTCATTGGTGCACGGATCACTCAGCTCAGCTGTCCCATGGACATTCACCTCTCTCCTATGAATGGCTTCTTTCAGCAGATTCACCACATCTTCTCCTTCACAGCCAGTCGCTTTGAACCCTTTAGTCCATTTCAGGAGTATCCCCTTAAAAACAGAACAAAAGATACAATAAACCGGTGGGGAAGAGAGTGCAGAAGACTTACGGTAACTTAATATCTGCTCCAGTGAGAGCTCTTTTTATAGCTACATCAGTTCACGTACATAGTTAAAGTGTACCATGATCAAAATTTAGGATCTACTAGTAATTTTAGGTGCCCAACTGGTGACAATTTAAAGGGTCTGATTTGGAAAGTAATCCTATTAGCCAAGATGGTCAGGGACACACGCCCATGCTCGGGGTGATCCTATTTATGTGAGAGCTTTAAATCACTTTTTGATATAGGAGGACACCAACTGACCTGAATGGACCAGGTTTTTCAACAGATACTACTACACACAGGAGGGCAGAGCCTAGATACTATTTTCATCACTATTAGCTAGTGCTGTGTCCTCTTCTTTGTTGCAATGGTACCGGTTATTAATACAGGAGAAGTTTTTCTAAGGTACCAATGGATGCCTAGATCCTATTCCTGCCTTGGGAAAAGCTCCCGCATAATGTTCCCATCAGTCCTGGTAGATGTTCACAGAAATATTTGCATTAAATAGCTCTGCAGTCTTCAACCAACTCCAATTCATTGTTTTAAATCCCAAGCTCTTCAGACATGGCATTACATTAGGCTTTACAGGGAGAGTTAAGACCCTAGAAGGAAAAGGAAGGTTTTATGGTGAAGTTTAAAAAGGAAAGGACTCTGGAGGTTGGAAGGGGAAACAGAAAGTCCTTGGTACAGAAAGGACCTAAAATGAGCGAAGGAGATAAGGTGGACAGTGAGAAGGCGAAGTATTAATAAGAATTGAAAAAAAGATGTGAGGGATCACAGGTCTTGAACCTGGGCCCCTGGATAATCCTCAGATCACAGCCACCACCTGGCAGCCTGTTGGCACCAGTGGGAAGCATGAGCTGGTGGACTCTGGCACACTAGAGCTCATCAAAAACTCCCGATTGGAGGAGACATCCAACCTCTCTGATTGGCTCAGACTCATTATTTAAGCCAGCGGAGGCACAGGAAGCTGTCCTGACTCCGGCTCCATCCCCTGACGTGACTCCTGACTCTGACCCCTGGCTCCAACTCTGAGCTCCAGTTCCTGATTCCTGCCCCAACCACTAAGCCTGACCATCACTCCTCTGACCACTAGGTATGACCGCTTGCATCTCAGTCCACGACAGGAAAGTAAGGAGAGCAACAGAATAATCTTGTGTTCCACCCTCTTTCTCCCCTTTTGGTCTATTTAGATCATAAGGTCTTTGGGCAGGGACCTCTCCATTGTCTTTGGGGTGTGACCCAGCATTGCTTGTGGGTGGAATGAATAAACACACACATAGTAATACAATGACATTTAAAAACAATCACAGATTGTATGATAAACCACAGGACATCCCTCCGTGGAGAGCAACCTGCAAAGGACAGAGGTGAGGACCAAGAGAGCACACTTTAAGAGTACACTCAATCCATGGGCAGCTATCCTCTAGCAGGATTTACCCCCTAGGTTTGGTGGGACACAACGAAGATGAGATTAGAGTGGTTGGAAAGGCACATAAAGCTCACAGAGGTTTTTGATGTGGCTAGGAAGCCCGGGAAGGTAAAAAAAAACCATGGAAGAGGGAACTGCAATAGAATGGAAAGGGGTTAGGACACGAGCAAGTTTTCAGGTCAGGTAGAGTCAAGATAAGGTGGCAACAGACTCACAAGTGAGGCAGAAAAGGAAGTTTGAGGGTTAGGATGTGATTTTCTAGTCCTTCCCTCCATTTCTGAACAGTGGAGCAATACATTCTGGTTAATACACACAGATACCAGGTAGCTGGATATAGATTACCTCATCAAGGTTATTCTGGTGGCAAGGGAAAGAGAAGGTGAATCCCATAGGAAGTGACACGCCTTTCATTCCCATGTATTCCAGGAAGTCAGAGATGCAGTGGACGATGTGATCGAAGAGCTGTAGAGAGACAACCAGAGGCAGTGGCTTTCGTAACTGCAGAAAACTTGATTAAGCACCAGGCTACCAGATAAGTAAGAGTGTGTCTGCTTAAACACGGAGGCACAGAAGGGTGAAGGGATTTGGCCTAGGTAACAGCAGGCTGTGGCTAGAACCCAGGTTCCCCCAGCTCCCACCCCGTATCCTAATCACTAGGTCACTTCGGGTGAGAGGACACCTCTTCTCATTTCAAGTTGGCCCTGGCTCACCTCTTCGCCTGTCCCCTGCATGACCTCCTGCGGGATGGAGTAGATCTTATTGTGCATCTCAACGCCACGCCTGATCCCGCTCCGCACACGCACCAGCAGCACACGGAAATTAGTTCCCCCAAGATCCAAGGCCAGGAAGTCTCCTTTTTCTGAAACCCAAACGAAGGCACTTACAATGCTATCCACAGTGGCTTCGAACACATGATGTACCAAAGACCCATCCGGCCCCAACTTCTCATCTACAGCCAGTGGAGCAATCAAGGACTGAAAAAGAAATGGGAGTAGGCAAGAGCTGGGCCTGGAAACGGAGTGGTTCATTCCAACCTCAGGGAGACCCATGAAAACTGAAGTCATGGGAGTTAAATCAGTGAGAGATCAGAAACGGTCCTCTGGACTCTTCCGTTCTGGAGAATTGGAATGAACAATGGCTGACCAATTCTCCGTTCCCCATAATGCTTCATACCACGACAGTGCATAGAGACCTCAACTGAGATCAGGGTCTCACTGTGCTAGGTGCTGCACAGACAGACAGAGCTAAAACAGACAAGACAGAGAAGGTGTGTGTGGGGGAAACTGGCACAGAGCAGGGAAGTGACCTGCTTATGGTCACACAGCAAGGTCAGTGGGGGAGTCAGGAGAAGCACCCAGATGAATCAAGTCCTATCCAGTGCTCTAACCACTGGGCCACATTGCTTCAAAAGCTATTCAAGAACTTCCTTTGCTTCCAAGTGTGCATTAGACAGCCAAACGCATGCACAAATCGGAAGTCCAATGAGTCCAAAAATATAGGGCTACAAGTCCCCAGGGGGGCCACCCTATTCCTCAGTGACTCTCGGGCGTGTTTGTTAATTCCTAGCACCAGCATGAGAGTCCACTTAGAGATGGCGCTTGAATGGATAAGGCAGCAGATGCAAACCCTAAAATACAAAGGAGCTCATGGCTCTGGCCCCTTCACAGCCCGGCGTTCGCTCCAGCAGGGAACAGCAGTGTTCACACACAGAGTACG
Organism: Emydura macquarii macquarii; assembly: GCF_026122565.2. Taxonomy (NCBI): domain Eukaryota; kingdom Metazoa; phylum Chordata; order Testudines; family Chelidae; genus Emydura; species Emydura macquarii. The sequence goes on from NW_027133415.1 coordinate 277,929, forward strand.
TTACCTGTTCCATCCGGAGTGGAACACACGTAAGTGGGCAGCATTTTCACCGTGGCATCCCCGTGCGACTCTCGGCTCAGTCCCCTCTCCATCTCTATCCTCATCCTGGCCTTCACCTCCAGCAGCTGCTCGTGGCTCAGCTTCAGGGCTTCCAACGTCTGCTGCCTCGCCTTGTGCTGGGCAGCTAGCCTGTAGGCCACCGCAGTGACCATGGCGGCCCCTTTGCCGCTTCCGTCTTCCGACCGAGCGAATCGGACGTCGCAGTCCGGCAGCAGCTTCCGCACCATCTTGTGAAGGCGTCGCGCAAAACTGCACGGGAGAGAGGCCAGAGTGAGCTTCACCCACTCGGCGTGGTGCCCTAGTGGCGGCTGCTCCACATAGAGACAATGATACGCCTGCCACTGCCATGGCTCAAGTAGGCTCGTGCTTTTAGATCCAGAGGTCCCAGGTTCTATCCCTGTTGCTGACGGCCCACCCAGCCTGACGCAAGACTAGACCGGATTTAGGTCTGTAAGCCTTGCAAGGTCTTATCCACTGATGGGCACCTTCTGAAGGCCCTTTCCAGCCGCTGTTTAACTGCTTCCATGCCCTCCTGTAAAGCCCTTTCATTCAACCATTTTTTACAAACCTTAGCACTGGTGGCACCTCCGGGAAAGCTGGGGATCATAGAAACATAGAATACTGGAGTTGGAAGGGACCTCAGGAGGTCATCTAGTCCAACCCCCTGCTCAAAGCAGGACTAACCTCAGCTAAATCATCCCAGCCAGGGCTGTGTCAAGGCGCAGCTTCAAAACCTCTAAAGATGGAGATTCCACCACCTCCCCAGGTAACCCATTCCAGTGCTTCACCACCCGCCTAGTCAAAAACTTCTTCCTAATATCCAGCCGATACCTCCCCCACTGCAACTGGAGACCATTGCTCCTTGTTCTGTCATCTACCGCCACTGAGAACAGCCTAGCTCCAGCCTCCCTGGAACTCCCCTTCAGGTAGTTAAAGGCTGCTATCAAATCCCCCCTCATTCTTCTCTTTTGCAGACTAAACAAGCCTAGTTCCCTCAGCCTCTCCTCATACGTCTTGTGCTCCAGCCCTCTCATCATTTTCGTTGCCCTCCACTGGACTCTCTCCAACTTCTCCACATCCTTTTTGAAGTGGGGGGGCCCAAAACTGGACACAATGCTCCAAATGCTGCCTTACCAATGCCGAATAGAGGGGAATAATCACTTCCCTCGATCTGCTGGCAATGCTCCTACTAATGTAGCCCAATTTGCTATTAGCCTTCTTGGTAACCAGGGCACACTGCTGACTTCTATCCAGCTTCTTATCCACTGTAACCTCCAGGTCCTTTTCTGCAGAACTGCTGCCTAGCCCGTCAGTCCCCAGTCTGTAGCTGTGCATGAGCTTCTTCAGTACTAAGTGGAGGACTCTGCACTTGTCCTTGTTGAAACTCATCAGATTTTGTTTTGGCCCAATCCTCCAATTTGTCCAGGTCTCTCTGTATCCTATCCCTACCTTCCAGGGTATCTACCACTCCCCCTAGCGTAGTGTCATCTGCAAACTTGCTGAGGGTGCATCTACCCCATCCTGCAGATCATTAAATGAAGATGTTGAACAGAACCGGCCCCAGGACCGAGCCCTGGGGCACTCCGCTTGTGACCGGCTGCCAGCTAGACAGGGAGCCATTGATCACTACCTGTTGAGCCCGATGATCTAGCCAGTTCTCTATCCATTTTATAGCCCATTCATCCAACCCATATTTCTTTAACTTGCTTATAAGAATACTGTGGGAGACTGTATCAAAAGCTTTGCTACAGTCAAGGTATATCACGTCCATCGCTTTCCCCACATCCACAGAGCCAGTCATCTCAGCATAGAAGGCAATCAGGTTGGTCAGGCATGACTTGCCCTTGGTGAATCCATGTTGACTGTTCCTGATCACCTTCCTCTCTTCCCAGCACACTAGCATCACTGGGATTAGAACCTGGCTCTCCAGGTTCCTAGATCTGGGTTTATTCACTGGCCTGCACAACACGACCTCTCAGATTAGAACTGACGAGGGTCCAATTCCCGGGCCTCGTGCTCCGCGTTCAAACACAAATGTAGGTGCTTGTTGCAAACCATGCACATCCTTAGGGGGTCTGTTAAAAACTACTTTGCTTGTGCCTTCACTGATACACTACAAATCTGGGCTGTGAACGGCATACAGGACACTCACTGCGGTTGCATTAAAACCCTCCCAAGTCACCCAATGACCCTCATGGCCATTTCTCTCCCTCCCACCCCCACCCCCGACATGCTGCTAGCCTCACTTAGGTTCTCATGCTTACTGCGGGTGCTTCTTGTACACCGAGCCATCCACGCCGACCGTGGAGCGTAGCCTGTCGACTCCTTTGTTCTCCCTGATGCGGCGCAGCACTGCGGCCAGGGTCGCAGCACAGAGGTTCGCCGAGCGCGTGGAGACGATCTGGCAGATATGCTGGGTGGCTATGCAGTCTTCTGGAGATGGTTCCAGGCCGAGCTTGGTCAAGATCTCGTGGGCTTTTTGTAGTCCTTCCTTCTCCCTGAAGGTCAGAGAACAAAAAAAAGGAGTTCAGTGGAGTAGCCTGAGATAGTGTTGAGTTAACTCAGAATGTTATAGGCCTGATCCAACCACAAGGGAGGCTTTCCATCAATTTCCATGAGCATCAGTTCAGGGCCCAAGGTTTCTGCCAGTCCCATCTCTTATCCTAGGACTGGAAGGGACCTCGATGGTTCATCTAGTCTCATCTCCTGCAATGGGGCAGGACTAAGTATTATCTAGACCATCCCAGAAAAGCGTTGGTCTCAACTCTCCTTAAATACCTCCAGTGACAGAGATTCCACAACCTTTCTTGGTAAATTTGTTCCAGTGCTTAACTCCTAGGGTGATAAGTAACAGCCAACATGGATTTGTCAAGAACTAATCATGCCGAACCAACCTAATTTCCTTCTTTGACAGAATTACTGGCCTAATGGATGGAGGGAAGCACTAGGTGTGATATAGGTTGATTTCAGCAAGGCTTTTGACACAGTCCCACATGACATTCTCATGGACTGGGGAAATGAGGTCTGGATGAAATTACTGTAAGGCGAGTGCACAGCTGGCTGAAAAAACATACTCAAAGAGTAGTTATCAATGGTTGCCTGGCACATTGGGAAGACGTATCTAGTGGGGTTTCATTAATGATGGGGAAAATGGAGTGGAGAGTATGCTTATACAACTTATGAGGAGAGGCTGAGGGAACTGGGCTTGTTTAGTCTGCAGAAGAAAAGAGTGAGGGGGGGATTTGATAGCAGCCTTCAACTACCTGAAGGGGGGTTCCAGGGAAGATGGAGCTAGACTGTTCTCAGTGGTAGTAGATGACAGAACAAGGAGCAATGGTCTCAAGTTGCTGTGGGGGAGGGCTAGGTGGGATATTAGGACAAACCTTTTCACTAGGATGGTGGTGAAGCACTGGAATGAGTTACCTAGGGAGATGGTAGAATCTCCATCTTTAGAGGTTTTTAAACTGCAGCTTGACAAAGCCCTGGCTGGGATGATTTAGTTGGGGTTGGTCCTGCTTTGAGCAAGGGTTGGACTAGACGATTCTATGATTTAAGACAGAACCATTTGCTGAGGTTCACTCTAACTTACTGTTCAATAGCAGACACATATCCGGTCTCAAAGTGTCCTGTAGTGAGCAAGTCTGGAGTGAGTCTCCCACCAAACAGCAGCTCCTCCTTGGCCATCTTCACCAGGATGAGCCTGACCAGCTCTCCCATGTACATGCCACTGATCATCTTTTCAAACCTACAGAGCAGTCAAAGCACAAGGTTTACTCCACTTCGCAGGCCATTCTACGCTGTCACTTTAAGACGTCAACGCCTAGGGCTAAACATGTGACAAGATACCCTTGAACGCATGTGCACAGCTGCGTTCTATGCAGGTGGCACATAAGCTCACAGAATCTCAGTGCCAAATGAGCGGGCTAACATTTGTTCCATTGACCTAGCCATGAATGCAGTGGACTTAGTTTGGCATACATACGGCGCTCAGGTTTACGAAAAATTCACACCCGATCACCGTAGATATGTCATTGTAAGTTTTAAGTGTAGACGAAGCCTTTTCAAAATGTTGCCCTACAACCCCAGGGACATGGCCAATCATCATTTATCCCAGAGTTTTGGTTAAACCATAGTAATGTCAAGGTTCCACTGCAACAATAAGCATGTGCAAGGTGGAGGATTTTGGACTTCAAATGAAGACAGCTAGAAACACTGGGAAAGATTTTTCCAAAGTGCAAATGAGAGTTCTGCATCTTGGAGGAAGCTCGGATCCAAGTTTTTTGGACTGGGTCCATCTTTAATTTCAAAATCAATCTCCCTGTCGCTGAGTTTGACGTCTGTTGGTTGCACTGAATATGAACACTAGGTGACGCTGTTTGCCTTCGGGTGCAGATCACTGCATTGAAGGAAGGAGATGTTATTCCATTCATTAAAAGACCAAGAGCTGGGGAATAGCTCTTGGTGGTATTTCTGAATGAACCACCCGAAGTTTGTGGGACAGACCCAATTTGTATTAGTCTAGCCTGCATCCCGAAGAGTCCTGTAACCTCATTAACCTACATGACCTCTTCTCACCCAAACAAACCACCCCACGCCTCTGAGCCAAAGCCAGGAATCTGCTTACAGTTGTTTCCCTGGGTTGAGCGAGCCCATGTCAATCTCACGGTCGAACTCGGTCCGGATGTCATTCAGCACCCCGTCATCTCCAAAGGCTCCCCATTCCATGTTTATGCACATCCGCCCTTCATCGCCTTCCACCAAGTCAATGTGCCGCATCTCCTCCATGTAACACGCATTGGTACCGGTGCCTGTGCCGAACAGATGACGAGTTAGTCACCTGGGAGAGGGAGTGGTGGGGCCTCCCAGGATACACTTCCACCCCATCCCAGAAGCAGGTCCTAAATTCTTTGTTCTTAGATACATCCATTCACATTTGGACATACTGAAATGCATCTTGTTTGCCTGAGTCCAGTTTACCAAGTTGTCCTCTCTCCTATTCTTTGGGTTATCTTCAAACTTGGTCAAACTTTGGTATTATGTTTTCCTCCAAGTCATCGATAAAAATGTTCCATAGCTTAGGACCGAGAACTGATCCCTTATGGGACCCCACTAGAAACACTCCATGATGATTCCATGTTTACGGGTATTTTTTGAAAAATCTGTCGGCTAGTTTTTAATGCATGCTATGTTCATTTTGTACCCTTCTAGCTTCTTAATCAAAATGCTGTGCGGTACCAAGTTAAACAACTCACAGACGTCTATGCATATCACACCCTCACTGTCACTTTCATCAGCCAAACTTGTGATCTCATCAAAACGATATCAAATGGGGATCTGACAGGATCTATTTTTTATCAAGGTTACATGGCACTTACCGACAATCAGCCCAACTTCACAGTTGTGATCATCATAGCCACAGGTCATCATTGTCCCTACGGTGTCGTTCACCACGGCGACCAGGTCTATGTCGAAGTCCTGAAACAGGCAAAGGGGAGAGACATCAAATCCATGAAGTCACGCTTGACCAAAACTTCCCATTACTAAGATTAATTGTGTGGGTGGGGAAATCTTTACTTTAGCAGATAGGAAGAGCGAGGCTCCAAGGCCAAGATTTGGGACCCGAGCCAACAAACACTGAGCCTCATTTGAGCCAAGATTATCAGCAGCAACTAATTATTTTGGCTCCCTCTATTTCTCAGTGCTCAGCTGGAGACACCATGAAGGGGACTGATGTTCATAGGGCAGGTGGCCCAGCACTTCCTATCCGGTCCCTTCTTAAGGCATCTGAAGGTCAGCACTCTAAATCACCAGCTCCTTTTCATAGAATCATAGACTATTAGGGTTGGAAAGGACCCCAGGAGGTCAGCTAGTCCAACCTCCTGCTCAAAGCTGGACCAACCCCAACTAAATCCCCAACCTTTTGAAAACCGTGGCTCAAATGGGGCTGAATTTTCATCAGCACCAATTCAGTGAAGGTAGATCTTGAATAATTATAGTCCCTTTTATAGTGCTAATCAATGTCAAAGCACTGCATAAACATTTGTTAAGGATCTCAACACCCCCTTTGAGAAGAGGGGCTAAGTAACCACACCTAGACTTCTATTATGTATCCATCCCTGGCTTTTGGTGTTTTAAGAAGACTAAAAGTTAAGACACAGGAAGGAAAACTTGCAACAGATGCAAATAAACCGCACAGATCGTGTCGTCATGCTCACAGAAGTAACTTCATATCTAAACAGGCTACAGCCCTCTCCTGCCCCAAAACAGAGAGAGAATCGGCATTGATCAATGTTGCGATAATAAATTGAGGCTCTGGAAGATCCAGTCAAACAAATCCAGGCTCTCAGAGGGGGAGCAGTTCTGGAGGATTCGACCCCTCCTGAAAGACACCTGACCTACAACCCCAATTCCTCTTTCAGTTATAGGTCAGCTGATGGGATAGATACTAGTATTGCACAGGGGAGAGAGGCAGATCTCAGGCAGTTTAAGACTTTACAGAAAAAGATGGGGAAATGGAGGTGGAGGTTACTACATTTGTTTCCCTCCCTATCTCCAGTCCTCCTGAATGCCAGAATAAATGTGATATCAGAAGACACGCCAATGTGCAATTCAGTGCTAAAATAGTTCTTTGTATACACCCACTTTCCCAGCTGATAACCCAGCCTGCAGCAGAACAACATAAGAAAAGGAGCATGGCATGAGCATGAGAAAGCACACTGCTGGCTGTAATCCTGGGCCAGCAGGGTGTAACCTGATTAGAAGAAGCAGAGGGAAAGGAAGGGAGTTTTGGTTTGTTTGTTTTTTTTAAACAGCACAGCTGCCTTGTCTTTGGTTCCCAGATGCAGAGTGCATGTGTGCATCAATATGACTGGCAACCCCTGAGTATCTTGGGTCTGAAGCCCAGGACAGCCACCTCTGACATTTAGACAGTGCTTTTCCCATCCTGAAGGAACCCAGTCTGTGTGTGCACCGAGAAACACAAAACCTTCCCCCTGCATGGAGGGCTGTACATGGACTTTGGTCTGAAAGCTAGATCAAGACCAGGATTCACACACGTTCTCTTCGTTCTGTTCCAAAGCTGAATGGTGCATCCAGAGCTAATCCCCGAGAGTTCAGAGCACAGGTATGTAATGCTTACCCCTCGTTTCTTGATGGCTTTACGTATCATGGTAACGACATCCTTCCCTTCCACTCCACTGGATTTGAACCCTTTAGTCCATGTAACGAGGATACTCTATGAAAAGAGAGAACAACCACCCCCTTATGAAACCCAGAGTCTTCAGCCATATCTCCACACTGGGGATTTAGGCAGAAAAAACCTCCACTGGTCCGCTGCTCTGGTATGAGAAAGGTGCTCCCACCGATGCAACTTACTGCCGCAGGTTCCTGGGGTAGGTTGCGGCAGTGCAGTGCGTCTAAGTTATATTATGTTTATGTAACTAGCATTCAAGATACAATGGGGAGAAAAGGTAGAAAACGACGCACACAAAGGTGCACAGTACCAGGAAAAGAAGACAGGCAAGGAGGGGGTACGCCTGACTACATGACGAGCAAAATGACATGCATGCATTTGGAGGGCTCTTTCCAAACAAATTTCACCGACACCCAGACAGACTGTCACGTGACTGAGGTCACCAGGCTCCCTCAGCTGAACAAGTGAATTGCTAAGCTCAGCTGACAACCCATCAGTCCCTGCAGGAGTGCCTGCCCCTGCTCCCTGATGGAAGCACTGGTCGATGACTTCAGTGGGGAAAGGAGTAGGCCCGCTGTTACAGCTGCTGTGGCACGGTGCACCATGAATGAGGTGGTGCTGGACATGTCTGTTTGCATGTAGCAAGGGGACGCCCATCCGGAGGCAACTCGAGCTGCTTTACCTTACCCTCCATCCTTCTCCTGTGCCTGCATACAGTTCACTCTCCGCCTGACCTGCTCCCATCTCTGTCCTCAGTTCTACCTTTGTCTCTCCTGCACCTGGGGCTCCAGATCTGTCTCCACCCCATCCCCTCTGCCACTAAACAACCCCCTGCTACCTGTGTGATAAGCAGCTGCCCTCATCGGCTGTCAAATCCTTCTCCTAAAATCCTCTTCTCCACCAGCTTCCCAGCACACATCTCCACTCTGGTGTTATTCACAAAAATAATCCCCAAATAATCACTTAGGAGTCTTGTAAATAACACTCCTTTTGCAAGCCAGGCTGCCCTCAAGAGCAATTTTACCCTCCCCTTGGTTTCTTGTCCTTTCCCCACCCTCTCCCAATGATTTCTTGTCATCTCTACTTATCTTATTTCCCTAATTTGGAGCGTAAACGCCTCGGGGCAGAAATCTTCTTGGTTACTTGTCAGTAAAATGCCTTGTGCTTAATGGTGCTGAAGAAACAGATCAGTAAGAACCACCAAAGAGTTGAAATTCCATGTGTCAGCATGCAAAAAATGAATCTCCTCACCTCATGTTAGCTAACACCTGGTAACTAACAAGAGGTACAAGCCTCATGAAGATGAGGCCGTCTGTAGTTTCCACATGAGTTAGCAGGTCAAGGCAAACCCTAGGTCCTTCCATAATGTTTACCTCAACCTCCTGACTTGCATTAAAGCTGTAAAATGCCTCATCTTCACCAGAGTTTTACTTCATGTGAGTTATCGTATTATACCTAATGCACTTTTTTCCCTAGTGAAAATGCACCCTTAGAGCGTGAAGACATGTTTAAGGTCTTCGCGGGTTTAAGGGAACAGATGTAGATTAAACCAAAGCAAACCTGGAGTAAGCCAAAAATCCATGCAGCGGTTGGCACCAGTTTAACGAAATCGGTTTAAAAAACCAATTTAAGTTCAATCGGTGCAATTTCCAGGAGCGGTGAAGGCTAAAAACAGACAGTGTGATTAAAACCTAGCCACGTCTCCCTTTCGCTGGCAGCAGCCCAGGCTTCAGCCTGCAGGTCAGTCCGTCATGGTTTGCAAGCCACTTACCTCATCCAGTTTGGTTTGCTGGCAAGGAAAGGAGAAAGTGAATCCAAGGGCCAGTTTTTTGTCCTTTATGTGCAGCTTCTCCATGAAGTTAGCCAGGCATTCCGCAATATGGTCAAAGAGCTGCAGAACAGAGATCACCACCTGTTAGACGGCTCAGACCAATCGGTCTACTCAGCGTTAGCATTAAGGGCCCAATCCGGCACCCACTGGAGTCACTGGGAATTTTTCCACTGCCGTCAGTGGCCTTAGAATCAGGTCCTGACAGCACAAGTCAGGTCAGGATCATTTCACAACCAGGAGCGCTGGATCCTAGACTCCACGGTGTGACAGTGACGCAGTTTCACTTTGTGACATCACTTTCCTTCATTCAAACAACATAGCTACTAGAGAGTAACCTCTCGCAAGAAAGGAAACTTAAGGCCACTACCTGTCAGCCTCCCTGAAACACGGGAGGCAACTTCCACAGGCATAGTAAAAAATTCCCTGTACTGAATCTATATTTCTGATTTTAATTGGCTAGGTATTCTGGGACTTTATAGAACACATTGTAATACAAATCCAAACCGTTATTAAGACTCGCTTATAAGTTGTCCATTGCCATGGCGTCTGAGCATAGTTTGCTTGGTTTAAACTAAATCCCTAAGCAGGTCTTCTCTGTATCAGTCTGGTAGATTTTTCAGAGATGGAACCAACATTTTGGGGAAAGACTTTGAGATCTCATGGCTAAAGCAGGAAATCTGGGATTCAGGACACTTGAGTTCTATTCCTAGTTCTGCTGGCAACTTTCTCTGCACCTCTTGATAAGTCCCTCTCTGCACCTCGGTTTGCCCTCTGTTACAGGGCGGTAGAGGGAACTAGCTCATTTTTATCATGTGCTTTGAGATCTTGGAACCAAAGGTATTAGAGAGAACAAAATATTATGATTCCCATGACAGTTCAGGATGGTCCAGTACTTTGATAAAGGAAAAAAAAACCTCTCTTACTTGGGTTCTTTCGACCTTGACGGCATTGAGGATTTGCCATGAATTGGCATAAAGATATGATAACACAATAAATACAGCTGAAATTTAGTTATGTCCTCATCAAAACAAAGATTTGAAGGGTAGCCCTTTTAAGCAGTAGCTGCCAGTGCGAACTCCTACTGTAGACAAAGGAAACTGCTATAAGCAGCAATCTGCACTGGTGCATCAAACTCTGGGGTCAATCTGGGATCAGCGCCAGGGTGCAAATAGCAACTTCGTCCATCTGCACTTGGGGAACTGTGGGTGGCTGGAATGGAGAGAAGTTTCCAACAAAGACATGGCTCTGCTCGCTGCATCACCTAATCAATCCTCTATATCCGTTAGTTTCAGCAGAGAACAGCACTGAACTTCAATTCCCGCAGCTATTTATTCCAAGGCATTTTGCCCCCTTTTGCCATACCGCAAACCCTGTGTAGGGATGAATCTCATTTAAAGCGTTAACATCTCTCTGTAAGTGCCTTCTACGCACAAGGCTTTAATGAGAAAAGCAAAGACAGCTGGACGCACATTACACCAGGTTGTCTTCAAGTGCTATAAAGCAAAGAGGGGGAAAAAATGACTGGATGAAAGTTTAAAACTATATTCCACAAAATGGAGGGTCGGGAACATCCCCCCCTTCAAAGTCACTGCACTGACACACCACGTCTGCGATTAACTTATTCTATTGGTATTTATTGTGTGTCAAAAATCTGTGTTCTCCCATGCTATATGCACCGCTATTTTGTTCCATTTGCATTTATTCTGAGCCCAAAACTCAACAGTGAAAGGAAAGAAAGGGTTAGGAGACAGTGGTACAACGTGTTTCATCACCTGCCCGTCTCTATACTTCACGCTTACACAGCTCTTTCTCTCTCAAATCGCAAAGCACTTTATTAATGGTCGGCCTCATTAGACTCGCAAGTGAATGGGAAAAACAGGCACCGAGGTGGGCCGGTGGGTGGAGGTGGTGGCAATAAAATCCAGGCGTGTTGATTCCCAACATCCTCAATTCCCAGCACATCAGTATCTTGCAACGATACTAAAATTGCTTTTGCTCCTCCCACATGATCTCCACTCCCTCCTCCCTGTCTCCAGCACGCACATGCTTCACACAAAGCCGCAGAGGATGAACTCCCTGTCTCTGAGCACGTATCATCACTTGTGTCACCCCCTCACGTGGACAGCGAGAGAGATTTTCCCCCTGGACAAGGCGGTGGCGATTGATTATTACTTGTGACCCAGCCGAGGAGCATCTTCCCACTGCGCAGTGCCTGTCTCCCCCGAGGTCATATACGATGCTGCGAGATGCCATGTGAATTGAGGAGGGTGGGGGGGAGGGGAGAAGCGGGCTCTATGTAAGATTTAAACTGGGATTAGGTCCAGTTAAGGGAGGGTGGGATCAAAGAGGAATTAGAGCTACACGCGCTCTGCTTTACAGCTGTCCTTCGAATGCTGGCGCCTGCTCAGGGAAGACCAGTGTACCCCCTGCTCCAGAACCAAGATTTTCAGTGACCAGCAGTTCTGAGCACTCCACATCAGATATCCTTTATGGGGACTGATTTTCAGAGAGTGCTGAGGACCTGCCCTCCAAAACAAGGCCCCTTTAAGCGGTCTCAAATTGGCAGAGGCCATGCCGACACTAAGGTGCATTTACCACATCTCAGAAATCCCTAGTGGAGAGAAGGCAAGTTGTCGTTTAAATACATTCGTTGTGAACCTACCAGCTCCCCCATGTTAAAATACCCACTGGCCTGTCTACGGTAGGGTGGCATGTGCTAAAAACTCACCTTCCAACCTAGTGACGGCAAAGCCCGCGTTACCTAAAATCTCTGCCTTTGCACTTATCCAGTCCTGATGGCTGTAGTATTAAATGCAGGGTTTGCTTCCTTTTTGAATATCCCGGAGAGTCACGTCAGCAAGGCACAGGGTGAGCCAGTGAGAGAGGGCGCAGGGGGCGGGGAGGCGGAGGGGACGGAAATGTTAAACCTACCTGTACCCCGCTCCCACGCATGAGATCCTCTGGAATGGCATAGATCTGATTCTCCATTTCCACCTTCCGCAGCCCGTTATCAGACACCTTCACTCTCAGCACACGGAAGTTTGTGCCGCCAAGATCCAAGGCCAAGAAGTCTCCATTCTCTGCAGGAGCAAACAGAGAAGAATATCACGTTAGAGGCCTCTGTTTTATTGAAACACACACCCCTACCTTTAAAATGTAGTTCCGATATTACTGCCTGCTTCCACAGGCCAGATGTGCTACTGCTGGCAGTGGTACAATCATCCTGCAGTCCCTAAATGCAGACTAAATGCAATTCCTGACTCTCCCACTACCTTTCTGCATTATCTCGGGAGAGTCACGACTCAAATCCAGTTTCAAAGCTAATTCTTCAAGCAAGAGGCTTTGTCCCTTCCAGCTAAACAAAGCGAATGTGGCTAAAACTCACCCAAATGCTGCGTGCCTGGGAACAGAACCACCCTCTTTAAGAAGCCAATTGCTGAGTCGTCACAAGCTGCCTCGGGGAATTCTTGCCCATTCAGGGGACCGATTTCAAAACAGGGCTTTTTTAAAGAAGGATTTTGAGGTGTAAACGCGAGAGACTGAGTGATCGCAGAGGGACAGAACAGAAGGACACCCCTGGAAGCGTTACGGGACCACAGCCACACAGGGTCCCGTTCCCCTCTCACCTACACTGGGATAAAACCAGCACAATCCCAGTGGGCAAGACGGGAAATGGGGGGGGGGGGGAGCACTTCTCTGCCTCATAAGGATGTTGTGACGGCATATAGTCCATCTTTACGCTTAGACCTGGGGGGCTGAGAGAGACATTTTTGTGCCAGCTCTCCTCTAAAGCCAGCGTTGGCACCTTAGCATGCGTGACAGCCAGCAGCAGCATAGGCAAGCTGTCCCGAGTGCATCCCCAGCTTCCAGGCGGGTTTGTACGTGACAGGACTAGCCCGTGCCACCACCCGCCACTGCCAGCACCACCACGGCTCCGGTACCATTCTTAGCCTGCTACTTGGAGGACAGCTAGCGTGAGCGTGTCTGCTCAAACTAGGAATCACACCCCCAGCTCCAAGGGTGGACAGAATCGAAGATTGTGAGATGGTCAGATCCTACAGCGATGGGGTGGGGGGGAGAAAATGACATAAGATAGATATCCAACCCTAAATCGCAAGGCTGTCTCCAAATCCCTTGCCACCAGAGGGACGTGAAGCAGCATGAATCATCTACAATTTGAATGCAGTGTAATCCACCAGCACGACAAGCAGAGAGGGAAAGTGGATCGCGTTTATCTGCATATTTCGGTTACTGGTCGCGGAGAGCTACAACACAGACGCAGGCGAGACAGACTCAGGTAACACAGCACAATTTGGCGTGGTTGAGCAGAACTCAACACACAGTTCCTCCAGAGTTCGGTCTCCCTTCAATTAATTTGCTTTAGGAAGCTTATAACGATTCACAAGTGTTACGGAGTTGAACCCACCTCCCACAGGAGACAAGAAGCGAATTCGATTTTTAAAAAAAAGTCAAAAACTTTTTTTTTTTTTCCAGTCACCCCGGTGGCCCACGGCTGCTTTAGGTTTAGGGCAAGGAAGTTTAACAGCCAGCATGACTAGCGGAAACACCAAGCCTGCTGCATTAAATATCTAGCTGTGGGTGGGGGAGGGAGGGAGGAAGAGGGGGAAAGCCCACTATCAGCACTCTGTCATTTTTGAATATACTACATCTGCTGGGCTGGCTACCCCAGGCGTATTACGGTACCTAGGGACTGCCCTGTGCCCAATGATGCTTTTAGAAAGGGGACTCAACTGAAACAAAAAATGCAGTTAATGAGTATTCAAATGACACTGAACGAGTTGGGGTCTTCCATGACTTCTGCTGAAAAGACACTTTAGTGTCCAAATCTGAAGGGCATTCAGCTCTGCTGGGATGATTATGGGCTTGATATTGCAAGAACTGGTGGGGGGGAAAAGGGGAGGAAAAAATCAGAGCTGTTGGGAAACTAAAACAATGGTTCATTCTTGTACAGTTGCCCTTTTCTGCCCCCAGGTCCCCAATCTCTTCTCAAAATATTTTGCGCTCCTGGGAAACTAATACCTTGCCAAGATCAGACCCCAGAGGATCATTTCTTTCAAATCTCATCTAACTCATCCTTCAACAAGGCACTAGAGATCCCAAGTTACCGTGCTGGAGAGATGTAAACTTGAACCAGCTCAGTGACTGAGTGGTAAGAGTTGTGCAATGCCACGTGGGACGCCAGGGTTAGAGACAGCGACTGCGCTCCGATCACTCACTCCTGGAGCTGGCAGGCATTGACTGGTCTCCAAGGAAAGGAGGGAGGAAGCAGGTGCCGGATTCTCATAAGCACCCGCCTGCCAATCCCGTTTTTTCCTCCTCAGCAGGCTAGGAAAGCGAAAGCTTTGCCCGGACAGCAGCACTCTAGCTACACCCTAATTAGTTACACTCATGTTGCAAGGAGGAGATGCCAAGCTGGTTAGGTCATTACAAGCACTGGAGAAGCTCCCCACCCCAAACAAATCTCCCCGAGCCACACAACTGAGAACTCGGGGGTGTTTGAAACCTGGGTCCAGATCACAGCTCTGCAGCTTCTCGACCAACAACTTGCTGCCTTAGACGAGCACCCTAGAGCAGGGAACTGCATTTGAAATGATCTCTTCACCCTTTATGCCATGCAAATCACATTGGGTTCTGCTCCAACATGAGCACACAACAGCCACCGGCTTACACCGCTACCTCGAGCTTGCAATAGGGGCCATGAGATTTTTTTAAAACTAAAGTAGCCATTTGAATTTTAGGTAGGGTGAGAGGCACAGCACAAATGTCTTCCATCCACAGATACCAAAGCAATTTTTGAACATAAAGAAAGACTCGCAGCCCCTCTGCAAGGCAGATTTATCCTCATCCCCATTTTGCAAAAAGGGAAACTCGAGGCAGAGAGAGATGTCTTCTGGGACTTGCCCAAGGCCACAACCATCCAGGAGCGTAGCTGGGATTTGGACCCAAGAATCACAGCTCCCATTCGACAGTCAAAAAACCCCCAACTTGGCACCACATTGTGAGTTACCCAGTTTGTAGGTTAGTCGCTTAGATCACTAATGCATCAAGGTGAGAGGGTCTGAAAACTAAGGCAGTCAAGTGGGTGAGATGGAGGACCCCTTGTTAGTTTCTCTGACTCTTGCAACAGTCATCAAGACAGCCCTTGTCTGTATCTAGGACTCAACTACCCATGGGCGGCAACTGGTGTAGCTGCCCCAAGACAACCTGCAGGGAAAGCCATCATCTGTGTTGTGTTCAAGACAGGCTGATCCCAGTTACAGAGAAGGCCTTTGTTTCATTTCCAAAAGCGCTAACTTCCCTCTCTTCTCAAGTGATCAGTGCAACAACACCTGAAGGGCCATTTAAAAGATGCCAGGCTTTAAGTATTTTCAACTAGGATAGAGAGTGCTTAGCCCCTTGTGGGAGGTGCTCAGAATCTGGCAGGATCGGGCCTTTTGAATGTAAAAGTCCATAGGGCATAGACTAGGCTTTCCTCTAAGTCCTGTACAGCACCTTGCACACCAACAGCATCCAAGTCAGTAATACTGGATGTACAACACACACGGTCTTCCCAAAATAGCTTCCATCCAGGGAGCAACTCAATACCTGTTGCCATAAGAGACAGTGAGACACGGTAATTATAGTTAATGCCAGCACGAGGATTGCAACCCCTGGGGCTTATCAGATCTGCTTATAGCAGCAAGTTATCATCAAGTGTCCTACGGATGGGACAGGTCATCCAGACCGACTCCCAGAGTTTTAGGGGAAGAGGAAAGTGCTCTGGGTTGTTGGGTTTTTTGTTTGTCTGTTTGTTTTTTAGGGGTAGGAAAGGGAGGTTTTTATGGACGGCTGCATTTACTCCAACTAGGACTTTGATATGCAAATTAAACAATATTATTTACATTTTATGGTAGTATGTGGAGGACCCAATGGAGACCAGGGCCACATTGTGCTAGGTGCTGTACAGACACTCTGGGTATATCTACATTGCAACCAGAGGGGTGCAGCTAGGAAAGAAAAGCTCACGGTGACTCCAGGCAGGCAGCCTGTGGAGTGAAATCCTGTAGAGTAGTGGGATGTGGGGAAGAAGAGACATGACCCATACTGAACTTGTGTTAGTTTGAAGAAATAAAACTGAAGCCCCTAATCAAAAAGGGGACTGAAATCCTGGGGGTTCCACCGTCCTCGACCTGATCTGAACAAACAGGTGCTGGGACAGCAGCTCTGGAAATGGATGATTTTGCTTAGCTTTAACATTTACTTTTGATTTGTTTTCACTCCATTCTCCTCACTGCATCCCTTGCACAGAACTTTAGAATTCCACAATTGTGCAGACAGACTCCCCTGATTTTGAAACATAGGTTTGTGGAAGTGATCTGGAATATTCAATTTAGTCAGCTTTAAAAAAAGAGAGAGAGAGAGAGAGAGAGAGAGAGAAAAAAAATTGGAGCCGCTCCAGACTTTGTGCTTTATGGAAACAAACGGTGGGGGGAACATCACAGCTTTTTCAGTGACTTTTCTATGCCTGTTACAATCTCATTGTTGTGGATCCACCAACTAAACATATCGCTGTGAATATTTCATAAAGTTTAGATGATTCTAGCAAAAGAACTAGACAGAAAAAAAAGGGTACGTGTTCCAAAATTCAACACGCTTGTGCCAAATTAGGTCAGCACCGTTACAGTAGTAGCCTAACATTGCTTTCATATCAGTGTAAAGATCAGTACGGAGTAAAATACCAGAGCTGAAGTTTTATGTAGATCAGATATTCTCCATAAACTAGAATATATTTAAAATCCTTCAAACCCATATGTGTCGTGACCTCGTTTTTTCCGGTGGGGCAATCACACAGTTCTCCCACTTCCTTCAGTTGTTATGAGTGCTCAGCACTTTGGGAAAAAATCTGGCCTTGAGGTTGAGCTTTTCAGGGAAGATCCTCAGAGTGTCAGGCACCTATGGGTATCTAAATTCCTTAGGCTTCTTTGAAAAACCCCAATCTAAGTACACTGATCTATCTGGGGATTCAGGCATTCCATTGCATATTTTATTAGTGTAACGCCTATGTGAGCATTACGCTGATGTGTATATGCAATGGACTGTCTGTCTATGGTAACATGGGGAAAGATGTAACATCAGGAAGAAATTACATCTTCAGAATGAAAGTCACACTTCAGAATTCCATCCCATAGGGCAAAGCAAAGGAGCAAAATATTCCAGTAACCTGGCTACCAGAGATTTCAAAGGAAAGTAAAACAACCAGATGGCAAGAGATATGAACTGCCTACAGTATTTAAAAAATAAATCAAGCCTCTGGAGATTAAAACCTGGCAACTGAACATACCATTCTTTCCAGTGGGACCTGTGTTTACTCAGAGCCCAAGCAAGAGGACACAGTGACTGGGTCTCCTCTCGCTTACTCTGCAGTGCAGGTGAGGAGTAACTACTGAAGTTCAACTGGGGAGAACAGAAGAGATGCAGCATTTCTGAGGGCAAGCCACATGTTCATAGCTTTGAAGAGCCATTTCACTTAATAACGAAGGTGTGGCATGAAATGGTTATGCAAACTGTAACGCTGCACCCTACTGACTAACACTTCCTCTTATTTCAGGCCAGCAAATCCCAAGTCACTTAACTGTGAGCGAGCTGGGGAACAAGGAAATGGACCAATACCACCACCACTTTCAAGTGCAGGGTAAATTGCCTCAAGTGCTGGGGGGGAAAACCCAACATCTATTGCACAAGGCAGAGAGACACATTTAGATCAGACTGCACTTTCCAGCCAGATGTGTCACTGATTTGCCTTAAATTCATTTTCTGGATTGCATCACATTGTTAAAGCCAGACAAGCTGCACGAGCAATTGCAATCAGTGTCTCAATTAACCCCTCCTTTGGCAAATAGGTGCCACAAAAAACAGCTGCTTGTTCAGATGCAGCTGACCCATCTCAAGAGCCACGTCTCGGCAGCTAGTCATACGGTATTTGGAGCAAAAAATGGATGGCAACAGTGGTGGCTACCAAGAGGAGTAGTAAGGATTTACTTGAACAATGAGCGAAACACAGAGCTCTGAGAGCACACGGTCAGTCACCTAGCTTTTGCTATATTACATTAGAGGAAAAGTGCAGCCTAGTGGACAGGGTATTGGATTGAGAGTCAGGAGACATGGACTTTAGTTCGGAATCTCCCACGACCCAACTCTGTGCCTCAGTTTCCTCATCTGTGAAATAGAATTAATGACACTCCCTGGCCTTTGTAACATGCTTTGAGATCTATGGATGAAGAATGCTGTATCAGAGAATTACTATTGGTCTTTGTCTACAGTGGAAGCCTCCTTTATCCCTACCACAAATTCCCTCTATGCTAAAACTCAGGAGACCCGGAGCTGCAAAGCCGCACATTACAAGGCATTGTAACAAACTGAGAATTTAATTCTTTTTCACTGTCCAACAGCATCTCACTTGAACAGGTGCCAATATATTTGGGACCTGATCTTTCAAGAAGGTATCGACAGTCCTCCACTCAACCTGAGAAGGTGCTTTGTAATGGTCACCCTCAACTCCCACAGGGCCTTAATGCATCTGTCTGTTTCCAAGCAAGATTGAGTGGATTATAATTATTTCTAAAAAGTGGAAGGGCTACGCCTGTTAAATATTAGACAGCCAAACAATTCTATCTAGACACTTATACAGTCCCAATCACTGTAGTATCAAAGCACACCTCACATTCAATATCGTATCTTCGCATCACCCCTGTAAGGTAGGGAGATATCCCCATTTTACAGAAAGGCCAACTGACTTGTGGGGGTTCTCAGAACAAAGAACTGAACTCAGCTTTGTAGACTCAAACCGTGACCACATGCTTGAACCACAAGACCCAGGGAGTACCGAGAGCAGAACCTATGCTGTAAACATGTCTCTACCCCACCCCACCGAGATTCATATTTAAACAGGACAGAACATGTGAGCATCAATCATCAAAAGAAAGAGAACAAATAGGGTGGGGAGGGATAGTTCGTTAAGAAATGTATGATGGGATTTGACCCTAGTGACAGAACAATTAGGCGGTTCAATAGTAGTGACAGATTTGAATCGGGCCCTCAGTGTGGACACGCAGAGCAGCAGCTCAAAGCTGATAGTAAGGGCCAGATCCTGCTCTCACTTCGGCTGATGTCAACGTCATGGTGGTGGTGGTGGGTGGGTGGGTGGGTGGGTGTGTGTGTGACTCCACTGGAGCTAACGGAGTGAGAGCAGAATTGAGCTCTAAGATGTTCAGGCTGCCTAAATCTCAGCTGCTTTAAGACTGCAGTATCTCAGTTGCTAGAACAAACAAAAAAATCACCCCCCGCTGAGCTCAGTATTATTGTAGTATTGTAAAGCAGTATTATTCTTATTTAAGGCAATCATGGGGCTAATTCTTCACTCCTATTAAACCAGTTTCACACCAGAATAAATCTACTGTATCTACACTGACGTAAAACTGATGTAGTCGAATTAAGAATTAGGCCTTTCATCAAGCATTGACAATGCTTTGCCAGGTGCCTGCTCCTCTCTCCAGTGGCCAGCCTAGAATTGAGGTGAACCGTCTTTGCCCAGGATCCCAGCGAACCAGCTGCTGTCCTTCAATCTGTCTGGTACTTGTGAACCACTCAGTGCAAAGCGGAACCTTGCATCTTATTTACAGTCAACTCCAGAATACGTAAGGGGTGTTTGGGATGTTGCGGGAAGGCAGCCCCTTTCCCAGCACGCCAACATCCCTAGCCAAATCACTGTAGTTTGCTCCACATTCACAAATCCCTAGCACTCTTTGCCAGGCGGCTAAGCAGCACATTTTCCGACGCGTCTCATAACCTCAATTCCAGCTGATTTCTTTATTCCTGGTCCTGAATCCTTCGGGCGTATGTTACATCAGCCAATCAGTTTTCAATGTAACCTGGTGATTGTCCAGAGAGGGAAAGTATAAGATGCCATGACTCCCCCCAGAAGGAGTTTGTTTGGATCTATCTAGGGTCTTATACTGGTGCTCATCATTGTAGTATTTTAGCACCCTCTAGGAACTCCTAATCTAGGATAGGCTGGCAGGAAGTGTTTAATTAAAGGCTCAGCTGTGAGTGTGTATTATGCAGACCTAAGGTTTCCTTGTGTCACTAAGAGCTCAGTTAGCTTGCTGGCAACTGACTCGTCTCTATTCCCACATGAAAGCACTGGTTGGGGAGCTGCCTCTTCAAGTGCTACCGAAGGTCCTTATGTTATACCTGCGGCTGCTTCCGTCCTGCACGAATGGGCATTCTCAGCTCGCCCACACCAGGGTGAATTAGGAGCAACTCCCTTCAAGACAAGAGAATTACACGGCCTGTGCAAATGGGAGGAGAACCGGGCGCTTAATTCCCAATTCAAACACAACAGGAGGACAAAATCTGGAAGAGTGTGTACAGAGGAACAAATAAGGAACGGAAGACCTCATTCCTTCTCCAACACAGCCATCCACGTCACACTGGGAACGAGTGATTCTTTGCAGCACTTTACCTGTTCCATCCGGGGTGGACCTCACAAACGAAGGCAGCATTTTCACTGACGCGGTGGGGTTGGTGTCTGACCCGAGACCCTTCTCCATCTCCTTTCGGAAGCGCTGAGAGACCTCCTGGAGGGTTTCTTCGGAGAGCCGCATGTGATAGAGGTATTTGTCAATCTGGAAGGTGTAGAAAAGCCAGTGGGTCAGTGTGAGGGGCAGACGTGTTGAACCCAAGAGAACATGACCCCATCGTGGGTCATCAGTGGGAACTGAAACTGAGACCTTCAGGACCAACACGCAGGCCTCTCTCAACGGAGCTAAAGGGGTAACTCTTTTGGCAATAGTAGGCTATTGTCCTCTCTATGGACCAGCCACTTGTTCAGGACATGATTCATTTAGCCAGCATGTTACATTTCCAAACAGACATCCCAGTGTTCAAGAAGGACCAAATCAAGCCAATGTCTAAGCGGATATCACAACTAACACTCATCTGCTGAAATTTAGTGACTACAGAGAATGCTCTGTGTTTCCCACGTGCCTTCCTTCTTAGTGTCACCGCACTTCTCACGTGAAGGAACCCCCATGCAAGTCAGCCTTACCCCCATTGCACAGAGGGCAAACTGAGGCACGCAGAGTTGCCAAGCACCCATCGCTCTCATCAACATTAAATAGGAGCTTCTGGTGGTCAGCACCTTTGAAAAATCAGATGATACATTACTTGTCTGTGGTGATGCAGAAAAATTGTGGCAGAAGCAGGAACTAAATTCAAGACCCTCAACTGCCATCCAGTGCCTTAGCTACCAAGACTCAGCCCCTCAAGGCCTGTGAAACTAGCCAGGTCAGTTTCTAGGGGTATGAACAGGGCAGGGGATGAGCAGCATAAGCCTAACTAAGAAGGACTAACCTCCAGGCCAAAGTGTGGATCAGACTCTTTCCCTCAGGGCTTCATTTATTATTCAAACACAATAAAACCATCAAAGTTCCACATCTACAGCTGGCCTTTTTCCCCTGAGCCTAAGGCAGAGACGGCCAATCAAAAACACCCCTCCGGTTTAATTGCTTGGTTTAAACAAATGAAAAGGCAGGTGTGAGTATCAGTAAAGTCAGTCTGCTCACATAAGGATGCATGCTTCATCGGAAATCAAGTGGAAGCTTTCTAAAGCGCTGTATTGAAAGAGACAGTTGGTAGTTCAGAGGCCTCTGGCTGAGAAGTGACCTCATTCATGGATGTGGCCACAGGACCAGTAGGGTGAGCAAAATCAATATCATTTTAAAGCTGTTTTGTTTTGATTTATTTTTTAAATTCCTCCTGTGTTTTCAGCCCACTGCCCCCTAGTTGCTCATGCATTTGGGGCCAGATCCTCAGCTGATCTAAGTCAGCTTCGTTCCACTGAAGTCAGTGGATCAATACCAATTTACACCACCTTGGGAACCGTCCCGTGAATAGCAAACGTGTCTTTGCTCAGACAAGGTCATTACTTCATGCAAGCGCTTTAGAACAGGGACTTTTCTCTGTTCTGTGTTTGCACTGCACCTAGCACAATAGGGCCCTGGTCCACGAGTGGGATTCCAAGGTACACAACCGCAACACAGGTAATACCACGCCAGCCCAGCCAACTTCTCCCCTTAGGTTTCTAGCCAGGGTATTCTTACTTCCTAAGCAAAAAGCTCTTGTGTGCTGAATAAAGAGTCGCAAAAAGAGGCCGACAGAGGACAGGCAGACGTGAAAACGCAGATAGTGAAGTCTGAAAGGGCTTTTCAGAGCAAGCGAGACAAGATTCCTTAACGGGACCTTTATCCACCGTACAGCAGGAAGTCAAACCCTTACCTTGGCTTACCCAACTATGCACTTTCACTCACAGGAAATTAGTTCCAAGACAGCCCACATACCAGTGCTTTAGTTATGTGCCCCTCCTCCCAGAGAGTGGAAAAAAGCGCGAGACACAAAGCACATGCGCAAATCCGCATTTTGCAAGAGTTCAGGATCTCGAGTTCTGGGGCTGTCTAGTCTCCAACCTGATAAGATGTTTCCACAAGCTGGAAAGACAAAACAAGAGAGCACAGCAGGGCAACCGGGAGCGTGCTTGCTTCCCAAAAACAGGTTAGCCAGACTGTTTTTAATACCGCAGCCTTCAAAGCCTGCAGGAGCGTTTAGCAGTTTATGCCTTTGACACGGGGCAGGGGGCACAGTATTATTTCTCAGCTGCGATCTTAATGCCGGAGGAATGAAGCAATTGTAACTATCCTGCACTGCAGGCACCTGTTGTTCTTCAGTTACAGTCTCCTTAGGAGAAGCCAGCTGTGCGGCAAACTAAGAACCCATCTTTCCTCTAGCAGGAAGATTTCACATTTCATGATAACTAGAGACGGGCCTGCACCCCAAAACCCTCAACTCTTGAAGATCCATTATCCTCACACCCTGGTCCTCTCTTTGGTGAGAAGTCTGGGCAGTTTTGGGGAGCCCAGGAAGGCCGTCCTCCGTAGACACACACCCCCTCCTTCCCAAGCCGAAGTATTTCTTTTTCCTCCCTCTCCCCACTTCATTTCTGCTCATTCTCCCCCCCCCATAATTAGAGGGTGCTGCTGGTGGAAAATCTTCCCCTCCCCACACGGTAGCCAGGCGCTTTCCAACCACTTGCCAGCTAAGATCCATTGATTTTTGCTCTTCCACCTCTGCCTATGGCAAGGTGCAGCCAGCAGAGAGTATGCAATACACTTGCCAAGCAGCAGACACAGCAGTGCCAGGTTTGTGATTACGTGGGGCTGCACCTTGGCTTACCCCTACAACCCTCTCTCACTACCAAACTGGTGCTCGCCAAGTTCCTGACGTGCTTATGATCCCACAGTCTTAAAAATAATCAGCAACGTCAAGAAGTGGGATGACCTTCCTCTAATTCCACAAAGCCCTTTAAAGCCTGGATCATCATCTCCTACACACTCGGACTGAAGCCACTAGCCATCAGTCTACCTTCTAACACACTCAGACAAGGCTGTAAATCATGCTACTCCAAAGCAAGTTTAAGGAACAGCATTGAATGAGTTTGAAAGAACCAAAACAAAACAAAAAACCACCACATCAGCAGCTACATGAGAGAGATTAGAGAAATGGCCGTGTTTGGTTTCAAACTGATGTCCCATCCAGCAAATAGTCCATGCAACTGGGGTATTAAGGCCCCAATTCAGCAAAGAATTTAAGCATGCGCTTTACCCTAGTGATGTCAGGGACTATGTTGGGTGGGACATCACCTATCTGAAACCAAGACTGATCGTTCCCATGGAGCCCCGAGGAAATAGAAACCAGGTGGGTGGTAGAAAGTTGTAGTACTGAATTTGAATTGGAATGTGTTATACACGGGCATGGCCCACATAGCAGAGAAAACAATTACACTTCAACAGATGTTTAGTTCAAGAACCAAACTTCAAGAATTGCTAAGATCCCAGCAGAATGGGACACCAACAATCTGCAATGAGCTAGGAAAAGACATCTAGAAGATTAATTTTCTGTCCCTTATTCTCCCACTAGCTATAATCCAGACACTGCAAAAGCCAACCCTGACATGAAATGGGAGATATAGACTAAAGCAGATGTAATGAGTATGAGGCAATTTAAGAACAAGCATGTTTTTATATCTGGAATTTAAAAATACTGAGTCCCAACCTGCCAGCTATTCAATAATACCTCCAAGAGCATTCTGTACTGAGCACAAAATCAAAGTCTAAAAACTAAGTCGTTGAAAAACTGACTATGATATAATCACTTCTGGTCCTAAATTGTTGAACAGTTGCCGTGTTTCACACCAGAAGTGGCTGCATTTCACCCGTGAGTGACAAGATCTCTACATAGCCTTCCTTACCTCATAGGTGTGTTAAGAGGCTTGTGTAATTCACATTAGAGAAGTGCTTTTGATATGTTCAGCTGACTGAAGTTGTAAGAGATCTAAGCAATGATTATGAATAACTGCAATCCCTCTTTGTGGAATTCAACCGAAGAGAGGAAGACAATGCAATCACCCATCATGCATAATCTCTGTTGGCAGCATAGCTTCAGGAGGAATAAAGTGGGGATGGCCCTGAAACCACAACCCCAGATCTAAAGCAGCCCCAAACTTCAAATTCAAATCCACATCCAAATTCTGCAGCTCAGGCCCATCTCTGTGGCCACACAGCTACATTCCTGTAATGCGTGGACTGGTTATGGAAACCCTGTGCAAAGCCCAGTGTCATTACCATTACGTTATGGCTGATGCCTCCATCCAATTAGATATTTAAAATATTCATATCCCTTTTCCTTTTCTAATTCTTTCACCTTTGGATAACGATTGGACTTTTGAGGGGTAGGAAGTGAGGAATGCTTGATAAAAAAAAAAAACCAAGGGAGCTCATGGCTAGAGAACAAGTCTCAGCTCAGATACAGTAATTTTTGCATTAGCATAGGACAAGGCAGATGCATCTTCCTCAATGGACAATTGTGTGGTTTCTCTTTTTCCTGTAAACTCATCTCCCTCCTCTTGAAGACATTAGGCTAGCAAGGGGCTTGATTCTGTATTTATTATACACCTTAAGGGCCTGATGCTGCAAATATTTACGCACGTGAAGTGTTTTCTCTCAAGCTCAGCACAATTATTCTCGTGAGGAAAGAGTTAAACCCGTGCTTAAATGCTTGCAAGATTGGTCCCATCAGTGCAACTACTTCTAGGAGTAAAATCATTCACACACTCAAGTGCTTGCAAGAATCAGCATCTCCCACGTAGTCAGTAAGAGTACTGGGGGCAAAAGGAATGCACAATCAACCGAATGGTTAAAGGTTAAGTGGAACATTGCTCGTATGAAAGCAGTACTACAGTTATGTGGATCTTGTGTCTTGTTTTTGTTTCCCCAATTGAGTGACAATGTTTATCTGACTACATCTGAGTGTGTTTTGTAAACCAGGGCATGATAGCAGCTTCCTGTTAAGTACAATCACTTCCTGCATAGCAGATAATGCAGCCTGGGAAGTACTGAAAAGCTATTTGTTTTAATGCAAAAGAACTTGGACACATGCTTGTGTTAAATTATTTCTGCACTCTGGGCCTCCGAATGAGAGCAATGCCATTTGCCTTTTTCTGTGGAGAATCACGTTTTTTGCTGATGTTTTCAGATCCGTGAATATGGCAAGAATTAAATTCAGAATAAAATGTTTCCAGCTCTGCAGTATTCTCTCTTCATAGTTCTGAAATCTGCTTGTTCATTTTAGAAGCACTTAGACAACTGAATGTAAAAACACATTAAAGGTCTTTTTTGTGGTGGTGGACTGAAAGTTCAGTGTGTGTTAAAAAGAGATGTGTTTAAGCTGCAAAGTTTGTATATAACAGCCCCATGGTGATCAGTTCAGCTCTGGAATTTTGGCTTGACCGGCTACACTGACAAGCTATTTACAATACCCTGATCTGTGGCTGGCTTTCAAATACCCTTAAAGTTCAGGGGTTTAGTTTAGACCTGATCTGTGCCTAAAAGTTCTGCTTGGTATCAGGATCCTCTTCCCCGAGTCCGACAGGACGGTGGTCCCAGTAGATTTTCATTTTTACTCCCCATCCCAGCTTCAATTTAGCAAAAATGTAATTTTAAAAATATCAAGGTGTTGTGTTTTTTTGTTTTGTTTTGTTTTTTAAGTGAAATACAAAAGCTTCTCAAATCCTGAAGCACAAAATAATATTTCGAGATCCTCTGACGAAGGATATTGTACAAACATTAAGCCATTACCAAAACATCCCTCAGAGGCTGGTTGATGGATGACCTGACCACCGCCAAAATGCAATCAGTTACTTTGGTGGGGAATGCAGCTACTGTTTAACAGCGCAGAGTGACACTGCCACAGTTTAGGACAGGGAGCAAATAATTACTCATCACCTATCTATCTAGCACTTCGAAATCTACTGAGGGTGCAAAGTGCTTTGCAAAATTGGTATCGCTGGCCCCATTTTACAGATGGGGAAAACTGAGACACAAACAGGGGCACGCGTTCTGAAGTAGCAGCAGAGCAGGGAACAGAAACCCATTTCCCAACTTGGATATGGTCTTAGTTGTGGCAGCAGGCCCAAGCATACAGGTAAATTTAGGGAGGCAAATACGATCACATCAAGGGCTGGCCTAACCCTCATCCCTTAAAATCTTAGAGACAGAAGCAAGAAATTCTGCCAGCTACTAAATTACTACAAGTCACGAGCTGCTGCATGACTGTATTTTAGGTATAGATTGCTAGTATTGACCCTGATCCTGCAAAAAGCTGAGCAGCTCCTGGAAGATGCTGCCAACCCTCACCTCCAATTGACTGCACGCTGCAGAAATAAAGCCTTTTGTGACCTTACAAGAGAAGCAAAGTCTGACACTCCTCCCGGATCCTATTGCAGCACACAATGAGTCAGAATTTCCTGTACGACCAGTTCCTCCCCACCCCCATGTGTCTCATTTTACAGGACACGGTGCACAAATGGGACTCCTCCACGGGCAGGGAGCGAGGAGCCTATTACTCAGAGAAGTCATGCCGCAGTGCATCATCAGGGACCGGCAGACTCGGTCTTGCCCTCACCAAGTATTTTACGAGAAACCAGATGCTTCATAGGCAGCCTAAGTGCAGTCCCCCGGAAAAGCCCACACCAGCGCAGGAAGCAGCTGATGCCTCTGACTCTGAGCACAGAAGCTACAGTGTATTCCAGCCAAGCTTCCAGTCAGCTGCTGTCACTTACTGCTTTTGCCACCGGGCAAGAGAAGACAGACAGAACTGATCTGTGCTAAAACATCCTTTAGTTTTCATTACCTCATTTGCCTTCCCCCCATACTCAACTGCCTCAGGTACTTTTATATTGTGAGCTCTTTGAGCGAAGGAACGTCGTTTATTATGCATTTGTACAGCACCTAGCACCAAGAGGCCCTGATCTGATTGGAGCTATTAGGTGCTACGATGATATAAATGTTTATTAATAAAGAAATAACTATACCTAACTCTTCTCTAGTGCTTTTTATCTGGAGATCTCCAAGCGCTTCACAAAGAAGGGCAATATCATTATGCCCATTTTACAGATGGGGAAACTGAGGTACCAGGAGGGGAAGTAACTTGCCCAAGGTCACCCAGCAGGTGGCAGAGCTGGGAACAGAACCTAGCTATCCTGAGCCCCCACCCAGAGCTCTATCCACTAGGTCACACTATATAACAAGACAGAAGAGGAACCAAGTGCTAAATCAACATTCCTGGAGGTTGCCGTCTTACCCAGCCAGAAAACAGACAGCAGGGGTAGCAAGATGACCCCATTGCTCCCAGGGCACTCCAAAGGAGTGTGGTTGGACTTTATCCAGTCCCTAGATGGCAGAGAAATCACCCCAGAGCGGAAGTTTTACAACTCTGTAATGACTGCAAAAAGATGGAAAGTGGTGGTCGATGACTTCCACATTGCTGACTTCACTTTGAAGACAGACAGACAGACATTGTTCTGAAAGGGCAACCTCATTATGAAAGTAAAATTAAATAACAGACTTAGCTATTATTCCTAATTAGTACTTTTAGCTAGGAGGAAAAGAAAAAACATACCAGCCTCATTTTTCAGTTCTGAATCACAAGTGTGCACATGCAGTCAGTACTTTTCCTAGCATTATTTCTGCCACACATGACAGCAGTTTAAAGCATGATGATTCAGTCGGCACTAGTGTATGAGACACCTAGCATGGCCCCAATGAATGCGCCACATTCAAATATTATTAGTTTTAGCGCTTTTACGGCACCTGTCATCTGCAGATCTCAAAATGCCCTGCAAACATTTATTAAATTTATACAACCCCTTTGAGGTTAGACAAGAGTTACTTCGACCCAGTTTAAGTGACTTATGCAACATCATGGCAAATCAAGATGGGAACAGAACCCAGGAGCGCAACTGCCTCTTGAAAAGAATTGTGAACAGGAATGGTTTCCATCAACCTTGGTGGGAGCAAAAGGATCAATAACCTGTTCCGATTTTTAAACAAATATAAACACTCTGTTCTTCTCCGATCAGTTCCATGAAGATGCAAGTTAATGAAGTGTCATTTCACTAAATCATTAGGCCATGGTTATTACTGCTTCCTGCTTTATACCAGAAATTCTCCAATTGTGCTCTGCAGAGGTTGGGCTGCTTATCCGGCTCTCCTTATTTCCAGCTGCTGAAGTGCTTTGGAAATAGCAAAAAGATCCATTCACTGGTTTCCTAACATTACTTTCCCATGTATGCAGTTGCAAATGGGAGATGAGATGCAGTCCACAGGACAAAAAAGCTGGAGCACCTCTGCCTTATTATTGTTTGATTTTATAGCACTCAGAGGCCCCCACCTAACACGGGAGCCCCCACTGTGTAGCCACATAGCAAGAGATAGTCCACCACATTCCACTGTCATGACAAAGAAACAGAACACTGGTGTTCAAAGTAGCATGGCCATTAACTAAAGAGTTCTTTGGGTTTTGTTTTGTTTTGTTTTTTAAATAAGAAAGCTTCTGGAAGCTTATTTAATAAACAACTCTGAAATAAATCCAAATGGAAGCAGTTATTGAAGGAAAGAATTTGTAAACCGGTTTTATCATACGTAAACACCGCCAGTTTAGCTGAACCTTCTGTTGAGTACTTCTAAGGATCAGTTATTATTTGAAACTTTTCCCCACATCCAAACAATAAACTTTGTTTGCTCTCCCTAGCAAGAGTGAAATGGACTGGAGTGGTTACTGAAACAGAGGGACAGACCAGCTCTGCACACCCTGTTCCTGGTTTGGAACAAAGTAAAATACTTTAACAAAGAACCTCAGACTTCATGTTAAATTACTGATAAGGGTCTAGCAAACTGAGACTAGCAAGGAAACCCAGAGCTAAAACTAACACTATTAGCCTACCTCCTGTGTCTTGTAACACTGTTTATATCATGGAAGCTGATTTGTGCAATCCCCATTATATCTAAATGCAATGGAATAAGATGGAAGCCTAAACTATATTTCCTTACATATCAACTTTATTTTTGGTAGCTATTTTTACTTCCAATTTAATGCAAGCACCATGAGGGACATGACAGACATCATAGCGTTTCTTATTTTTACATCTGCACTGTATGGTGAGCAGGTTCTGTCTGTGTCACATCTCTCACTATTGCTACAAAGGGAACTTATGTTACTAAAATGGGGAAGTGGTTTTTTTTTTCTCTCTCTCTAAAGGAAGCATTAATTGGAATTTAGAAATCCCGATCAGCAGCTGGTGCAAACTGTAACTATCCAATGATAGAGTGAGATTTACACAACTGGTCGATTTGCATGTTCAATCCAAGGACAGAGATCACAGTTTGCTCAAGTGACACGTACATTTTTACATATATATATATATATATATATATATATATATATATATATATATATATATATATATATATATATATATATATATTTTTTTTTTTTAAAAAGCAATGTTGATATATTTGCCACTCACTTCCTAGATAAACCAGGACACAGAGTTCAAGTTTTTTTTTTCTAGTTGATATTGAAAACCACGTCAACGATAGGCATCATGGAACACAGGTGTGGAGGGAATAAAATTGGGTTCAAAGCTCCCAGCCACAATGTAATTCACTGCCTCCCCCCTCCGCCTCATCAAAAAGCCATTTGGTTTGCAAATCCTAAGTGATCTAGCCCATCTCCTCAACCCCGCCAGCTCTGACATTCGGTAGTGTGGATATATGCCCAATGTCAGAGCTGCGTCACCATCCTGCTAACGCTGACACTCACTGTGTCCCCAGTTAACCTCCCTGTCCCACAAGACAAACTCTAGTGTTTCAGAGACACATGGGTTTGCAGAGAGGAACCCTCCAGGGTTTCACATAAATCGAAGCATCCCATGCTGACATGCCCTAAAATAAACCTTGCTCTTACATACAGAGATGAGCCTAAAGCAAAACTTAAATTGCAACATCCCTCCCCACCGTCTGGAGCAGGCAGGACAATATTGGAACCCAAACAAGGATTTACATTTCACCGCAGGCCTCATCTCAGTGGGGGCTCGGGAACAAGGAGCACACAGAGAATAACCAGGCAGCTCAAATGAGGCCTGTGGATCAGGAAATCTGGGTTTACCTGAGCTCTGCCTTGGACTGCCTGTGGGACCTTGGTTAAGTTACAACCTCTGTCCCTAGGAAACGGGGCTACGACTTACCCATCCAGTCACATGGGGCAATAAGAGCCTTGGATGGAACAAGCTACAGGAAGGTTGTGATCTATAATGGGCCACAGCAAAGCCTCAAATCCACAGAGCCACAAACTTTGGGATGCTTTAAAAAGAAGTTTTGGTGCCTTGCAGGAAAGCAGCAGTACTTGGTTTCCCAACCCGCCCCTCCCACCTACCCCAGGGCTGGGCCAGGCTACTGGAAAGGAGGGAGATTTCGGAGGCACTGAAAGGGTCTGGTGGATCCCGTCCCACGTAAAACCCAGCAGAAGGAGAGGGATCTGCGTTCCCAAACCACCATGAAATTAACTCTGCACTAGAGGGACTCCCCCCGCCCCACAATCCATCCCACTGGGGGGAGCCAGAATTCCCTCCCCACAGACCCTTTGCATCCGCCCCCTCCCCAGGGGCATCACTGCTGGAACTAAACCCCCCGGGAGGGGAAAATAGGCTCTGAACCAGTCCCGCCCAGGATCAGGTCACAGGGACATGCCCTTCCCTCCCATCCCTGGGACACAATCCCCCAAACCAGAGCCAGTTCGGCCCACGGAGGGGTGGGCGGAAGCCTTGACATGAAGTCAAGGCAGTAGGGGGAGACCCCCCCCCCTTTTTTTCCCAAGCAAACCCCTGGGGATGGGGACTCCTACGCTATGGGGCTGGGGTCCCCCCCTACTGTCACAATACAGGCAAGGCAGTAGGAGGCTGCAGCCCAGGGGACTAGGGGACTGGGGAACACCCTCCCCCCCCCAGCCTCCTGGGTTTGCGGACCGAGCACAGGAGGTGGTGTGTGTGGGGAGCTCCCGGACCTCCCAGTCCCCGGTGCTGGCTCCCACCTAGGGTGACCAGCAGGCAAGCGGGGGGGGGGGGAATCGGGCCGGGGGGGGGGGGTAAATGGAGCCCCTATAAGAAAAAAACCCCGATAGTGGGACTGTGGCTGTAAGACCGGGACATCCGCTCGCCCTCGGGAAGTCCCAGCCACATGGCACGCTGTAGCGGGGGGGGAGGGGGAAGCCCTGCTCGGACTCCGGCTCACCGCCCCCCCGCTCCCCCAAATCGAGGGGGGCACCCCGGCTGAGCAAGCCGGCGTCTCGCCGCAGCCCGCCCCCCCTCCCCCGCACGGGGCGAGGCAGAGCAGCCCCCGGGGAAGCAGCCCCGCCGGGGCCGGGGCCGGCGCCTTGTTCTCGGCTCAGCCCAGCCACATGCCTCGCCGGGCGGATCTCCCCGGCCAGCGCAGGGCGCAGACCCCCCCGCTTCTCCCGGGGCACCGCGGCGAGGTATCGGTATGGGGGGGGCGCACAAGTATCGATTAGTGCCCGGGGGGGGCGCGCACAAGTATCGATTAGTGCCCGGGGGGGGGGCGCGCACAAGTATCGATTAGTGCCCGGGGGGGGGGCGCACAAGTATCGATTAGTGCCCGGGGGGGGGCGCGCACAAGTATCGATTAGTGCCCGGGGGGCGGGGCTCCCACCTTCTGCCCTTGGTCATGGTGCAGCTCGGTGAAGAAGTAGGCGAGCAGGTGGGAGGCGATCATCTTCCGCGGCGGGGCGAGCCCGGTGCCGGTCGCTCCGATTCAGCCGGTGCCGGCGTGTGAGTGACTTTCCCCGCCTGCAACAATGCGGCTCATTCAAGAGGTTCCCATCGCCGGCCCGGCCCCCAGTGACGCGCCCCGGCGCCCGGCTCCCATTGGCCCGGCCTGGAGGGTGTGGGAGGGGCGGGGTGGGGGCGTCTGTCTGTCTGTCTGAGCGCGGCAGAAGAGCAGAGCTGGGGGTCTGTCCCGGCTGCGGCCGCTCATCTGTGCATGGGGTTGTCCCTCTGCCCTCGGGAACATGTCTGGGTGCGGGTCTGTCTGTCCTCCTGTGCACAGGGCTAGGTGTCTGTCCGGACTGCCCATCCATCTGGGCATAGATTGGTCTGTCCGTCTGTGCACAGGGCTGGTTGTCTGTCCCGACTGCCCATAGGATTGTCTGTCTGCCTGAATGTGTCCATGCACAGGTCTGTCTGTCGAAGCACAGGGCTGAGTGTCTGTCCGCACTGCCTCTCTCTGCATGGATACTGGATGGAGAGCACATCCTGAAAGAAATATTTCCTGAACCCCTCTTCTGGCCTTCAAACAACCCCCCAACGTCTCCACACTCATCATCAAAAGCAAGCGCCCCACACACCAGGACACACCAACTCAAAGCAGCACCAGACCCTGCCAGAACAACAGATGTAAAACCTGTGTAGACGCAGCTCCACTGTTACAATGATCAATATTCCCCCGCCCCCCCTCCACAGCACCCCTTTCAAGATCCATGGGTCCTACACATGCCTATCACAACATGTGGTGTACCCCACTCAGTGCCCCAACAACAACTACATGGGTGAAACCAGACAATCACTCCACCCTCGAATAAACTCACCCAGAGGAGGAATGATAAAAGACAAAAACTCCATAACACTGCTGGGGGAAAACTTTTCACAAAGCGATCACTCTAGATCCGACCTCTCAGTCTTCATCCTCAAAGGAAACCCGCACCACACTTTCAAAAGATGAGTCTGGGAGCTTAAATTCATAACTTAGCTAGAGACTAAAAATCATGGTCATAAGCAAGCCCCCACTACCCACCACACCAGCTTTCCCCCTGCCCTCCCTATAACTGGAGAGGTCTTATCGGTGCACTTCACTTTGAATGGTCCCTTGAAATATGTGCTAACTACTTATACTGAACAATCTGTTCCACTTTGTATTTAACTGTGACACTCTGGGCTGTACGGTGCCACGGTAGTGCTTTAGTGAAGATGCTCCTATGTCCATGGGAGAGCTTCTCTCACTGGCGAAGTTAACCTCCGCGGGAAGTGGTAGCTATGTGGATGAGAGAAGCTTTCCCCGCCAATGCAGCTCTGTCCGCCACGGGGGTTAGGTCAGTAGAACGCCATCACTCAGGGGTGTGGATTCACACTCCCGCACGACAGAGTTACCCCAATATAGGTATGTAGGGGAGACCTGGCCTCTGCCTACATTTCCCAAGCACATTTGGTATGTGTGAGATGTGCATATTTTGTATCTGCGTGAGACTGCTTTGCTTGCGTGTGTGTGTTTAGTGTGTGTAGAGGCCAGTTGTGTGTGGCATACATTTCCCAGATGACAAGGAGAGCTCTATGTAAGCTCAAAAGTTTCTCTCTCTCACCCACAGCAGTTGGTCCAATAAAAGCCATTAATTACATCAACCACGTGTCTCTCTAATATCTTGGGACCAACAGGGGTACAAGATGACAGCTTATGCAGAGGTCCGTCTGTCTGTCTGAGCACAGCTCTGTGTGTCAGCCCGCATTGCATGTGCCTACCAGGGGTCCGCCTGTCTGACCCTAGGGCTGTGTGGGCTACAGACGTATAGGCATGGGTCTGTCTGAGCATAGGGCTGTTTGTCTGGGCTGCCTGGGTCTGGTTTGTCTGGGTGTCTGTGCACGGGTCCATCAGTCTGCAGCTCAATCACGGCGCGGAGCTCTCAGCCAACGGGTCTGTCCATAGGAAGGCGTGCGCCAGTTACTGAGTGTGGCTGTCTGTCACAGCTGGCTCTAGGGTTTTGGCAGCCCCCAGCGAGGTTATTCAAGAGGAGGGGAGGGAGGAAGCTGCTCCCTTCCCTAGAGCAGAAGGATCGTCCTGTTACAACACAAGTCAGACAGCAGCGGAGCCCGTCGTCTCACAGTGACACTGACAGTAACTCACAAAATTGCTAACAAGCCCCGAGCACAAAAGCACACAAAAGTTTCAGGGAGGTCGTGCAACACAGGATGTTAGGGAGGCCGCGAGTTTACCTGGGAACACATCTTACGCTCCTCTCTCTCCTGTTAGTTCGACAGCCTCCACTGCCTGTATCGTTTCTACCATCAGACCCGTTTTCGCAGCCACTTTCCTTCATGCCTGGCTGGAGATATGTGCGCATGCACAGTGCTTACCTAACCAACATGGATGCTTTGACCTCTGCTGACAGCGGAAGCCATCCTTTAAAACAGTTTGAAGAAACTCAGACTGTTAGCAGATGTGTCGTCCAATGATTTCTTTGGGAAGGAACAGAGTCAAGTTCAATTTCAAACCCTCCCACCAGCGACATGAAACATGATTTCAAAGGGAGTATGGGGGTTGTCAAATGCAGCCAACAAAGCCCGCTTTCCTCAACCAAACACCATCCTTTGGGGTTTTGTGTGTGTCAAACAGGCCTTGGCTGACCTTATTTCATCATGCAAAAGTTAATACTAGGCGTGTGTCTCTTAAAGCTGCGTCAAAAGATGATTCCATATAATCTTTTCAGCGTGATGCCACTTCATTGACCCCCTCATCCAGCTTTTGCTAAGCACCAAACTCTCTGTAGTTAGGGCAAAATTAAAACACAGTGCAGGATAAAAATAACTCAGCACATCTGTCCCTTTTCTGCATAGGCTGGGGTTTGTATCATAAAGGGAATCTGTGTTTGCTGGAAGTTAGAACAGGAGCCTTGAAACCAGGAATCCTCTTCTAGATTCTTATTCTTGCCTTGCCTTGTCAGTGCCTCACTTAACTTTTCAGTGCCTCGGTTTCAGCATCTGTGAGTCAATATATTCAGGTTTGTGATGGAATGGATTGGACACGAGACAGGGAACTAAGGAGACCCGGATTCTATTCCCACCCCTGCCACTATGCCCACCCCTGCCACTGACCTACTGTGTGACCTTGGGCAAATCCCTTTGCCTTTCTGTTCCTCCTCCCACCCTGAGTTTGTCTTGTTTATTTAGACTATAAGCTCTTTAGAGCAGATATTGGCTCTTGCTACACATATCTACAGTGCCTACCACAGTGGGGCCCTGATCTTGGTTAGGCACCGGTAATACAATTCAAATATTAAACAGTGCTGCTCTTACTGAAGAAAATGGAAGTTTGGCCATTTACTTCTAGGGGATCAGGATCCGGTTCTCCAGCTCACTGGAGTATTATAAGTAGCTATGAATAGTTCTAATCCTACAGACCTTACTCATGTCAATACTCCCATTTACTCCAGTGAGCTATTTGCAGAAGAGAGGATTACATGAATGAGTGGCGCACACACATACACACACACTCACTTAGTCAGTCAATCAATCATGTGATTCTAAAGGGCAGTGGGAACCTCAGACAGGAGCTTCGATCTCCATGCAATATGTTACATTTATTTCATCGCAAAAGCTCTCCGGGATCCATTTACTTTGTCCTTGATTCTGTCACCCTTGAGCACTGCCCTCTTCGGGAGTAGCTCCATTGAAACCGATGGGATTATTTGCAGACTAAGCGATCACTCAGTGTGAATAAAGGTAGTATAATCTGGTATTAGATTGCTTTACGACATTCGAAATGATCCCATTTTCAAACTAGATCTTGAAATACATTATTTCAGAATTCCTTTCGCATAAAACAGCCCTTCTCAGCTGCAGAAAGAGACTGGTAATCAATCCAATAAACCCAGAATAGAGTTAGCAATGATTTAAAGCTGCACACTTTCCCAAAACGCTGGAAGCAGACAAGAACATTTAATTTTGGGGACTCTTCATGAAATTGGATAATGTTAATAAAAGAGCAATTTCCATTTATATGGATTTTTTTTTTTAAAGACAACTGCAGATGCAGAGCTGTCTTCTTATAGTGACAATAACTTCTCCTTAGCTTTCAAGAAGGGAGCGTTGTCCAGTGATCAGAGAAAGAGTCTGGGAAACAGGAATCCTTGGTCCTATCTACAACTACCACTGACACATTATGGGAGCCAGCAGCAAACTGGGCCTAATCCAAAACATGCTGACGTCAGCGGGAAAACTCTAGAAGATCAAAACATGGGCCAGATTCTAAGCTAAAGTAAATTGGTGTAGCAATGGAGCTACACAGGTTTTCCCTAACTAAGGATCCAGCCCTATTATGATTCTTCCTCCCCTCCACCCCCCGAAATATGCTAAGTTGCTTGAAGGAACTTTGGAGATCACATGACAAGATCAAATAAAACTTTCAACAGTGCCAATGTCCCTCACCATTGTTCTCCAACCAAACAGAATCTGTGGGACCAAATTCAGAACTCCACTGCCATATTAATACCTCGTTCTTATATAGCACTGTTCATCCAGACATCTCAAGCAGTCAGTATCGTTATCCCCATTTTAGAGGGAGAAATGAAGGCACAGAGAGGGAAAGTGACTAGAATAGAATGCAGGTATTCAGAGTCCTAGTTCATTTCTCTAGCCACTAGTTGTTGCACCTCTTTTCTGCAGTCCTACAGGTGCCCTGTTCAGAAGTGTTTATGTGCTATTAACTGAACACACTGAACACACTTGGCTGAGTGTGGTTGACATTTAGGATTCTCTCAAAACTGGGATAATTTCAGAAGCTGCACTCACAGTAAGTTCTTGGAGTGTACTGGGGACAATTTTTTGTTTCAGAAAGTGGAGAAAGTAACCAGGAGGACAGCCATTTTAGACTTGATTCTGACCAACAGGGAGGAATTGGTTGCAACTCTGATGGTGGAAGGTAATTTGGGTGAAAGTGATCATGAAATGATGGATTACATG
Organism: Emydura macquarii macquarii; assembly: GCF_026122565.2. Taxonomy (NCBI): domain Eukaryota; kingdom Metazoa; phylum Chordata; order Testudines; family Chelidae; genus Emydura; species Emydura macquarii. The sequence goes on from NW_027133415.1 coordinate 315,258, forward strand.
AGTCTAAGGAAAGGAAAAAGTGAGAGCAGAGTAAGGACAATGGACGTCAAAAGAGCACAATTTAACAAACTCAGAGAACTGATAGGTAAGGTCCCATGGGAAGAAAATCTAAGCGGGAAAGGAGTTCAGGAGAGCTGGCAGCTTCTCAAGGAGACAATATTAAAGGCACAACTACAAACTATCCCTATGCAAAGGAAAGATAGGAAGAATTATAAGAGGCCAATATGGCTCCACCGGGATCTCTTTAATGACCTGAAAACCAAAAGGAATCCTATAAAAAGTGGAGACATGGACAAACTGTTAAGGAGGAGCACAAAAGAATAGCACAAGCATGTAGGGACAAAATCAGAAAGGCTCAGGCACAAAATGAACAACACCTAGCAAGGGAGATACAAGGCAAGAAGAACAGATTGTTTAAACACAGAAGGAGCGACAGAAAGACGAAGGGAAGTGTAGGTCTGCTACTTGGGGAGGAGGAGAGCTAATACGTGATGACATCAAGAAGGCTGTTTAATGCCTATTTTGCTTCAGTATTCACACAAAGATTAATGGTGCCCAGATCCTCAACACAATTAATATTAACAAGGGGGAAGGAACATAAGCCAAAATAGGGAAAGAACAGGTTCAAGAATATTTAGCTAAGGTAGATGTATTCGAGTCAGCAGGGCCTGGTGAAAGTCATCCTTGGATATTTAAGGAACAAGTTGAAGAAATCTTGGAACCGTTCGCAATTATCTTTGAGAACTCATGGAGTACAGGGTGAGGTCCAAGAGGACTGGAGAAGGGCAGACACAGCACCTGGATTTTAAAAGGGGGAACAAAGAGAACCCATGGAATTAGAGCCCAATCAGCCAAGATTTGATGCCTGGAAAGATACTGGAACAAATTATTAAGCAATCAATTTGTAAGCACCTAGCGAAGAATAGGATTATAAGGAATAGCCAGCATGAATTTGTCAAGAACAAAACATTCCAAAGCAACTTAATTTCCTTCTTTGATGGGATTATTGATCTAGTGGATAGGGGGAAAGCAGTAGACATGATATATCTTGATTTTAAAAAGGCGTTTGCGGCAGTCCCACATGACGTGCTTATAAGCAAACTAGGGAAACGTTGTCTAGATTAAATTAACTATAAGGTGTGTGTGATGGGGCATAAGCCCCATGTAGCAGAGACTGCGAGCCTGGAGCATGGAGCCTGGTGCAAGTCCTGAGGTCTGAACCACACTCAGCAAAGTCAGGCCATGTTATGAGCCAAAGTCAGGGCCTGTCATAAAGCAGATGCTTGCTTACAAGTTCACATCAACTTGGCAAAGGTACGGCAAGTGTTGCTAAAACATAGGCACTCCAAAGCGCGGGTACTAGATATTCACGTAAACACATTTCTGGGAGATGGAACAAGAACAGACTGACCCCAACTAAGACGCAGACCGGAGGACAGGATGATGGATGGAGGTGTTTTGTGCAAACCAGCAGGTACAAGGGATAGGGTTGATAACTACGTGTGTTATACGTAACTTGTTTGTATCAACATATAAAGGAGACATTGAATGGGAGCTTTACTGTACCTTGTGAGTTGGAAAAAAGTGTCTGAGTTTCAGCAGGACACGAGACGCAAACATACAGTTAGAAGCACGATTGCATCAGAACAAACTGCAATTAATCATCCTCCAGGTGGGAGCTAGAAATTCCTGAGTTGTAATCCCACTCCTACCACCAGCTCAGTGTGCAGCCTTGAGGAAGTTACCAGTCCTCCACGGTGCTCAGCCCCTTGCAGGAGGGGATTTGGATCTTGCAGGATTGGCCCCTGAGTCGCTCTGATCCAGATCAGTAAAATGAGGATAGCGAAACTGACCTCACAGGGAGGGTCTGTGAGGCTGAGTGCCTACAAGTTGCTTTGAGATCCTGAATGCACTGCCAAAATATATGCCACATATTCATAATATGCCACAGTTCTTTATGTAAAGTCAGAGATCACTGAAGTGAAACCTAAACGAGGACTGAGAGAAATGCCCTGCAGCCAGGAACAGAACTTAGATAAGATCTTAGGTGAATGCAGAAGAAATCTAACCTGGGCATAAAAAATACCTTCTTTACGCACAACTGATGGTTATTTGGCACGGTGTTACATGAAGCCCATGTCCTCTTCCTGAGGACAAACTTGCTGGCAAACAGAAAGTATCTTCTGAAGGGCAGAGATGTCTGTGCCTCTCACTTTTATTATGAGTTTTTAGTTGCAGCTGTTGCAACTAAATCCTCCCGAGGATTTCACCGACTACTTCGCTAAATCTGTAATTCTCTTGGACGTTTGCAAAGGAATTTAAAAACAATTTTAAACAAGGGAAAGGGGCAGAGGAGAGTTTAGAATCTAATTTCACTTACTTTCTGCCTTGGCTAAGAACAGTGTTGTTTTAGCACATGGGGCACCAAAAGAAGTTGGTTGGTTGGAATGTTCAAAAATATGTTAATGACTAAGCTTGTCTATCGGCACTGAATGAGTGTGTTTGTTTCCATGGAGCTGTAACAACACAGTGCACATCTGTAACCCTGATGATCTGCTAGTGCCTTGCAAACATTAATTAAGTCTCACAACACCTCTCCGAGGTGTGTCAGTAACATCACCCTCCTTGTACAAATGGGGAATCTGGAGCAGAGAGGCAAAGCGACTGCCGTATGAGTCAATAGCTCAACTCCCAATCTTCCCTTGCAACTGACACACATGCTTCTTAACAGCATGTATAATTTAGCCAAAGCTGTGCTGTCCTATTCCAGAAGAAACTGCTGCATTGAAAATTCTCTGAGCTGGGATGTGTGGGAATCGGGATATCATAATGTTGTGGCTTAATAAAAAATATTTCTGTGTTTTCATCTGACCTGAATTACTATTGTCGTCTTGTGCGAAAACAATGCAGCGTAGTGGTGCTGGCGAGTAGAGGGAATAAATACATTCTCTCCAAAAGCTGGCAAATATACATCTGAGTTAAACTCAGCAACATTCCTAGCTTTTGCTCCAAGGTTGCTGGTCATTTTTGCTACCGAAGAGAAGCTGCTGTTTTCTTTGCCACATCTGGCGAAAAGCAACTTAAACCTGAATCAGAATCTGAAATCATAGCATCGGTCCACTGGTAAAAATTTTCTGGACTGAAAGTCAGAAGCTCAGCTGGATTGCAAATCTGAATAACAGCATCTTCCTCCAGTGACAGTGAGTGTCTGCCAATGTCATGTACCAAGGCCCACAAAGTTCAACCAAGAGTTTCAACCCACTACACAAAAACTCTCCCTCCCTTCAATTGCATTTTGCTTCCATTGGTTTCCTGTAAGGTTGCTGTGAGAAAAGACATCTAAAATTACACCAGATATTTGCCCATTCTAAAAAGGCTTTGGTAATTCCCAACTTGTCACAATCCTAGGGATTTTAAAGGAGTCATTTAACACCCTTAAGTCATTTACTATTAGTTCACCAGGACCAGTCAAATGATCTCCTAATATTCAGGTCAAGCTGAGATGTATCTAGTATCCAGGTCACTTCCTTCCCTAGGTAGCAGATCTGCAATCAAATGAATACCCGGGTATCCCGTTCTGGGGAGCCTCCAGGTTGCAGTGGGATGCAGCAGGGGCACCACTGCAGCTCCCAGCTAGGAGGATGAGAATAGATGGTTAGGAAATAAAATCCCTGTACCTGAGTGAAGCCTGCCCCATCCTTCACGTTCACTGAGCTTTCAGCTGACATCTTCTACTGCTGGAGACAATTTGGGCGAGTGGTGGTATCGGGATCCCCTACGCAGCAGAGGCTCAAAACTGAGGAAGTTAGTGTAGAGACAGCTTTATCATCTCTGATCCTTGTGGAGGGAGGCCCTGTACGTCAGGCCTGAGGTCATTGGCTGGGCATGGGGGAGCTAAATACAGGATTTCAGCAGGCAATGATTTAATCCCAGAGCTTGTGATGAGCACAAAAAATAATATGAATTTCTCTGGAGAAAGAGAGAGGCCTACGTTATAAAAAAACAAAACAAAACCCAAAGCATCCTTATAAGAAAGGGAAATTAACTCTGGGCTAAATTCTGCTCTCTGACATCTGTGTAAATCCAGAGCAATTCTATTCCTGCCCCTGACACTGGCTTGCCGGAAGGCCTCGGTCACGCCCCGCTCTGTGCCTCAGTTTCCTCATCTGTTAAAGGAGGGTAATGATACTGACCAAAAACTAACAAGAGAACCTTCTATTTCCTGATGCAGAAGGACTTCTGTTTTACTCCTGCGATCACACGGTGCTCGTCAGGGATCGCTCCGTGAGGAGGAGCTGTGTGTCTGCAAGCGCTGGGTTCTGTTTTCTTGTGTCTGGTGCCAGTGGGCTTTGCATAAGAAGAGTTTCACATTGCCCCACCCAGACTTTGTCTGATAGGAAGCTCTTCCCTTTTATGCCTGGCCCATAATACCACAGGCTCATGGTGGTGTTTTGGTCCCTTAACTGAATGAGCATAAAAATCCGGTTTCCATTGGGAGTTTGTGGCTCCAAATTCCTTTTCAGAGAATATGCTGGCTTAAGATGGAAAGGCTCCAAGGCCAGCTTGAGAAGTGGAGTTTCTTACCCTGAGCACAGAAGAACCTGCATGAGAAGTGGAGTTTCTTACCCTGAGCACAGGAGAACCTGCATTCCCAGGTCTGCACATGCTGTCTGTTCGCTCTCAGGCAGAGTCTGAAGTGTTGTTTTTTAACCTACAAAACTTTGGATCAAGATAAGACGTCTCTTTCGGGAAAAGAAGATACTCTAGTTCCTCCATCTGATACGGGCTTAACTCAGGACTTAGAGGGCGCCATTCAATGAGTGGGGTTCCAACGTTCAGGCCAGAGGATCGTAATGGTCCCTTCTGGCTTTAGGCAGCTATGAATAGTCTAGGATCTTCCTACCTGGGTGTTTGCCTCTGAGCCCATGAACCACGGCTGCAGTGGTGATCAGAAGAAGGCCTGAGCCATCGGAGGGTGGGATTTTTGGTTAAGGGGAAGGCATGGCGATGGGCTCTCAGGGCGCTGGTTTGCTGACAGATGATTAGGTGAGGTGTGGCTGGGGATGATTGGTTTTATCCAATCCCACAGTGCTGTGTTAAGTGCCCGCCCTGCATTTTGGATGGGATCCTTGTAGCATCTTCTAGATCAAAAGGTACATACATTTCGTCCCTGCCTCCCACGCTGCTGGAGGGCATTTTAAGAACACGCAGGTGGATAACCCTGACAGAAAAGTGGCATTCAGGTTTTGTTTGCAGTAGGGCAGGGAGGCAGAGCTTCCTAATACAGAGAGCACCGGATTTGGGAGACCTGGGTTCCATTCCTGGCTTTGTCACTGGCCTGCTGGGTCACCATGAGCAAGTCCCTCAGTTTCTCCAGCTGCAAAATGGGTATCAAAATATTGACCTGTCGCGTAAAAGCTCTGTAAGATCTACTGAGAAGTGCTAGGCATTATAGTTAGGTTGTGGATGGCTGTCCAGCACATGAGGTTGGATCTGGAGGAGTGTTAAGGGGATCTTTCTGCTGTCCTGCATCCTTGGGAATTCTCTCTTTGGGCGCTGGCTCAGCTCTCTGCCTTTCCTGCAGCATCCCGGCTGCAACAATTTCAGCACCAATTGTCTCGCTGACAGAGTCTTGGCGGCCCTCCAATGGGAGTTAAAGCAGAAGCTGGGAGTCTCACCTCCAGAGTGGGGGGGGGGGGCCCCTATTGACCTCATTCACACCAGGGTGAACCAGAAGGCACTCGCTGAAGTCAGTGGAGTTACAGCGGTAGATGCCCACCAACCCACTCTCTGGCCCTGGAGCCAAATTCTGCCAAGAAAGGAGCACGGCTGCCAAGCAAGATAGATGATTGAAATAGATGGCCCTGACACCAAACTAACCCAGACCACTGTGACTCCAGATTTACAGCAGTGTAAAAGAGAACAGAATTTGGCCTACCTATTAGGTGCTGAGCACACCCAGCTGAAGATAAAAACTGGGCCTCAAACTCTGCTGCCTTTTCCCCTTTGCTTTGAGAAAGGGAATCATGACACTTCTTTTCCTCCCTGCTCCGCTGCCAGACTTAATTAATGAAATGTGGGGAAAGTGTTCGGAGATCCTCAGATGAAAGGAGCTCCAGAAAGACAGAGGATTATTATAACGCCTTTCCTCCCCGTAGCCCCCCTCCCCTTTGTGCTGCGCCCACACACGTCCCCACCCATTCACATGAGCTCATCGCAGCAGAAGGAAAGCTTTGATCGGCCTAGATCGACTCTAGTAGCGGACGTGCAGCAAGGGGAGTGGAGGGGGTGTGCGCAGCATCTGCTCATTCACATGGCTCTGAAATGGATGCCCTCTAAACTGCTTAATCGGCGCAGCATCTGTGGGCATCTAGTGCAGCAAAATGTGAGCTCTCCGGAGGGCCTCACATCCGCCCCCCTCCCCAAGAAGCAAAAGGGGGATGGGTCGGGGGGAAAGAGCTGCATGAATATCACTGAAACAAAGACGCACAGAGAAATAAAGGGAGGCCAGGACCCAGCAGCTATGGAACGAAAGAGCTGCCTGCCCGGGGAACCATGGCAACGTCCCATCAAAGCCCATCTCAATGTCTAATCACCCTTCCCAATACGTGATCTCAGGCATGCACGCTGGGGCGATTTTCCCTCTCCCGTGTCCTGGAAAGAGCGTTTATGAGGAGAGTGCTTTAAGCTGCGGCACCATTAATTCAATCGCATTTAGATTATATAGATTTGAGGGCATGCCATCGCAACAGCGCACGAAACAAGTCATTCCCCTGGAATGACCTGGCCTCAGCAACCAGGCATGACCCAGTTATCTGCTCTGACGGTACAATGGGAAAGGTAAGGTAGGCAGTATACCACAGCAGGGATGTGCTGGAGCTCCTTGCTACAGTGCTGATAAAAAGATGGAGAGAAGTTTGGGATGGGGTCACCTCTCTGCCCAACTCTCCCCTCATCTTAGCTCAGTTCATCCTTGGGATTCTAACAAAGCAACTGTTTTTTGCCTTAGAGATTAACTGAAGTGTAAGAAATTGCAGCCATTAAAATAAAAAAAACAAAAATCCCAAGGGAGGCTGTCTACAGATCTTTCAAGGTCTTCACCTCCCACTTGCAGTTACCCAGGCTGAATGTTATCAAGGCTACATTTCCCAGGCATCCAGGATAAATGTTCCCAGCAACTTAATGCAAGTTTGCCAAGTGGCGTTCCGTCCTTCCTTTAGATGGGAAAACAAAGGAACAGAGTCCCTAGTCGAGCAACAAATGCATTCCTGCTCCAAGGGCTGCTCATAAAGGAGAAATGTGTGGTTAAAATATTGGTGGCACTTCGCTGGCCCAGAGGAGAGACCTTTAAGCTAATTGCCCTGGCAGCACTTGTTAGGAAAGGAGAAATACTTTCTGCAATTGAAATTGCAGGGGGGAAATAGGATTTACTCAAGTCTGAATCTTACCATAAAGCCAGGGTCCAGACTTGGGTCTCTGTGCTGCTGGTAAAATCTGCTGTCACCAGGATGCATTAGTCTTTGGTAAAGTTACCCCATGGTTAATATGGTGAGGATGTCACGGGATCAGCATAGTCACCAATTCATTATTTCTTAGCTTTCTCCAAAGGCACCTATCCCATTCTATGGCCAAACCAAGGCTCTGCCGATCCCCACCAACGTTACAACCAGAGACAAGAAAACGCCTCTCAGAGCATCGTTATAACCAGAGCGCTAGACGGTGCGAGTGATTAACAGTGAGAGGTGCGATAGAAAGACACAAGAGACTGATACTGCACCTCCCACGGGAGGGATCTCGAAGCACTTGGAAGACCTTAAGGGCTCGACTGTGCTCTTGCCTTCCCCTGCCACAGAGGGATGCCAGGAAGGACGCCCTCCACACGCGGACAGCCCCTTTGCTCCAGTCACATAGGAATTCTCCAGATGCTCCTTCCAAGGAGCAACTCACTGGAGCTCTGCCCCCTACATGCCGGTCAGCAGAGCTGGGTGGCACATGAGGATGGGTACGATGCAAGGGTTAGCGTAAGGGGGAACAGGCGAAAGCACAGCTCTGCTGTAAACAACCGGTGGGAGTCCCCTTCCTCTGCCTGGCTTGGGGGAGCAGCCCCCCCCCAGCCCCCCCCTTCCCCAGCACCCCCTGCTCCTTTGCTGTGCAGAGAGAAGTCCCCTCACTCGCCCTCATTCATTTTACTTTAACCACAGCCCCCAAAAAGGGGGGCTATTAAAGTTATTCCTGCCCCCACCCTCACCCCAACCTGGTACAACTAGGGAGCCCGGGGGACGGGACCTTCGGGCAGCACAGCCTACATGGCGTAATTGTAGCCCTCAGGCCAGACGGATGTGGGGGAAATCCTCCCTCCAGAACTGCTTCTAACCACGCGGAGTTGGATCGAGCAGTTTTACTTGGATTGTAAACTCCTCGGGGCAGCAGAGCTTCCGCGTCTGTATCACGCCTGGCACAACGGGGAATACAAATAAACAACAACCCTAGTTATAATTTTGAGGGAGATTTCCACAGTGTAGACCAGGCCCAGATGATAAAAACGTATGGTCCCTCCGTAATGCAGCGGAGGAGAAAACTGATGCTCAAAAGCACACAGCGCGTCCCAGAGCCGGGATTATAACTCACCTCTGCCAGCTCGCAGGCCTAGGCTCCTATCACTGTACAATGCTGGTCACAGGAGACGTTAGACAATACCCCCTTTGTACCTTCACTTCGCAACATTTCCAAGTGCTATGGACCCAGTCCTGCAGAGAAAGGCCCAACATTTACTTGGGGAAGAAAGCAATTTTAAGAAAACAAGCACATGTGAACAGTAGAGGAGACAAGTTGCAGTAAATGGATTATAGTATTCTGATTTAGATAAACCCTTGGAAGCTCCCATACATTTTGAAAATTATGAGTAATACCTGAACTCCGGGACCTACTAACTAAGCCTTTTATGACGGTTTAATCAGTGTATGTTTCCCTTAATGGCCCAGCTTTTATTGTACTCGTCATGATTACTGGGGGCTCTAATCTAATCTGCAAATAATACTGATTATTCCAACTGGGAAAGTTTGCTTTTCAATTCACAGACTCAGAAGGCGTACGACAAAAGAGGAATGAAAGAGGGTCATTTTTTTTTTTTTGGTTGTGGGCAGGCCAGGTAACATTTTGTTCTGTGCAACAAATTCTGTGGGAAATGTAATAGCTCTGAAAGTTTCGCCAAGCTCTTCCTTGCTACAAACTCGGATATGATTGAGAAACAGTGGTTTAAAAATCAATCTGCCGCTACCGTCTTGGAGTCTTAAGTTTCCATCTGCCTGCAGATGGAGGGTCTCTTCCACAGGCATTCAGTGTAATTCATGCCATTCCCCTGTAGGACAAGAGGAAATGTTAATGCTCTCTGGGAATGTATCTAAAGTAGTTCCGACTGTACTCACCATTTAAGAGTCCAACTCTGCAATCACTTTTCACTGTAGGTTAAATTCTTAGCTAAGGTAAGTCAGCTCAGCTCCTCTGATTTATACACAGACACACAGGTCTTCAGCCGGTGAGATCAAGATTCCCACTGTGGGCACCCTGCGAACAGAAGAAAATAGTTCCTGCCCCTTCGTTACTGAGTGGTCAGCCGGTTGGATTTCCAACTCTTGTGATGTTTTATCTTGCAATATTTGGTGCTTTTTTTTTTTAGCATCCTTGCTGCCAGATTCATGCAGTTATGTGGGAATACCAGCTCCCATTTCCAAGACAGCTTCTAGCCCTCCATGTCACAGAGAAAAGCTTGACAACATGATCCGAGGCTGACCCTAAAAGATCAAAAGTCAGGAGACAGAAGGTTTAAATGAAAAAGAAAACATGATTTTTTTTAAATCCTGTTATTTGAGGGCTCAACTTCCGATTTTTGTTTTCAGTTTTGGGATTGGCAGCACTGCAGTGCTCTATTTCCCCTCCTAGTTACCCAAAATATAACTTGACTGAGTGGAGCTACCCTGGTATAAGACAGAGGAGAATCAGGCCCATTGATTCCATCAGAAATGCTTGACCGTGGGAGGCGTAGGTGTTGTGGGCCATTATTACAGTCAGTAGCAAAAATCCCATGGCTTGTAGAGTGGGAGCAGGATTATTTCCTATGTGCAATAGGAAGTGTTTGCAGGATCAGCCCGTAAGGACTCAATGCTGCAAATAGATATGTGAAAACTGTTCCTAATAGACTTCACTGCGATTTTCGCTTCTCCCAGGTTATAGGGAATTCTATTTCTTTCCCCATCACTATTAACTATTTGTATTCAAGGGGCACCAAGAGACCCAACTGAGATCAGGGTCCCAGTGTGCCCATACAAAATGCTAAGGGTCCCTGCACTAGAGAATTTACAAACTAAGACAGAGACAGAAAGGAAGTGGTATCTCCGTTTTGCAGATGAGAAATGAAAGACCGGAGATTAAGTCACTTGCCCAAAATCAAAGACGATTAAAACCCAGATCTCTGAAGTTTCCATCCACTGCCATAACCGCAAGAGCATCCTTTCTCTCAGATACTGCACCATGATCTCATTCGCTCAGATATTGGTACCATTACGCCCATTTAACAGACAGGGAAAGGGAGGTACAGACACTGGAAGCATTCCAGGTTGTGCAGCACAGCGGGGAAGTGGTGGGTCTAGAACCCAGGGTTCCTGACGCCTAATCCAGTGGACCATGACACCTCCCCCCACAGATAGGAGCACAGTGGGAATAAAACAAACCTAAACAGAGGTTCCTGGACCAAAGCATGACTTGCAATTCCTCCAGACTGACTCCCATGTAACTTTGACCCTATTGACTTTGATGGCAGATGTGCCTCCTTCCTCCAGGCCAGGAGTTTGGCTCAGGCTGGTTTTTTGGAGACACCTTCTGTTATTTGAAAACATTTAGCTTTGCAAGCTCTTACACCGCTAAAGGACTTGGGGAAAAAAGTGTGCTGCTAATTTGAACAGCTAAAATGTGACACTGCTTCCTCCCACCGAACATGCTTCCTGCAACCTGAACATCTTGGGGGAAGCTAATCTTTAAAATCACTGAAATATGAAAGATTCACCAAGCGCTCAGAACAGAGAGTGCTTTGTTTACTCCCCTACACTATTGCTTCAACAGGAGGGAAAATGAGACCAAGTGCTGGACAGTGGGTGCTTTACAGTATGTTTTCTGGCATGTCTGCATTTAAATCATACCAGAAAAAAATGTGACAGTTATATAACAATAAGTGCCGTGCAGAGAAAGACCTGTGACGGAGCACAATGCTTGGCGCAGACCTCTGCTGAATTAAGCAGCGTATGAATGGTCCATGATTTGTAGAATACAACCATATGTCAGAAAACTTCAAGACCACCGGACTTGATCCTAAGTGAGAAATAAAACACTGGATTAGAGGTGCCATTGGGTGGTTGCTGGATGCTTTTTTGCCTGCCTTATCTTTTGCAACTCCGCTTAGTGGGTGCTGCTGCCGTTTCTGTACTTTAACTTGGGATGGGTTAACTTCGACCAACCAGAGGCTCAAACTTGGATTGTCTTCTCCTGACAGTCAGGCTAGTTGTGTGACCCAACTGCAGAATCTAAATTCACCCCAGCAAACAACTATAGGACAGGCATCCCAGCCAAGGCCTCAGTTTAGGCCCAATAAACAATATGCAGACTCATGGAGTTAAATCTTGCCTAATCATCAACATCTGGAGGATCTCGGGCACACAGGGCTGAGTCACCACCTACCTGCCCCCAGTGTGAGGGTGTCAGTCTGTGCCAGCTGGGTGTTTGCTTCCTAACACAGCCAGCCTGCCAGACGCTCAGCCACTCTCCTTTGGCGACACCAGCCCTGCCTTTGCCCGGCGGGTTGACAGTAAGTGCGCCTTGGCCCCCAAGTCCCTTCAGAAGTGATGTCCAGCCCCAGATCATTGGATACCCACGGAAATCCCAGATCCACCGTTCCCCAAGGAACAGCACACCCCAGTTTACCAGCTTTACCTTAGACACCACTCCCGTATCACACACAGCCCTCGAATTCAATGTCATTGAAGAAAGACTAGAGATTCAAACAGAAGCACGTGTGAGTGATGGAAACAAACGGTTACATCCCAAAGAAAGTCACAAAACGCGAACCGCAGCCTACACTTATTAATGGTGACTGTTCCTACCTGATAATGCAGATTCGCACCCCGAAGTGCAGTCTTTGCTAGCTCCAGGTAGTAAGGGCCAGTCGATCATGAAGCACACCCGCTCATCAAGGCATCTCCTCGGTGAAAGGATCCAGATTCGTCTTTCTCCACCCTGGGATACACCGAATCAGTCTTTTGTCTTTATTCGCAGACGTGTATTGTTCCTTTGTCATTTCAAGTGGTTTGGATGTTTATAGTTTATCTTGGATGGTTTTCCCTTGACTTCCCCAGCCAAGGTAGACAGTTGAGCAATACATTACATAATTGGCTAGCCAGAGAGGGATGATAACTTCCTCCTGTTTGAATGGGCCATCACCAAGATATACTATTTCCTGGTGGCTCCTTTTTACTCCAAGATCATAAGGTCATCATTTCAATATAGTTACATTATTCCTTAAATATTCCCCATGCACATATCTTGTAATGATGATGAGTATCAGTAAGTTACTCGCTTCTAGTAGAGACCTTACATGCAACCCTTTAAAGATAAACACTATGAAAGCAGTGTATTAGGTGTAGTGAGTCTGTCAGTTCTGAGACAAGAGTTGGTTGTAAAGAACAGTGAATCCTTTGCCAGCTGGCACCAGGGGGCCTCGGTGTCACAGAAGATCTTAAGACAAGCACCGGATTAGGAGGGAGGAGACAGATATGAGGGTGATGGGCACAGTATCTAGGATCTAGACTTCACTGTGATGGACACAGTACCCAGAACCTAGGCAAAATGGAGTAGAGAAATAGAATCCGATTCTTCCTCATTTACACCAGTGAAAATCCCTTATTTAAGTGAAATGCCTCCTGATTGACACCAATATATGAGTCAGGAAAGTCAACCTCTGAAATTCTATTTCCTGCTTTGCCACAGACCCACTATGTGACCACAGGCAAGTCACTTAACTTCTGTTTCTGTGCCCCGTTTGCCCCCATCTGTAAAATGTAGACATGGAGTACTGAGTGGCTTGATTCTTTAGTGTTTAATGAGTGTAAATATCTATTAGTATTTTACTGATCTATATCCCCTTTTATGCCAAGGGATTTCCCACCCACCTATGCTATAAACATAGGGCCTGATTTTCAGAGGTGCTGAGCACCTGCAGCACACACTGAGTTAGTGGGTGCTCAGAACCTCTGCAGGTTGGGCCAATGCAAACCACTGAAATGACTGTCCCACTGCTGGCGTGGGAGGTTCCTGCAAACAGCACATTGTCAAACAGTGGAAGGAAGGGGAAAGAGTCAAGAAACGTTGTGTTGAACCCGGGGGTTAAGCCACTAAGCAATCCCTCATGTTACCAGTTTCCAGAACAAAGAGATTGTGGTTAGTGAGTCCTCACTGTTAGAAAATATTTGAAAACCAGGCATGTCATTAGTAATTGCATTTTTCCTGGGGATGTGTGCTGCACTTAATGTATCCCATTGTGCTTCCTGAACATATAGAATTCATATGGTTTATATAATCTATTGTGGGTTGAAAGTCCCCCTGACCTACCAAGCAGGAACTAGGCATTCTTAGCCCTGCTCCTTTGGACAGATGGGTCTGTGGACTGAAAAATGTACTATGTCTATAACTCCTCAGAGTACTAGACAGTTGCTAAACCCTCATGAAGAGGGATAGCTAGGATCTAGTGAACCCTTTTTAGACAATGTTCACTGTGTGTTCTCCACAGCCTTTTTTTATACCCGTTTTATTCAAAGAGATCACTTTGTACCTCAGTTTCCCTACTTAAAAAAAAAACCCAAGTACTTGGAGCAGCTTACAAAAAGATACGGTATAAAGTGCAGTGAGCATAATTGGAGTTACCCAAGGTTACCGTGAGTCAGTGGCAGAGGCAGGACTGGAAGCCAGCTGTTCAACACCCAGGCGTCTTCTTTGAAGACTGGCTCACCCTTTTTCCATCACAGAGCCTCATACGCCACCAGAGGTCTGTGGCATACTCTGGAGGATGACAAGGACTGAGATGCTGAAGTCAGAGCGAGAGAGATGGAACAATAATGTGTGCTCTGCTGAGCCACTGGGAATTACTTGAATTTATATTAATTTGATGTTAGGCATCTAATTCTGATCTCTGTTCTAAGTCAGGTGTAACGCAGCTGAAGTCCGTGGAGTTACATCAGTATGAAAATACTATTTGGACTTTCCCTACCACATAAGTGTTCAGCTATCAGATACGTATTGTTCCTTGTGGTAGACAAGACACTGGCCTCTGTGACAATACAAAGGAGACTTAGAGGCTGCTGGACCCAGACAGACCCTGTGGTTCTCTCTGGCTCCCAGACTGAGACCTAGTCTATACGTAAGTTTTATCAACATAGCCCTTTCAGTTCGAGGTGTCTTATTTTACTGGTAGAGTTATGTTGGTAAGAGCTCTAGTGCAGATCCAGTTACACTGGTATAGCTTATGCCAGTCGGGGAAGCCAACATAAACTTTAAAATCAACATAACTGCATCACCACTACAGGGTTTTGCCAGTATTTATTGGTATAACTACACCAGCCAAACCCTCCGACCATACAGGTCTCCCTAAAGCATCTTCTACTACCTAATTTTTCTACAGCATCCTCTCTAAACTCTGGATGCACTACGGCTGTCCTGTTTGAGTGTTACTGAAGAATTCAGCTCAGGTCTGAATTAGCCCAGAGTACCGAGACGTTGGCGTCCAAGATTAGAGTCCAGGATTCAAGACTCCCTTTTAAATGCTGCCGGGCGTCCTATGTTCTTGCAGGTCAATGTCAGGTATGAAATCCTCAGGGGAGCAGCCGCAGTTGGAAATTCAGCCACAGTCAGTTCAGGAATCCCAGCTCTAAACCATAAGCATCTCATTGCAGCACATTCCTGGATGCAAATGCCAGAACTGAACGGTCATTTCAGGACAAGGCTGAGCCTGAGGGAGGAAGACGCAGAGAGAGAGAGTGAGGGAGAGCATCAGAGCGTCTCTAAAGCCCAGGACTGAGCTGCTGCTTCGATAACCTTCCTGACACTGCTTCTAACCAGAACCCGCCCTGTAGCAGCTTTAATAGCAGACCTCCACCCCCACACATGGACCCACTTGCCTTCCCTGGCAAATGCCTCCCAGGGACCTTCCCCTCCTCAACCCCCCAGGGATCCTCCCCACCATAGATAGCGTCCCCCACTCCCCACATATCCCCCTGCACGCCACTGTACTCCCCAGACCTCCACCCCCACACATGGACCCACTTGCCTTCCCTGGCAAATGCCTCCCAGGGACCCCCCTCCACGCTGGGTAGCGTCCCCCCCCCCACATACCCCCCTGCAACCCTCAAGCCCCACCCCCCAGCCCCTCCCACGGGGCCACAGCTCATCCTCGATCACCCCCCATTCCCCCCACTGCATATCAACCCCGGATGCTGTATTGCTGTACTTTTTGAACCTTGACTATCGCTTTATTATTTTGTGCTTAAACATTTCCTCTAATAAAACGTTTTAGTGTCTTTCACACAAAGCCACGTCCAGCTAGTGTAAAAGCAAAGCATCAATGTGCCATAGGGAAGGAGGCGGTGAAAGAAGCATCCCAGCCCTTCCACACAAAGCAGTGGCAGGTTCCATAGCTACAGACGCCCCTGACACAGATAATCCATCACCCTAGTGCTTCCCACCCGGATGCTGTGGGATTTGCAGTCCACCTTCCAACCTAACGCAGCAGCTCCAGCGACTGGAGACACCACACAGGGAGTCAAAGCAACCCAGTTAAGGGCCCCATCCTGCCAGGTGTTGAGCCCTTGTAAAGTCAATAGGCGTGTGTTCAGCATCTCACAGGAGACGCTCAGCATCTCACAAGATCATGCCCCGACTTTTCAGAGGCTAGAGTGAAGTTCCTGGTTTGAGCAGAGGGGCTAAGGGCGCTGGGCGTTATTCCCTGTCTGCTCACTGCTGCGTGGGGGCTCAGGTGGGCCATTTAAGACCCGATCCAAAGCCAACTGAAGTCGCTGCGGGCTGGATTCTGCCATGCTCACTGCCATTGAATAGCACACTCCTCAGCTGCAGAGGAAGGCGCTGTGCCTTGCATACGAGGGTGGTAGAAGTGACCCAATGGGTGCACACTGAGTGCAAGGACGGCATTCACCTGTCCTGAACCTCGCTGGGTGAATGATGGCCTCACCGGGACCTTGCTCACACCGGCATCGCTGCACTGAGCCGGCTGGAGCTGCTCTGGGTTTACACCGTGCTAGGAGAGAGCATTGCCAGGTTCCGTTTACCCATCTGTATGCGGGAGAGTGCAGCAAACACCCAGCTCTCTTCGGGCACTGTTCATCCGGAGATCACAGAGCACTCTTTGCCCATTTTACAGATGGGGAAACTAAGTGACTTGCCCAAGTTCACTGAGCTGGCCAGCAGCAGAGCTAGGACTAGAGCCGGAATCACCTGAGTCCCCGTCCACAGCTCTACCCAGTAGGCCAAACAGCCTCTTTCCTATAGCCGGATCCTGCCACCCTCACCCGCAGAGCTTTACTTTGCACGTACTCCCACGGAGCTCAGGTATGCTTCTGTCCCACACCAAGCACGCAGCCCAGGAGCAGATCGTCAAAGAGTCGCCCTCTGCCTGTACTCTGTGCCTGCCCCACACCTGGTGCCATGCATGCCCCCCAGCGCAGCTGTGCTGATCCCTGCCTTGGGAGTGACAACAGACAACAGGACTAGACAATCCCCCCCTGTACACTGGGAGGTGGAAGGGGAGACAACATAGCTGCCTTGGCTGGCACAGAGGTGGGGTGGCAGAGCCGGGTCTCCACACCTCTAGTTTTCATGACCCTAAAAGAAACCCCTTCCAGGCATGTCCACGCAGTCTGGCAGCCGTAGCAGGCTTTCCACAGCTAGAGTCATAGGTAGAGCAAGGACGCACGCTGCGGCAGCCTCGAGAAATACGAACACGCGGGGGAATCCAGGAGCTTTGAAATGTACCTTTGGAACGAAGTTACAAACCTGCCGCCTGCTCATTGTACACCCTCGACTCATGGACTGCTGCCCTAATGAACTGCTTCCAGTAGCAGCCTGCCCTTCCCATGACACATCAGCGCCTGATCCTGATTTGTAATCCTAACCTTCCAGCCGCCCAGAAATCTTTGGGTGGTGGCAGGCACCTGACCAAGAAGTTTCTTGCCAGGACCAGCTCTGCGGAGCCCGACCTGCCGCATTGCATCATGTTAACCTGAGTTAGGTCAGCCGAGATACAAGCAGGTGACTCATGAATTCTGGAACAATGCGAGCCTCCAGGAGCTTCCTCTCTCCCTGCCATTAAAATAGCAGAGCAATTTTACGTTATGGGGGGCGAGTAGAATAGTGCAGCCTCCGCCCACCCGCCACCAGGGCCGTGGTGGCCCTGCCTCTTCCATCCCTGCTCTGCCCCTTCCCCAAGGCCCCCACACCATGGGCAGCGGTAGTGGCGGCTGGGAGGCTGAGCCACGGAGGGGCTCACAGTTCCTCTGGTTGGCTAGGGCTCGGAGCCAGTGGGCCGGCCAGCAAGAGCCGGGGACAGAGTGAGGGTGGGGCCTCAGGCAGAAGGGGCGGTTTAGGGGGGTCTAGCTTCCCTGAAGGGGGTGCACGCGTCACCCATAGTTATCGTCTGCATTAGCCATTCAGGTTTCCAGAAACCATCCATTGTAATTATTTATTTGTATTGCACTGGCAACTAGGGGCTGCAATCTTGGGCCCATCGTGCTAGGTGCTGTACAAAAAAGTCAAGACCCACAGATGATCCCTACCCGAAGAACTTACAATCTAAATATAAGAAAAGGTGGATACAGACAGCACACAAGGAAACAGTGAGACAGTGTATTTTGCATTTTAAAAAAATATCTACTCTGCATTGCTACATTGTGCCTTTCATCTGTAGGGCAGCCATCAAGACTAGGTTATTATCATTTATCTCCATTTTACGAGTGAGGAAATGTAGGCTCACTGTACTGACATGACTTGAGTCAGTCACAGAGACAGGCAGGAAAACTCTGGTCTCCTGAAGTTTCCCTATGAGATCACAGCTCCTTCACTGGTATAGGCCTGCAAAATGAACCTTCAGCTGAGCTCTGTTGGAACTAGCTTCTGACCCAACTTACAAAGAGAGCTGCTCAAAATTATTCACGTTTAGGAGTTATGATAAATGTTCAGGGAACTCAGCCGCCTCTACGGCTGTTTGAAATTTTTGAGGGACTAGAAAATTGTTGAAATTAACTCCTTTTTAATTCTGGAGAGGGTCAGGAATTTTAAAAAGCAGACAAACCCCTTTTGATGAACTTTCCATACAGCCCTTGGCATCTGAGAGACTCCAGGGGAATTTCACGATGTGTGAGTCAAAGTGAAATTTAGATTACTAGGCTTTAAACAAGACCTGTCCTTTCTCTGATCAAGCTGTGTCTCCACAGGTCAGGACACACTAGACAATTATCTTGGTTTTTATAGGCCCTTTTTTTCCTAAAAATCCTCAAGTGTTTTAGAAAAGCAAAGCCCCATTTCGTCCCTACAAGGTAGTGTGAATATCGTCCTCATTTTAGAAAGGAGGCAACCGAGCACAGAGAAGTGAAGTGACTTGTCTGTGGTCAATGACAGAGCCAAGGGATAGAACCCGAGTCCCAATTTCTAGCGAAAAGAAACCAAATGGAATAAAACATTCCCTTGCAGCAACTACCAGTGTCTGCACTGTAGGAGGGGTGGGAGACAGCTCCAGGGGCAAGGTGAGTCTGGTTTCCAGAAACCACTGAAATTTCGGCCTTTTCTCAGTGATCACCCCTAATGCCCACTGTCAGGCTGTGGTGTAGGCACATCCACGTGGAAAGTGACTGACCGAGGATACGCTACAGTCTGATAATACTTTTTCTTGCCTTGAGTGCAGGGGACTGGACTAGAAGACCTCTCGAGGGCCCTTCCAGTCCTCCTCTGCGACGATTCTATTATTTACGGCAGGCCACAGAACAGCACTCAGAAGACACCTTAAAGATCTACAGAGCACAACATTATTTTGGTCCTGAATCTCACCGTTAAACAGCTGGTTTGTGGCCCCCGTGGCTGAGCATCCCGTCTGAAAGCGATCACTCTTCGCCGTACATATATAAGGAGTGACAGATCAGCATGCTCTCTGCTGCAGTTTCCATTGGCACAAAGGCCTTCTAAAGGGGATGTACTTTATACGGCACCACTGGAGGTGCAGTTAACATCTCCCAGGGGTAAAATCTCTGCCCTCAGGGTGTGGGCAGACCAGGGGGACAGGGAGACTCAGCATTAGGCACATAGTGAAGCTTTTGCATAAGAATTCAGAGACTGACAGACAAAAGCATTCCTGATCCTCCTGTGTGTGGAGTAGCCCTCAGTTTGCTCCCAGGGCCTGGTCTCCTCTCAGACGAGTGTCAGTTGGGATAAGTTATATCAGCTTTACACCAGTTTAACTGACAGCAAAACAAGGCTCAAAAAGGGTGGGTGCCATGGCACATAAAGATACAGTGACTGGGCAACTAGCCCCTGGCTGAAGAAAGGTTTTCCCTTTTCACTAATGCAAAATTCAAAAGCCAGGCTCCCTACCATGCCTGAGATTTTAGCAGTGAGCTGTTTGTTTTCTGCCCTCCACAGGCGCCTTCCTCGGATTTACGGGCGTTTGATGCTATGGAATCTTCCAGGCTCTTATAGATTTGCTACGTGTCTAATGAAGTGTCCTCAGATTGCTCACTGGCTTGAGGTCTCTAGTGTAACTTCTTGGCTGCTTTCATCTGGATTTCTCATTCTTGATTGTCTGTTCCAACCTGCCTCCACTCTTTATAGATGTGCGTGGGTACCATAAATAGACCAGGGATATAGTCATCTAGGAACCAGTATTGCCAACCCCAAATGTTCAAAAATCATGAGTCAGGCTCACCAAAAATCATGAGATTCCTGGTTTTAAAACCATGAGATTATGTGAAAATCAGAGATTTGGGGGTTTTTTTGTATTTGCCTTCTGTTTTTTTAGCCTTTAGGGTGCGCTGGGGTCACCTTTTGAAACTTTCTCCAGAGGCACGAGGGCTAGAAACTGACTTTGCCTTTAAAGACAAAGGCTGAAATCAGCACTTATCCATTGAACTCCAGCAGCTGGGGCTTTAAGGAAAACTATAATTATCACCAGACTCATGACAAAATCATGAGAGCTGGCAACACTGCCCGGTTCTCACCTCAGTACAGCGGATACACACCCGTATGAGCTACTCTGCAAATTACACTTAAATTACACTCAGCTTAACTGAGATCAGAACCTGGCCCTGCGTCTTTTGGTTTAACCTAAGGGAAACTCTCTTAGCCAGGCTAAATCAGGCTATGCAACTGATCCCACTAAAGTGTTCATTACAAGAGGATTTTTGCCACCTTTATTCCGATAACAAGGCTAAGCCAGTCAATAAGGCACCTACAGTACTTAATTAAGACATATTTAATCAAGAAAACATACGCTTATGCAGGGATTAGGTACAATAAGGGACACTAAAGATCAGAGTTTGGAAGTCAGATGGGAAACAAACCTATGGGCCACTGCTTTCAATGGGAACGGGTTCAGGCCCTTCGCTGCAATTTTAGCACCCGGCCGCAGCTCAGTATTTAAATGCTACGTTTTCCCCCAATTAATCTTTTCAAAAGATTATTTGCAGTGTTGTTGTAGCTGTGTTGGTCCCAGACCATTAGAGAGACAAGGTGGGTGAAGCAATATCTTTTATTAGATCAATTTCTGTGGGTGAAAGAGAGAAGCTTTCGAGTTTCCACAAGTCCCTGAAGAAGAGGTCTGTGTAAGCGTGAAAGCTTGTCTCTTTCACCAACAGAAGCTGGTCCAAATAAAAGATATCACCTCACCCACATTGTTTCTTCAAAAGATTGTAAGAGTCTATAAGATAAGGGGAAACCTTGCTACATGAATAATGCATCCATTCAAAGAGAGATCAGGACTGGTTCATTAAAAACCACTAACCTTAAGAAGGAGCTACTTTCTTAATGAGTAGCATTTAAAACAAGTAGCCCCACAGACATGGCTTTATTCAACAAAAGAAGTGCCTTTTCCGAAAGGATCTCTCCTGAGATTCAAGCCAGCAGTCTTTGGCTCCGAAGAGCATGTTGGCTACCCAATCTGAGATGGTCTGGAGCTTCGTTATGTTCATTGTCAAAGACAAGGAAGAAAGTGCTATGCTGCATGTTTACGACCCTTCCAGGTTTTGCATGGTGAACAGTATGACAGACTCTGGTTAAGTGACAACTGTCTCAACAAAGAGTAATTAATGGTGTGCGGCCAGCATGCTTGTTAACTAAGAGACTCCAAAATAAGACAATCCCTTCTGTGAAGAGCTAATAGTTGAAACATCCTGGGTCTGATTCTCTACTGCCTTGCACAATCCTTTACTCCAGTGAAATGCTCCCCTGCTGATTCGGTGGAGCTGTACGTCCACTCTGCACTGGTGGAAGGGGGCTGCATAAAACACAAGGCCGTAGGAAGCCAGGCCCGCTCTGCACTGCTGTGGATGATGACACAGTTGTAAGGCTGTTGCAAGGGGCTTGACTTTTTTACAGTACTTGCCCGTGCATCTGAAATTGCATCGCTCCCGAGGCTCCAGGAATATTTTGGATCCACTCAGATTCTGCTTCACCACAGTTCTCGCTGAATGAGTCCTCTGCAAAGCGTCCCTATGTACCTGGAAAGACATCTTACACCTTCCAGCCAAGGATTTCAGAGTGCTTTCCCAGCAGTTCATCTCTCAACTTGCCTGTTTTGCTACTTCAAAGGTCTATGGACTCAGTGTATTAGCCTACCTCTCCTTGTACACTTCACTCGGAGCTCGCTTGGAACAGGCAGACACTGGACTTGGTTCAGACTACTCATGAGGAACCGATCTCAGTACCTCCTGGGTGCATGCATGTCCAGGCGTAGGTCGGCAAACTTGGCTGGCAACATGCGTGTAATTGCACAGGTAAATTGTAATTGGCTGGACCTGAAAGGCAGACACTTTCAAAGAAAACTGCAATCCTGAAAGAGGCAAAAATCCTCCTGGGTCACGCTCGAGCAAGGGAGCCAGAAGTCAGGAATTGTTCAGAGCGACCCTTGCACAATGGCGATATGCAACGAAAAGATGTCCTCACTTCTACTCTGCTCCCAGCCTCAGGTGATGGACTTCCAAGGTGTCTTCCCTTCAGGATGAGCCAGAAGGGCTGCTTTCGGTCCCTTCCTGTAACTTATCAACCACATGGCACCCACAAACAAGCCCGTTACACCACTGGAAGACAGGAGAAATTGTAGTGACATTTGAGATCAGACTCTTGAAGACTTCATAAAGGAAGAGTCTCTAGAGGGAATGCATGTTTGGGGGGAGGGGGTGAAAGGAATAGGATGCAGGCAATCTGGGTTCAGTTCCTAGCTCTGCCACAGACTTTTTGTGGCCTTGGGCAAGTCATTTATGGCTAGGTTTTAAAGAGAGTTCAAAATGTTGGGTGCTCGGCTCTTAAAAAACTGGCTCTTTTCTGTGCTTCATTTCCCCTCTTTGTAAAATGTTTTCTCCCACCCTGTACATCTCTTGTTTATTTAGACTGAAAATTCTCTAGAGGAAAAAACACAGAAAATTTTTTAAAAGATTGAGAGAGAGAGACCCGGCCCGCAGCATCTGAACTTTGCAATTTACCCGTATATCTACACTGAGCCGAAACAAAACCTCAGATCTTGCCCTTTCAAATGGGAGAGACCAGTGTCCTCGGCTGTTTTTGCATCTCACTCATAGCACTGATTTCAGTAGCGCTGCTCATATAATTAAGGGCTGCGATGGGAGAAAGCTAGAGCAATTTTTGTCTGGGTTTGAGCAAGGGGCCTGGCCCGGCAAGCCCTCTGCCGTCAGGACTATCCCACTGTGCGTGTACCTGTGGGAGACACAGAACAACCCAAATACCCTGGAAGGCAGAGGCAGATTATGGCACTCAACACCATGCAGGATCAGGCCCCACATGCACGACTAATCAAGGCATTATCCAAAGCCTCTCCTCTCTAGTCCACAGACAGCGTGTTTGGCTTCAATCCAAGAAAAGGAGATGGTGATCGCAGTCACTGGGGTACAGGACAGGAATGATCCTGCAGCTCTCTGGAGCTAGGCAACTCCGCTGAGAACTTTGCAGAAAAGTCACTGCAATAACAAATTCTGGGCCATTGTATGATTTTCCAGTCACATGCCAAGTGCAAGCGTCAATCAAGCCACAAAACCTTTTAGGGTATCAGCTGGTGCCGTTCACAGACCTACAAGACTAGACACAAAGGGGTGTTGAATTTTTGACTATGTGGAGGCTGAGCACAGCCAGGCCAGTGGCACAGACCTGGTTAACACTTTGGGATGTACTTTGCATTGGTTACTCATTACAAAGCAAGCGCTACAGTCAGTGCGGCTCGGGATAAGGGATTAAGCATAGAGATGAATGAAAGTAAGGCAGTTAAAGTTATAACGCCTCTACGGACATCCATACTCCAGGGAATAAGCGGATCCTTTCTGGGGGCAGGCAGAAAACTCTCCAACATGCTGTATCAGTTAGTTGCATTGCCATGGAGTAGATTCTGTCTTCCCCTGGAGGAACTGAGCCAGTGAAGAGAAGCTGTGTGCCCCTGCCCACTTTGTGATTCTAAGCAGAAGCTGGTAGACAGATAAAGACCAAATTCTGTATTTTCACTAGTGTAAATCCAGGAGGATGCCAGGATTTCAGTGGATTTGCTCCAGATTTGTACCAGTGTGGCAGGAGAACTGGTCCCATTTCTCTAGCACGACTGCATTAGTAATCACCGCAAGTTCCTTCTCATCAATGCTCCCACGCTCCTGTTTGTCTACGATATGCCTCATTGGTCACTTAGGCATCCCTGTTCCATGCCTGGGAATTAGTCATGTGACTAATTCACATGATGGTCATCACAAGACACTGTCTGTTCTTGCCAGTCGTGCCTCAGTTGACAATAATAATAGGGGAAGCGACCTCCCTGACAAAGCACTTCATGCTCACCAGCTCTCGGCTCTGGGCAGATGCCATGCAGCACACAGGGCCCTAACTCCACCTGATTCTGACCTCACCCTAGTTTTACATTGGTGCAGTTCCACTGATTTGAGTTTAATTCCTTCTGACTGATAGCGGTATAAGCAAGAGCAAGAAACGTGAATTGAGATAAACTGAAATAAGGCCATTTTAATTCTGAATAAGAGTATCCATATGTGACTATGAGTGGGGATTAGTGTGGTTTACCTAATCCACTTGAAATTCAGATTAATTTTTCTGAATGTCCCCATGTAGACAAGCCGTAGGCCTTTATTTAAGTGCTGCACATGGAGCAAAAGAGCACGTCACTAAGGGGGGAGAGATCCATTTCCAGTTGGAAGGCAGATCAGCAAAAACCTGCACTAAATTTGCTATCACGAAAATACAGGCTACAAGTAGCTATCCACAGAGCAGCGTTCTCCGGACTCATCCTCCAAACTCTGAGCTAGATTCATAGCCAGTTTACACCAGCTGAGGATCTGGTTCAGAGTGCAAAGAGAGTGAATAGCATCCTCCCGCACACACACCGATGCAAAGCCCTCTTTGTTTGAAAAGTTTCCCTCTGGAAGTTGGAGTTGTTTCATTTCTTAAGCCAAGCTGTGATGAGTGAGGTGACAACATCAATCCAGTGGCCTTGTTCTTTGGCTAGTTGGTAGAGCATGGGTTAACATGTAAGTTGCAGTAGTACCTAAAGGTGTCCCGTTGTGTTAGGTGCTGTACAAACTCTTAGTAAATAAAACACATAACACCTCTTTATGTATTAATATACATGAATATTCTTAGGCAGCATTTTTCACCAGTAGGTTTCCAAGTGCTTTGCACTCGGTATCATTCGCCCCATTTGACAGATGGGGACAGAAGAAGAGCAGCACAGTAACTTGTCTGAAGAGTGGCTCAGCGATATCTCAGTTTGACTTTTGGATGGGGAGCAGACACCGAGGTGTTGGAGGACAGGGGTGCTTTGTTGCACATCAGGGGACAGATACCCTCACATGGTTCAAGGAAAACAGGATGCTGCAGTGACTTGCCAACGGTAATCCTGCAGGCTGATGGCAGATTTAGGAACAGATCCCAGCTTTCAGTCCCAGGCCCGTGCGTTAGTTGCTAGACCAGTCCCTCCCCCAAAAAGAATTCACTATCCAAGAGGCAAGATGCAACAAGTGGAGGAGGCAAACAAGCAGGCCAGGGTGGACCGAGGGATATCAGGGATCATTAGATGTATGCAGTTATTACCCAGTCAGTCGTCATCTCCGTTCTTTAGCTGCCTAGCATCCAGGCTGCAGATTAGGGCATGCATTAAGGAAGGGCTGAGTTTTGAGGAAGGATCCGGAGAAGGCGGCTGCTTTTCACATTGAGCGAGAGCTTTTTCTCCTTGTAAGGGACTGCCCGGGAGACACTACAGACATGCCTGTCAGAGAACAGGGTGATCAGAGCTGGCATCCATCGTAGAGAAGCTGGGAGTGCAGAGGATGGCATTTTGTTCCCTAATGTGCGTTTGGGGGCAGGACGCAGTCCCTGGGCCCTCGGTCGGATACTGTTTTTGTGAATTCCGGGGCTCACGATGCATGGCGCCCCGCTGCAGATAAGCAGCAAGTTTCTGTTCTGAAAGCTGGCCCAAGCGAGCGCGCAGCTAAGGAGGATAAAAAGGGATCCAATCAACAAGCCAATGACCTGCACATAATGCAGCACTCCAAACTCGCTTACATAATGGCAATCCTCGGAGTCAATCCGCTTATGTGCAGCCCTGGAAACATTGAATCGTGAGCCGGCATTTCCAGGGGGATCAGTTGCCGTAATGCACCTGTCTTCACCAGAGCGGCAGACAGGCCCATTGCGGTCAGGGGGATTCCTTCCCGGAGTTTCGGGTCAGGCCCATAAAGTGGCAAAGAATTTCGTCCTGACCCCGCACAATCCTACACCCTGCCCAGGGGAACGGTCAGCATGAGCCATGTGTTGTACCTCTGTGAGACAGAGATTGTCTCCATCTGATGCTTGTGCAGCGCTTGCGCTTTGTGGCTGCAGTGAGAATACAGAGGCGGCGTAATAAAAGGCAGTCGTCTCTTTTTCACGTAGTTAGGGGTTTTCGTGCAGTGGTACAAGTGGGGTTTTTGTGACCCCATTTGGGAGCAGACATAGAAAGCCTCGTGCAACCCTGTCTAGGGAATGAGCTGCGGTGGATGAGCCACCCAAAACTCTCTCACTTCCTCTCCATGCAACACCTCCTCCTAGAAGAAGTCATTGTTGCTGAAGTCACCGTGCACTGGGAGGGACCCCAGACTGCAGTTAGATCTGAAACCCAGCTACTAACCTGGTGCCCGCTGTGCTCTTTGCAAAGTGCTCTGGGGATTTCTTTGCTACACATCGCTATGCAATACAGTCTCACATGTATCCTCCTGCAGCGTACCGTAAAGCACTTTCATCCCCCCGGCTGGCCCTAGGCCCATACAGGATGTCGATAAGCAGCTGGGCACTTACTCAACACATGCGATAAGATGTTGCATGCGAGGCCAAGTTGAGATCTATCTAAAATGCAAGTTTAATTCAGATGGATTAAGATGGCTCTGTATGCCAGCGTACCAAAAGTAGATTGTACACAAGGAACCACTGAATTTCATTGCATTATACCTGTGGGCAAGAGCTAGACGTGTCTCAGCTTTGTCACAGACGCCCTGTGCGATCTTAGACATGTCACCTAGACTCAGATCTAGGTACTTAGATTCCTAACTCCCATTATTTCAATAGGACGTAGGCACCTAAATACCTTTGCTGATCTGGGTCTGATTTTCAGAAGTGCTCCAGTTTCCATTGGGGGTGCTCAACATCACTCAAGAGTCAGACTCTGACTTTTCCTGGGTGGATTATTTCAACACTCAGCTCTTTATCTTATCAATCAACCCAGGATCCAGGGACTGAGGGCACTAGACCAACACAAACATCCCTCTCTCTGTCATGCTTTAACAGGCAGCTTACACAAGCGTTATTTCCCATATACCCATAAGTTCCTCACCCTAAAGACAGAGGTATCAACTGGGACCCTCCCCTTTTGGTTATGGCATGACGTCTTGGGACCGCACTCCTCTGCCTCAGTTTCCCATTTTATCAATGCGGGAATAATGAGACTGACACACCGCCAGGAAGCACTTTGGGCTCCAGGGATGACTAGTGCTAGACAGGGTCACTGTCCGGCCTGTATTTCCTTGGCATGCTGCTTGCAGAACACCAGATCTGAAATCAGCTCTGTTTGAACTTATGCTTTGAAGAGGGAGCCCTGAACCACACACATACTGAGCACTGCTCCTAGCAAACCAATCCCAGAACCTCCCCGTGCGACGAAAGAGTTATCTACTGGGGCAGCTCATTCGGAGGAGAGCTGCGCAGCCGGGCACATCAGCTGCCTTCAAATAGGCCAGGTCAGATCCCAAGTCACATGCTTTGGCAGACGACCTCAGGGAAGCTCTGAGCTGGCAAGAAAAGCTGCATTCAAATATTCCGACGCTCCGGTGCCTGTTCGTCTTGCCTACCCCTGGGTTCCATCTCCCCCCCCCTCTTTCTCCTTTACACCCATGCAGAGTGGGTGTCAAATGCTGTCACGCCACAGGGGGAGTGTTGTTACTCCCTCTTTGCACAGGGGCAGGCCGCAGGGGGTCGGACCCTTACCCTGTGTCTTGCACGTACGCACCAGGCACAGCCAGGCCTCACACTGGCGTCAGCCGTTGCCGGGTATCTGCAAGTCGGTCAGGTCCTATCGACTCAAAAACCCAGCTGCCTGGTTTGCCTAGGGGCGGTTACAGCCCTGGCTTCGTGTTAACGGATTGAAATGCAGCAGCCACAGTATTCCTGTCCTCTTACAGCTGCTCCATGCAGTTCTTGCCCTGATTGAGCTAAACCCCTTCAAAACCCATGTTGCTACATTGGTGGGGGAAGTGGGGAGAGACAGACTGTTTAGACAAGCCCCTAGGGTCACAGCAGCATAGAAAGGTCTGTATTGACTCTCGGGGACAAGTCCTGCTCTTTGCCGCCACAGCAAAGGAAGTTTCCTTGGGGAGAAACGGGGGCGATTCTGCTGCTCAAAGGAGTTCAAGACCCCGGGTGCCCTCAGGTGAGGGATGGAGCATGAAAGGAGGAGGGGCGGGACATAGGCAGGCCAGGGGGGAGCAGGGAAGCTGCTCCACCAAATAGGAGTGTTGTGGGGAGCACGACTTCGGCCTTCTCCATCCACATCTGCCTCAGCCTAGCTCCGGCTGGCTGCTCCAACCAGACCGCATCCCACAGGCCAAATGACAGCTGCCCTGGCTGGTGCAGCAGAGAAGAGGGGATGGGTACATTCTGCACGAGGCTGCCCTGGCGTGGATGGCTGCGGCTGGGAAGGACAAAGAGGTTTCTTGCAGCGCTGCGAGCATGTGACGGAACGGCGGGGTGGGGAGCTGGCGAACAGGCAAAGCAATGCCACCATCCATGCCACAGGAGGTCTGGTCCCGGCTTCTAGCCTCTGCAGGTATAACGCTGGTGGCAGCAGCGCCACCGTTTGTCTCACTTCCCATTCCTCATGCAATGGTATCTTAGCCACAAGCTACCCCTTCTTGCAGATCCCTCCAAGATGCCCCGGCCAGCCCCGCCTGCTGTAAAAGAACCATGGTATTTTCATACAGTTCAATAGAAGCAAAACTCTCTAACCTTAGACCTGGCACTGACTGCTGCCTCTTACATCTTTAAACACCTTTCACTTCCCCGCTCATCTCTCCCCCTTGGGTTGTAACAGGCGATTGCTATTTTTAGTGATTTATTTTGTTGCAAACCAAGATGAGTGCATCTTGTGTCAGGCTGGAACAAACAAAAAGCTTTCCCTAGCTTTATACCATTCAGCTTTTAGCTAGCTTCCATGGACCATTCCTCGGACCCTCCGATAGGCATCCGCACTTATGGTATTAGCCTTCCTGCTGCACCAAACGGGCGAAAAGGGAGTGGACTCCCCAGGGGTCCAAAGGCAGAGTTTGCTCCTGCATAGAACGTGATGAACGGCACGTAGATAACAGACAGCAGTGACCAAAGATGTTATCACGGTCTAGTGACCAAAGAGAGCTCATCCCAGCCAGCTTAAACAAACCCGGGGGGGCGGGAGGAAGCAGGTACAAAGGATTTCCTCTAGGATATCAAGGTTGTTTAAGCATGTAGGGGTGTCACGGTCATGACCGGCACCACATGATGGCACATGACGAGTGTTCTGTAAGTCCCAGTACTAGGTACTGATATTTTTAGTTAGGTTCCCTAAATGATTGCTACATGCTAGCTACCAACTGGATCATGCATGTGTGGGTTTGCTGGTTGCCTGTCAGCTGATCTCAATCACCTGTCACTGCAAGCACATTGTGATCAAAGCCAGGAGGGAGTGAAGCGTGACCTACTTACCAGTGGCAAGAGGGAGGCAGGACTCCTATGTCTAATTCTTGGCTGTTAGCTCGCTCTGCGATTCAGGATAAACCCCTTAGGGCTGAGTGGGGCATTTCGGTTCCTAACTCCCACCCTAAAGACGGGGGTATCAAACGGGGCCCTCCCCTTTTGGTTACGGCATGACTCGCTGTGACCTTGCGCCTCTTTGCCTCAGGTTCCCACCTAAAACGTAGGCTGACATAGCTACATCACTCCGGGCTGTGAAAAATGTCATGCCACAGGTAGGTCGACCTAACCCCTGGTGTAGACACAGCTGGGTCGATGGAGGGGTTCTTCCGTTGACCTAGCTATCAACATTCGGAGAGGTGGATGAAGTGCACCAGTGGAGAAAACCCTTCCACTGATGTAGGACGCGTCTACGGCGTGATGCTACAGTGGCGTAGCTGCAGTGCCAGGAGAGCTGTGGGAACAGGACTCGTCTCACCGACGCCTGCTCTAACTACAGTTCATTCTTCTGGTGACTCCTTAGGGATTGTTCCCAGCCTGGGCCTTTCAAAGGGACGCGGGTGCAAATCGTAAAATGACAGTGGCTCCACGCTGGGCATAGGCAAGTAACTAGCTTTCCTCTCCCTCTGCCATGCCATAGGTGAGGAGCACCCAGGAGGCACCCTGGAAAGCGTGCAGCACTTTCTGTGCGTTGCCTGTTCTATGCCGCTATAGAGGACATCGGTCCCCAGAGGCCCCTCTGAAATTTACCCCAAGTGTCCGTCAGCACAACTTCATTTGCTGCACTGCCAGACACGTGAAAGGCGCAGGGAGTGCTGTGCCCGGGAGAGGTACTCTCCATCTTGGAGAAATAAGATCTGGTGCTCGTAATAGAGATGTGAGGCGATACTCAGCCTGTCTGCATCCCCTTGCTTAATTACAGGTAACTGAGCAACGAGTTCCTACAGCTGGTTCCTTAGATAGCGCGGAAAGCTGCTAGCTAATTAAATCTGCACCATGAGAGGTGGCCCCAGGACAGCCCTGCCTGCAGGTTTAGTCATTTCTCTGAAGTTACAGCATCTTGCATTAGCAGTTAAGGGTCGATCACGGATTCGGGGTTTAACGGTGAGGTGTGAATGAGCGATGGGCCGAGCCCCAGATCCTCACAGGGACTAGGAGCCCTTTTGGATCAGGGCCCAAGACTCTGTACTCAGAGTTTCAGCCCATGAGCAATGTTCTGGAAAGGTCTATTCTGCCGTATGGTGTAGATGCACAACCCCCAGGCCAGTAGTATGTAGGGCTTAGTTCAGGGGGACCCAGTCCTGCGTTAGAGGTGCTGGCAGGGCAGTGAAACGGGGGAGCAGTGGGGACTAGCACCCCTTCAACGGCAATCCGGTGGGGACTGAGACGTTTGTGGCCCCTGGGCATCATTTTGCTCAATAGTCTGGGAACCAAGCCCTGGAAACTCATGCTTGGTTCCAGAATTGACCTGGAGAACCAGGTAGGAACTGCCGGGACCCCTCCTTCTCCACCCAGAGCTGGCTGTCCCCCGCTGAGCCTCAGCTCCCTTCTCTGTCCTGCAGACCACCCACTCCCCTCCCCTCCTATCCCTCCACCTTCTCCACCCCTATTCGCAGCAAGTTTCCGCCACCTGCGGATGCTGGGCCATACTCCCTCGGTCACAGGAGGCTGACAAGGCCAAGGAGGACACAGCTGTGGGTATTTGCCCACTGGGAGAACACCCTTTTTCCATGATCGCTGATCCTGCCAGCCCTTGCATGGTGCACAAGCGACTGTCATGCCGCGGTAACGTGCCAACGTAAGCAGAATAAAATACTGCAAAGCAGCAGGCGTAGCCCTCTTCTTTGAGCAATAGTGAGTCACCGGCCACTCACTTGCAAGTGCCAGGGGGGAAAAGGGGGCAAGGCCTGGGCATATGTGAAAAGACGTGGGTTTAAGCAAAACCCTTATCTGCTCCAAGACTTTAGCCAGCACTCTTGTGCCGCTCGCCGCAGCGATCAGCCTCGCTCGTGCAGATGAGTGTGAGCCCCACAGCTCCGCGCTGAACAAGCATCAACCCCTCAAGCTGGAACAACTTTGGCTACTTTCTCGCGAGGGCTGGGTGAAAAATGCCAAACCTGCAACAGAAAAATGGCCGTTTTCACGTTTTAGGTGGTGCTGCTGTAGCCACATGGGTCCCAGGATATCAAGCGGCTGGGGTAATATCTTCATCGGACAGAGACACTCATTCGAAAACTTGTCTCTCTCACCAAGAGAAATCGGCCCAACAAACCTTATCACCTTGTCTCTAATTTTCATGTTCAGCACATATGAAAATTGGGGAGGGGGTGATGGGGGTGTTTCAAAGAAAGCCAGAAAGGTTAACAAAAATATTAGTAAAATATTTTCGGTGAACTACAGTAATTTCCCAACCGGCTCTGCTACTGGCCTGGACTGCATTCCAACCCCTGTCTAAGGAGCAAAGGGATTCATAGGACGCTAGCTGCCCAAGTGATCCAGTGCCCCAGCAAACCTGAGCCCTTCACTTTCCAGTACGGACACCTTCCATCCCCCACACTGAGGCCTTTCACAGCTGGAATTAACGCCACTTGCCCTCAGTCTCATTTGTAGGATCAGTTCTCCAGAACGCCACGCTGACTAGGGGAGCAATAATGTGATTACACAGATCTGCTTCCTGGAGACAGCAGCTCATTACAGAGGATTAAAAAAGGAAGTTTAGATTGTCAGCGTCCTGCAGCAAGGTGGTAATAAAAGCCTTGATGGACAATTTTCCGTCCTCGTATGTTCTCTTTACAGTTCTTTTGCCACAGTGCTCCTGATACAGACCCTCAGATTGGGCTCTGCCTATAAGATGCATCCCCCGCCCCCAGGGTAGGGGGCCAGAACAAGGCCTGTGCACCACTTTATCCCCATTTTCAGCACTCACAGAGGCCGTGCAGTAACTCTCTGCACTGTTGCTCTCAGAAGGAGGGAAAGCAATCAAAGCCGGTCTTTCTCCAAGGACAAGAATGAACCAGAGCCAGGAAGGGTGTGGACTTCGGCTGGGCAACCAAAGCATCCTTTCTGAGAAGTGCTGAGCGTCTGCAGCCCCCAAGGACTTCAGATGAAGTGGTGATTGCGCAGCAGTTCTTAGGAACTCAATCCAGGACTCAATCCAGAAGAGAATCTAAATCGGGCTAACCAACGCCTTCTGGCCCCGTAAGTGTGCATATTCTACCCTGAGACTCATACCTACTTTGCCGGTGTTACAGACACGTCATCTGTGAGTCTCACTTAGAATCATAGAATCATAGAATCATAGAATCATAGAGTTGGAAGGGACCTCAGGAGGTCATCTAGTCCAACCCCTGCTCAAAGCAGGACTAACCTCTGCTATATCATCCCAACCAGGGCTTTGTCAAGCCGCAGCTTAAAAACCTCTAAAGATGGAGATTCCACCACCTCCCTAGGTATCCAGTGCTTCACCACCCTCCTAGTAAAAAACTTTTTCCTAATGTCCAACCTAGACCTACCCCACTGCAACTTGAGACCGTTGCTCCTTGTTCTGTCATCTGCCACCACCGAGAACAGCCTAGCCCCATCCTCCCTAGAACCCCCTTTCAGGTAGTTAAAGGCCGCTATCAAATCCCCCCTCATTCTTCTCTTTTGCAGACTAAACAAGCCCAGTTCCCTCAGCCTCTCCTCATAAGTCCTGTGCTCCAGCCCCCTAATCATTTTTGTTGCCCTCCGCTGGACCCTCTCCAACTTGTCCACATCCTTTTTGTATTGGGGGGCCCAAAACTGGACACAATATTCTAAATGCGGCCTCACCAATGCCGAATAGAGGGGAATAATCACTTCCCGTGACCTGCTGGCAATGCCCCTCCTAATGCAGCCCAATATGCCATTGGCCTTCTTGCCAGCCAGGGCACACTGCTGACTCATATCCAGCTTTTTATCCACTGTTACCCCCAGGTCCTTTTCTGCAGAGCTGCTGCCCAGCTCGTCGGTCCCCAGTCTATAGCTGTGCATGGGATTCTTTCTTCCTAAGTGGAGGACTCTGCACTTTTCTTTGTTGAACCTCATTAGATTTCTTTTGGCCCAATCCTCCAGTTTGTTTAGGTCACTCTGTATCCTATCCCTACCTTGCAGGGTATCTACCACTCCCCCCAGCTTAGTGTCGTCCGCAAACTTGCTGAGGGTGCAATCTACCCCATCCTCCAGGTCATTAATAAAGATGTTGAACAAAACCGGCCCCAGGACCGACCCCTGGGGAACTCCACTTGTGACCGGTTGCCAGCTAGACATGGAGCCATTGATCACTACTCGTTGAGCCCTATGCTCTAGCCAGTTCTCTATCCATTTTATAGTCCTTTCATCCAACCCATACTTCTTTAACTTGCTGATAAGAATACTGTGAGAAACCGTATCAAAAGCTTTGCTAAAGTCAAGGTATATCACATCCACCGCCTTCCCTACATCCACAGAGGCAGTCACCTCATCATAGAAAGCAATCAGGTTGGTCAGGCATGACTTTCCCTTGGTGAATCCGTGTTGACTGTTCCTGATCACCTTCCTCTCTTCCAAGTGCCTTAAAATGGATTCCTTAAGGACCTGCTCCATGATCTTTCCAGGGATTGAGGTGAGGCTGACCGGTCTGTAGTTCCCCGGATCCTCTTTCCTCCCTTTTTTGAAGATGGGCACTATATTTGCTTTTTTCCAGTCCTCAGGGACCTCCCCCTGTTGCCACGAGCTTTCAAAGATAATAGCCAATGGCTCTGAAATCACCTCAGACAACTCCCTCAGCACCCTCGGGTGCATTGCATCCGGCCCCATGGACTTGTGAATGTCCAATCCTTCTAAATAGTCTTGAACCTGTTCCTTCAGCACTGCGGGATGTTCGTCTCCTTCCCATTCTGTGCCACCCAGTACAGCAGTCTGGGAGCTGATCTTGTCTGTGAAGACAGAGGCAAAAAAGGCATTGAGTACCTCAGCTTTCTCCACATCCTCCGTCACTAGGTCGCCTCCCTCATTCCTTAAGGGGCCTACACTTTCCCGAATCTTCCTCTTGTTGGCAACATGCCTGTAGAAACCCTTCTTGTTCCCCTTCACGTCCCTTGCTAGCTGCAACTCCAATTGTGCTTTGGCCTTCCTGATTTCATTCCTGCACGTTTGAGCAGTGTTTTTATAATCCTCCCTAGTCGTCTGACCAAGCTTCCACTTCTTGTAAGCTTCTTTTTTGCGTTTAAGTTCGCCAAAGACGTCTTTGTTAAGCCAAGCTGGACGCCTACCATATTTGCTATTCTTTCTGCACATTGGGATGGTTTGCTCTTGTGCCCTCAATAAGGTCTCCTTAAAATACAGCCAGCTCTCTTGGGTTCCTTTCCCCCTCATATTAGCCTCCCAGGGAATCCTGCCCATCAGTTCCCTGAGGGAATCAAAGTCCGCTTTTCTGAAGTCCATGGTCCGTATCCTGCTGTTCCCCTTTCTTCCTTCCATCAGGATCCTGAACTCGACCATCTCATGGTCACTGCTGCCTAGGTTGCCACCCACTTCTACTTCCCCTACCAAATCTTCCCTGTTTGTGAGCAGCAGGTCAAGAGAAGCATGGCCCCTAGTTGGTTGCTCCAGCACTTGCACCAGGAAATTGTCAGCGACACTCTCCAAAAACTTCCTGGATTGTTTGTGCTCTGCTGTATTGCTCTTCCAGCAGATATCAGGGTGATTGAAGTCTCCCATGAGAATCAGGCCCTGTGAACTGGAAACTTTCCCCAGTTGAGTAAAGAAAGCCTCATCTACCTCATCCTCCTGGTCTGGTGGTCTGTAACAGACACCCACCACGACATCACGCTTATTGTTCTTGCTTCTAAGCTTAACCCAGAGACACTCAACTGACTTATCTCCAGTTTCATACTGGAGCTCAGAGCAGTCATAGTGCTCTCTTACATACAGTGCAACTCCTCCCCCTTTCGCCCCTGCCTGTCCTTCCTGAACAGTTTATACCCATCCATGACAGCGCTCCAATCGTGAGAGTTATTCCACCAAGTCTCAGTTATTCCAATCATGTCGTAGTTTCTTGACTGTGCCAGGACTTCCAGTTCCTCTTGCTTGTTTCCCAGGCTTCTTGCATTTGTGTACAGGCACTTGAGATAAGTAGCCGACTGGCCTACTTTCACAGTATGAATCGGGAGGCCTCCTCTGCTGCACCCTCCTACTTCTGCTTCTTTGCGGTGTCCCTCTTCCCCACTAACCTTCGGGCTTAGGTCCCCGTCCCCCGTCGAAACTAGTTTAAAGCCCTCCTCACTAGGTTAGCCAGCCTGTCTGCGAAGATACTCTTCCCTGTCTTTGTTAGATGAATCCCGTCTCTTCCTAGTAGTCCTTCTTCCTGGAACAACATCCCATGATCGAAGAATCCAAAGCCCTCTCTTCGACACCACCTGCGTAACCACGCATTTACTTAGTGTGAGGGTGTTGGAGTCTGAGCTCGTGTTTACACGTTCACCAAGGGGCCGGAAGGGAAAAGCAGGCGGGTTTAAAAATGTGTAAATTAAGGTGGGCTACCCTGTCTTCTGAATCCACAGACACGACCCAGATCTTATTTAATGCTTCTCATCCATAGAGCTCGTGCCATTTTACAAAGGAAAGTAAGTATCATGTGCACTTTAAAGATGGAGAAACTGAGGCATAGAGAAGGAAAGTGAGTTGTCCAAGGCCATCCAGCAACTCAGTGCCAGAGCCAGTAGTAAAACCCCACGTCTCAAGTCCCAGGCCAATGCTCTGTCCAGCAGGACACACTATCTCCTTCAAGTAGAAGAAGCTGAACAGAACACTTAATGGGCCAGGGTTTGAGAGCTCCAGATTTCTGGCCATGAAGACAGTGCTTACACTTCACTGTCACTGTGGCAGCTGGGTGGATCAAAAGAAAGAGACTGCCTTGTTTGGGAGTTAATACTTTGCCTGTCAAGATCTCAAATCACTTTATGAAGGTGGGTAATGATCCTTACCCTCGTTTACACATAGGGAAACTGAGGCACAGATCAGGGATGTGATTTGGCCAAGGTCATCCAGCAGGCCAGTGGCAGAGTTAGGAACAGAGCCAAGATCCAGTCCCTGCTGCAAATACAAGACCATTCTGCCTCCTCCCCTGCACAGCTTTAATCCGCTTTGGCCGACTGTTCTGGTGGTTATAAAAAGTAGAATCAAAGATTCATTTTCCCTCTAAGAAGCATTGAGCTCAAACCAGAGTCTGAACCAAGGCAGAAGGATATTGACCCTGGTGTACCTACTAACAAACGCCATCAACTACTGCTCCACAGCACCAAATAATTCAGCACCTGCACTTAGTTCTCATTGAGACAGCCGTGCTGAATGTCATTAACATTCCCCAGCACCCTGCTGTCAGAATTATACAGAGCAGTGGAAATGTTAGATCCATGTGATGAAGAGTCAAGCAGATCTCTGCTTTGCAGCTGAATATGGCTCTGCAATGTCAAACATTTCACTGAGCAGAGAGAGAACCACTCCATCTAGAAAGCAGTGTCTGCAGAGGCCGCTTCCCCCCTCTGTTCTCATTCAAATGACAGAGTGTTTCTCAGAAAATCCACCCAGTGAGCAGAAGGCTGGAACCTATACAAGGCTCAGCCACTACGAGGAAAGCACGTGGAAAGCAGAAGAGAAATGATTCATAAGAAAAGTAATTCCCCCCTGCTCAAGAGGAAGAAGTAGTACGCTCTATAGGACGTGCAAAGCTGCATGCCTCCCAAATTCAGTGAATTGAGAGAATTAAGGAGACAAATCGGGTCTGATTTAGAACCCCTAATGCCAGCTGCAACAAAAGCAGTTACATAAGATCTTACAAAATTTAAAAGATGTGCTTAAATATTCGAGCAGATCACAGCAGCTTAGCCTACCGCCTGAGCTCCAGCAAGCTCACCCTACAGGATCCGGGTTCAATTAGGAGTCACTCCCCAGCGGCTCCTTGCACAGAAGTTACCTGACACACACAGGTCTCAAATGGGCTATGGATAGAACTGGTAGAAAACAGTCAAAAACACAGGGCAGCAGAGATCCCGCTTCATGAGGGTTTATGTCCCCAGGAGGGTCAGTGGTTTGGAAGCAATCCACGGGCCTGACTCGTCTCGGGCACCAGCGTAAATCAAGAGTAACTGCTGGAGGTCAGGGAGTTATGCTGGTGTGAAACTAACAGAGGAAATCAGAATCCGGCCCTGCGTGAGGCAGCTGTTGTTAGGAAAGTGTGTTTCAGCAGAGGCAAGGTTCTGTGTTGGTTGGTTAATACATTCAGCCACGTCTAACTTGGTCACTGGTGTCCAGATGTGGGTCTTGGACCCACTCAATAATAGTTTGCTCTTCTCTAATGATCTCAGTACATTTTGTAAATATTATAAATAGCCTGGGACGGGGTAAAGGGGATACAGGGACCCTGACTAGCGCTGTGCTAGATTCACTGGCAGGTCTGAAAATGGAGACAGGTTTTGGTTCACGTCAAACCAAATCCAAAATCTTTGGGTGAATTGAAAGAATTGGAAAACTTTATAACCTGGTGGTTAAGGCACTCAGCTGGGAGGGGGGCACCAGCGTTCCAGTCTCTGTCCCAATGAATATTTAATTGTACAAAAGTGGAACAGCTTCAAGAGGAGAGATTATGACCCACTCCAGAATACCCGGTAGCTGGGTGGTTAGGGGACTCATCTAGGGAGACGCAGCTTCAAACGGCTGCTGTGAAGTGGGAGTGAATCCCACGTCTTCCCTCCTCTCACACGAGTGCTCTGCCCACCAGGTTATAAAGTTTTCCAACTCTTTCAATTCACCAAAAGATTTCCGTGGGGTATTCTGGAGTGCAACTGCATCTCCTGTTGAAACTGATCCACTTTGTACAAGAAGTATTAATTGGAGCAGGGACTGAAACACCAGTGTCACCTTTCCATCAAGATATAGTAGTTTTCTCTCTTGCTGGCCCAATCACTCTTCAGGTCTTTTATACAAAGTGGAACAGCTTCAACAGGACACACAGTGAGAACAACCCCAGAATAACTGACAGCCTGGGGGTTAGGCAACTCACGGAGGGGGGCTGTCCTGTCCCTGCTCCAGAGGGAGTATTCAGACTTCAGGCTTCCAAACCCAGCCAGGTGATTGCCCTATCAGCATTTTGCGAATGATGCCTAAATCCTCTTGTGATTCTAGCCCCCCAGTGGAAAGGTTTTGACCTGATAACATCAAAACAATTTTGACATCCTCCAAATTCTCTCTTTTGTTTCCACCAAAAGTTGGTGGAAGTCAACAGAAATGCATGACTTGGTTCGGCTAGCCCAAGTCTGAGTTTTTCAGCCAAAACGTTTTGCCTGAAACGTTTCACCCAGCTCCAGTCCGAACACCCACCACCGGCTGAATCACCAGCATAGGGCACAGTAGCATGAACCAACAGTTTAGAACAGGAAGAAAGACCATCACGGTATCCATCTGAAACAAACAGATTGGACATAGGTCGTGTTCAGATTTGGCGATCATACCGGGTTAAATGCCCCTCTCCACGCAAATAGAGGTTTGGGGTTGCTAGTTAGCAGATATTCAGGACCCTGTGTTTTAGATCTCAGCCAAAATAAACCACCAGCACTGGCACCCGCTAGCGTGAGGGTGGAATATTGGCTCTAAATGGACTCCTGGAGGATCACCACCTACTGGGTCACTAGCATCATTTCTGGCGATGCAGACATGTGGCTTGGGGTACGTCTACACTGCAAAAAAAAACAAAAAAATCCTCTGCAGCTGCAAGTCTCGGAGCCCAGATCAGCTGACTCAGGCTTATGCAAAAGGGGCTAAAATTAGCAGTGGAGACATTCAGGCTTGGTCTAGAAGCCGAATCTGGCAAGGGGCAAGATCTCAGAGCCCAGGCTCCAGCCAGAGCGGGAACATCTATGCTGCTATTTCTAGCCCAGCACAAACTTGCGAGCTGGAGTCAGTTCACCCAGGCTTTGAGACTCAGTTCTGCAGGTCTTTTTTTGCAGGGTAGACGTACCCTTAGAGACTCCCATTCCAGTGCTCATCCATTTTGATTTTGCTTTGCTTGTAGGATCAGCATAAATCTGTTACCAAGTTATTCGATTGTGATTTTATCTCCATAAAGCTAAATGCAAATATCTTCCCAGGGAGAAGAGTTCACCTCTTCATTTCAATATTAATACTCTTCCTAAATAGAGCTGGGCAAAAGTTTTGCATCGGAACAGTTTTCTGTCCAAAAACTGTTGATTTGACCTAATCAAAGTGTTCACAGAAACAAATCTATTTGGATAAAAATTAGTTTTCAAAACATGTGAATGAAATGTTCCCAATATGGTCAAAATGTTTAATTTGATTTTATTTCCAAACACAGGTTTCACTTCAAAATGTATAATATTAAAAGTTGCAATCCAAACAAAATACTTTTATTTTCTTGAAATGTTCCAGCTGCCCCAAAATGAAACTTGGGTGGAATTTTGAAGTGACTTTTTTTCCAATTTG
Source organism: Emydura macquarii macquarii (assembly GCF_026122565.2). Taxonomy (NCBI): domain Eukaryota; kingdom Metazoa; phylum Chordata; order Testudines; family Chelidae; genus Emydura; species Emydura macquarii. Next base: position 355,317 of record NW_027133415.1, read on the forward strand.
GAACAAAAGCATGTTTTACAATCACAGAATTTCCTGTCAGTTGGAAATTCCAGTTCAGCACAGCTCTAGCCCTAAATATCATGCAAGGGGATTCTCCTTCATCCTTTCATTAGAACCATATGTGAAGTCCATTGAAGCCAATGGAGACACACCCATTGATTTAAGCGGGCGCTGAAGCCTGATTTTAGCACAGAGTCTGAGGGCTTGTCTACAATAGTGCTGCAGCTGCATTGTGTAGCACTGTGAAGACACTATCTATGCTGATGGAAGATTTTCCCTGAGAGGCAGTAGCTACGTGAAAAGGAGAAGTCCTCCCGTCGACAACATAGTGCTGTCTACACCAGGAGTTCAGTCAGTATAACTGCGTCACTTAAGAGTGTGGTTTTTCCACACCCCTGGGTGATGTAGTTATACGGACAGAGATTTATGGTGTAGACCAGCGGTTCCCAACCATTTTCAAGTGTATGGGCCCCTTTTCAACCTCCAAACATTTCATGGACCACCACATCCTGCTAGTTCTTTTTTACACTCCATTTTTGATGGAACTCTAACCTAATAACAAAGAAATAATATGTAGTCAGTAATAATTTGTAATGTACACACCTTCAATTATGTGAAATTCTTATTCATTGCCTCAACAAATACATTTGCAGAGCATAGCAGTACGTGTGTGAGAACATATTTATACTGAATAACTTACTTAATCAGATGGCTGGTGCTGTTTCGCTGACTTCAAAGGCAGGATGTCATGTTGGAGCAATGACAGTTTTAGCCTTAAATCTGATTCCACATCCAGCCTACTTGTGCACTTTGATTTTAGTGCAACAGGTGCGAAAAATCCACTTTCACAAACATATGTTGTGGCAAAAGGCATCAGGTACTTCGCTGCCTTGTCAGACAGTTCTGGGTACTCGGAACCAACGTGTAGCCAGAAGTCAGCCAGGTACTCCTGTGTGAAGGGCAGCCTTAAAGAGTTGTCACATGAAAGTCCTGTTAGTCTGTCTTGCTCTGTCGATGTCAGATTTGTGAGCATGTCATTATCAAAGTTCACAAAGGGGTTTCTAATCCAGTCATTTTTTAACTTGGGGACAGGAAAGTGCTCGCACAGCTATACTTTGAGGCTTTGCAGGTATTCCCTAATGTCACATTTTACTTTGTCTGGAAGCTGCATTTCCGATGTGACCAAAAAATTGGAAAGATTTGAAAATGAATCATAGTTCGATTGATCAAGTCGATGGGACCACAGATCTAATTTCTTGACCATAGCTTCTATTTTGTCCTGAACTTGGAATAGAGTCACGACTTTTCCCTGTAGGCTTAGGTTAAGCCCATTTAGGTGGGTGAAAACATCTGCCAAGTATGCCAATTTAGCTAACCAAAGAAAAAATCACTGAAACAATGTGAAAACTCAAATTCGAAGTCAAGTAGAAAAATCCTCACTTCATCGCGCAACTCAAACAGGTGTGAATACCTTTCCTTGAGAAACCCAGAGGACTTCAGTATGCAGAAGTAATTGACGGTGATCACTGCCCATCTCTTCACATAGAGCCACAAATATTCTTGAATTCAAAGAACAGGCCTTGATGAAATTGACTGTTCTCACAGATTCCTCAGAAACCATCTTCAGGTCAGCAGGCATTTTCTTTGTATCTAGCGCCTCCCTGTGGATGCTGCAGTGGATGGATTTTGCTAACGGTGCCACAGCTTTAACACGAGTAACAACTCCAGTGTGTTGGCCTGTCATAGCATGAGCCCCGTCAGTGCTAATGCCGACACATTTTGACCACTCGGGATCATTCTCTTGTATGAAATTATTCAAAAATAGCCTCTGCAGTTGCACGTGTAGGCAACAATTTTCAAAAGAGGAAGTCCTCGCCTCGTTCATCTCTCCATTGAATTCATACCTGATGAATGTGAGAGGGTTGGAAAGGTTTGCAGTGTCAGTGGATTCATCCATTTGTAGAGCATAGAAGCAACTTTTGTGTATTCTCGCTATCGGCTGTTTCTCAACGTTCTGGGCTCTCTCTCTAATTTTGTGTTGAACTGTGTTATTTGACAGCGAGATTGCAAACAAATGAATGTAAACCCTGTTTCCCAGCACAGTGCTCACCATTTCCTTTGCTGCTGGTAATAATCTCTCTTCTCCAGTTGTGTGCGGCTTTCCTGTCTTTGCTATGAGTAAAGCCACCTGAAAAGCAGCTTCCCCGGCCGTTGCATCATCGCTGCCTGTGGCTGTACACTGTATTATTTTCTTGCTTTCCTTGAATTCTCTAGTTTGTCGTTAAAAAATTCAACTGGCTTATATACATATTGCTATGGCTTGTTTCTAAGTGCCGATGAAGACTGGTTGGTTTTAAGCTTTCATTTGATGGCACTTCATAACAGAGAACGCACAGTGGTCGTGGCTTCTCTTCAGTGAATCCCAATTCTAAGTACCTGTCGCTGTATTTCTGCATTTCTCGTTTACTTTGCTTGTGTTGCAAAGTTTCATTTGATATTCCCACAGTCATTTTGTTCATTTGCAGTTTCTCTCCTTTTTAGCAAGCCTGTTTTAATCCACCGATCCATTTGGAATACTTTGCACTACCTTCACCACCGTGCGGCCTTGTAAGTACAAGGGGTGAGTGACGCTAACACGTCACACACTGGCGCCACAGACCAAAATAAAAAACAACAACAATTTAAAATAATACTATATAAGCATACTTGTAAACTAAACTACAGTCGTAGGTTTTTAGATACTATATGAAATTATTTTTTATTTGAAATTGTACATTTCCTCGGTCAGAACGTTATTATTTTTCCTTTCTGCAGACCCTTGTAGTAGTCTTGCAGACCACCAGGGGTCATACGCTGGTCTAGACCAAAGCTGAGTCTTTGCACCTGGGAGAGGCGCTTTGCCAGCCAGGAGGAGAAGTTACAGAGGGATGCATGGAATACCGATAATTGAGCAACTCCCCTGAAATACACGCCCCTCTTTCTGCCTCCTGTGATCAGTGGGATGAGTAAAGCTAGCTGTCATTAGCCTTTTAGAATCCTTGCTAAACAGAGTAAAAAGGGGATGGCCTTCTTTAATCTAACTTGGAGAGAAAAATGCAAATCCAGTTTGTATTCTATATGCAACCATATTTGAGCACATCGGTTGGCTAAATACACCTATGGCCCATTCCCTCCGGTGATCACTTTATTTGAAACAAAATCTGGCTCAGTTAAATCTCTCTTCAGTGATTTCTGTGCAAGTGAAGCCCTTGGTTTAACAACATGGGAGCATGACACCCATTATTAAATCACAGAACGTGTCCAAGAGGGAAAGCTTCCCACCATGCTTTGGGAATGCTCCTTATCCCTAACCTGCAGGGACCCATCAGGACATTTTCAACAAAACAGTTTTTCGTCATGCTGGTTTGTTGAAACAAACTTTCACTGAGAAGGTTTCTCGGATCCAGGATGGAATTCTGGACAACATCAGAAAGCAAAGCCCTACAGTAGCTCTTAGTGGTTAAGGACGTGGGAGACACTCAATCCATGGTCCAAATCAAGCATAGTTGGGCTATAGAGAGTCAGTCTTGCTCTCTGGCCCGGTGATTATTTATACAAAGTGGAACAGCTCCAGCAGGAGAGATTGAGAGAGACTTTAGAACCTGGTGCGTACCACCCCCCTCTGGGATGTGGGAGACCCAGGTTCCTATGCAGAATAAAACTACATGCTGAAACCCTGACATTTTTTGTGACATGGAGTTCTTGTTTTCCAGCCAACCCTAGCTAATATGCCAGGCAGATTTTTTATAATGCCAGACTAGTATACTGTTGTTGACACGTGTAGCCTTTGATTCAAACGTTATTAGTGTCAGAGCACTTTGTCTTTACCAACCCAGGCAGTTCTGGCAAAGAAAGGGAATATTGGGAACACAGCTGTGAATCATGCACCTCCACATGTCACTTCTAGGTAATTTGTTCCAATCGCAGAGTCTCCCACTTGACATGAATAGGACACCAGACTGGACTCAAATGAGAGAGAGATCATTTATGCAATACTTTAAAAAAAGCAAAACAAAAAAACCCTTCATAGAATCATAGAATATTAGAGTTGGAAGGGAGCTCAGGAGGTATCTAGTCCAACCCCTGCTCAAAGCAGGACTAACCTCAGCTAAATCATCCCAGCCAGGGCTTTGTCAAGCTGCAGCTTCAAAACCTCTAAAGAGGGAGATTCCACCATCTCCCTAGGTAACCCATTCCAGTGCTTCACCACCCTCCTAGTGAAAAACTTTTTCCTAATGTCCAACCTAGACCTGCCCCACTGCAACTTGAGACCATTGCTTCTTGTTCTGTCACCTGCCACCACTGAGAACAGCCTAGCTCCATCCTCCCTGGAACCCCCTTTCAGGTACTTAAAGGCTGCTATCAAATCCCCCCTCATTCTTCTCTTCTGCAGACTGAACAAGCCTAGTTCCCTCAGTCTCTCCTCATAAGTCTTGTGCTCCAGCCCCCTCATCATTTTTGTTGCCCTCTGCTGGACTCTCTCCAACTTGTCCACATCCTTTTTGTAGTGGGGGGCCCAAAACTGGACACAATACTCCAAATGCGGCCTCACCAGTGCCAAATAGAGGGCAATGATCTCTTCCCTCTGCTGGCAATGCTCCTACTAATGCAGCCCAATATGCCATTAGCCTTCTTGGCAACCAGGGCACACTGCTGACTCATATCCAGCATCTTATCCACTGTAACCCCCAGGTCCTTTTCTGCAGAACTGCTGCCTAGCCCATCGGTCCCCAGTCTGTAGCTGTGCATGGGAGTCTTCCATCCTAAGTGCAGGACTCTGCACTTATCCTTGTTGAACCTCATCAGATTTCTTTTGGCCCAATCCTCCAATTTGTCCAGGTCTCTCTGTATCCTACCCCTACCTTCCAGGGTATCTACCACGCCCCCTAGCTTAGTGTCATCTGCAATCTACCCTATCCTCCAGATCATTAATAAAGATGTTGAACAAAACCGGCCCCTGGACCGACCCCGGGGGAACTCTGCTTGTGACCAGCTGCCAGCTAGACATGGAGCCATTGATCACTCACTACCTGTTGAGCCTGATGATCTAGCCAGTTCTCTATCCATTTTATAGTCCATTTATCCTACCCATACTTCTTTAACTTGCTGATAAGAATACTGTGGGAGACTGTATCAAAAGCTTTGCTAAAGTCAAGGTATATCACAACCATGCCCTTGGATAGGCCACCTTCTGGAATTGAACACTGGATGTTTCGGCCCAAGTCTCTACTGCTTGAGCTAATAAACCAGCTCCATTTGTTCAGTGGCAGTAGCAGACTCAAACCTCTTGGCTCAAGATGGCTGAAATTTTTCATTAAAAAAAAAAAAAAAAAAACTGGTTCCTGAAAACCAATTTTTAAAAATAAATATTCCATGAAAACTTTCAGAAGAAATTAATATTGGTTTCTTTTGACGGTTTTCAGGGAAATATGCATACCATTTTCCAGCCAGTTCAACTCTTTCAGTCGTCCAGGCATGTGTTACGCTTATGAACAAAAATCTGCCGCAAGAATTTTGTAACTGCAAAAAGAAGTCTCAAACTTGGTTTTGTATTCATACAGGGCCTCACACAGTGGGGGCCTGGTCTACAACTCCCAGGTGCTACCACAAAAGAAAGAAATAGTTTATTTGGCCTAAACTATATAGCAATGATAAACATTCCTAAAAGCCTATTGGTGATTTGAGAACCAGAACAACTTTCAGGTTGATCCAAGATAGTCTGAGGTTTGCTACAACGGACGAGGTATCTAGCTACCACCACCTCCCACCCTGCACCAAGGATAAACATGTCATGGTGCCAGCTATTCTCTCCATATCTACTCTCCTTCAGCAGCTTCCTGTCTCTCTGTTGGCATCTCTAAGACACAAAACCAGAACTGGAAGGAAATCAAAAGGGACTTAATCTGCAGCAAGCACGTTCAGGCCTCAACATCTCAATTCATTTCTCTCTTCCCCTATTGTTCTCCATCCGCTTTATTGACTGAGCTGAAATAGGGATTCAAGTTTGAATGATAATGGGCTTAGGTATGATCCCAGTCTGTCCATTCTCCATGGTGATGGCTGCCTTACACCAAGTCAAATTGTGCTGTTGGGGATTTCCTAAAAGCTCAGCCTGCAGTGTACGTAGCCCCTTTGCAAAGCTGCTTTCCATTAATAGACAGAGTATCTATAACTCCTGGAAAGCCTCTCTTCCGATAATGAAATATTGTTCATTATACCTCGGACTTGTCTGGCAACATGCACATTTGAGCCTGGCTGTCTTCATTCTAATGGAAGACATAAGCCTCCTATTTGGATTACTGAATTGCCAGCGTGATGCTATTTAATTACAGTCGTATGGTGCCTTTCATGTCAATGCACTCTATGAATGCATGATATAGGATTTGCTTTGTCCACTACTGGACAGCAGCAGCCTCTGAGATGCACCTTGGCAACTGTTTTAACAGGACACAAGAGTTTAGGGAAAGAAGTGAAGAATCCTGCATCCACCTGAATCTAGAAGAGCGGTTTGGGGATTGAAGTCACTGGAGTTTCTCCCGATCCACAACGGTGTTAGTGAAAGGAGGACAGTTAGATTGAGAGTGTGGAAGAAGGGCACCTGCAAACGATATGGAAGCAGTTTCTTCCACATGGATAAAGTTCTCTGCCGCCTAGATTACAACAATAAAGATGAAGTTAGCCAAGATGGCACTAGACTGAGATTTGTAGTAAGAGACAGCAGACGTACGTTTAGTCAGTTAGGTCCATTCCAGCCCCATTTGAAGTCAATGGAAAGACATGCACTGATTTCAAAGGGCATTGGGTCAGGCCATTAGTACAATCTAGTGGTTAGAGCATAGTGCTAGGAGACAAGATTCCTGGATCCTACACCTTGCACTATCATCCCCTGCCCAGAGAGAAGGAGGTTAATAACCTATGTCCTCTGGATGGCGAGGATTTAATATTTGCACAACACTTTCACCCAAGAACCTCAGAAAGTGCTACAGAATTTCCAAGCTGCCTGGCATTTGGTTTCCTCAGATCCTTCAAATGTTGTGATGTCTTCCCCAAGGCTGCATTTGGATAGATGTGCATCTGTTCCGAAAGTGTGCAGCCTGCTTATTGCAATGCTGAAGCAAACCTTATGGGACAAAAACAAACAAATCCAAAACAGCCGTGGAATACAACACAGAGCCTCCAGGGCCAGACATAAAGAATTCATCTTTAAAGCCCTGCCAGGAGCCAGGAAATCATCATTTGATTTCAGTAGACACACACCCGCCTGAAATTTGATGTACCACTGTGAAGCATCAAGCCTTGGACAATGGGAAGGGGAAGACAGTCTGCACGGTTTCATTTCCAAATACTTCTTGCAGCTACTGTGCTGCATGCACCATAAATCATTCAACGGCTGGCTCTCTGGTAGCTCTTCCTGAACTAATCACTGTTTGAGCATAATGTGAGAAATGGCAGAGAAAGAAAGGCAGGAAGCTGAAAAAGGGGACATAATACGTTAACCTTGTTAGCCTGCTCTTCCTAGCCATTAAGACAGACTCAGAGGAACCATTCGCTACGCTTTAAAATTGAACTCATGATCTAATTGTGCGGCTGCACAGTGGAGGGGGGTTGTTGTTGGGGTTTTTTTTTTTTTTTTTTTGCAGTGCTAGATGATGATCTCATTATTGGCCGCTTATAAAATTTAATTCCTTGCATTAGCAACAAATAATCTTTGGCTTGTGGCATGACTGCTGCGTCATGAATCTCAACCAGGATTTTGCATTGTGCATAAAAATATTCACACTCCTTTTTGCAGTGGATTATTTTCAAGTTTTTGATATTACATATATTATTATGAACAAAGGAGAGAGGGTTTTCATTCAAGCGATCTGCCGCAGATTCGGATGGATAAACATGACCACCATACTGATACTACCGCAGTTAGCAAACATACTGAGACAATACAATTCTCTTTGTAACCTGGCAGAACTAAAGTGACACGGGAGTGTTCACAAATACCCCTTAGTGAACATTCACCCTTTGGTCCAGATTCTTTTCACAAAGGCAGAAATACAAAGGCCATGAATGGACGACTTGAGGATTCATGGTGAGTCGATGAAAGGACCATACCGAGGTAAGGACTCTGTTTAACATTCCATGTGTGACATCCACCCCTTGGCCAATACATCGGGTATGGAACCAGGGACTTCCAGCGCTAAAAGCATGAGCTGCTACTCAACGAAGCCTCTGAGCTGGGGCTCTGACAAGTCATGCCCTCTAGAGATGGGCAGAAAGGGGGAACTGTAACCCACATACTCATCAGGGGGTTACACAAGCTTAATTTTGCAAGCACTCTGCACACAGTACTCCCATTGACTGCAGTGAACAGGCTTGGACCCACAGGAACAAATCTGAAGTTTGCGCACAGATATGCTACATATACTGTTATTTCTAGAACAGTGGCACCTGGAGGATCCGACTGCGATCGGGGCCCATTGTGCAAGGCGCTGTACAATCACATACATAAGAGACAGCTCCTGCCTCAAGAAGGTCACAGTCTAACTAGACAAGACAGATAGATAAAGGACATATTATGCTCATTTTCCCCCAAGTGGGGAAACTGAGACACAGAGATTAAATGATTTACCGAAGATCACACAAGAAGTCCCACTCCCGTGCCTTACACCCAAGACCATTCTTCCTGATCACCTAGTTTCCAATTTTCTGGCCAATATAATCCCACTCAGCCGTTCTATGGATTTAAACACTAGTAATGTTCACTTAACACTGGGACAGTCTTTCCGCACCAAGTCGCAGTGTTCCTTTGATTTATGGTGTAATTATCTGCACACCCTTATTTTATCACCTCTGTCATTGTTCCTATCTTTCAGTATCTCGCTCCCCCCTCCCCATCCCCTATACACTCTTCCCCGAATTGCTCAGGAGGAATCATACCATTTTTGTATTTTTTTTAAAAAAAAAGTGGTAAGTGGGATAAAGATCTAAGCTCTCATCTGCAAAACAACATGATCCTTGACATGCTTTTGAAAGGTTATTGGCTGTGGGTGACACAACTCCACGTAGCAGAGAAGAATAATTTCCTCCACTGTAGGAATGACAAAGTGAGATTTGTTGGCCTGTGTGATACAGGAGGTCAGACGAGATGATCACAAAGGTCCCTTCAGGCCTTAAGGATCAAGGACTCTATGAGCCTTTCAATGAACAGATGGCCATTTCCAAACACTGCAAACAGCTTCCTTGCTTCCAAGCAATTCAAGAGTAGAAAGTTATTTTTAATATTATTTTTGCAGCATGCTAAATACACAGAGGAGCATCAGGAAGATGTTGACTTTAAGGGCATGTCTACACTGCTTTGTAAACCCAGGGGACCCGGGCTTGTGGACCTGGTGTTTCCAAGCCTGCGTGTGAGCATCCACGCTGCATTGTAAATCTGGGTCTACAGTTGCTGGACCCAGGTCTCACAGCCATGCTAATGCACCCATACTGCTCTAGGCAAACCTTCTGACTAGGATCTGCAACTTGAGCTGTATCCACATTGCAAAATAACAGGGCTTGGACCAGAGTCAGAGCAGGACATGGGCTGTGACCCACTCTTTAGCATGGTTCTAGGAACCAGGTCCTGCGTGCTCGCTGCCCCGAGTCAGGCTGATTTGTGGGTGGATGGAAAGTGGCCGGCGGGCTTGGGCTAAAACTGAGTCAGACCCTGGGGTTAGAATTCAGTGTAGACACACTCTCAGGAGTCAAAGGGGCTGAATAGAAATGATAAGGAGAACTTGAAGAAAAAGGAGTCTTTAGGCTGAATACCTGAACCAAGTATCCAGAGAATGTTTGATTACGGAACAGCTTCCTCAGTGGAAGTGGAAGAAGCATTATTGTTCGGGACTTCTACAGCTGTATTGGGCAAAGCTCTGGAGAAAGCACAACAACTGTACAGCAGCCTCATGGATGGATTACGGACTCTGAGCTGTTGGCAGCTATCGACCTGAAAAAGAATGCTTTGGGGTTTCTGGGTACCGCCTCTTTCAACATAGGAGGAGCCTCCCTGCCATTTGGTGAGGCAGTTCAGATGCAGGATGCTGCAAACGGAATCACTGTACGCTCTCTTCGGGCAGCTTTATATTTGTTCTTTGGATTTAACTTTCCTTAACCTGAAGTCTAGCTATGGCAGCTAGACCAAGTGCTACGTGTGTGCTTCATGACTCTGTGGAAAAGACACTAGCCTGTCCCAGCTCTCATTTCCACGATTCAGAAAATACCCCCAAAGAAGCCAGAAATCCTTGAGACCCAGCAATAATCAGTTGTTTTATTTCACGAGTCAGGATCCTTTTCGAACCTGCACAGCTTCACTTTGGTTTAGCATCCCCCAGATGTGACTCCAAGGACAATAAAGCAGCACACGGATAGAATAGTGACAGGATCCTGTTTTATGGACATTGCTAATGATTTCCCTGGCCTCCTGGTTCTACATAAAGAGATGTGTGTGTGCATGCATGCACACACACACCAAGGCACTCACTAATTTACTGTAGCAGCTAACCTTTCTCCCACACTCCCTTCGAACCAGTTTGCAAGGTTAATTTCACAATGTATTTAAGAGCCCAGTAATAATTAATGCAAGCATCGGATCTGCTGGAATTACAGACAGGATTTCTCTTTCTAACATTAATGAACCTTAGAAAGAGACAAAAGCAAAGAGCTAATAGTGATCAAGGCCTGGCTCATTTCACGTCTGATAATTACAACCCTTTTAAGATCTCATTTTCAGGACTGGACCCCACCCTAAAGTTAGCTTATTTTCCAGCAGTTTCACCCATACATTAAACTCTTAAACCCACCAGATTAGGCAGCCATTTATATCCACAAATCTTGCTGAATTGCTTTGGCTCCATTCACACATTCTCTTTTATGTTTTAATTTGAAGCTTGTTTTAGGAAGTGGAGCTGTGGACACAGGCTGGGAATTGCAAAAGAGCCTAAGGGAATTCCATGCTCAAATCCTATGGGATTTCGGCTTTATCGGAAGTCCCAGCGTCAGTAAGGGAATGTCTATCCACCGAGTCAACAGTGAACTAGTATTCCAGCCTGGCGTCGTGGTTTGTATCCTACAGAGCAGCAGGGAAGCACTGTGGCCTAGTGGATAGAGCACTGAACTAGGACTCAGAAGAGGCAGGTGCCATTCCCAGCTTTGCTACTGGCCTGCTGGGTGATCTTGACCAAGTCGCTTCGCCTCTCTGTGCCTCAGTTTCCCCAGAAGTAGAACATAAATCCTTTGTAAAGCGTTTTTGGATTGACTGATGAAAAAAGTTACGTGAATCCACAGGATCATTATTGAATGAGACCTAAAACAAAGGTCCCTGGGCTCGCTTGGTTATTCAGGATCCCACGGCACGCTTTATAAAAAGTGTCAAAGCTCTTAACCCTGCTTGCCCTCACCAAATCCCTCGCTCATCCTGCCCACCTAGAACTGTAGACAGGTCACCGATTCAGGGAGTTCTGGATGGCTTGGTAAACTGGGTGCACAGCAAACAGTATTCATTTTAGGGTTAGGGTAAATGCATACAGCTAGGAACAAAGAACATAGGATGGGGAATTCTATGCTGGGAAGCAGGGACGCTGAACTTGAGCTCCCAGTGTGATTCTGTGGTGAAAAGAGCCAGTGAGAACCTGGGATGCATAAACAGGGGAACCTCATGTAAGAGCAAAGACATTATTTCACCTCGGTACTTGACACTGGTGCAACCACTGCTGGAATACTGTGTCCAGTGCTGGTGTCCACAGTTCAGGAAGGGGGTTGATATTTTAGAGGGGGTTCAGAGCAGAACCACGAGAAAGATTGGGTTAGAAAACATCCTTTATAGCGACGGACTCAAAGAGCTCCATCTGTTTACATTAGCAAAGAGAAGGTTAAGGAGTGACTTGATTGCAGCCTATAGCATCTACATGGGAACAAACATTTCATAATGATTTCCAGAGGGGTAGCCGTGTTAGTCTGTTTTCAGCAAAACGGCGAGAGTTCTGTGACACCTTAAAAACCAACACACTGATTTGGGCATAAGCTTTCGTGGGCAGAAACCCACTGCGTCAGATGCATCATGTATCTGCCCAAATACATGTGTTAGTCTTTAAGGTGCCACAGAACTCTCGTTTTCATTTAATAATAGGCTCTTCAATCGGGCAGAGAAAGGTATAGCACAATCCAGTGGCTGGAAGTCACAGCAAGACAAATTCAGACCAGAAATAGGGTGTACATTTTTAAAGGGTGAGGGTAATTGGCTGTTGGAACAATTAACCAAGTGTCGGGGTGGATTCTACAGCACTGACAATTGTTAAATCACGATTGGATATTGTTCTAAGAGATCTGCTCCAGACATTGTTTGGGGGAAGTTCTCTGGCCTGTGTTCTATAGCACATCAGCCTAGATGACCACAGCCCATGCAGTTTGCATGGGTGATGGTTTGGATTATTCACTTCCTATCCTAAGCTGTTGCGTAGAATTGCTCGGTTCCGCCCCAGAGCCAGCTGCCTGCAGTGGAAAGCACTGAACTTACAACCCAAAGCCCTGTTCTTACACATACATACAGCCCCCTGCAGCCAGGCACAGCTCCACTGACTTCACTGGGGTTCCCCCCCAAGCTTAGGGGTCCACCTGCATGGAGCACTGGGGGGGGGTCAGCTTTGGGTAGATGGGGGTGTGTGTCAATGATACAAGTGTCCAAGGCAGAGCAACATCAGTCATCTCCCCCCGGTTTGCAGGAGGCAGGCTATAAACGAGAGCCCGTACTACTTCTGATGCAACCATCACACTAGCTAGTATTTCACAGGCAGGGGGAGGTGGAGGAAAGCAAAGACAGAAGCGGAGCAGCACTGATCTCACCCTTCTAGGAAGAGATTACTAAATGAGAATACCCCTATTTCCCTGGGCTTTTGGTAGGCTCCTCTGCATTAAACCACTGCTCTGCTTTGCAGATAGGTTTTCTAACCTAATTTCTATAGACCCAGACTGCTCAGCCTTACAGCTCATGCATCAGCCAGGCCAAATCCTTCTCTTCCCCAGCTCTGCTCCTTGAGTCTCTAACGACTGCAGACAGCCACAGCAGGAGAAAAATGTAGCTGAGCCTAATCATGTCAATAGTCACAGCTGCCAATGTTGATTAGCTGCTCAACAAGTCATTACACTACTGAAAAGAGAAACCACCACCCCCACTACTGCATTTCATGTCATGTTAATTGCTGGCGTTTTCCCCACTTCTTCCAAGTCTCCACTTCCAAAATTGGCTCCCCCTCAATAAAACATTTCATCAAATCCCATTTTGCACACACAGTTTTGTTGGTACACAGAAAGGGTTCATTTGAGCTCTTGATTGTTTAAGTGCAGGCCAGGCATAAGTAGAATTGTATATCCCAGCCATAAAATGGCTCAGCAACCCATTCGTTATTTTTCTCCATCCCCATTGTACCCATTCCTGGTAGCAAATGCTTTGCTTACATTAGGAGTGTAGGTCCAGATCCTCAAAGGTATTTAGGCACCAGTGGAATCCATGGGAGTTAGGCACCAAAATACCCTCAAGAATCTGGGCCCTAGATTTTTGAATCTACAAACCCTTAAGCCCATAGGTAACTTTAATCACATAAGTAGCCCTCAAACACTGCACTAGAGAGCAAAGCTTTGCACATACTTAAGTGTTTGCAGGATCAGAGCCTTAGCCGTCTACATAATGAGCAGGAGTTTATCCATGCACACACAGACTGTTAGAGGTTATTGTAAGAAGAAAGACCTTACCTGACAAAACATCCCCACGTCTTAATACTGGGAATAGCAGCAGGACCTTTCATCACCCCTTGAGATCTCAGGGAGCAGGCAGCTGTAGAGACATCTCTGGGAAACCAGGTTTTCACTCCCCCTGGAAAACAGCTGTTACAAAACCTGTTCTTCTCACCAGAGCTGCACCTACACTGGGAACTGGAGAGAAATCTTCCACTAATGCAAGCCACAGTGGGAGCATGAGCACAGCCAGGGCGCAGGCAGTTTTACTCCAGCAGCCAGACTGTGATAGCACCAGCAAGGGTGGAGCAGCACCTGTGCTACAATGGTGGGGGAGGAATTCCCTAAACTTCCCTGGAGCTGATTCTCCCCCACCCCATGCCTCCTGCAGCCATGCACACCTGTGCAATGCCAGCATAAAACAGCCACTTTCTATAGCATTCCCCACTGCTGACAGACCAGAACCAACCAGGATAAAGAGGAGATATCATAGAGCTTTTAATAGAAATGGTTTGGTGCCTGAGGCTTTAAATCAGGATGAAATTAATCAGTGACTCATTAACAGACAACTCTGCATCCTTTTTACTGAGTTTCACAAGAAACAGTAAATGCCCCCAAAGATAACTGCTACTGGAAATTGTTAATTCAACTGAATGCTGGGACATGATTCAATTGATTGAGACTGTAAAGAGAATGAACTCTTTAGAAAGGCCCTGAACACACACTAGCAAGCTGCTTCATCCCTAAAGAAATCCATAGGACTATTTTTTTTCCACATTCAGATTATATTAACAATAACTTCCGGGGATTAACGAACCACTGGAGTCTCTTGGCTGAGTCTTAGTCTGTTAGTTCTTAGGAAGTGATCGGTGCCATGAATGCTATTGTCTGATGAAGATAAATTCTTCCTTGCAGGGATTTTTTATTCATGGGGCCTGGGTTTTTAATCCAATACATTTAAGAGTCACTTATACTAATAGAGAAGTCAAGCAAAGGCTACTTCCCTTATTTGTATCTAGGCCACATCTCGACAAACCCTCTGTGATTTAAAATTATGTTCTCCCCAACCCCATGTGATTCAATTAAAAACAAGAGTAAAACATGCTCTTCTAATGACACTGAAATCTGTGATCTGTATTATGGAGAAGAGACCCCCACTTCTCCACAAAAAACGCTTGGCTGGCACAAGTGAGTGCGCTGTGTTACAATATATAGACTGTTTGTTCTTCTGTTTGAATGCTATTCCCTCCCATCGCTAACTCCTTTGTCACAATCTTTGCCTATGGGTGAAACTCACCCCTTTGCAAAGGATCTGTCCAATTCAGTCCATGGAGCTATGTGGGAGGATCTGGTCCAGGATGCAAATGAATTTACAAGTTGCAAATAACATTTTGTCCAGACACCAACACACTGTTTATTGGGGGGGTTTGGTTTTCCATTTATTTGCCTTCCAAATAAACAAAGAATATTTTAATGGGAAAAGAGGAAAGTCACATTCAAATCATTTGAAAGGTAGCTTCATGCAAAATGATACCTCAATCCAAAATGTCAGACTCATTAAATAAAGAGCACTTGCAATTACCATTGTGTCTTATGACCAGTCTGCATTCCACTATACATACACACAAACACACTCTAGATTAGCCCATGCATCTGCATTCAGTAACGGTCGAAAGTAGAAGTGGTCAAATCATTCACAAAAGAGCTGTGTGAAATATTGGTCTTTCATTTTCTGGTTGGAAATTCAAAATTTCAACCAGATCTACAGCTGACTGAAAAGTGGGGTGAAAGGTTCATGAAACTTCCATTGAAATTTCACCCCAGTTTTTCTCCCTTCAAATTTCAAATTCTGAAATTGCCAAAAAATTTTGAATTTTTTTTTGAAAATTTGAAATTTTTTTTGAAAATTTTTTGAAATTCAAACCATTTTGACCAGCTCTAGTCTAAAGTTTCAAGCCTACCTCAAGCCCTCTACCAGAGCTCTAGTGTCCCCAGCGACCAATCGCTGTCTGCTCTACATTCAGAATATTAAACTACTCCTTTCTACAGAACATTCACTTTCATGATACAATTCTTTTTGCCCCTCGGGAACATTCTTGGGTTGCAAGAGAGAAACAGAAATAACACATAGATGTTAACTGAAGGATATCAGCTCGTGTTTACAGACGCTGTCTCTCTGCATCATAATTACAGCGCCTGAATTTCTGTGGCATCGTCATCATTTTGGATGTTACACGTCTTCAAATGGCGTACCACAGAAAATATTACTGATGCAATCTGCCCGACACTCCCGAAACACTGGTTTTTAAAGAAGAGCTACAAATCCACTATTCATCAAGAAGGGCTAACATTTTCAAGTTCCACAATCCGGGCCAGATTTGCAGAAAAGCTCAACACCAAAAACACTGAGTGTGCTTTTGAAAATCTGTCTCTAAAGGCCAGGTTCTTGGTACCCTTATTTACACTGATATCCTTATACTAGTACCTCAATGAGACCACTTGTGGAGTAAGGTGCTATTCAATGTGAGTAAATGTGTCGGAATCTGGCCCTAAACTTGTCTACACTAGAAAGGGTTTGCTGGTGTAGCTAGAAAAACCTAGGAAAGGCAGATCTAGGCGTAAGAGTGGAAGGAGTCTCATGGGAAGGCAGTGGCTGAGCGCTGAGAGAACCCACAACAAGGGCGAGGGACAGTCAATGAATATGCCAGGCCAGCACTGCTCTAGCTATGGGATTCCCAAACTTTTTGCTGGCATGACCCCATTTTAATGAACTACTTCCTCCCAGGACCCCAGACAGCAGCTGAAGAGCAAAACAGCATCTTACACATACCATGACCTCCCACACACCAGACTTATGAGCTCACACCGCTTGGAAGACGCCATTTTGCTCCTCGGCACAGCGTGACCTCCTACCTATGATGCGTGCCATGTCCCACTGTGTGAAAGCTGCCATTTTGTAGAGCAAAATGGCTTCCTCCAGGCGTTGTGGCCTCACAGGTACTGTACATGGGAGGTCACACTGTGTGGCGCAAAATGGCGTCCTCTGCACACTAGGGATAGCCATGACTCCATCTGGGGTGGCGACCTACAGTTTGGGAACCGCTGCTCTAGCTACTGCTGAATAAAGGGTGTGTCTAGGGCCCTTTCAACAAACCACTGACACCTACCAGCTCTCACTTGGTTTCCAAAGGGTAGTGAGTAGTTTTGGATCCCAACCCTTTCAGGCAACTGGATCCAGTTTGCCAGGCTTTGGGCCGAGAAAATGGTCCCCTAGAATCGATGGGCGTAGCAATAGTTACTTCAACAGGCACCAAGGTTTGGTCTTTAGTGTCTACCTGAAATCACTGGAATGTTTTACCACCATGTTCAGTGGGAAGAGGATGAGGGCAGGGAAGCCTAGCCCGGAGAGGGCAGGGGAGAGACACACACACACACCCTTTGTTCTACAAGCATTATTATAGTAGCACCAAAGGTTCCAACCGAGATCAAGACCCCATTGTGCTAGGAGCTGTACAAACACATAGCCAGGGACGATCCCTGCCCAGAGAAGCTTACAATCTACATAGACAAGATCGACCAGGTGAGAGAGGAAACTGAGGCGCAGGGAGGTGAGGTGACTTGCCCAAGGTCACCCCCCAGCAGGCCAGTGGCAGAGCAGGGAATAGGACCCAGGTCTCTGAGTCCCAGTCTAGTGCCCTAGCCACTGGACCCTGCTACCACTCGGTGTTACTGTAATTGGCTATATTAGGACACAAAGTAAACTCTCTCCTGTGAGGGACTCCTTTTCCCCTCGAGGAGGAGCACAGCAACTTCACTCCGGTTTAGTTCTTGACTGGCATGGCTTCCACCTTTTCTTCTCCAGGCTGATTTTCCTCAGTCGGCTTCGGCTCCTCTGAAAGTCTGGTGTCCTTGATGCTTTCCTGCAGTTCTCGTTTCTCCTCCTTCCTGACGGTGACTGTGCTCACTGAGAAGGCTTTGGGTCCGGAGAAAGGGCTAGATGAGAAACTGTAGCCAAGGCCAAAGGTGTTCCCGCTGCTGACGCTGCTCAGCCGCGTTTCCTCCCCTTCCAGTAATTTCCTGAGGGCGAAAAAACACCCAGAAAGGTGCAATTAAACTGCTGGTGGAACAAAACGTCCTATCTTTGCCTTCTCCTTTTTAAAATATCCTCCCCAGATCAGCTGTCATCTACATGCGGCCATGGGGAATGTCCCCCATGGGAAAGTGGCCTCGGGATCAATCAGCACATGGTCACCATGCACATTCAACATTTTGCTGCACCCTATCGACAGATGCTACTGTGACCGTAAGAGCCCCTTCACAGGCATTCTCCAGATATCATTGTCAGACTAGCCAGCCAAACTCTGTTGCAAGGCATCAGATAAAAACTGCTGGTCATAAATCTCACCATGGGATGCAACGTACAGATTGTGTATACAGCGCTACGTGTGTGTGCTGGAAATGTGTTCTTAAAACAGGCTTTGGAGGCAGTGGATGCATCAGTGTGCCCTTCCCAAAGGAATGCTGTCTTGGCTGTTTGCCTGGTTCTCCAATACAAATTGAGCAAGGTGAGGCCAGACACAGTGGAAGGACATTTACACATAAGGGAAACCAACGTGATTAATTCAAGCAGAAAAATAAATCGACTAGAGAAGGAAGGAGACAGCCTGGCATTTGCACAAGCAGCGGGGGAGAAAAGCTTTATATGAAGATACACTTCAAAGGTTCACTGAACTACAAAAAGAAGGGGTTCAGTTATCCATCACTTTGGGAATGCAGGCTCCAGCACCCTTTGAGCCTAGGAATGGCAGATCCTCTTGGCCGGAAGGTCAGGAGCTGCTGATAATTAGCTGCAAGTGAGAAACTGTTTTTGGCAAAAACACAGTGTGCTAGAATGAAGTTTTAGGCACTAGAAAGCATGTGATTTTTGTATTGTTTGTAATCCTTGTCTACCTCTTTTATTCTTGTCTGACAGCTCCTAAATCTGTGTTCTATATTAAGAAACTTATTCTTGTTTTCTTACAAAACCATCTCGGTGCTCTTACACTGGAGTGTGAGTCCTCAGCCAAGCTCACAGACTGGTGTGGGCTCGCTCTCTTTGGAAGCAGCAAACTCAATCATTTTGGTGAGTGTCCGATGAGAGGGGCTGGACACAGCAGGGAGACGTGTCTGCGGAACTGGGGTTCCCGATTCTTACCTGCAGAGCACGGTTCTGACTGGCAGAGTCTGAAGGAGTTCGCTAGCAAAGCAGAGAAACTGCAGTGTCAGAGAGCAGCTGACACACAATTTAGCAACAGCAAAGCTCTCCCTTTCCAAAGCAGAGGCTAACACAGTGCCTTATGGGTCTGGGTTCCCTGAGGAAAGCATCACAGCTCCATGACATCAATGTTGCATGACTCAGATGCAATGGAGATGAGTGTCCGGGCAACACAGTGATGAGAGTGATATATCTCAGGGCTCTTCAAAGGTGAATAAGGAGCTGGCTGCCATATTTCCATTTAAATTCAATGGGATCTGAGCACCTAACTCCCTTAGGCCTTTTGAAAATCCCAGTTTAAAGACCCAGACAGACAGATGGCTGCTGTACAGAATTTTTGATCTAGGTTTCCTCCCATTAGCATCTCACTTGGGATCCTCTTTGGATGTTTTTGTACAAGATCTGCTCTAGGATTTATTTTTGGGGACGTTCGCTGCCCTGTGTTATGCAGGAGGTCAGACCAGATGATCACAGTGGTCCCTTCTGGCCTTAGAATCTACCCATCTCTAGAAACTTTAAAATGTGTGTGTGTGTGTGTGTGTGTTTTTACAGGGGTAAAAATGGCAGCAATGTATCAAAACATGATCAAGAGCCACTTATTCCCCATTAAACCAGAAGTCCTGTGTAAAAATTGGTCATTCAAGTTTGTTTTTTTAAGTTTGAAGTTGTTTCCATTTTGCAGAAATTGAAAAGGATCCAATTTTTTGGATTTTTTAAAAAAAATCACAACGTATTTTTATCAAAACTAGTATCGATCTTTTGTTGATTGAAAACCAGGTCTTTTCTGCATCGGTAACCACTTTTGATTTTTTTAAAATGATGCAGAAAATGGAAACATTTGGAAGAAAGTCAACAATTTTTCAGGAAACATTTCATTTGAGGAAAAAGGTTATTTTTCTATGGGGGAGGCGGTGGGGGAGAAAGACTTTTGACCAATTCTAGCCCTGAGCTGAATCTGAGGATTTAGTGCAAGAATTCTTTTTTCTTCTCATTACAAAACTGCAAAGATAGATTGCTACACAGTCTTCTGGGACATCCAAGGTACAGTGCGTCTGGTTTTTTGTTCCTCGTCACACAGAGAGGTATGACCACCAGCATCAAACATCAGAAGGACATTCCCGAAGCTATAGTGAAAGGCCTCTTGGTATTGTTTTACCTGTATGCAGCTATTTCAATATCCAGGGCCATCTTCACGTTCAGCAGGTCTTGATACTCTCGGAGGTGACGAGCCATCTCTCCCTTGGTTGCCCTTAGTGCATTTTCAAGCTGGTTAATAGTTTCCTGCAGCGCAAGAAGTGGAAGGGAGAACATCTCAATCATGTCAATAGTTTCCTCCCGTTTGCTTTTAGGGCCTCTATTTTCAGCTGTGTGGTTCAAACTCACCTTATGAGGCGGTATTAGTATGGGCCAGTGAATCAGAGCGCTGGGATTCGGGAATGTTTTTTTTCTATTCCTGGCTATGCCACTGACTTGCTGTTTGACCAGGATACATCATTTCACCTCTCTTTCCCCTCCCACCTTTGCCTTGTTTACGTCAAACTGCAGCATTTCAATCTTCAGGGCAGGGAGGGCCTTATTATGTGTTTATACAGGGCATATCCCAATCTCTGTAGTCACCCTGTACATTCACTAGTACCATCAAACATTGGTCTGAGATGGTCTTTTCCCCAGCACATCAGATGTCTGCTGCACTGGAAAAGGAGCTCTGTACCTCACCAAAGGCGCTCGCGCGATTTTTTTGTCTTTCCCTAATCTGTCTAATAGCCAAATGAGGAGAATAGAAGCCCGGACTCCTGGTTCTGTCATTGGCTCACAGCCTGACTTTGGGCAAGTGACTTAGATCTACAATTTCAAAGAAGTCCAACAATTCGGGAGGTCACCATTTGTAGAAGCCCAATTTGAGACATTTCTGGCCTGATAGTCAAAAGCCCCAATGACTGCAACTGGAATGCGAAGTGCCCAGCACCTCTGGATATCAGTCCCTCAGCGGACACCCAGGAAACAAAGGCATCCAAAGATCAACGAATGCTTTTGTGCCTCCATTTCCCAAGCTGAGATGTGGGGCTACTAATGCTTACAATCTACCTCACCCAGGGCTGGAGGGTTGGCAGGGAACCAACATTTTCAAAGTGCTTTAAGATCACCGGGGGGAGATATTACAGAAATGCAAGCTCGTGGCATCAGTCTCTTTGGCCATCCAGTGCTAGGTTTGTTAAGCATGTCCCACCTCTGTGCCAAGCCTGTCTCCTTCCCTGTGCAAAGGTACCCAAAGCATGGTCTGCACAAGATACCAAGAAAAAAAAAACCCAGGACATCCTTTGCTAGAGGCATATCTGACATTTTGCCCATGGACTCTCTGACACGTAGGGCTGCAAGTTTGCTCTCGAGCATGGGAACGAATCGGAAGCCAGTGTCTGTTGGCAAGTGTCAACTACCTGCAGATTATGGATCTCCCCGCTGCTCCTCTCTTCTGCTTCCTGCAGCTGCCTCTCCAGGGACTCGTTGGCACTCCGCAGAGCCTCAATCTCTATGCTGCGGGCCTGCAGCTGGCGCCGGTACTCCGTGATCTCCTCCTTGGCCTGACGGATGCTGTCATTGCTGCGAGCGGCCTCCTCGGTGAAGTTGGCAAATTTGGATTTGTACCACTCTTCGGCTGATTGCTGGTTCCGAGCAGAAAGGACCTCGTACTGCATGCGGATCTCCTTCAAGGCAGCCGTGAGGTCAGGCTTGCTCACGTCCATCTCCACTGAGATCTGGAGAGGGCACAGAAGGAAGAACCCCCCCCACACACAAACACACAAAGCATGAATCCTGGAAAAACGGAGATTAATAAAAAGACACTGAAGCTGCTCTGTGCTGTTCCCTGTCATCCTAGACCGCAAACCCCGAAGGATGGCTCAGATCTTTCCCCTTGCCCCCCGTGCAGAGGCGGAGGGCTCAACACACAGTGGAACAGCTGCATTTCCTCTGCACAGAGCAAGCGGGAGGATGAAGGGCTCCCATACTGAGGTCCACACCTCTTGTGAGCGGTGGAGCCCAGCACCAGGCAGTTCCAATACAGAGGCTCTTTGAGTTACGGAAAAGGTGGAAGTGAGGTCAGGATTTATTGCTACATGGATCTTCTCTCCACAGGCATGCAAGATCGTGAATCTGACCTGCTGTCATGGGATGGCTGAGGGCAGGGGGAGATGCTGATTGCCCCTGTGGGGTGGCCAAGTTATTCAGATACTTGGGGCAGGAATACGTCCTAACGAAATGGACAGGTGGACAGGGACGTGACAGAATGTCACATAGCCAAGGGGACACTGCAGGACCATCACCTCCCCAGACGTGATACAGTATAGCTAGAACATACAAATTATACGGGGCCAGGTCCTTAGCTGGTATAACTCAGTGCAGCTATGTCAATCTATACCAGCTGGCAGTCTGTCCTGCCCCACTCCTGTGTCTATATAACCATGGTGAGTGGATATGTAGGCAGAAAGACAGACAGATCAGACAGGCAAAAAGACACACAGATGGATAGGTAGAGATAGATTGCTGCATTAGACAGACATTCTCTATAGGCGTATTTGTGTGTAGAGAGTGAGACGGGGGGTGTGCGTATGGAGACAGACAGGCAGGCAGGCAGGCAGGCAGGCAGACAGATAGGCAGATATTGACTCATGTTACAAGTCACTACCCCACCAGTTACTAGGTTAACACAGCAAATTAGCCTGGGCTCAAAGCAATGCATCAGAGGAGCAAAGACTCTGGCAGGCAGAGCATTATTTTTAGACCTGGGCAGGATGGGTTAGAATGTTCCGGAACGGTTCAATTTCAAGTCCATTTTGATGCTACACACAGGTCTACTAAGTCCCTCTGTATTGCTACCGTGACGCCATCCAAGAGTTAAATGGCTCATTTATTTAAACCAACGGTTCCCAACTTGGGGTGTGCAACCCCCTTGGGGGGGCCCCAAAGATTACAGGGGGTCCATGAGGCTTCAGTAACATTGAGGTCATTTACACACACACCCCCAAGCCCCACGCCAGTTGGACACAGCCCCACGCTCCATGCTGGCCGGAGTGGAGGAGCAGCTCCCTCCCCAAGCCCCACGCCAGCTGGGCGCCCGGCCAGAGCGGAGCAGCCCCACGCCTGCGGCGGCCTGGAGCAGTTCCGGCCAGCCCACCATCTCCATTACCCTCTGTCCACGAGGGATAGCAAGAGGCAGGGTCACACGGGGCATGCGGTGGCAGCTGTGCTTAGCTTCTTACACAAGTAAGAGTAAATTATGATGATGATTATTTAGGTAATTTACTGTTGTTATTATCATCATTACACGTGTTTATAGAGGTTGTGTGGGTTTATGGCCGGTAATGGGGCATGGTGAGGGTGTGTGTGCGGGTTTTACCTAGGGTTAACTAGCCCGGCTTTCACTCAAAAAGGTTGGGAACCACTGATTTAACCTGTCCAGCGTTTCTGCGTAGCTATGGACAGTGCTGGCCTTCAGTTACAGTGCAAGCTGAATTCACACCTCTGAATGAACAGCTGTCCCCCCATTGGTGGGAGAAAAATGACAGAATTTTGGGCCAACCTAACCAGAATGTACTCCCGTCTCAATCCAAACCGCAGGGGCGGCTGCATTTTTCATAGTTCTGCAGATTACAGATTTTATACACGGAAAGAGTTTTCCACAGCCTGGCCTTATTCTGCAAAGCATCAGGAAAGGCAGAAAGTGACAGGTCTGTCAGTGAATTTCCATACCCATGCTGGATCGTGGCCATGGATATAGGGGTTCATTTTAGGTACTCGGGTTTCCTTGTCAGAGGCTGATGGATACCTGTGCATGG
The DNA here is from genome assembly GCF_026122565.2 of Emydura macquarii macquarii. Lineage (NCBI taxonomy): Eukaryota > Metazoa > Chordata > Testudines > Chelidae > Emydura > Emydura macquarii. The sequence goes on from NW_027133415.1 coordinate 379,200, forward strand.
ACTAAGCAGGCGCAACTGCTGACATTAGAAGCGTTGCACCTGTTTACACTAGCAATGGATTTAGCAAGGGACATACGTGAAGGGAAGTTATGTATTAGAAATGAATGGCATTCCAGAAGTGGAGTTTAACCTTGCAAACAAAGGACGTTGTAAGCCAAGAGAATGGCATTTGCTTGTTATCAATAATACCTCATTATATGGGGAGTCATAGGTCAAATCAAACATCTAATTGCAATGTAGGGGAAAGTCACCCTTTGAATGACATGGGTTTCAGCTCCTTGTCTAGAAGTTCAAATAGTCAAGTATTCAGGAAGCTGAAGAGATGTACTGGGTCAAATTCAGCTGTAGTGTAAGCAGATGCAATGCCGAGGCTAAACTGGTCTCATTACGCTGGCTTGATCCCGTAGCACAGTCTGGTTTTGATCTCGCAAAGCACTACACTATATATATTTGCTGCAAGTCTCACAGTTATGGAGGGACTGAAAGCCACTGTCAGAGGAACAAGCAGACAAAGCAAGCAAGCAAGCACAAAACAGGAGATTCGTATTTTTAGGTTTAACTAACTGAGAATACGGCACAACCTTGATTATCTCAGCTACAGGTAGTCAAATTTCCCTGTTATATTCAGAGCTGTACCCCCCCAAAAAATCTATTTGCAATACCTTATTATCACAAATATACCTACGTGCCCCAATGTGCTAGGTGCCATGCATACAAAGATATAGGGTAGATATTAGGAAAAGCTTTCTAATGGAGCAGTGCAGCTCTGGAATAGGCTTCCAAAGAAGGTTGTTGAATCCCCATCATTGGAGGTTTGGACAACTGACTATGAAAGCTGGTCTAGGTTTACTTGGTCCTGCCTCAGCACAGGGGGCTGGGCTTGCTGGTCTCTTCCAGCCCTGCGTTTATATGATTCTATCTGGATAATCAAGGCTGCCTTACAATACCTCTGAACCATCTATTGCTTTCAGTGCTCAGCAGATTCATCCATTTCCATCAAGAATGCAATTGCAACCTTCAAAGCCACTTCACTAAGCTGCTCTATGCTTGTCCTAATGGATCTGATGTTTCAATCCCTTTATATGCATTTTAACATTTGTCTGGCAACACCTTGCAGAAGTGGACATTAATGAAAGCTACAGGAGGAAAGAATGATCACCGAGCTGCCCATTAAACTTACACATAACAAGCTCATTAGGATAATTGCTATTCTCACATACAGTCAAAGAATGAACGTGGTTCAGCTACTTTTTGCATTAAGTATTCCTAATTTTTTCCTCCCATTATGTAAGGAAATAGTCCCACAACTTCAAATCCAGACTGATGAATGAAGCCAAGCCAGGACTGAGCTTTCCTTTTCTTCTAAGCTCCAGACTGATGCCTCCCAGCATGGTCTTTCCTTTGCAGTGGCACGCGGCGCAGACACAATAGATCGTCATTGTGTGCGCACTGATAAGGACGGTGGGCAATCGGTGCCTATTGTACCAATGGGACTGCAGCACAGCGGCAGGATGCTATCTTCCCGGCAGGGTTTAATAACAACATAATCAATGTAAAGTTTGCGATGGGATTCAAAGAACTGAGTCAAACATCCAATAGTCCAGCAGGAGACGATTGAACACTCAGTGCAATGAAGATGAGGTGCTGATTTAACCTTCCAGACGATCTCATGCCCAATACAATGTCATTAGAAAGGCAGAGTATGTTCTACACCCTATTAGCCATTCAATATCGAGGAGACCAGGGTTCAAGCGTGCACACAATGACCTTGCATCCTGCAGCTATTCAACACCATGAGGTGAGCCCAGTCAGGCATCCACCGTAACAAAGATAACCTTCCAATGACTGACTGACACTGCAGTAGCTTTGCACCCAGTGCAAAGAATCCAGAATCTATGCATGAAGCATATACACGAGGAAGAGAATAGGGGGAGTGTATGTAACACCCTCAGCATGTAGAAGGATAAAAATATGGGGCGTGTGTGAGTGAGGGTTGTGTTGCGATACACCCTAGGCATTCTGCACACAGAAAGGGAGTAGCGGGGGTGAGAGAGACACCCTCTGCAACATAAAGGAGGAGGGCAGTATTGTGCATGTGTGACACGCCCTATGCACCCAGCACATACAGAAGAGGGGTAATGTGTGTGCGGAACATCCAGCACACAGGAGGAGGGGCATGTGTGTATAGCACACACACTTTATATAGCATATAGGAAGCAAGGTGTGTGTGTAACACACTTTATCCAGCATATAGAAGGCAGAGTGTGTGTGTAACACACACTTTATCTGACATATAGAAGGCAGGAGGAGGGAAGTGTGTGCAGGGGTTTGGATGAGTCTAACACACCTTAGGAGGAGGTGGATACTGTGTGTGAGTGAAGGCGCACCCTGGCCACTCCCTACTCCGGGGGAGAGAAGGGCGCTGGGTACCTAGGGATGCCGGTGGCACAGGCTGAGTGGCCGAATCCCAGAGGCGAACGCCCAGCCCTTGGGGGTGACTGGGCATCCTGCGGGGAGCGCTGGGAAGGGGGGATACAGAAAAAGGGGGGCGCTGCACATGGGGTTACAGACCGGGTGCGCAGGCGGGGCGGGGGGCGCAGCGAGACACAGCCCGGGAGCGCGGGAGGGGAACACAGGGCTCCGCAGGCGGGGCTGGGAGGGGGGCGCAAGGAGACACAGCCCGGGGGCGCAGGCGGGGCTGGGAGGGGAGCACAGGGCTGCGCAGGCGGGGAGGGGCGCGCAGGGGGACACAGATCGGGGGCGCAGGCGGGGAGGGGCGCGCAGGGGGACACAGCCCGGGGGCGCAGGCGGGGAGGGGCGCGCAGGGGGACACAGATCGGGGGCGCAGGCGGGGAGGGGCACGCAGGGGGACAGAGACGCAGGGGGGCGCAGGGGCTGCGCCGGAGGCCGGTACCTGCGCATCCTGCAGCGCGGCTTGCAGCTCCGCCAGCTCCTCCTCGTGCACCTTGCGCAGGAAGGCGATCTCGTCCAGCAGCGCCTCCACCTTCTTCTCCAGCTCCAGCCGGGCCAGGGTGGCGTGGTCCACCTCCTTCCGGTACTGGCGCAGGGCCAGCTCGGCCTCCTCCCGCCGGCGCGCCTCCTCCTGGCCCTGCTCCCGCCGGCGCTGCAGCCCCTGCGCCAGCTGCTGGCTCTCCAGCTGCGCCTCGTCCCGCTCGTGGCGCAGCTCCTCCGCCCGGGCGCGCAACTCGCGCAGCTCCTGCTCGTACAGCTGCTGCAGGCGGGAGGGCTCCGCCTGGCGCTGGCGCAGCAGGGCGACCTCGGCCTCCAGCAGCCGGTTGTGCTGCTCCAGCTGGTGCACCTTCTCGATGTAGGTCACGAAGCGGTCGTTCAGCCCCTGCAGCTGCTCCTTCTCGTTGGTGCGCACGATTTTCAGCTCGTTGCTGACCGCGCTGGACGGGGAGAGCAGCTCCAGGTGGTCCAGGGAGCTGGGCCCGGCCCCTTTCCGATAGGAGGCGGGGTAGGAGTCCCTGGCATGCTGGGCACGGTAGCCCGGAGCCCGGGGAGCGGCCGAGCTGCCGTAGACCCGGCTGGAGAGGCGAGAGCTTTCCCCGAAGATCTTCTTGTAGGAGGAGGCCGGGTAGAGCAGGTCGCTGCCGTAGCTCATGGCGAGGACGGGAGCAGAGGCAGGCAGGGAATGCACAGAGGGGGATACGATGCGCCTGGCTGGCCCCTTTTATAGCCCGGCAGACGCCAGCCCTCGTCCTCCTGCTGCTGCTGGAAATTAACAACGCCCAGCCCACGGCAGATCTGCATGGCAGGGGAGGGGGGGGGCCGAAAGGGGAGGCACTCGCCTCTTTCTCCTTGCCTGAGATTCGCCACATCAGCAAGTGCTGGAAGCTGCTAGGACCTGCCACCAAATCAATGTGTGTGTGTGTGGCCAGGACTGAGGGGGCGGGGGTGGGCCGAGGCCTCCTGGGGCTGGCCAAGGAGGCAGCTGCTTGCACAAGTCCCAGAAAAGGTGAAGGACAGAAAGAAAGGAGGGAGGAGGCAGGCCCAGCTGCCGGGGATGGCTCTGTCTCAGAGCCGGGCACTTTCCCAGGGAAGGTGAGGGCTACTAGAGTCAGCCAATGCCCAGGCAGAGTCTGGCAGAGGGAAAAATGGGACTGGATGGGGCGAGTGACTGTAGAGGGGTTTTTTCATCCTGGGAGACGGGGACGGGAAAAGGAGGACAAAGGAGAGGGGATATTACCCTAGCTTTGACCTTTCCCCCTCTAAATCACTGACCTGTCATCTTTAGGGGCCAAGATTTTCACGTCCCTAGAAATTTTGGATGCCCCATTTGAGCCACTTCAATGCAGTCTCTGCCTACAGCTCCAGCTGCAGGAACGGCCCACGGCCAGGGCCCAGCCTGGGTGACAATCCAGACCTTTTAAAAGGTAGCTCATGCTGGCAATCCAAAAAATGGAGGCCATCGAAATGACTAGTCACTTATCATTTAGACCTATGCATTTAGGACCAACTTCTCTTGCAGTAGTGGTTACTTACTGGCATACAGGGCTATCTGCATAAGAGAATTTTTTTGCATGCATGGCCCTGTATTTTCTTTTCAAACATGAAACCAGAAAGAACGCCATGGTGCAAGCTGTAGGCTGAGCTCCTCCTTCCCCCTGCAGGAACTGATTGTGTTAGTTTGCTGTGAGCGTGGGTTAAAAGTAAAATTGCAGGAACGGTGCTTGGTACAACACGATGTAGCCTGGATACTGCTCTTATCAAAAGCACTTTCTCTCTCTTGCTCAGCTCAGTGCAATTAAGTGACTCCACTGCAGTGCTGCTGTGAGAAAAGAATGAGGCCCAGGGTGAAACCAGCTTTGCATTAGAACTGGGATAAATTTGAAATCCACACCCAAATTGGAATTTTTTAAGTGACATTTCTCTTCACACGGGGTTGAGCCAAAATCCTAGGTCTAAGCCTGTAAAATTTGGGTTCGTTTGAGATCATGACGGGCATACTGTGGTTTCAGTGAAATTTACTGGTGTGTCTCTGCTACAGCAGAGCAGCAAGGAAGTAGGGCAGGGTGGCAGGTATACACGTAGAGCCACAATAGCACAGGTGCAGAAGTGTGTTGGTGGTGGGGCATCTACCACAAAAGAGGCACCATTTTTAGACTGACTTTTACACTGATTTTCCATCGATTTCAGGGCAGTCAGGCCCATTTTACGCTAGTGTGGTGTAGGAGAGAGTAAAGCAGCCACACTTTTTAAAAAAACTGTTATCTTGTGTGTTGGAGAATGGGGGATCTGGTGGCCGAGGAAAGCACAGGAGCAGCGCTTCGAATCCATTTCGGGTTTTCAAGGACACAGGATTTGTAAATATAAGTTAGCAGAGTTCAGCATGAAATTGACGTGAATCATTGCAAAATATAGAGAGAAAGGATTCGCTCACAGTCTCTTACAGTTCACTGCCCATCCTGCTTTGTCCCCGTCCGGCAGAGGATTCTGTTTGTTAGATGCTTGGCTGCTTCCAATTAATTTCCTCACCTTTATTCAATAAATCAATGCTCCATTATGCAGACTACGTCCAGGGGGCAAAGCTGAAGACATCAGCTAATGCTAACTCAGGCATGTTTGCTGCACCTGTGTAGTAGGCTGGTGTCTCCCACTTAGACAAGGCATAGGATTTAAAAATAAAAGAGATGCTATTCTGCATGGACTGGATTGTGGAGAATCCACATTGTCTCTTTACGTGGAAGAAACAGGAGGGGAATGGGCCACATCCATGATGTGTTAAGGGAGACAGTTTTTATCTGTAGCCTCTAGAAGAAAACATTTTTTTATATTTGTTGCTTTCACATTCTGTACTGATCCCAGACTTGCACAAAACATAGCTAAATGCAAGGAGCCAGATTCTAATCCTGCTCAAACAGCTGGAAATGAGATCAGAATTTCACTCAGTTCATACACCATGCCCACCCTCCACCCCCAAAAGCACTTGCAATACTTGCAATTCTTAATATATCTGTTTCTATTCCCATTGAACAGGCACAAACTTAGGCCTTAATAAAATAGTTCTAGAACTCCATAAAGACATACCTGGGTGACGCATACAAACGTAACTTCAGTCTTCATGTACAAAAACACTAGCACTTGTGAATTGCAGGTTGTGGCCGGAGTCACTGCTAGTGGAAATGGTCAAACACCACTGAAGTGGATGGATGTTCAGCCACTTTTCTGCACAGTTATGTCCCTTAGCACCCGAGTCAAAGCCCACTGAAGTCAATGAGCATCTTTCCACCATCTTCATGGGCTTCGAAGCAGGCCCTTAATGAGCAGGTTTTGTTCTATTTCTGATCATTTGGCATTCATCCAGAGAAGCAGCAGTGCAGCATGGGATAGAAACAGGCTGGGGGCGTCAGGGGATTAGCAGCGGAACAAGATGCCTACGGCTCATTCAGATCTAGCCCAAAGTTGGCAGGGAGCAAAAATGGTTACCATCCTCATGGCTCTTCGGTGACCTACGTGCATTAAGCTGGTGGTTGTTAGATGGCAAAGAACCACTGCGCTGTGATGACTGGTGCTCATTGGCGCCTCTGTCAGAAATCTTAGCTGAGAAGGATTCAATATTGGTTGCAGGGTTGTTGTGGCCGTGTTGGTCCCAGCGTCTTAAAGAGACGAGGTGGCTGAGGTAATGTCTTTTATTGACCCAGCTGGTGAAAAAGACGAACTTTCGCGCTATCCAGACCTGAAGAAGGGCTGTGTAAGCTCGAAAGTTTGTCTCCTTCACCAACGGAGATAGTTCCAGTAAAAGACAGGAGCTCCCCCTACCTTGTCTGTCAATATGCATAGAGGCCGCACAACCTTCACTGGGCTGGAGCGAGTCCTTTTGATTGTCACCAGGGCGGGGCAGCAACTCTTGGTGCCCATGGTGCGGCTCGACCGGCGGCACTGGTCTCCAGGCCTGTCAGGCTGGATGGGCAAGGCTGCCAACCCTATCATCATCTCCATCCATCCCAATTATATAGAGCCATAGAACTAATGAAAATATAGCCCGAGAGCCTACTGAAAACCCAGCACGGGTAAGTGACAACGAAAACAAAAGCTCTTGATTCAGATTCTACAGATGAGAAGACAGTTACTACCAGTCTAGCCAGCTGCATCTGATTGGGACCGGCCACAGCACACCAGAAAACGCATTGCTCCACAGTGCCAGTCAGTGCCAGAGCTGGGTGTGTATCAGATTGAACTCACTTTATTCAGTGCTGAAGGCAGCTCTAAGAGGCTGAGCACTTGCCTCTCCGATGGAAGCCGATGGGCATTGAGGATCCTCAGCAGCTCTGGAAAAATATCAGCGCCTCAGGACTTATTTAAGGGCTGATTCCTGCAAGGCGCGGAGCATCAACGCCCATCTCTCTTTACAAGACTGTTCTGGGTTTTCTGCTGTGGGACAGGTGCACAACCTAGATTCAGAGATTTCAAAGCCAGACGGGACCGTTGTGATCACCTAATTTGATGTCCCAGCCAAAGAACTTCCCCGAAATAATTTGTTTGAACAAGAGCATCTGTTTTAGAAAGACATGCCATTTGATTAAAAATTGCCACTGATGGAGAGCCCACCACAGCCCTTGGAAAATTGATTGACTGGTTGATTAGCCAGCCTGTTAAAAAGGTACACCTTACTGCCCGTCTGAATTTGTGTAGTTTCAGCTTGCCGTCATTGCGTCTGGTTATTGCCAGATTGCAGAGCCCATTACCAAATATAGCCCCAAGGACTGAAGGAGGCTGGTATTTTCAGAGACCGAGTTCTTCAGACTGTTGGAGCGATGCGTTTTTTGAAGGGCGGGGGGGAGGGAACTACAGCTCTGACGCCAGAGACATCAGCAACTAGACATGACCCCACTCGCTGTCAGACCGATGTTTTTAAAAAGCTTCAAATGCATAAAGCAACTGCATTCAGCAGTATAAAAATAAAACGGGAGAGGAAAGGCAACTTTTGAACTTGGCTTTCTGGGAATTAGACTGTGATTGCACTGAGAGGAGACCACCATGGTTAACTCAAAGGTTTGGCCTTGGAGTCTCCGATGACGGAGGGTATGTCTACACTGCAATCCAAGGTGTGATTGCAGTTCGGGACTTCAGGTAGCTTTACCCGTGCATGGCTAAAAATAGCAGTGTAGCTGTGACGGCGAGGGCGTCTGGTGACCTTGGGTATGGATTTGTGTTGCTAGCCTGTGCCCCTATGTGTACGTGGCTATTTTTAGGGCAAGAAATGGTTACAGGGAAGAGAAAAAGACAACTTCTGACTGAACTGGGGCTTTGGAGTGGGGGTGGGTGGGAGGGAGTGAGAGAGTGTGTTTGTGTGTGGGGGAGGGAAGGAGAATCTCGGCGAGCGGAAGCAAGGAGTGGCAGTGGCGACAGAGTCAGAGAAGAGATGAAAATACCCAGGGTGAAGATATTAAGTCAAACCTGCCACTGCTGCCAACCAAAAACGTTTTGTGGACTCCATGTCACTGCTAATAGAGACATATTCACTCAGTGTCAGTTTCATAAAGCTTCCATGTGTCCCTCGCAGGAACAGTAACTGAAGAAAATTATCAGCTTTGTCAGGCCTTCAGTTTAACATTTACTTCAACGCCCGGCCGAGCTGCTTGCTGTTCTGACACAGCCAACAAAGGCAGGGTAAGTGCCTGGGGACTCAACGACCAGTTAAAGGACAAAACCCCACTCCTACCGCGGTGGTTAAAGGAATAGACAGGGCGTGCAGCTGTGAGAGTTAAACTCACTGCTGTGCAGAGAGCCAGCACAAGGCAGTGGTGCATAGATCTTAGTGGGACTTAAATGGTGCACGGTACTTGTTCCATCTCCCTGCACAAGGGGAATTTCACGCTGAAAATAATATTCAAAGAAGAGATGAAAAAGGCGCACAAGACTGGATCTGGCCCTGCATTAGCACCTCCTTGTGTGGGTTATGTTTGTTTGCATTATGGTAGCACTTAGGAGCTTCAACTGAGATCAGGGCCCTGTTGTACTGGCCACTGTACGAGCACACGATGAGGGACAGTCCCTGCCCCAGAGCGTTTGCAGACCAGATAAAGGGACCAAATAGATAAAAGGAGGGGAAGGGAAATGGCAGCACAATGAGGTGAAGTGACTTTCTCAAGGTCATAGAACAGGGCAGTGGCAGAGTTGGAGATAGATCCCCGAGCTTCTGGATCCCAGGGAAGCGCTCTCTCCATGGCCTCTTTATTATTGATAACAAAATGCCATCTATGCCTGACTGCACATTGCACTTCTTTACTTGTGGTCAGCCAAGGATGGGTAAGACAGACTCACTGGATCTTTCGGAATCTGATTTGCACCAGTGATGGGACAGAAGATGTTAACCTTTAGGGCTGATAATCCAGTCCCTTCCTACCCTCCAATAATTGCCTTTAAAACTGCCTTTACCATTCACATGCCTTGAAGACAAGCTGTATCCGAGTGGTTTATCCGTGTCCCGTCCCTTGGATCGTTCAGCCACACGGGAGGCCGCACAGTTTGAGGGGATGTCAACCTGCACACGCAGACACCTGCCATTGTCACAGCATCTCACACATCTTGCTATGGCTTCCAAGGCGGCTGAACAATCCTGATTGTATTGCGCTGAAAGAAACGGCTGTATCAGGAGCAGTTACACCGACTCACACATAAGGTCATCTGGGAGGATGCCTTCAGAATATCTCACTCGGTGTAGGGGGAGGCTTCTTGGGTCCAAATCTCATTTACAGCAAGGCGCCTTTATGTGACATGGCTCTGGTAGCAGAAAGGAGGTATGAGGCCCATTTACTGCCACTCTCAAGCCCCTTTACGCTACCAGAGTTGTGCAGAGGGGCCTTCCTGTAAATGAGACACATTCAGGGACGTAGCGTTCAGCTATGGAATGCACACTCAGGTCCCATGATGATGGTCTGTTATGAAGAGAGAGGGGCAGATTACAGCCCCCATACACTCCTCCGCTGACACACAGCATCCATAAAAGAGCAGCATCAGGACGGGAGAATTCCCCTAGCATAAAAGCAAGGCAGGGCCAACATAAGCTGCCCACACTGCTCCATAAGCCTGAGAATAGGGAGCATGCCAAGAGCACTGGCCATGACAAGAATTCTGTCCTCCTGTTTTGTCCTCCGCAGGAACAGCAACTTGAACCCATCTTTGCCCTTCCTCCCCTGGGCTGGGCCTTCCCGGCTGCATCTGTCAGGACAGAATCTGCCCCCCTCCCAACTCCAAGATACAGATGAATAGAAACTTAACAGAGACACCATAAATACGAGACCACAGCTTAATCTTATGGCATTGCTACTGAAAGACTGGGTCAGGGCTCATTGCAAATTCATGTGTCTGTGCGTCACCAGAGAAGAACGTGATTGGAGCTTCCAGCTTTAAATCTGACGGTGAGTAAAAGCTCCCTCGTACCCACCAGCACCTTAAAGAGTCTGATCCAAAGGCCACTGATCCTTATGAACTGCAGTGAGCTTTGGATCAGGACCAGAGAGAACAGGAATTTTGCAATTTCAGTCGTATCTTCCTGAGCAGCAACGAAGGGTAACGAACAAGGCTGTTTCCCAGCATTTGTATGTGCCATGAAGATCGGGATCATTGCATTATAGCTAATAAGACCAGGGAACGCCGGGGTTTTGTTAGGACTCCGTGAGCCTTTTAGATCTGATGCTTTTAATCACTTCAGCAAGAGAGGTGCCCGTTATTTGACTCTTCCCTTTAGCAACAGCTTGTTTGAGAAAGGATGAGGATTCTGTCCCCTTATAATTTTAAGCCTCCCCTTTCTTCATGTCTCTGAATGGATGATTGTTCTTTATCCTTAATTTACAGCACTAGATGTCCCCAAGTTTTAGTAGGGATGAAGTGTACTCCATCCCTTAAGATAGCAGTGCCATCAACTTATACCCTATTCACCCCCTGCTTTGTAAGTTACACTTGTTTTGCACCACCTTGGCACAAGAAGTCACAATTTTTCCACTTACACAAGTTTTCCAACCCACTCACACCCAACAATGTAACGTTACATGAGAGTTCAGGTAGCTGCTAACTTTGCCCCAGACACTTCCCTAGGTGTCAGACCTGTTTACATCAGCACTGGATCGGACTCATCTGGTAAATCAAGTTTAGAACCCATTAGCCAAAGTCATCCCTGGTGTAACTCTGCTGACACTGGATCTAAATCTGGCTCCGGAACGGTAAGAGGAAGCAATGGATTCTGGCAGCTAAGGATTAGGTGGCATAGAAATATGCAAAAACTAAATGCAAACTGTCAGCCCTGTCATCTTAATGCATCTGAACAACATGGAGACAAGGCAATGGAAACATATAGATTAGATGATGCTCTTGACAACTGGTGTTGCAAAATGCTCCAGGTGTTAACTAGACATTTGCACAAACAACCAAACAGATTCTACCAAGCACCATCCTGAAGACAGACCGTAACTTCAGGGACGCATCCAACATGCAGGATGCTCAAAGATTCCTGCTCAATAACCACATGCATTGCTATCATGCCACGGACAAACGTCATGTGTGGCACATAAAATAAACAAATGCAGGGGAAGTGCTGCACTGATTTACACTGATTTAGAATCAGGGCCCAGGGTTCTGTGACAACCATACAGGCAAATCCAAAGCGCGGTCATTCATGCTTCAATTAGGGTGGTTGCTGGACTCATCTGTTAGGATCAAAAGCAGGGGATGACCTGATGAGTTTCCTGTGACTGTAAAGGAAAGTCTTGATACTTTCCAGCAGCTAGTAGCAGAAAAGAAGGGCATGAGAACAACCACAGAAGAGAATGCAAGACAGGACTTTTATCTAGATTGGAATAAAATAAATCCAGCATTATTCTCTGCATGAAGAGACCAGATATATTATGGATAGAGTGATTCAAGTATGCATCGCAGCCATTTACATGGGGGAAAATGCCTTCAAACTGGAATGATTCCAATTCTAATTCGACTTGCTGAACTCTGAGTTGGAGCATAAATATCGCATTATTGTCAAGATCCCTTTCCTTTCCTTTCCGATTTCTCTGGCTTCTCTGTTTTATATCAATGTCCCAGTCTTAATTAGCGCGGAACGTGGGATGCAACGTCACTAGCGACGCACACACAACACACTGAGTAGCTGCGCCGGCTGCAGCCGTTGAACCATGGGGCCAGGTTCTCTGGCCCTGTTCTGGTGCCTGAGCAGTGCAAAGGGGCGTAATCTGGCTAGAGCAACCGAATTGAGATCTCCCATCTATTGGGCCTATTTTAGCTGGAGTAAAGCCGTCTCCTACACTAGTCATCCTCACCTACAGTGCAGGGATAAAGGGGCATGGCTGACGGCAGGGCCTTCATCTAAACCTGGCTTTTGAATCCCAAATCATAGACCTCTCTCACTTGACTTGAAAGAGAACTGGCATTAGTTCTAGGTAGCGCATAGGATTTGCTGTATTGTATCAAGCCAGCCTGCCTGCAGAAGGGTCCATTTCCAGATGTTGCAAGAGAAGGTGAAAAGTGGGCATGCAACCTGCCAGCTAAACGTGTCCTGACCCTCTCCAATGGCTGGTCCACAGAGGATACGAACCTACCACTACCACCAGCTAAGGGAGCTACTCCTTTAGCTCAGAGTTTAGAGGCTTGTGCTTTAAAATTGAAACTGCAGGGTTCTCTCCTCACCAATGTTTTACAGTGGGCGCTGTTCAATTTAGATCATCCATTGTCTAGAGGGCAAAATCCTCCACAAAATGGAATTCCTGCCCTGCTCTAGACCCAGAGGGTCTGAGGTGAAGTCCCAGGTCCCTAGGGGAGGTACATGTAATTAAGGTCGGGAGTGTTAGAGTGGAGCTAGCTTCCCAAATCCCATCAAAGTCCGATGAGAGCCAGGTGCCCAGTTCCCTTTAGCTCCTTTGAAAAATGCCCCCCTTAGTAACGGTGTTCACTGTCCGCCACACACGCGCCTCTAACAAATCCTTCACAGGATCAGGCCCAGTCTGCCTCAGTCTCCCTAAGAACAGTGCCCCCTGGCGCCATAGGGGCTCAGCTTCGGTTTTCCGAGCATAGGTCTCACTTAGATAAAAGTGCACTTTAAGACTCTCCTTCCTAAGGGATCAAAAATACATTAGGAACAAAGCAATCTACCTAGGAGTTCACGTGGGCGGATCAGCATCACAGCCACTTGTACTAATGAACAAACATCACCTTGGTAACAGTCCCTGAAAAGAACGGGTGAATCTCAGGCTGAGTAATCTCAGGGTGAGTAATTGACGAGGCTGACACTACTGTCAGCTCTATGGTGAAGACAAGGAGGCACCTATGTTATAACAAGGAGGTTTCCTCCCTCTCAAACTCTTCACTGGACGTGTTGGGCGACAAGCGGTCGCATTTGTGCATGACCTGCTTCATGCTGCTAGAAGGCACTGTTCAAGTTTTGCTCCAGAGCGTGGCTGGAGTGCAAATTGCTTTGTGGTATCTGTTAGAGGCGTAAGCAAAACCTGTGTGGAGTGTATTATCCATTCTGTTTACGGGTCGTACGGAAGTGGCAAGGAACGCAGGAGGATTCCTGTGTGCTTATGGTGTTCTTAGAGTTTAAGGTGGGGGGGACTGCAACCTTAACTACCACTAAAAGAACTGTCACTAAATAAAATCCTTTTTTGTTTTTTAATAATCCTCTTGTCTGACCTCCTGCATAATGCAGGCCATATAATTTCACCAAGTAATTTTTTGCATCAAGTCCATGTTCACTTCCCTTCCCATTTAAAATGGTTACTAGTTCATCATTATGCACAGAGTCTAACCTTCCTGTACATTTTCATGTGATGGCAAATTATGCATTTAAAAAAAAAAAAAATCAATGAAGCCTTAAGAGAATTAGGGCTGACATAAAGAAGATGGTGATCAATTTTTCCCTATGTTCCCTGAAGACAGGACAAGAAGTAATTGGCTTACTCTGCAGTAAAGGAGATTTAGGTTAAATATTAGGAAAAAATTGCTAACTATAAGGATAGTTCAGCTCTGGAATAGGTTTCCAAGGGAGGCTGTGGAATCCCCATCATTGGAGGTTTACAAGAACAGGTTAGACAAACTCTGTCAGGGATGGTCTACGTTTACTTAGTCCTGCCTCAGCATAAGGACTGGACTTGATGACCTCCCGAGGTCCCTTTCAACCCGACATTTTTATGATTCCATGATTGTCCCTGAAGTCATACGACCTGGGACAATGGTAGAATTGATAGAACCCATTGCTGAGCGCGCTAGAAAACGCACATTGCTAACGGCTGCTATTAAATTCATTTTACAAGGCTGGCAATGTCCTACTTGTATCGATCCCTGGATAGATGTCAGTTTTAGGACACACAATTCTGGGGATTTATTGTTCTAAACTTAATAGCCAAATCCTCGCTGGGGTCGATCAGAGCAGTTCCAAAGGAGTCAATGGAGCTAGGCAGATTTATGCCAGCTGACGATCTGGCCTCCAGATTCCAATTTCCCCACGTCACTGCTTTTTGCCTTTCACACCATTTAATCCATGTTTTCATATAGCAAAACGTGGCCCTAAAAAATCTTGATGGTTTTCCCCATCTCATCGCTAGGGAAATGACCTGCTCTAACACAGTCTGTGCTCAAATCCTTTTGTCTCACATAGACCGAGATCCTGTCTAGTCTGTTTACTGTTTCCCGTACAATAGCCACTTCACACAAAGGCTAAGGGGCAAATCCTCAGCTGGTATATGTCAGTGGCGTTACACCATTTACATCAGCTGAGGATTTGGCCCTAGGAGTAGGTAGGCTCTCTCTGAGGTAGTCTTAGGGATTGATTAATAGGGAATAAAGTCCTGCATGGCTACCAAGGGAGCTGGGGGTGGAGATGAATACAGCAAACCTAATTTACATGTTGTAAAAAATGTATGCCGAGCTCAGAGCTGCCTAAAGCACACGGCCAAGTATTGATTGCCGGGCGGTGGGTTGGACTTGATGGAAACTTATCAGAAGCTACAGGGTCAGCTTTCGAAGAAACAGCTGTTCCCCACGAATGAATTTAGACCCCTTCTGCAATATCTGTGTGCCAGTGACAGAGTGCAAAACATTCCCTGCCAAAGGCCCGGTGGCCACACGCGCTCAGACACGTCCAGCGCCCTGCGCCACTACAGCAACGCCAAGTGCTTGTTGTTATTAAACAAGCAAAGACGTTTGGGCCAGGTTAACTCCTGGGTCTAGACTGGCAGAAGCCAGCATGCACCCTAGGACAGGATCTCCCCCGTGGCATTGCAAAATGCTGCTGATACAGGGATTGAAGTGCAGAGAAGAGATTGAAGTGCAGAGAAGCGATGCCCCATTTCATTCTGCTTCAATGCTGGCACCATCCCGTCCGCTCGGTGGCCTGCAGGAGTCAGCACCATCCCCGGGTTGGGGGCATGGCAAGCGCTGCACTGATTGAGAGCCCCTCCCATGGGGAAAAACGCCACCAGCTGGTGGCTCTCCAGCTCGGCCCAGCGCCTCTCTCTGACACAGGAGGATGCACTTCGCCCCGCCCTGCACTAAGGTGCGGGTGGGACACAGAATCTGGCTTGGCGGCCTCTTTCTGCATTGTCTGGTCTCCGAAAGCGGGACCGCAAGGCCTTTCCGCTGTGGTCAGTGCTGCTCCCCGGCCTCTTGTGCCCTCCCCCCTCCTTGTACTGAGCCTCGACTCCCTCAAGTCCTCCTCGCACCTCCGCCAGATCAATTTACTCACCCTGACCTAGCCTCCCACCCATCAACGGTGCTCTGTGCTGCAGGCCATGGCTCCTCGTCCCCATCCACTTGCCTCCCCTGCCCTTGGGGGACTGACTGTCAGAGGCGCGTTTGAAGCACTGCGTTGCAGGTGCAAGGGGGTGATGGAGGGAGGGCTGCTTTCCGTGCCACTGCAGCGCCTGTGCTGTGTGTCCCTCCACCGGGAATCCTAGAAACGCCCTCAGTGAAAGCTTTCGCCAGGATTTAAAAACATCTGTCGGGAGGGCTTTATTCAGACTGGGTAGTGCCTGACCCCGCAGTCTCCTAGCGAAACCACAGGGATCACACAAGGAGTAACAATGTGGGGTGACTAGATTCAGCCCCCTTTGTTTTGCAGGGGTGAGCAAATTCACTGGGGCTGTACTGACAGCCTGGGAACCTGAAAATCTCTAGCCACCTAAGGAGTACAGCATGGGCCGTGCTCAGGGAGCTCCTGAGCCCCCCACCCCCTCCAATGTGCCTCATATTCCTGCCCCAGAAGGACACTGCCCCCCTTGTGCCTCAGGAGGGGAAGGCTGTCCTGGATCCTTGGATACTCCCCACACTGTTGCAGTGATAGCGGCTTGTGTAAAGGGGGCAATTTCACATAGGAAACTGGCCTGACACCCTCCTTACACCCAGCCGGGAGTTGTAGGGGTAAGGGAGGAGGAGAGGAAGCCGTGAATGAGAATCTGAGGGGAAGGGGGGGGGTCATCAAATCCCCAAATGCAACCTCCCCAAATCACACGACTTCATTATAAACCTAGGGCCAGATACTCAGCAGCAGGTGTAAACGGATGCAGCTTCCCTGCAGGGAAGATTTATCCCAGCCGAGCCTCTGTCCCCTGGATATTATTGATGAGCTGCTTCTGCATTCTAACCTTACCCTGCCGCAGAATGACAACGGCCCGATTTAGTCTTGTGAGCATCGACGGCTGCTGATCACGTCGCTCACAGCTCTTGGGCAGCACCACGCTCCAGACACACGTGTAGCACTCACCGGGGAATGCCAGGCTGGCACTTAGCCATGCTGTGTCTACGGCTGAAGACAGCCCCTGGTCGGTGCGACGCAGCATGGCGTGCTCCAAAGGGCTCAGCGGCGAGGAGGTGTGTGCAAGCTGTGCGTGCTGGGTTTAATAAAACTCCTATTTTAAAACTGTTCCCGGCTTGGGAGTGTAACCATAGCAGCATACGTCTGGCTTGTGCACAAACTTGGCTCAAGTTCCTTGTCTCTACCAAACAGGGTGACCTGATGTCCCGGTTTTATAGGGACAGTCCTGATATTTGGGGCTTTTCCTATAGAGGCGCCTATTCCCCCCACCCCTGCTCCGATTTTTCACACTTGCTGGCTGGTCACCCTACTACCAAATCAGTCAGTCCAAGTTTTTCAGCCCCAAGCAATCCTGCAGCATCCAAAGGCACTTGCTTTAGCTTACCCTGTCCCCTGCTGGCAGATCGAAGGAACGCACTGCTTTATACCATTCCCATCACGTTGAATGCCTTTTTCAATTGCAAAATATACTTTCATTCAATCTGGTCTCAGGGGGTTAACTATAACCCAGCCGGCAGTAAGCCGGGGTGACAAAGCCAACTCATTGTTCCTTACCATAGATTCCAGGGGATTGTTAGAAATCAGACCCTCACATTTTACATTTCTTCCAACTCACTTTGCAGCTTTGGGCAAGCCACTTTAACCCCCTCTGTGCCTCAGTTTCCCCCAGCTGTCCAATGGAATAATAGGCACCTACTTACCGCACTGGTGTGTTTTAGCCAGTTTAATTCATTAGCTTCTTCCATCCAGGGACCTCAAAGCGCTTTGCAAAGTGTTACGTTCTTATTACAAAAGAAAATCTCATCCCGGTCTGGACGAAAGTCTTTGGCTCTGTTTAATAATGTGCATCTTCAAAACAGCAGGTCTTTCAAGGTCACTTTTTCCCTTTCCATTGGCCTGTTCGAAGCTGAGGCTATACAGCATGAGGCAAAGCAGCTGCCATGAACTCCAGTACAAAACTCAGCAGAACCCTCCTCTAACGTTCAAAGAAGAACTGATGTGATAGCCAAGACCCCTGGAGACCGGGGGAGAAAGGAGGACATAGAAGGCTGTTTCTGGCAGAGGGATGGTCCCTCCTGGGGGCAGCCTGGAAACGGCTCTGTTTATTAAAAGCAGCAGAGATGTCTGGTTAACAGAGCTGAGCACCAAGACGGACGTTGGTACCCACAGAGGTGGGAGACAATCCGGACATCAGACCCCAGCAAGGGCCCCGCACACCTAGTGTGGGCAAAGTGGATATTTTGAACAGAGCAAAGAAGAGCTATCGACAGACACAGCGGGGCAGATTCTCGGCTAGTGTAAATGAGCGTAGCGCCTCTGACTCCATTTATAGCAAGTGAGGATCTACCCATAACCCCATAGACACTGAATGACACTTTTTGCTTAGTAGCAATCTAAGGTTAATCATTTCACAGGTTTCAGACATTCTTCTCTGGGGGTGAAACTTGTCATCCTGTAGCACAACGCCGATGCAACATTCAAGCCATATTTTGAGGCTTTAAGTGGTGCATAGACCTTGCACTGGGAATCGCTGCACAGGGGTGCATTTCACCCTTCAGGATCTGAACATCACAAGTACGTTTTTGGCACTTTGACTCAAATGGTCATTAAAGTCTTAGGAGAATGGCAGATTTCACGAGATTTCGGACTATCTCCAAACCCACACTGGAATACAGTTGCATCCACACTGCACAATGACAGATCTTGGATCTGAGGTTCAACGGGACTTGGGCTCCAGCCCACCCACCTAGCAGGATCCTAACACCCACGCTTCAAGTGTTTTCTGACCAGAGTCAAACTGAGTTGCCCAGGCTTAATGTGCAGTATAGACAGACCCTTAGAGCTTAGGAGGAAATTAAGCTTGGTGCTAGCTGCTCCAGGCTGAAGATGCTCTCCCTGACATAGATGACATCATCTCTTCCCTTCCCCAGGCTCCACTCAGCTCCCACGTGCTGAGATCCCGCAGTAAACACCGGGGTTAGAAGAAGCCAGTTGCAATTCCCTCCAGCAGGCTGTGCTGCAGAACACCAAATGCCAGCCGCACGCTGTAGCATCCTGCGGTCGGTGTGCAGCACGGCTGGACTCGCCAGGCCTGCTCCTGCAGTGGTGGCCCGGGAAGCGACTCGCTAAGAATGACATCATAGGTCTGTATTGCTTCGTGCTCAACCACAGGTCTGCTCAGCTCGCAAGACAGCGAGCTGCCAGGGAGACAAACTCTCCCTCTAACTAGATTCTCAGCAGCACATCCCACCTTGCTTCACGCTAGTCCCACAGGCCTCTTGCTGATATTCGTATGGGCAGTGCCCGGCGAGAACCCAGCTCACGCACCTGTAGCGGGGACACCACTTCTAGACAGCCGCTGCAATGCACACAGGCCTACCCCCGAACTAGCCAAGACCGTGGCCTCTTACAGGCATGTTTAGGCTGTACAGATGTAGTAGCACTTTATCTACTGGCTTTCTAGAGAGCTCAGCTCTCATTCAGGCATCAAAACAGGGTCCAGATTTTCAAGAGCGCTCAGGGCCCAGCTGCGACACGCCCAGCTGGATTTTACCGACTGAATGGGAGCAGAGCTCCTTCACAGATCTGCCCTGGAACTGTAATACTGGCCTTCTGACCCCACCACACACACACAGGACAGCAGAGAGCCGGCACGAGACCTCCAGACTTCCAGGGGATTTTGAGGCACACAGGCCTGGGCTCTCTGCTTGGGAGTCGGTTTCCCCACAAGTGTCTATTAAGATAGACCCGACGTTATGGGAGCTGTCTATGCTAGAGTAGCGGGAAACCGCAGCAGCCTGGGCAGCGGCCACGCAAGCATACACTCAGGGTCCTGAACAAGCATGGCTCGCCCAGCCAGCTGCCCATGCTGCTGCCGCTTCCCTCCTATAGTTACACAAGCCAGCTTTGATCTAGCTAGATCGAAGACGGCTCGGCCCCGTCGGCCTCGGTCCACGTTGGCAGACTTCATTTCAGCCTCTTGCTTTCACCGAGCTGGTCGACTTCGCCGGTGCAAGCGACACGAGGAGGGCCCTGCTTTTTCAATCGCAAACCAAAGACGGAGGTTTCCTTGGGCAAGCATGGGGCATTGCAGCGACGGCGTCACTCTAGAGGAGGTCGTGCAGCCCACGGCTTTCAGGTCTAAACAAGTGGAGAAGAGAGTCTGCTATCTCCCTGGACAATCAGCTGAGGGATTGGGGAATGCACAGAGCCCGGCTTAAGAGTGCAAGCTGTGATTATCGCAGGCTGGCATACCGCGATCCAGCGGCCAGGGAATAACATCTCAGCTCAGGATAAGTCAGTTGGGCAGAATTCCTTTTATATCATTTCAATGGATGTTTATTGTTCAGCATCCTTTTGATTTTTAGTGATTGAAATTTGCGCAGGAGCGTGACGTTATGAGAGTGTCAGACAACGGACTAACTAAATAGAACCCAGGAGTCCTGACTCCGTCCCTGGCTTTAGTTACGACCTTGCACTCATGCCTAGCTGGGCCTTGCCCATTAAATCTCTGTGAGTGTTATCTCAGTGGTAAACCCCTCGTGAGTCAGACAGGTGAGCACATGAAAACAAAAGTAAAAATGGAAGCCAGAAAAAGGACATTCCCAATGGAAAAGTATGTGCCTGCCAAGAACTGGGGTTTGCAGGGTAAATCTCAGAGATGGAGAAATTCCAAAGAGGAAGTGAAACACGGTCACGTCGCAGCTGGGAATCTCCCTGGGAGCAAACTGCAGCCTTCTCAGAGCCAATGAAATACTTTCAAAGAGCATGAGCTACCAAAGAGAAGGACTGTCGTGTGTTGGTGTAGGGCAGTGTCCCTTTAAATAGCTTGCCCTCGTGGCATTCGCTGCATTCTAGGTTCTAGCATCTGGCCGAGCAGCGGTAGGTATGTAGCTTGGCCCTGCATGATGTGGCTAGTTAGTAAATACAGTTATCTGGGACTCAGCCGTGCCAGGGTGGTGTCTCCATATTGCTGATTGCTGTGCAAAAGGAGGACCCACAATGGCTGTGTTGAGAGGGACTCCTCAGCAAAGAGAAGATTTGCTGGGGCATGGGAGATTTGCACGGGGGTCTGCCTCTCTAGCGAGCAGATCATTTGTCACCCTGCATTTAAATCAATAGCAGCACACACCCCTCGACGTCAGGGGGAACAGCGCTAAATTCACGCTTAGTCATTTCAGTGGTAAGGCTAGAAAGGCGGAGCTAACCTTGTCGAGATCCCTCCAGATCAGAGCTGGTGGGGCAGCCCGTGGAAGTCTGCATCCTATTCTGTTCCTGTTCCAAGGAAAGAGAGGAATGGAAGGGCCAAGTTTGCAAGCCCTGGGCACTCCACAATTGAGGCCACATTTTCAGAATCATGCTGAGCTCTTCTTAAGTACCCATCCCTACGTGCTAGTGAGACGATTCTTGGGTGGCAGCTCTGGTTTGCAAGGAAAAAAAATATCCCCACGCATTTTGGAAGGAAGTTTTGAAATGAAAAATTTCTTTTAACTGGCCCTTGGCAGCTAGCTGTACCTGCAAGGTGCAATATCTCATGAGCTGAGCAGCTAAAACAATCTGCTCCGTATCACTGGGAAGCTGGAGTGAGTTTCCACCCTCAGTAATTCAAGACCCGGCAAGTGAAAAATACAGGCTATTTACCAGACAGCCCGAAACTGAGTTCCCTGAGCCAGTCTTCTCCCACTTTCTGCTCTTCTCTCTTGGATTTTCACTCCTCCTCTCATGCTATACTGTCTAATGCCAATTCTCCATCCTCTGGGAGTTAAAAGTGGTCGACTCCCGGCTGCAACAACCTTTGGTTCGCAAGGTGACACGTCTTTCTGACTACCACTTCTTAGCAATGGGGCAGGAAAGGAGCACCAGACCAAGAACGTGAGCTGGAGCGGTTCCCATGCGGTGTGGTCAATAACGTCAGTGGAAGTAGCAGTCGGAAGCCTTCAGAGGTTCTCACAGGCAGCTGGGTTCTGTGGGTGTCAGGGACTATCTCTGCCTCAGACAAAGATGATTCTTCAGCATGCGGCACTGTCTACAAACCGAGAGGCCCCCGGGGCAGGAAAAAGAACCTATCACCAGGAACTGAACGTCAAAATGTTATGCCCTTCATTAGCCTCCAGCCAGGATGCTAGAGAACTACTGGCAACTAGCGAGATGAGTGTCTCGGAACAGGGACTGATGGATGCTCAGCAAACAGAGCGGTTCCTAAGAAGCGCTGGGATGAAAGGCGTGATGCTCTGCTGGAGACGGCTCCCCTAGAAACTTCACCCACACAAAGCCGGCTTGTAAAAAGGTGCTAGCCACCCAGGAGAGACACAGGCCCCTGCAAGCTTCTGATCTGCCAGAGTCATCTAGTGGCTGGCATTTGCAGTAGCTGGCTGTACCCCTAGACTTCCCTGGGACAGGTGGGGGAGAGAGAAAAAACACAACACAGATTGTGATGCAACAGGGAAATCAATCAATTCCTGCTGTTGCAGAGGCATTGATGCACTTTGATGTCTCCTATCCTTTACAGAACACAGGAGACTAGTCTGTGCCACAGGCAATCTTCTGGGTGTTGGGATCAAGGTGCATTCACTGTAGGGGGATTGGTGGCCTGTGATATACGGGCGGTCAAGCTAGATGATCTGGTGGCCACTTCTAGCCTTATGCTCAATTATTGCATCACTGACGGGACGTGGAGTAACGCAGTGTAAGAAACACCAGGCCTGATGAAATGTGGTCAGCCAGGAAGTCAGCCTGACAACACCCCCGGATTCTGGGAAACGCTTTTACGTTACCAACCATTTTCTGATAACACCCTTACCCCATTTCACTCCTATTTCTTTAAGCCTGTTTCACCTCAGGCTAAAGAAATCACTACAGCATTCTACAGCCCCCCCAACCAGAAACCTTTCAAAGTGTTTGGTAAAAAGCATGACAGCTAGTTTGTCCCAGAATAACCAGTAACCCAGGGCACTCACCTGGGGCCATGGAAGACCCAAATTTAAGTCCCTGTTCTGAGTCAGTGGGCTACTGGCTTTTCTAGCGTGGGTCCCTCTCTCTCTCTCCGTTCCGTCCTATACCTCAGAAAGTTTTCATCAAAACCCGTATGTTTCTGGAAAACACATTTCAAGTTCAACGAAACAGCATTTTTCGACAGAAGTGTTGTCACCCTTTTTTGACCAGCTCTAATTCTGGGTGTCGTCCCCCCCGCATCTTTTCAAATCGAGTTCAAAGCTGGAGGGCCTGGCCGTTGTCTATCCACAGATTCTTTGTCTCTGCCCATTCGGGTGTCACCCATGTGGCCAGGTGCTGCAAGTTGCAAAACCATCCGAGGAGCAGCTCTTCACTGCCTGGGAAGGGAAGGCACAGCCCCACAAGTTCCCAGCGTAAAGGGGACTCGTGCCCATTTTGCAATAGCGCTTGCTCTTCCAGGTGATGGGCCCAGTAAGTGTGAGAGCCAAAAGAACCCAACCGAGCAGCCGCATCGGCCAGGCCCTGCATTTGGAAAGGGCTTCACCCTAAACAAAAAGAAAAAAGCAAAGAAAGGGCAGCCGTCTCAAACCTGAGGACCCTGCTCAAAAAGGGAAGAAAGGGTGTTTTCCATTTCACTATAGGCAGCGATCTCTGCCTCCTTCCAGCATCTAACTGGGGGCCAGATCTTCATAAGCTGCTGTTTCCTGACCTACCATCAGGAACTGGACATCGGAATCTCCTGCCCTGCACCATTATGAACCTCGAACCAGCAGGAAAGGGAACCGTTGGCAGCTGGGGCTATAAGCCTCCCAGGCCAAGTGCTTATACATGCCCAGTGAATTCAGAGGGATGAGTTCTTGCAAGAGTGCTGCCCAAACGCAAGGTGCTTCACACATACTAGAAATAAAGTGTTACTGCTCCCCAGATGTCTGCTTCTGATGGAGTGGCCTGGTTCAGATCACGCTGTTTCTAAGCTCTCATTTATTCGCTGATCACATTTCTAGTCACTCTAGCTCCCTTTGCATTATTTCTCCGCAGCTCCTCCTCTTTAAGGATCCAGTGCACCTTATACTCCTCCATCCAGAACATGAATGAAGACAAGACCTCCCGTAAGCACCAGGTGTTATTTGAATAAAAGGAATTTGCCTTCTTCACTGAAGAACACCCTGGTATTTATTTCCCCACTGTGGAAAATTCTTCTCTCTCTTTTTTTTTTTTTTTTTTTAATAACTCCTGGCAGCTTGTTTGAGCTGAACTCTTCAACTGTTTGGCTGTTTTCCAAAGCTAAGTGTGTTATTAAGGTGTGCCTGGCATTTCGTGCTCTCTGCTTTAGGTTTTATTGCTGTGCCCATTTTCTATAATTAGTGCGATTGTTGCAAGAAGTGTGGTGTCTCCCGTCACTGGAGCAGGTGTAGAAATTATGAGGAAGAAGCGCCTGATTGGCCTGCCCTGAACTAGAGCAACTAAGTTTCGTCAAGGTGTTTAGACGCTCTCTCAGCCCTTCTAGGAGGAGAATTGGGCATGTTTCATGTAAGGGAATGACATGCTCAGGATATGGAGCAGCCTAAGAACATAGACACTGTCCTTCGTCAGCACTTTTCTGAGCCATTTGCAAACCTAGAGGCCTCAGAACTCGAACTGGGTGCATTTTCTCTGAGGAATAGTTTGACAGACCATTTTCCGTTTTGGCTAGAAAAGAATATGATTCCCCCTCACCCTCCCCCCAGAAAAAAGTCCAAAACATTTCGCTTTGACACTTTTGAAACAAATATTTCAACTTTCCATTTAAAAAAAGAAGAAAGGATGTATTGTTTTAAAATGTAGCTAGATTTAAAGAAGAAGAAGGGTAAAGCACAACCAAGAACAAAACAAAATGTAAAATCTACCTCCCCCCAAAAATTAATTCATTTTGATCAATTGAAACTCAGCTCTTCTCACAGCTCCGCTTTGAGCCAGGGAAATTTTCTTGTCCCCATTTTATATACTGGGAAACTGAAGCAGTGACAACGCTAGCAGCCTGAATTTCAGGGCAGCTCTTCAATAGTTGGAGAAGTCCGTCTTGGCCCAATGTCACAGTGTAAGTCAGTGGTGAACCAAGCAGGGTGACTAGAGAGTCACCAGACATCCTGATATAGGAACTTTGTCTTATGTGCGCAACTCTACCCCGCTTGCTATGTGGTCTCCCTAAATCCGACACCCATTCTCCTGCTGTGACACGCCGAATAGACAGACTCTCCAATAAGTTACTTCTTTCATCTTTGGCCTTTTTAAGGGTCTCATCCAGAAAAATTACCCTTCATGGTTGCTGAAGCTATGGAGGCTGCTTCCCATATGCCGATGGATGAACCCTTCACAGATGGTCATGAGGGTCAATGCCACGGTAGACTTTCCTTGGTGGTCCATAGCTGATGGTCAATGGGGCTCGTGGGAGTGACCTGCGGATGATGTCCGCAGCCCAGCACCTCCACAAGGGTGGGTGGATTCCTTGTTGGCCAACCAGCATATGCCTGGGAAGAATATATAGAGGAGTTATAGGCCAAAGTCATCACAAGCAGTCAGGAGGACCTTAGTTCTGCCATCTTTTGGTGGAGGTGCCAGCTGTAGTAGCACATGACCACTCCAGGGTATTGGTTCAGCTCAGCCTCTAATGGGAGACTCCTCTGTGCCTGAGTCACCAACACCACTTCCTGAAGGAATCGGGGAGGTCTTTAGAAGTTTCCCATCCAAGTACTGACCACCGATGCATGGCTCAAAACCACAGATGAGTGTGTCCATCTGATAAATATTACTCACATGAGAGCGCGTCCTGGGGAAAAACCAAACAGGCTGACAGTATTTAAGGGGAATAGGGAAGCCAGTATCTGTTCACCAGCTTACAAAAAACGAATGGTGATGTCACACTTAGAACGTTGAGATGCCTCGTTAGACACCTGCTGCCTTTAACAGTATCAGAGTCTGGTGCCCATGACTGCTGTGCCTAACGTATGCACATAGGCAACTAACTAGCCAGTTGGGTGCCCCAGTAACCAGAGGTGCACGCGAGAGCTAAGGGCTCGACTGGGGCACCCAATAATGAGAGCCTGGCTCAGGAACCAAGAGTCTCACAGCTGGCAGTATGCAATCAATCACACGCCTCCAAAACAAGCAGATAAAAAGCCGGATTCTGCTCTCGCCCAAATGAGATTCGGGGCAGTTACTCAGTGAAATCACACCCAAGCATTGACAGCGCTAGGGCATGCAGTGTGAGTTAACTGCTCTTCTAAGAGCGTTGAAAATGCGAAATGTCGTTATCACAAGTCTCATCATGCTGAGTGTCATCTGAAAGCCCCAGCTACAGCGGTCACGTTCCCATGTGAGCAGCTCTGCTCTCGTTGTGAAATAGCACAGTTCTAGCCCTCATATTGCAGAGGAAAGCTGGGAAGATGACCTGAGTGTCACAGGCCAGGGACCCCACCAGATCATTCAGTCTGACCCCTGTAAAACAAAGGCCACCGGCATCACCCACATAATAACCCACCAAACAAACGAAGACCAAGGTATTACAGCCCTTGGAAGACTAGACTATTACGTGCCACAGGCAAAGAATAGGAGGGACCGAGGTGCACTAGTGACCAAATGCACCCTAATATTTCAAAAACCAGAAGGCAAATGAAAGATTCTTTTTCATCCCTGAATTTGGGGTTCCTGACTCAATTCTGAAGCCTTGGAGCCGGCAATACCTTGGAGCCGGCAAAGCTCGGAAGGACAACCCACGCAACGTGTAGCGCCCCGTGAGCCATCGTCACGCATTTCTGCAGTGGCCCCGAAGGATTATGCAAACGTTTGCAATCATCCTGCAGTTTCAGGACTGCGCGCCCAAGTCCGCTCAGCAATTTCAAATTTGCCATCACGTTTGAAAATCTGCAGGGGTCTCTGCAAGAGAGACTCCAAGGAAAAACCAATCAGACAACCCCTCACCTCTCCAATTGTAAGAATGGAACCACATTCATACACAAACAGATTTTTGTTGGTAAATGAATATAGCCACAAACAGTCATGTGCCAGTCTGTTCTCCTCTGTTTGAATGTGTAAAGAGAAAGGTGGGTTAAGGGGGAGTTACACACACAGTGCCCAGTTCTGAGCTCACTCCC
The DNA here is from genome assembly GCF_026122565.2 of Emydura macquarii macquarii. Taxonomy (NCBI): domain Eukaryota; kingdom Metazoa; phylum Chordata; order Testudines; family Chelidae; genus Emydura; species Emydura macquarii. The sequence goes on from NW_027133415.1 coordinate 406,059, forward strand.
TTTGCTGCAAATCGTGCTAAACTCACATCAGTCAATGGATTCACATTGGTATAACGGAGATCAGAATCTGGATTATGAAGAGCAGAGTGAGTCCTCTATCCTCACAGTTTTGGAGATATTATATATTACATTCTGCTCCTAATTACAATGGAGTATATCCGGGGTAGCTCAGTTTAAGCCAAGAGAGCCACTCCAGATTTACACAGTTGTAAGCAAAAGCAGAATTTGGCTCAGGATTGAAAGTGACTCTGAACACTTCTCCACAGACTAAGCATCAGGATACCAAGTTGTGAAGTCCAGCCGGTTAACTCTGCGGAGGAAACAATCAGGTTTCGATTACTACATTCACTACAGTTGGAAAAACATGCTGGTTCAGATCTGGCGAGCTCACTACACACTCAGCATTTAGGGCAGGGCTCTGTTTTCTTTGTCACGCCACTGCATTTACCCAGCCCTGGGTAAACGCTTTGCTAGAAGAGCCTTTGGAACACACAGAGCAATTCTATATTTACCCATCATTGCATTTGCCACACCATCGTATCTGCCTTTACAGAGACTTTTCCATCCCCGAGAGCGTAAGCTTTCCATTTCATAGAACGCTTTGCATTTTCATGGCTCTGAGCAAGACACAGAACACACACTGGGCCAGGCCATCAGCTAGTTGAAGTCTGTCTAGCTTCACTTCAAAGCTGATTTATACCAGCTGAAGGATCCGACCCTTTATCGGGCAAAACCATCAGACAACGGCAGCTTCCGGATCGTTGCCCATAAGGCTGACCTTGTGTAGGCCCCACCCAGGAGCTAAGCAGATACAACTCGTGCATGAGACCCAGGCCGAAATGAACCGCAAGGTTCAGCTGGCGTTTCCTCCTGCACAGAAAAATTCCTGGATGGTGCAAAGCTGGCTCGACACCAACTGCTGCTAGTGCCCACCCAGCACTGCTGTGCGGCCAGAGTGCACTGCACAGTGTTGGCCAAGGTAACAGCCACCCAGAAAGCAATGAGAGCTCAGAGCAGTCTCAGGTCTGCTCCAGAGTTTGCTAAGGGTTGCACCATCCCACAGAATGAGGGGTGGAAAAGTGGCATGCCTCATCCCTTTGGCAGCACACCCAGCCCGCCACAAAGCAGAAATTTTGTACATCAGAGCCCAGTATTGCCAGGAAGAAACAATCCACCACAGAGACATTTCAAAAGTGGCCAAAAGGACAAAGCTTTGTGCCTGGAGCAAAACCAAGGATCTCTTCTGGCTTTACATTTTCCCCCTCCACGTGGGTTTCCTACTCGCTGTAGTTTCTTATATTGTGCTCACTGCTTTTCGTTCACTTTTCCTTTCAGTCTTGAATCCTCTTCGTGCTCAGCTCCAGTCGGGACTTTTCTACCACAGAACCTGGCCGTATTTCTTATTTTGCCCATATACCCTTCACTCCTGATGGCCGGAGGCATTACAGGTGGAAAGTGCTTATTAAAAAGCAGGCACAGCTGCCAAAGGATAAAGTGACATTTTCCAGTGTTTGCACCCACAGCAACGCATGGGCCTTCCCAGCGCCCCCTTCCCAGCAGTGAGCAACGTTTACCACAGGTGCTGGGATCACGCAAACACACACAAAGAAAGTTGGCATGTAGGTGCCAAATCAGGAAAGTACCAACTTTAAACATGGGCCTAAATCCCAGTGAGGAGATGCATTTACCCTGGAAGAGCACTTCTTTTAGCATCCTCTCTAAAAGAGAAGTAAAGCTACCAGGGGCCGTGCCAGTCAGCCACACAGCCACCGGGCGTCCTTCTGCATTCTACACACTCAGACCCAGTTCTGATCTCACATACCCTGTTGTGGCTCCCTCGGGTCAGCTGCTGCTCACAGCTATGCCGATCTAAATCCAGAGGGACTGGACTACTGCAGGATTGCACAAGTCAGAACGTGGCCGATCGACTTCCCTGCAGTTGTACCCCATTTCCGCTGCGGAAGGTGAAGAGAGTTGGGCCTGTTATACTGGTGCAACTGGGAGTCACATTTGAAATTAAGCAAGGCTCGATTTCATGTGCATTAAGCTGGTACCAAGGCAAGACAGGACCAGAATCCCAGGTCCAAAACGCCCCACCCTCTGAAGTTGAGGATCCAGAAACTTGGCAGCCTGGGCCCAGCTCTGCTTAGTAGGGTTGGCAAAGAAGAGAGCGCAAATTGGGCAGAGATGAACTGTGTTTGGGCAGATTCCCACAGGCTCCTGCCAGCCAGGACACTGGGTGGGACTGAATGGGAGATGGGGTGCTGTGCATTTACTCTGTAGAGGGTGTATTTATGGAACGCTGACAGACGGCTGTAGGTTGGCATTGCCCTCTTCCTTATGTAGTGCCGAGGGAACTTGTACTCTGTACATTTAGGCACGGAGCGGGTTTAGGCACCTATGGGGTTCAGAGGCAGCAAAATGAAAATTTTGCGGAAGATAATGGTGCCTAAATCTGGGCGTTAGCCACCTAAGTGCTTTTGTGGATCTGGGGTTAAGTGCCTTCATGGAAACTTTTCCAAACCGAAATATAAACTTCTTTGATTCATTTTCCCTTTGCCGGGCAGCTTATGCAGCTGGGGTTTTGACATGCGAAATGAGATGTTTCATAGACTGATGGAACAGGACCGAATGTGTCTGCTAATAGTGCGAGTACCCTAGAAACCCGTAAAGAGCCTAGAGAGAATTTAACATGAAGGCTTTCCAAGATCTCAGACAGCACGTGAGCTCAATCTCACAGTTGTATCTCAAGCCAGATACCAGCCTGCTTCAGACTAGGGAAGGGAAATTGGATATAAACCAGCCAGCTGAAATTTCACTCAGAAGAGAGGGCAAGAAACTCAACTGGCACAAATACCCATAGCTTCGTTAACTTCATAGAGCTACATTGATTTAACGCAGATAAGGCCCTGGCCTAAGATGGATTCTTTAGATGCTGGCTTAACCAGAGCTCTGTGAACAACTGTTTTTTTTTGGTTTGCTATCAGTTCTGAAAATAATAAAATAAAATAAAAAATTTGCTTTGGTGCAACCCTGAAATTGCAGACTTCTCAGTGAATCAGAATGTGAGAAAAAAAAATCCTATCAGGTAAAAACAAAAATGTTTAGTTTCAATTTTGGGGCATTTTAAACTTTTTTTTTAAAAATGAAAAATAAAATTTGGGGCTAGAGTCACAAAACCGCGGCAGTGCCCCAGCACTGCTAGCAGTGACACCAACACCTGGGATGGGGGTGACCCAGGTTTGAGCCCCTCCTCTGAAGCAAGGATGTGAATCCTGGTCATCCCCATCCTGGGGGGAGGCCAGCTGCTCAGCTATTGGGTAAAAGGAGGCAATAGTGCTACCTGCTCTGTTTTGTGATCTTTGCCCCGTTGTTTGTTTGTTTCTTAAAACAAAAACATTTGCCAAAAGCTAACATGAATTGTTGAAATGTTTCGGTCAACCAGAATCTGCATTTTTCAGTAAAAAACAGTTCTGCCCAAAAAATTCCACCAGGTTCTGGTCTCGGCTTTAGATGAGTCAAAGTCAGCGCCAGGAGCATCACGAGAGGGCAGGATTCTCTGCCTCCTTGTAATGGTCACCCCGGAAGGCAAACGTTAGCTCTCACTTACACCAGTGCTACCCAAGCTGCACTTGGCTTCATTGAGCTACTTCCGAGTAACTGGGCAAAAATGGCCCATTTATCCCCCACACCTGCTCCGCGGGACATTTTTAAGGGAGGCAGAATGGCCCAGTGGATAACGCGACTGGGACTAATCCCAGCTCCGCTGCTGGGTGACTGTGGCCAAATCACTGCACCGCCCCTTGCCTCAGTCTCCCCATCTGTAAAATGGGGATAATGATACTGCCCTCCTTTGTGGAGTGCTTTGAGATGAAAAACTCTGTGAGCGCGGTATTGTTATTGTAGACAAGCCCTGGTACCATTGCAGAGGGTTCCCAGCCCTTCCTCAGTCATTTCTTTGAAGTCAGCTGATGCTGTTTGTTCCTAGGAGAAAAAGCCTCTGCAATTCTCGTAAAACCGCACTTCCTGATTGCGCACCAGATGCACGTGGGGCTGGCTGCTGTTGTGTGAAAACAACCCTGGGAAAAGTGATTCATACATTGTAAACCTGAGCTACGTGCCTCTGAGCTTTACTACGGTCCAGGTGGATTTGAACCTACTTTTAAAAGTCTCTTTTAAAAAGGCATCTGCAGACAGGCTCATGAAGCGGGCACGGCTGCATTCTTTAAGAGGCAGACCGAGATGAGCCCATTTCAGGACAAGCTGCCCCCTTTGTTACACTGACAATGCTCAGCCCTGAGGCTGGCCCATCCATCCATAGATCTCAAAGCACTTTGCAAAGGGTGGGCCGAGATCGTTAGCAGAGAAGGGAGAGGATTTGCCCAAAGCCACCACTGTGAACACAACCCACACCTCGTCTTTCCAGCCCAGCGCTCCATCCAGGGAGCCATTCGCCCTTTCTGCCTACCCCGTAAGCACTTGCTAACATGTTGTCGATGGACTCGACACCACACTGACCTAACCCAGCAGAGTGCTGCACGTCCTCAAAAGCCAATGGCTTCAGTGGAGATGTGTGGTTGCTTGGACCAGGCCTCCAGTTTTTGAACCACCTGAATGTCAAAGCCGCCAGCTGCCCAGCATCACTGGTAACACTTTAGACAAAGGGTGGGAGGGGAAACTGAGGCAGAGAAGGCCAGTGACTTACCCAGGGTCACAGCAGGGCAATGGCCACTGACCCAAACGGCCACTGGCTTTTGATTCATGACTCCGGTGATTCAAGACCAGCTAGTTGTGCTGAGGGGGCCCGATTCAGAGCCCTTTGCATCTTAACTTCGACGAGCATTGCCTCCGGCCCATGGCTACTCTATGAATCTCCACCTTCCCTCCCCCACGGCTTGTTAAACCCTACATCTTCAATTAGAGCCCAGTCCTGCGCTCACTCCCACACGCGGCTCCTGCTAAGGGTCTTGCAGGTCCCAGGCTCCATACAATCTTGGCCATGTTGAAGCTAATGACAAAACCCCCCTTGCTGGCAGTGGGGCCACGCTTTCACCCTGGCGCCCAACTCAGAAAGAGAGACAGACAGAAGCTGTGGAACATTATTGATGCAAGAGGAGGGAATCCCGCGGGTATTCTAGTTTTCTTGCATGAATGTCTGTCTCTCTCATTTGGGGTCTGAATCACAGTGTCGCCCATTTGAGCCGTGGTGGATTGAGAGAGATGTTTACCTGGGCCCTGATTCAGGACAGCGTCTCTGTCCAGTACGTGCTAACGTCCCACTGAAGTGCTTTCCTGATCAGTGGGCCTGAGCAAGGCTACAGCAGGATACAAGTACGCTGTGCAAACGGCTGCAGGAGCAAGACCAAAGCTTACTACGCATTTGTGAACACCCAGCCCAGCTGCACCCTGATCTCGGAAACCACACAACTCCCAAGGCCAGAGAAACACCATCTCGAGATGAAACCACGGGAGGGGGCTTTTTAGGCAGGCACGATGTAATTCCCCAGACTGGAATTCGGCCAGCACTCTTGGGTTGTCTCAGCCTCCAAGAAGTGGATCTATTTTGGGCCGAGCTCCAACTTTGAAAAATGATTCAGCCAGGTTAAAAATAGTTTTACGTTTTGAAGCACAACGAGGGACAGCCTCGGAGCCAAGTTTCACAGCACGCAGGAGGAGATTGGCAGTAGATAATTGCAGTGTCATTTTGTTTGCATTTCCGCCTGGTGCTGTGCCAACATGTGGTTTTCCTTTAGACGTGGCTGCTGCTTGCTTTCCTTTCAAAAGCTGGAGGGCTTTGCTGCTGCGTTTGGATTTCTCGAGGGTGGGCGTAACGTATCCTCACGGCCCCCCGGCCGTTGGGCCCGCTTTGAATCCACGTCACCGAAGGATCTTACGTGGCAGCGGAGTAGCGTCTCGTTCACACAGCAGAGGAGCCGAAACTTTGCGACAAAGGCTGCACTGGCAATTTATTTTTCGTATTATAGCAGTGCCTAGAAGCCCCAACCAGTATCAGAGCCCCATCGTGCCAGATGCTGAACCGACATCATAGGAGACAGTCTCTTCCCCAACAAGATTACAGTTTAAAAAAAGACAGTAGAAGAGGGAAACCTGTACAGAGAGGGAACGTGACTTAGCCACGATCAGTGGCAGAATGAGGACTAGAACTCCACACTCCAGTCTAGTACTCTGTCTACTAGACCACACTGCCTCTCATGACACTCGCTAAGAGCCACAGCAAATGGGCATACAAATTAGGCGGTCTAATCTGCAGTGGCATGAATAGGCATAGCCGAGTCAATATTGACTCGACCAAGGATTTGGCCCTGCTTGATTTAAAACTAAGATACACCCACGCATCTTATCTGCAAACAGTTTCATTCTTTCCCCACCTAAGATGAACAGAAACCAAGCGCACCAAACCGCTTCAGAATGGGTGCTCCCATGTCCTATCTGGACCCTGTTTTGTCTTTCCCTAATGGCACGTTTCCATTCTGCAGATAAAATATCACCCCAACCATGCAGCAGAACTAACCACAATGGTGTCAGTGGGGGAAAAAAAAAAACCCCAGCCTTCAATTCCAAACATATTTTTGCATGTCTCCACAAAGCAGCAGATGATGGTAGAACCCAAGTGTCGGAGGACGAGGGCTCTTTTCAACCCAGCTGCCCTCCAGTAACCAGATGTGTTTCTCAGGCGGATTATGGCTTGTCTGTAGAGGCAAGAGACGTTCTTCAGTGGAACCAGAGTACAATGAAAGCACAAGAAGCTGATGGTGTGGGTTAGGCACAGTTGATCCCCAACAGTAGATCTCCAATAACTGATCCAGTAGTGAGACGGGGAAGGGGGAGGCAGTGTCCCTCGCAACAACAAACGTAAAACAGTAACTTCCCGACCCTAAATATTGCAAGCAGCTTTGCCTGGCACAAGAGTCACTAGGCTAAGATGCTTCGAAGCCACATACATGGCTAGAATTCAAAGCTTTAAACAATTCGCCATGCCAACCCTATGTGAGGTAGGAAATTATGATTCTAGCTATTTTACAGAAGGGGAAACTGAGGCATCGAGGCCAACGTTTTCCGGTGTGGCCACTCCATTTTGATCCCTCGGTTTTTGGGTGGTCAACATGAAATCCCTCTATTGAATCTCAAGTTGGGTACCCAGAAAAGGAGACAATCAAAATGAATGGACCTATATGGGCTTAAATCACTTGCTCTAGGCGAAAAGGGAAAGTCAGTAGCAGAAACGCAGTTAGCTCCTGGATCCCAGGTCGGTGTTCAGGCCACGCTCCTCCTTCTCATTAGTCCACACCCCTTTGATTTCATGGTACCTCATGGGGAAGAAAATTCCAAATGCCTGCAGCTGATCATGAAAGTGAAGCTACAGAGACATCCTTTTGCTAATTTAAATGATTCTGCCCTAAACACAAGCTGGAACCCGACTCCATAACAGCAACCCAGGAAGAAACAGAGCCAATGCTGAAGTTGAATGCGTGACCTGGATCAGTGTTAAGAAATCCCATTGGACACAATTGACTAACATCTAATAGAACCTTTATAGTAAATAAAAGGAAAGGTTTCTTCTGTATCTAACCTTTGTGCAGTTCCATTAGTGCCCTGTTTAATTCTGAACACATCTGAGTGCAAGCCAGAGTTCATTAGCTGTATGCATGCACTCTCTCTAGCTGAGAGATCAAAAGGTTTATTTTCATCGGTCCACGTTCCAGCAGATCTCAACTCAAGCAAACTCCATTTGGAGTCGGCAGGACAAGATCCTTCTCTCGTTCACAGTGACGTCAGCACCAAGTAACTATTTAAGCCAGTGGGTTTCCTTCAAACTATTTAAGCAAGAGCAAAAACGTGGTCCGTCCAATGGGTGTTTTGCCAGAGGGAATGAGCCAGGTTTTCCAAAAGGGATTAGTGGTTTTGGGTGCCCAATTTAGAGTCTCTAATAGGTGCCTGTTTTTCAGAGGGGAGAATCTCAGCACGTTCTGCCGCAGAGGCCTCTGTATCTCCAGTTATTAGTCATTTCTCAATGTCTGGGTCAAGGAACTCAGGATGTGGGCCATAATACTACTTACACTGCCAAGGTTTTAACTCGATTATTTGTATTGCCGTAGCTATCAGAAGTCGCAGTCATGGACCAGGACCCCATGTTTTAGGTGCCGGTCTCAGTCTCTTAACTGATGACTAGCAAACTCTCTTGCCTGACTGCGAGAAGAGGAGTTCAGAGACCCAGCACGACAGCTCACTCAATGCTACAGGGTAAATGGCTTAAAGAGTTTTCAAAGGAAGGGATTCAACATTTATACAAGTGGCACCTGCACTTACACTAGGTAGGAAGAATTACAAGAGCTATCGGTCCCCATGCTTAAGGGATAAGCAGACCATCAGGAAGAAACCCACCTTTTCCTCCCTCGATAAGGTATTTCTATGTTTACATCTCCCTCTAGCACATCCCAGATTAGTCACCGGGTGCCAGACCAGATGGAACACTTGTCCATTCCTCTAGTAGATCTGGTTCAGAGGCAACACTAGAGGTTCTGCATTCATGAGCCTAGTGTAGAGCAGATGGCAATGAAAACAACTAAAGACCTGAGACCCCAGACCTGAAGAAGAGCTCTGTGCAAGCTTGAAAGTTTGTCTCTTTCACCAACAGGAGTTGGTCCAGTGAAAGCGATTACCTCACCCGCCTTGTCTCACCATCGGTCACCGGCAGGGAGTTGACCAAGTTATGGAGCTGCATCAGCAGCGATGTGATGAGAAGGACCCATGAGAGGTTACAGATGGGGCTGGTTGCACCCCTCGATCCACGCACGGAGAGGTACTCCCATGCATGGCTCTCCTTCTTTGCAAAAGGAGCCTGCTCGTCCCATGTACCATCCCTTAACCTTGTTCCCCGCCCAGACCCTGTGGAGGCCTGTCTGGAGTTCAGGCTGGGTAAGGGATTGGAGACTGTCATGGAGGACGAATGGGAAAGCTATTGTGGAGGAAGCGGAGGGGAGGAGAGAGAAGGGGGGATTGACATAGAGGTTAGGTAGCCCCAGTTTTAACGTGGCCATTTCAGCTCCCTCTCTCCCCCCAATGGCGTCTCTAACTCACAGTGAGATCACGGAAAGCAGCCACTCTTCTGGAACCCAAACATCAGTGAATCAGAGGAAAAACAAAACGCACTTCGGAAAGCAGTGGTGCAACATCTGCCACACTGAGGCAACAATCTCATCCAACAAGCCAGAGCCAATCCCCGGTCACAGCAGTTGTTGCGTAACACCTTTCGAAAGCCACACTGGGTTTGGATAAGGTCAGCACCGCATTCGGGCAGAGCCCCAACCGGTGCGGTTTTGTACGCAGCTCCATTGAAATCCCTGACACTGGCTAAGGAGTTTGAAGAAGTCACATGCACACAGTCATGGCTCAGAGGTGCGTGATTCTAGAGAACAGAACATTTGGAGCTTTGCCCAAGAGATTCTGCAAATCACCTCCTTGCCTAGAAGGACAGAAAAAGCCATTCAGCATTCAGAGTCTATGTAAGTCTTTGGCCACTGCTGCAGCTGCCAAGGGAAGGTTTGATTAGTGCCACGCCTGCCAACTGAGGACAGTTCCAAAGTCACTGGACAACAAGGGTAGGCATCTCCAACTGGACTTTTCCCTAGCTCAGAGGCAAAAGAACGCTCCCCACTAAATCTGTCTCAACTGGCCTCTGCGGTCCCTCTATTCCACCCTATCCCAGCCTCGTCAGCACTCTGTACACGAGTCGAATGTGCAGAGAAGACAGGCACAGCTGTGGCCAGACAACCAGGCAAGGTTTAGCTACACGCATACGGCGGTTCTGGCAGATTCCTGACCCAGAGCACAGTGAGCACCACAGGAGGGCTAACAAGCTACTTGAAAGGAGACTACCCAATTCCCAGCCGGGCAAATTGTTTCTGATCCAACGTGCACAGATTTCCATGTTGACGTCCCAGCACCATCCCCCAGAAAACCCTCTCAGAGCATGTAGGGCCTACATTTACAATCTTCTCATAACACCCATCCTCTGGGGGGAGTGGAGAAGAGGGTTTCACAGCTACATTTCTTCCAGCCAGGTCATAAGGGTTGGAAGTGGAGCCGTGAGTTCCCCACCCGTAACTGGCTCAAGGCCATTATGCATCTCAGGCCACGACTGACTTAGCCACACTCTCTGTGCCCACTCCCAGAAGGCGGAGAGCAGGGTCCAGCGTGGTGCTGACGCCTAAACTTGTTATACAGAGCTGCAGATTATAATCCAAAGAGGCTATCTGGGCATTGCCAGAGGGGGCATATTTCTTCTTGTACCACATTTAGAGCCAGATTGCCATCTCCACCCTGTCAGCATGGAGCTGAACTGACCCCGCTGAAGTCAGTGTTACACCAGGCTGGGACTGGATCTGTCTCCTTCGTCATCCTGTTTCTGTTTCATACAATGGGGTGCGTGTGGCAGGGGAGGTGTCCTAATTCCATAGGGTCAATACGGGAATTTAAGGAGCTTGACTGCAATTCGGATTCCAGCTCAGCCCAGGCATAAAGGCGGCCCCTGCCTGTTCTTGTGAGAAGGGCCATGGGACTTCTAGGGCCAGAATGGCAAAAGTTCAGCACCCACAATCGGGGTCAGATTTACCGCGACAGATCAGGCACCCAGCAACTCCCCGCATAGCACGGCAGGGCAGATTTTCCAGGGAGCTCAGCACGGAATATTCTGAGCCCTTCTGAAAAAAAAAAAAAATCTAGACTTTTCATCATCAACTTACAGTAACACCTTGAGGCCAGAGACTGTATAGACCATAACAGGCACGGACCCTACCACAAAGAGCTCTTCACCTGCAAGATGGACCTTCAGCAGCAGATCATCCCCAAGGGTACGTCTAGACTGCAACAAAACACACCCCAGAACAGAGGCTCAGAGCCCAGGCCAATTGACATGGGCTGCGGGGCTAAAAATTGCAGTGTAGACGTACGGGCTGGAGCTGGAGCCTGGCCTCTGAAAGCCTGCAAGGGAGGAGGGTGCTAGGGCCCAATCTCCTGCCCAAGCCCTAATGTCTACACTGATGTTTTTAGCCCCACAGCCTGAGCCCTGTGAGCCTGAGTCAATCGGCCCAGGCTCTGAGACTCGCTGCTGGAGCGGGTGGGGGGCTATTGCAGTGTGGATGTACCCGTAGGGCACCAAGTGGAGGTAAGGGTCTGACACCTACTTAGAGGGCAGAGCACCACTCCTGAACGATTCACACCATTGCCAGAAACACCTCGCCTCTCCCTCGGTGACCCCCCCAATACCGAGCCGGCCCACTCCCATCTCACAAGCTAAGCAGCCTGCAGCCTACTCAGATCTGCGTTCACGTCTTACCGACGCCGTGTGCGTGCATGACAGATGGATGATTAATGCCATTCATTCGGGCGTGTACTGCAAGCGGTCATGCACTATGGGGTGAGTATTCATCTGTTCGTGTGCCCGCATGACCTGTTCTCTACAGAGAATCCCAGCCACGAAGGGCAGCAAACCGCTGAGGTCTGTCTCCTCTGGCTGTGCGGCAAGTGAACCAAACAAGACACGACCTCACCAGCAGCTCTTGCCCAAGCACTGACTGAGTTTCTGGTGGGAGGTTGTCCTGATTGTCAGGAGCGGCGAGTAACGTCATAGGCAATCGACACCATTGGGTGACCCGGCTTCCCCTCCGAAGCAAGTGTGTGGGTGGAAGTGCGCTCAGTCACCACCTCCTTTGGCATTTCACTGACACCATTAAGGGGAGGCATTTTAAAAGCTGAAGACAAGGAAATACTGACATGCGCACAAGTGGGGAGGGAGGGGAAATACCCCCCCCCCACACACACGAGATGTCTACACCATACACTAAGCCTCAGCTCTGACTCATGTTTGAGTCCAAGCCCCGCTTCTGTCCACACACAAATCAGCCTACTTTGGGTCCGAAAGCCTCAGGACCCTGCTAGGTGATGGGTCAGAGCCTGGATCCTGTTGTGACTGGTCCACACCCTGTCCTTTTGCAGTGGGGACATGGGTCAAACTGCAGCCCTGAGTCAGAAGGTCTGCATAGTGCAGTGTGGACGTGTTGGCATAGCTGCGAGATCCAGGGCCAGCCATTGTAAACCCAAAGCTAGCGATTCCCCAACCCCCGTTCGAATAGGTGGAGAAGGCACAGAGTCTGAGCAATTGGTCCAAGGCCGGGCTGCAGCAGAAAAGGGATTAGCCGCCAGTGCTCTCTGACCTGTTGCTTAGAGCAGGAAGCTAGCAGCCACACACTGTGTAGAGTACAGCAAGTTATTCCCCCCCTCCCCCCCAGCCATGCCACGTTCCTTATCCATCGGCAAGCACCACATCGAAGAACTAGTCTAACCTCCATCCCATCTAGCCAATCCCATGGCACCATCTGTTTCTGGCGACAAAGAACGAACTCCATCATCAGTGGGCTGATCTAGTGGGAAGGGCCTCGGAACAGGTTTAAAAATAAAATGAAGAAACCATAATCCTACTAATATGTCATTATCCTGACGGGAGGAAACACCTTTATGAGTCATGAGGTGGTTCAGCTACTCATCGGCTCCTTCCGCAGCAGCGTGCAAAAAATAGATGGACTGTCACTCCAGCGTGTACCTAAGCCAGCCGCCCCGGGCTCCCTCTCCCTGCAGATATTGACACAAGCCTGGACCAAAGTTAGCCAAATGAGTTCATACAGGGGACTCAGACCCTGAAAGAAATGGCAATGCTCCCACAGGTTTCAAGTGACTGCAGGACCACAACAAACTCACCTGCTGTTCCATTTAGCAACTAGCCCAGCCCAGCGTCGAGGACTAAGATTGTTGTTCCAACACGCCCTAGAGCTGTGATGTGCTTCAGGAGACAGAAAAGCACAGCCCGTTTATGGAGCAGAGGAAAACCGAAGGGAAGATCAATCAGGTTATGCGGCTACTCGTGTTCACTCCCAGGTAATGAACGGCATGAGTCGACACCGGCAGGCTGTCATGGGGCTCCAGCAGGCAGGTGTTTACACTGATGTAAGAGAGCTGGCTGTATTTTAAAGAACCCTTATTGAGGGCACAGGAGCAAACCATCCCAATGTGCAGAAAGAATAGCAAATACGGTAGGCGCCCAGCTTGGGCCAAGAAGTGTTCGCTGAGCTTAACCACAAAAAAGAAGCTTACAAGAAGTGAAGCTTGGTCAGATGACTAGGGAGGATTATAAAAATACCGCTCGAACATACAGGAATGAAATCAGGAAGGCCAAAGCGCACTTGGAGTTGCAGCTAGCAAGGGACGTGAAGGGGAACAAGAAGGGTTTCTACAGGTATGTGACCAACAAGAGGAAGATTAGGGAAAGTGTGGGCCCCTTACAGAATTGGGGAGGCAACCTAGTGACAGAGGATGTGGAGAAAGCTGAGGAACTCAATGCCTTTTTTGCCTCTGTCTTCACAGACAAGATCAGCTCCCAGACTACTGCACGGGGTGGCACAGAATGGGCAGGAGGTGAACATCCCGCAGTGCTGAAGGAACAGGTCCAAGACTATTTAGAAAGATTGGACATATACAAGTCTATGGGGCCGGATGCAACATATCCAAGGGTGCTGAGGGAGTTGGCTGATGTGATTGCAGAGCCATTGGCTATCATCTTTGAAAGCTCATGGCAACTGCGGGAGGTCCCTGATGCTTGGAAAAAGGCAAACATAGTGCCCATCTTCAAGAAAGGGAAGAAAGAGGATCCAGGGAACTACAGACCGGTCAGCCTGACCTCAATCCCTGGAAAAATCATGGAGCAGGTCCTCAAGGAATCTATTTTAAGGCACTTGGAAAAGAGGAAGATGATCAAGAACAGTCAACGTGGATTCACCAAGGGAAAGTCATGCCTGACCAACCTGAGTGCCACCAAACTAGAAATACCTGTACAGGTTATAATTTTTCTGGTAATTGATTGGATCTTTTTAAGAGATGATTCAATGAATAAAGATGTTAAATCATTTCCCTATGATTTAGGTGTACGTACACACACACACACACACACACACACACACACACACACACACACACACACACACACACAGAGAGAGAGAACTTGGTATTTAGGGATGTACAACAGTCCTGCCTGGCAAATACACTGGGTTGAAAACGTAGCTTATTCTCAAGAAGAGCACAGAACTTCCCTAGGTACTTATCAAGCCCACATCCCTGTAATATCTGAGCAGCTCACAATCATCAGTGTTTTTTATCGTCACAACATCAGTTGTGTATGTATTATACCCATTTTACAGCTGGAGAACTGAGGCAGAAAGGAGACACAACTTGCCCAAGGTCACATCGAGCTTGGAATGTAACCTGGATCTCCAGTCCAGCTCCTTACCCACGAGACCAGCCTTCCACCCTACATGCATCTGCACTGATGAACCACAGTAGTCACTAGATATAGCTACTGGCCAGACATGGAGGAATGTTAGAAGCTGCTCTTATAACTCAGGATGACAACTAATAGCTCGGTCGCACGCATGCACGCCACACCTTCCAAATGATGCACAAACAGGCATTGCAACACCATGATACAAAGCCAGTTCCTCAAGAAGAACCGCCTCTATCCATTTCCTCTCTTAACAGTCACCACATGACATCTCTGGACAGGAAGCTCCTGACCTCATGGGTTAGAAGTCTGCGGTAGGGAGCATCCATGTGCTTGAACTGCAGGCTTTTAACCTAAAAGGATGGGGGAAAAGGTAGGGAAGCATAATATGAATATGTGACTGTCCTTCTTGGTGCATCTCCAGCTGCTGTTTCAAACAGGGGGAGGAAGAAAGGCCTTTCCAAATGACCTGCTCTCCCTATAGTTAATAGTTAGGGGTATTTCTAGAGAGATTCGGCAGAATATACTACCAGACGTCGAAGATGTTGTCACCTTAGAAACAGCGATGTATCTTCCGTCATCGCCCAAGACTCTGACTTTGTAAAAGCCTTCAGTGGAAGTATGCCCGATTGGAGCAGCTGAAGTTCTGGCCCATGATAATGGTCAGACAATAAAGTATTGCTCTTGCCATTTAAAGGAGTTGAGGATCAGACCCATTGACCCCAGCTGAGAATTTGGGCCTTTATATTCAGTTTCTTGAACTCGCTCGGATTACAAGCGGACACAGGTGGTGGCGGCAGATCATTAACTGTTCTTCTCTTTGCCATCTTGCTGTATTATTACAGGCTCAGCATGGTGACCCTATGTGGAGGCGTTTCCACAGCAGAGTGCTAGGACCAGAACTCCCTGCGTCCCAGCACTCACCCCACATTTTCCTTTGCTTGTTTTCATCCCCCAGTTACACCCCCCTGTGCAGCATCCAGATCACACCAAGTTTAATCTCCTCTCCCCTGCCGGAGTTACACTGATGTCACCGCTGACTTTAATGGAGGTTCTCTTCTTGAATCTGTGTAAACCGGAGTATCAGGCTTTTCTCCTTAGCCTCAGCCACAAGCAGCCTGTCCCTGTTGATCCGGACACTAAATAATTCTCACTCCCTCCCCCTGTGCACACGAAGATTTGGGGTACTTAGATCCAAATGGGGTAGGGAAATTTGCTTTAGACCAGTTTCATTTTTTTATTGTTCTTAGTTAAAACAAGCTGGATAGAAAGAAGATGACCACAGCTTTACTGTCAGTGTGTTGGCAAGAATGGAAATCAACCAGAGGAGTAGTAAGCAGGGACACTGCTCTGTAAATCAAATGCCCTGATTCACTGCTGATTAGCCAATATTTCATTCCTCTCCATAGGCACGTCAGTCACATACCAGACAGTTGTGTCGACAAAACAAAGGCAGTTCGTACCTTGCAATACGCTGGAGGCCAGTCGCTTGGCCTCAGTTTCTCTCTTAAAAAAGAAACCTGAGCCGGTAGACTAGGTTTCATTCTTAGTTCATTCTGGACTTTGAGGCTGCTTATCCGTTCACAGGGCAACACAGGCGTCACTTCCCAACAACGGTACCCACCCACTGACGGGAAAAGGGACCAGAAAGCGAAACTGATTTACCGTCCGACTCAATCAGATGGAAGACCTGTGGCATAGCAGGTAGCGAGGGCGGAGATCACAGGCAGTTACCGTGCTCCACAAAGAGATTTCCCATATCTCAGATGTTTGCAAGCACCAGCTGGCAAATGGCAGAAAGAAGCAGCTGCCGCATTGCAAAGTCACCCAAACCCCATCCCCTAAAACTACTCAGAATGAAACTGGACAAAGCACTTGAGAGCCGTAAGCCATAGTCCTGCAGTAACCAGAGCTTCAATAACCTCAGCAGCCCGTCCTTCATTTCCAGAAGGCTTTGGTTTCTTGGATACATTTTTTGAATGTTGGGTTGAGATTTAATGGAAGTTCCAGTGCTAGTGGACAATCTCTTTGCTGGCATATGGACCCTGCTGGCAATTATGCTGCTTTATTATGAGCAGCGGGGAGGTTTCCCTGTAGTTCATAGAAGAGCTGGAGACGAAGTTTGAGCTTTTGTGAAACGGTTGTAGAAGTTACCAGAATATTTTGGTTTTTGATTACCTAGAATTGGGCTTGTTGGTCAGCAGACAACGTCCGCTTCGAAAAAAGTTTGGATGAGTACACCCCAAAAAATGAAATGGGTCCTGTGTCAAGATCTCGGAAACGAAAACGATGAAAACCTAGTTTCTAAACCAGATCCAAAACTATAACACCCTTATAATCTGTACATGATACACCTTTATAGACAAGCAACGTATGTAGGCGCACACAAACACAAGGATCTCTAAGAGAACGCAAGATTTGTTTCCTCCCCTTGTAAGGGCAATCAAGGAAACCTATTTTCTCCCATGTTTCACCCATGTTTTCCTGTAACCAGGGGAGACGAAGGCTAACATGATAACCCACAGCAGCTGATTCACTGCTGATTAGCCAATATTTCATTCCTCTCCATAGGCACGTCAGTCACATACCAGACAGCTGTATCGACAAAACAAAGGCAGTTCATACCTTGTGATACGCTGGAGGCCAGTCTCTTGGCTCCGTCTCTCTCTTAAAAAAGAAACCTGAGCTGGTAGATTAGGTTTCATTCTTAGTTTGTCCCAGGAGCTGGGGGAAAGTCCAGGTAATTCAGCACCACAGACCACACCCTGTGTACGGTGGTTAAAGAGCCACCAGCATGGACTAGTTTGGTCAGCTGGATTTGCAGTTTCAGTATCTATCTCCAAAGCCATTCATCTTTGTTTTTAAAAAGTCTCGAGATGCCGTATGGAAGTAGCGGCTGGTGCCTCTGAAGCAGGGACATTGGGAGGATGGCAAAAGCGTGTGTGTGAGAGGGAAGGAACCCAAACTGGCCAAACATGAGCGGTGTTGCGACCCGATGCACCAGGTCACCATGCCAGGCACTCAAATTTGACCCCCCCCGTCCCTCCATCATCGCACCGTTACGCCACTCAGCTCCCTTGCCCTCCCCACTCCGCCTCATTGCACCCCTGCCGAGTTCAGGTTCTCAGAAGTGGGGAGGCAAAGGCTCCATGGCTGGGGCTCCTGGGTGCAATGGTCTTGCAAATGAATAATAATTTTCCCAACAGGGAAGCACAGTCATATTTGCAAAGCACTTAGAGACACTCTAACGGACAGGGGGCCAGATGCCATGGCCACCCAGAACTTCACGGCAACCGTGGGGCTAGAACTCTGCCCCCCACACCATTAACACAGGGCCCTATTGATGCACCGATTCCCAGGCCACAAGGGACCACTGTGATCCTCTGATCTGACCTCCTCCATAATCCCGGCCACAGAACTTCTCCAAAATAATCCCTGGTTTTCGCTACAGCAGATCTTTCAGAAAAACATCCAGTCTTGATTTAAAAATTGCCCGCAGGGGAGAATCCACCATGGCCCTTGGTAAATTGGTCCCCTGGTTAGTTACCCTCACTGTTAAAAAATCATACCTTCCAGTATTTCCCATCTGAATTCGTCTAGCTTCAACTAGCATTAGCACTGAAAGTTGTCCCAGAGGGCGCAGAGAGCACACAATAGCCAGATCGTCACAATGCCCGTTAGCCTGGACAATGCCCCTAATTTTGTGATGAGGACCACGGGACCTCATCAGGCAGAATCAAGACTTTCTGAGACACACGGTCAGCCATTCAGCTGTCTCCAGCACTACTAGACAGCCGCCTCGAAATACCCCAGAGGCTGCACCAGTGCCCACAGGGCTGAGGGGGCTACCGATACAAATGCTCCATCCCTACCCCCACTCCATCATTTCGTGCAGCCTGGCTTTGTTTGCATTGGCTGACCACACCCTGGCCTCCAGCTGTGCCAGCAGGTTTTGGCCACCGTAGAAAATTATACCTTCTTGTAAAGGTCATTTATATACAAAGCCAGCTCAATCCTCCCCAGTCCTGTCTTGCGGCGTTTCACAAGCTACCTGTCTCCACCCTCTGTTTCCTGGCTCCATTCCCTAAGTCTGTTTTTATGTCCATTTAAGGGTCTCGCCTTCTGCTCCGTTTCCTGACCTTGGAAGTGAGTATTACGCACACGCCGTTTCCTGAACTACACACAGGGCCATGTTATTAAAGGGGCCTCCGCGCCACTTTTCTATTCACACTGGCAGATCGGTCTGTGCAGTCAGCAGCAGGTGCAACCCCCCGCCCCCAAATCTGGGTGCGCAAGTGGCACATGCTCACGCACACACCAGTCGGCTGGTTTGATATTTAAGGGCTCGCTGGCCAGAAGCTCTTTGCAAAAGTCACATTCCCGGGGCCAAGAGCAGAAACCACGTTTGCAAGGTGGACTTTGTCCACTTGGACACGGAAAAGAGCCTCATAAGCCAGAGGGAATGTGGGAGGTGCATTGAGGGAGTACATTCGAACTCCAGCTCTGGGGAGATTCCCCCCGGGCGGGTTGCCATGCAAATCTAGGGGAGGCATTATGACTCTTTAGTCACTGGGCTGGGGTTCTCAAGAGAGCTAAGGGAGTTAGGCACCCAGCTCTCATTGACTTTCAATTGGATTTGGGTATCGAACTCCCTGAAGAGCATCCCAAATCTCCGGCAGAAAGCAGGAGTGACTCCCATTGATTTCAGTGGAGTCCCAACATAGAACCAGAGTAAACAAGAGGAGTTTCCAGGCCCCAGAAGTCAGCCTGGCCTTCTATTGCAGGCAGCGCTGCAAGACAATTCAAGTCATCCGCTAAAGAGCCAGTAACACGCTGCCTGGTTCGTGGACACTCACCATAGTTATTGTGGTTTGCAACCCTGCCCTCACCGCAGGTTCTCTTGCCCGCTTCCCCCAGGCGGAGAGCAAGGCACGTACTTTCCAGCGTGGAGGTCTTATTCCAGGTTAAGGGAGAAATCTGAATCTCCAGCCAAGAAGCAGAAGACAGCAAATTGCCCCTTCGACAGCTACCCTGAACCCGTTCCCAGCACTGCTCGTCCCAGGGCCCAATCAATACCGGCATCAAAAAGTAACCTGCTCCACGCCACGGGCTGTCCACGACTCCCAGCACGCCGGGGTGGAACGGGGCGTGCCCTGGGAACCGGGCCAGGAAGGCGGTCAATACACGTGGGCGTTAAACGCTGAGTCCAGTAATGGCGCTGACACACTGCAGATGATGACAGCGCGTCTGAGGAAGCCAGGCATGGAGCTCGGCTCTCAGCATCAATGTGATCCCGTCTCCTGCCCAGGCAGGATGCTGCCCTCTCGTACAGCAGGGTAACTCCAGTGCGCCGGATCCTCAGCTGCTCTAGGTCAGCTCAGCTCAATTGACATGAGCTGATTTACACCAGCGGAGGAGAACTTGCTCCTAAATGCCTTGACTCCACCCTTACTCCACATCTGGCGTTCCTAGGAACGAAGAATTCCCCATTCGGCAATGAAAAGGGCCTGTTTCAATGCGGTGTTAATAGCATGGACCGTTTTCTTCCTGGCTCGTACAGGTCACTACTCAGAGAAACCGGCCAGAGCTTTTGTGCTTTAACAATCCTTTTCCTGTGTTAAAATGCAGGGGGGGTTTTCTACTGTTGCTGGTAGTTTTTCAAGTCAGCAATTATGTTTCGGGATACGTAATGGGCTGGCATTAAAAATAGAAAAGAGAGAGAGGCAGCCTTCATCTATTTTCACCAGCGGAAAAGCAAAATGCCAAACTGGGCATCGCGTGACAAGGAGGAGTGGCATCCCATGATCAGACAGTGAGATGCAAATCACCTATGGATCAGACCCGAGGGGTAATTTGGACCACTGCTCCCATGTCACAAGCAGATCAACAACTCATTCAATTCAACCCACGTTTCCCCATCCTCCCCACTCCCAGTGGGAAAAGAGAGAAACACAGGTTGAAACAGATTTTGTTTTTCTTTTCCGTGTCTTGGAGCAGCTGTTTTGTGACTACTCTTTGGCCATCACTAGTGTTCTGGAAGGGGAAGGGGGTACAAAGGATTATTAGCAGCATATGGTGTCTCCGAGAACTGGCTGGAAAAGTTCAGAGGAAACACTGGTTCATCAGAATTGGCCAATTCAGTGAAATCCAAACATTTTGCGGAGACTGATTTTCCTGACATTCCGGTAGGACGTAGACAGGGTCCTGCTGGTTTCCTACAAGCTCACCACTAGGCAACCTACCCTAGAGCTGGGGTTCCCAGGCCTCCCAGGGTAATCCCACCATGAGCATAGCAAAGAGTGCAGCTGAATACGGGTGAATTTGAGCTGTAAACTCTGCACACTGCTCTGTCCAGGTGGTTGAGTTGCTTCCACTGAAGACTGCTCCAAGGCTCCATTCCCTTTCAGAGAATTGCAATGTTTGGGGCTTTCAAGTGGACTGAAAACTAAATCGGTCTGAAAAAAACCAATGAGAAAGTCCTCTGCAAACTGGAATTCCTTTCAAAACCCAGCCCATTAATTATCGAAGAGGTGCTAGCTGCTGTCCAGATATGTGAGAAGGGAAGACCCTGCCCCAAGGAGCTCACAATCTCAGGACAGGCAGACAACCACACAGAGATTGGGGGGCAGGAAACAACAAGGGATTTTTATTTAATTCCTAACATAATTCACTGGGTAAAATCCTCAACTGGTGAACGCAGTGAAATAAACTGAGGATTCTGTTCTAGTGTAGGCTGTCCTGTGAAAGAGGGTTTTTAAGGGAGGAAACTAAAATCAGGGCTGGCTGAAAAGTGAGGATTTTGTCTGGGGAAAAAAAAAAAAAAAAAAAAATTTCCACCTGTGGTTTTCCAGTTAGAAAAACACTTTTCCTGCAGGAACATCGGAGACAATAAATGTGGAAGAGACTAGTTTTCCTTGACAACCACTTTCCAATTTTTACCAGTTGGAAGCCAATACCAAAAAGGTGGAAAATGTTATTTTCAGAGAGGAAGTCAACACTTCGGGTGTGTCTACACTGCAGGCCAAGGTGTGATTGCAGGTTCTTTTGTCCCTTTCCCACCCCTCCCCCTGACACTTTTCCAGGGGGTGATATACAGAAATTAGATGAAGTGGACATTTTCCCCGTGATTTTGAAGTGAGGACTCTTCAGTTTTTCCCTGTGTACCGGGAGCCTTGAGGGGCTGTTTCTATCCACCTTAAGGCAACACAACGTCATGGCGAATGAGGCCCCAGCGGTTCTTGCTCTAGGTGTGTATATACCACAGTCTCAGGGTGTGACTAGCTAACTTTAATCTGCATGTATTACCAAGGGCTCCAGGCGCGGGCAGGCCAGTACAGCCCATGCTGCTATAACTTCACTGGCCCTGTACGCAAACGAATTAGATGAAAGCTAGATCATGTACATCTACACAGGCTGCAGTCACACACTCCTTCCCCCCATTGCGGTATAGATGTACCATCAGACAAGAATTCCAAGAGATTCTTGTCTGAGTCAGGCCTTCAGGGCCAGGCCTGGAGATTCTGAGAGCCCTTCAGTCTGTCTACACTGCACCCTAAACCTGGGCTCTGAGTGAAGTTTGAGCCCAAGATTCACTTTCGTCCACACACGAATCAGACTGACTCAGGTCAGCAAGCAATTAGGTCTCAGGTCCTAGGACGCTGCTAAGGGGGTGGGTCAGAGACAGAGCTTCGCTGTGGTGCAGATACACACCCGATCATTTTGCAGCGCGCACGCAGTTCAAGCCGCAGACCCGCAGCAGAAGGTCTGCAAAGTGCAGTGTGGAGCCGTGAGACCCGGGCCCAGCAATTGGAATCCGAGGTTTACGATGTAGTGTGGATGCTCAACCAAAGTCCACAAGCCAGGCCTCACAAGGCTTAGTGTGTGGTGGAGAGCCACTGCCTCCTGAGCAATCCTAGAGGCAGCCCGCGAGCTTTCAGGGGTTTTTGTAAATCTTGATGCAAACAACGGAGCAGCCGTTGGCACCCTTCCCTCCTTCTGCAGGTGCCATGCTCTGGCATTCCCCCACCCACTCACAGAATGGAAAACTGGGCCCCTGCCAGCTTGAAAGAGGAGTGGGCATGCATTCAAGTCTAGCTCCATATGGAGAAAACAACCAGAGGGAAGCCCCTGTCAGCACAGCGAAGTGTGATTTATTGAGAGATCGGGTAGTGTGAGCTGATCTGCTTGTAGATTAGACACGAGGAGGTCGTGGCAGGCACTGCTCTAGAGGGATGAGTCAGAGACAAAGCACGCTGCTACATTTGCTGGTAAATAACAGAGTGACCTGAACTACAAAGTTTGGAGCCAGATTTGAACTCTTTCCAGAATTGGATCAGGGGAGGGGAATTTGCGTATTATTAATGATGTGTATTGCAGTAGCTCAAACCACAGACTAGGTGAGATTATTCCTTGGTTTCATATAGGTCACTGAAGAGCCATCAGATGGCAACTGTTTTTGGTAACTTCCAATCACTGAAAGCATCAATGCAAGTCTAGAAAGAACCAGGCTTTTACTGTTTAGCTGCAAGATCCATATGTCTGACCAGCCGCCAAGGTCTCCTGTCTGTCCTGTACAATTACCTTAGGAAACTAGTGGGGCCCAGGGGTGATGGGGAGATGGGTGGGGAGCCCAGGGAGGTAGCGGAGGGAGATGGGGGGATTGATAGGGAGCCCAGGTGCCGAAATACAGAAAATGTCACCCTGGGCAAACTTGTAAGGCCAGCCCTCAGACAGTACCTGCCCCCAAAGAGCTGTCAGTCGAAATACACAAGACAACAGATAAGAGGGGAAACTGAGGCACTGAGGGGGAAAGTGACTTGCCCCAAGTTGCACGGCTAGGGTTACCACCTTTGAAATGCAAAAAACCCGGCAACCCTCCGCTCCCCACACCAGGCAAGCCCGCTGCAACCTCAACTCCCAAGCACAAAGCAACTCCGCAACTCGTCCTGCCCCCACTTCAACAGCCACTTACGATGTCTAGAGAGACAACACAGCTCTGATCGATAACAGTGCACGTCTCCTCACTCTCGCATGACTCACACCCGCTCTCTCACACACACACGCACAGTGTGCACGGGTGTTGAAACTACCGCAGCCGTCCGCCCACCAGTACTTTTGATCTGTTATCACTCAAACTGCAGAAGTGGGAACATTTCAGCATCTTGAGCAGGACACAGAAACTTTTCACATTAGATAGCCCCCTGTATTGTGATAATAAGGCAAATCTTTAGACCCACGTTAAAAATACCCAAAACCCTGGCAGATGAAATTGTTTTTCAGGCAAATCCATAAATACCCAGCCAGGCCAGTCAAATACTGGCAAGGTGGTAACCCTATGCACAGTAAATCAGTAGCAGAGCTGGGAATAGACCCCCAGGTCTGATTCTCTAGCCACTAGGCCTCCCCATCAGTCATGACCTTTCTTAAGCACCAACATGGGTTCAAAAAGAACATTTTCCACTCGCAGCTACTGAGGATCACAGAGAATGAAGGGAACATGCAGCTCTCAGACAGCCCGGGGCACTACCCAGCAGGATTTAAATTTAAAGAATTAAAAAACCAAAAACCCAGGCTCAACCACAAATGAAACAGCAATTCACAAAGTGGGCCGTGCCCTCGTTTACTTACAGTCAGCAGGAAGCAGCAGGCGCTGTGCTCCTCTGTAGAGAAGCAAGGAAGAGGCGATAACCAGCTACCTTTTAATGCAGCAACAGGGTCAGAGCCATTGAGGTATTTGCCCCGGGTAGAGGAGGCAGGCAGCTGTAGGAGGGTCAGGGCAGAGTTTTTGGAAAGCATGCAGAGGGTGGAGGGAGCACAGCTAGACGAGATGGCCCTGGTGTATCCAGAATGCCAGGAAAAGCTCCGGCCAAAGCAAACCAGGGTCCTTCTGAATGCCAAGGCTGGGGCAGTTCAGGTGGAGGGCCACACCCAAGGCAGCTCCCATCCCACAGCTAGCACCTTCACACCTGAGATTTCCCAGAAGCAATTGGTGTAATTAAATGGCCATGATAGCCATTGATTGATTGATTGATAGCCATGATTAACGAGGCTCCCCAGAGTATGATGGGCTGGAGCCAGGCTTCCCTCCTGTTTCAGCAGAGGGAATTCTGTTGTGATGCAGTTAAACGAGCAGCACGTTCCCAGCCTGCAAGTGCCGGGGGTAGACTTATTTTTGTTGCATGGAGCAGCCCCTTTACAACAGCTCGGGGCTTTGGGTGACGTACTTGAAGCCCTGTAAAGGGCCCGAACTTTCAGAGGGAAGAAGCTCTGCACGCCCTAAAAATCAGGCCCTTGGAAGGAGCCGTAAGGTACCCCAAAATAAACCAACCCCCGGGGTTCTGAGAAAGAAAAAAAGCCACTGGCCACTTTAATAGGCTTAGTCCGTGTGCAGTAAATATCCAGAGTCAGGGCCGGAGGCAGCGGCTTTCGGTGTCACACCTGCTGTCTTTTCAGCTGTCACAAAGAAGAGCGTTTTCTCCTTTTCCGGCCATTTCCCTCTACCGGCTCCTTCTTCCTCGCTTCTCGCCCTGCCGAACTGCTGAGCCTGGGATCAGCGCGGGCATCGTGTGGCTCTGACGGGAAAGGCTGGCACGGGAACAATTAGCAGACCTCCTGTTTAGGTTTCCTGTTTACCGAGCAACGAGGCTGGAAAGAGAAACACCTGGCGCAGAGAGCGAACTGAGGAGCCGCTTCAGAAAGGAGCCGCGACGGGACGGTCCCACTTACAGAGAATCCAAGGCGCGGCCTCCTGTCCGCTGAGTGCAATGCTCGTCTAGGCACCCGCCTGGGAGCCAGGCTCCGCTGTGCCTGCGGGCGTGACCTCCACCCGGAGAACCACCCGGGTCGCCACGCTTCATCGGCCCATTTAAACAGAGCGAAACCAACCGCCCGGTTCTGAGCCGTCACCGCAGCCGTTCCTGGTTTACTTTGAATCTCCCCTGAAGCGAAGGCTCTACCCGCCAGTTTCCGTGGCTCTACCCGCCAGTTTCCGTGGCCCGGTGAATGTTACAGGAAGTGGAACAGCTCCAGCAGCGGAGACTGAACGAGCCTAATCCCAGAGGGTGTTTTCCCTGACAGCTCTGCTCTAGGAGTTACGTTGGGGCCGGTCTCGGGCCTGTGTGATGCCGGGCTCAGACTAGATGGTCGCCATGGTCCCTGGTGGGCTTAGCACCGACGAATATCTTTTAACTCAGTGGTTAGGTGCTGCCTCCTGGGAAATGCAGGTTCAAATCCCTTCTCTACATCGGGCCGGGGTGACATTTGAAGCCAGGCCTAACTATTGAGTGAAGGCCTCTGGCGGCATCTAAATCCAGGTGCCGGTGCACAGCTGCCAATCCCACGTGCCGCCAGGTGCCCTAACTCCCTTTGAGGGGGGTAGTTTACACCTCACGCGTCTCCCATTGGCTAGCCTCAGCTGCTCCCCGTTGCTGGCTTTTGTGAAGCCCGTTCTTAGATGCCTAACTCCCCTGGGCATGAAAGCCTGGGTGCGCCCGCAGGGCAGTGGAGGCCATGAGGCAGCGGGGCACCTGGACGTTCGGCATCGCAACGCTGACTCCAAGTCCCCTGTGGGGATCGAGCCCTTAGGAACGGGGCGTCTGCACTTCAAGAGGAGTCCCGGCCTCGCCCAGGCTTTGACTCGTGGCTCTCAGGCCATGGCGCCTCTGCTGAGGCTGCGCCTTGCGGACACCTCTCCAGTGCGATACAAACTCACTCCTCCCAGGCCCTGCGCCTGCAGGGATCTCTGCACTATAGACCCCCTGCATCTGCACAACGACGCACGGGGGTCTGACCCTGGTAGGGGAATGGAAGCCTTAGCTAGCAGCTACTTGCTGTCATGACAACGCAGGCCTACACCCAACCAGCATCCTAGAGGTGACCTGGGCCATTACCCCATCTCTGTGCCATCCAGGAGACTCGTTCTGGAGGGTTCCTGATCAAGGGAGAACAACGCTGGCTCTCTGCTAGCTAGTTCAGTACCGCTTAGCGTGTCCTCCACGTGATTTGCTAGGGAGTTAAGGCCTGAGCCCTTAAGCCACTGAGCCCTTCCACCATACGGCTGTTCACTGCGACCACACCTGGGAATGTCATAACAACATCTTAGGGCTAAATGGTCCTTCTAGCGGGGGAAGAATAAAACGGCTGACACGGGGAATGGGCAGAAAGCCTTTTTAATGGTTTACAGAGACAGACTCAAAGAGTCCTTAATATTTTTCTGTTAATTGCTTTCGCCCAGCCCCTCACGTGACCTTATTTTCTAACCCGGTGTATTTTTGTCCAGGTAACAGAGCGCTGCCCTTCAGAGGCAGTTTGCACAGTTGTAAAAACTGTTTGGGAAAAGGAGGCGTACCCAGCTTGTCAAAACACAGCTGGGCGGCAGCAGAAAAGGGAGCGCCTGCTAGTAAAGGGAGCGCAGGGTTCGCTTTGATCCCCCACTCCAAGGACAACAGCCTGGCGTTCCCTGGGCATTTCTGCAGCTCCCTGTCATGGGAATAAAAATACCCAGGACATTTCTTTCCAAGCGGCTCCATCTGCAAGAGGAAGCAGCTCGCTGGACAGTTTTAGCAATGCGCAGTGCGTCCATGAGCCGGCTGTGACAGATAGGGCAATTTCCCACACTAGCCGCGGGAGAGCTATTGACAAATGTAAATGTCTTTGAGGGCTGGTGTTAAATGAATGGTTTGGGTCTTACTGTGGGCTGGGCTTGTGAGTAACCTCTGGAGCGGGGAGATGGGCGGTGAATGCTGAGAAGTGGGCTGAACGGTGAAGGACTGTGTTGATCAACGCGCCAGACAAGAATGGGCTTTTGGGAGAAACAGTAGCAAGTGTGTGCGTGGGCACTCTCGGGGGGGGGAACGACACGTGACTGCAGATTCCCGCTTTGGTTAATGCAAAAACCTAGCCTTTTGCAGCTACCCCCTCGTAAGCTCTGTGGGACCGGGACTCTCTTCCTGGGGGGGGCTGTGGAGCCCAGCACGGTGGGTGCTTCTGCCCCATCTTCAGCTGTATTTGTGCAAAGACCAGTATAAGAGGGTGCTAAGTTGGGCCCCACCGTACTGTATGTGATGAATAACAGTGCATGGGGCTTATTGTAACTGGTGCCAGCTTCCCTTGTTGTCTGAACCGTGGGGCTGTAACCCCCACCTCCGTCACAGCCTGCCCTCACGCACTGCCTGCTGCTGGGATTGTGTGAGTGATTCGTGCTCTAATTGTTTTCACTGGTAGGATGGATGTGCTCACAGCTCCTGACAGCGTACAGCCTGTAGCACTCACAGGACTTCAGTCTTCTGCTGCTTCTGTCCATGAACGTGAGACATTAAAGTGACAGAGGCTGTGGAGGCCAGGCGACCAGCGCCCTCCAGAACAAAATGGCCTAGCAGCAGCTGCTAACGGAAACCAGCTTCTGGCAGCAGTCTGGGATTGCAAAGCCAGTCTGGGATGGAACAAAGTCTGGGATGGACCACGTCGGTGCAAGCTGTTAGCTCAACTGATCCTTATGGAATCAATGCACTGAGGGCCAGTCAGAGGGCAAGCCCAGATCCTCACAGGTGTTGATTTCAGTGCCTAACTCCCCTCGAGTTAGGTGCCTAATACTTTGAGGAGCTGGGCTGTAGCCCTGTTCCCGCAAGGAGGGAGACCAGGTGTCTACGGTGACCTTCTTGACCAGACCGGGGACCTCCCTGTCCACCGCTGCCTGCAGTATTGGGATGCAGCTTTTTAAAACTAGCCAATGAACTGCAAGACCCATTCCTGCGCTGGCAGGGCTATGAACCCAGGGACCGAATAAATCTAGTCCAGCTTCACCATCCAGACGTCTACAGTGTTTAATTAGCAGGTGAAATCAAAAGCAACCAGGAGCCTTGTTTTCATAAGGCTGAGCAAGCAATGAGTAGGGGCAAGGTTCAAAGGCTGCCAAGAAGCGGCCAGGCTGTCGGTTCTATATCGTATCCGAGGGGAATTCCAGCCCCTTCCCTACATCTTGCTTTAACCCTCTGAAAACAGTTCAAGGTTGAAGGGAGAAGAAACATTAAAGGGAAGAGTTGGGCATTTTAGGTCCCAAACTAACACCAGGTGGATCACACACACATTTCATCAGAGCATAGAAGTTCATCCGTTTGATTCTATTAAACACCATGAATCTTCTTTTTAATTTCATTTTACACCAGTGGAATGCCATTGACTGCAGTGAAATCCCTCACAATTTGCCCCAGTGGAGCGACATCTGTGGCCCAGGAGTTTCTCTCAATTTACACCATTGTGAAAGGAATCAGATCAAGCCAAATAGCAGATCAAATATTTCCACAAAAGGAACTGTTGGGATCTAAAACATCCTGGTCATATGGCCAGTGCTCTGGTGATTGTAAAATTAGTAGCCAGGGAATGTAACTTGGACACAGCATTATTGAAATGCTTGGTATTTATGAAAGGACACTCTTGAGGTTGAGGCACAGAACTAGGACTCAGAAGACATAGGTTCAACTCCCAGCTCTACCACTAGTTGCTTGTGTGATGCCAGATTGTTGTAATAAATAATTTTGTGGTTCTCCAATACCAGGGTGTTTGGGACCATGTAACTAAATAGATCACACTAAAGATGGCCTGCAAAACTGGAAGGACCTGGGACTGCTTTGATAATGTGGTCTGCTGACATGTTACTGTTTACATCCTAGAGGAGATGCTGCAGAATCAGCAAAGCCTCACCTTGCCTCTGATTTCACTATTCACTTGCTCTTATACATAGTATTTTTTGTGATACCGAAACTCATGCAGCACCTCTGCCTTTCAGCATACACAGGAGGGACGGGTGCTGTGTAATCTAGGCCCAATTGCACAGACTAACAGAGCCAGATGTCAAACCATCCACATCTTTGAAATTGACAGCAGCATCTGGCTACTCTCAGGGACTTCCACAGCCTAAAGAGCTGCTTGAGAGTTGCCTTCGGGTGCATGTCATGCCGCTGATACCAAGAACAATTCCGGGCTACACCAGCTTGCTGAAAGTCAGAGCTCTGGTTTGAAAAAGGCCCAAGACGAGTTGGTAAATAAGATCCCATTCATATCTCCCACCCATGTGTACACAGATCCAGGGGAAACGTTGGGCTTTACTTTTGATTCACAAGTGTCAGGTTTCTTTCAAGTTAATTATGAAGCAGCTGATTCAGGAGAAAACACAAAACCCCCCAACCTTCTAGAGATGAGCATGTGCTTTGAATGCATGAAGACTTTTGTACATCAGGGTCCCCCCATTGTCTATCTGCTATTAGTGTCTGCATTACACTAGGTATGCTCACCAACAAACAGTCCCTGCTCTAGAGATAACCTGTGAACACAAGTAACAGATAAAGGGAGCGACATAAAACCATTGTTTTTTCAAGTAATATGTATCACCCCTCCCCAGGCAATCCTCTGCCTTGCCGAAGTTAATTGGCCAATTTCTTCTCAAGCCACGCTTCAGCGAGGATGCCAAGAGATAGCAGCGTTGCAGACGAGATCGGGCCCTGCATTCTAACCATCGTCTAGATTGTGAACTCTTTGGGGCTGGGATGCGGTCATACTCCCAGTTTCCGAAGCATCTTGCGGTTAGTACACGACACAAATAGGAAGAGCTTCTCCTAAAGGAAGGGACATTAAAAACCATTCTTGATCATGCAGCAGTAATCCTTTCCTCTCAGCAGGTAACTGGCAGGTGCTTTTCCTCCCTTTCATAGTTCTCTGGACTGTAGTTATTGCTAAAGACTGACTAAGATCTGGTTCTACAAGCGAGCTTAACCTACTGAAGAAAGAGGTGTGGTTGAAGGGAGGGATGGAAGGAGAGGAAATGACCACTTTGGCTAAGATTGCACATCTAACTAGTGTGACATGCAACAACCAAGAAAAACAGGATACGGACAAATAATGTTCAGTTCACTTTAGTCCCAGTGCTGGCAAATGAACAATTAGCTCCCCTTGGTTGTGTAGGACCTTAATATAGAAACAGGGGAGAGTAAGAGGGAAGTGATTGTAAAACTACAAAAATTGTATGGAGACTTGAAGAAAGGAACAGACCTGAAACTACTAAGTTAGGATTAGGTTCCAAGTTGACAGCTCTAAACAAAGAAGGATCTGCATTGCTGAGATGACTAAAGAGTTTTCCAGTCTGAGAACTGGGTCTTATCAAAACTGGTCTAACTCACAATGCAGGTTCTAAGCACCAAGTGCAATAGCTTCCTCTTTTGTGCAGGGAGACAAGGCGGGCGAAGTAATCTCTTTTATTGAACCAGCTTCTGTTGGAGAAAGAGAAGCTTTTGTCCAGTGCCAAACCCACTGGTCGGACTTTGTGATAAAGTCAGTCGCACACAACTATCCGATATGCACAGCTGCAACCCCTTCACGCTGGATGGCTGGAAAACATTAATGCATATAGCCACAGCGTGTGCAGGTCTGAAGAGAAGGGGAGAAAAGTTCTACACAACCTCTTCCCCTTCGGCAGGCGCTTGTGGCCTCCTCAAGCACTTCACTCACTTCATTCTGAGGAAGCTCAGCTGGGGATGTTCAGTCTTCAAACCCGAGGTGTAGTACAAAAAACTAGGAGCAGCAATTGGGGGACAAACTACTGCTGAAAGGGAGGGCAAAGGAGTTAGTCCAGGCAACAATTAAAGGTTATTCTTCCCCCTACTGTCATCAAAATGGAAAGGGAAGGGAATTACTGGAAGCCTTTTCCAGCTACTCTCCTCTTACCTCCTAGAAAGGTTTTGAAAAAAGGGAATGTGATTCCAGTTGACAACTGTTGAGTACCCAGCGTGAGCCACTCCCAAGAAGTCATTCATCACTAGATTGCTAGTAACATTTTGACTGCTGTTTACTGGAAGGTACCCAACAAATCAGTGAAATCATTCATGCCACAGGGCATTTTCTGTTCAAACCAGAACACTGGGAGGACACGTTTCTCTTTAGTAATGAAATAATTTATTTTCTAACAGTTGAACAATACAGAAGTATACATATACACAGCAAGGTCTTCTAAAACATGTAGTTTCTAAAAATGCATGTGCTAACTGTAATAAAAAGCACCATTATATGGTCTTGACACAGGATTCATAATGATGTGGTATTTACATTAGGAACTAAACATCTGGAAACAGAATTCATCTTCTCCCATCTGCTGCTCCCGTTTAGTCCGTTTACTATTTGGAAGACTGCCAAAAATAAAGCTGATGGTTCAACAGCAGTGTTGTTAAGAGCACCAACTTGAGGAAGGGAGACAGGCAAGTTTGATTCTTTTATCAATTAGAAAGAAAAAAACCCAGCACAAATAGAACTGATCAAAAGTCCAGGTTGATTAAGGTTGGGCATGTTAGAAGATATTGGTACTTGCAATTTTTTTTTTTGCAGTCATGCAACAGCTATTCAGCAAACAGCAACTGGGTAGAGATGCCTCTGAGTTTATTCTTTCACCTGAAGATTTTTGTACCATGTTGTTCTTCCAAAGTAATAACAAAAATGAGGGATCAGATTTATTATATCCCAGATTTATTTATTTTTTTTTAAACTGGCCATAGAAGAGAGGTTTGAATACGATTTAGAGCTGGAATTTTTTGGTGATGTCTCCCACACCTCCAGAGATGTCTACTCAGCTAGCTATTCACACAGCTGTCACACAAGTTTAACGTTTCAATAATGCTTGGGAACCAGGTACCTGTTTCTACTACTAGACAGTATAAACAACTTTCAGACTACGCAGCAATAAAAAGCAACAGAAATATACACTTTATGAGGAGCAAACATAAAGCCTTACAAAAGCTGAATTCTTCCCAATACATTACAGTGTCAAAACCTGAAATTTGTTACAAAAGGGGCAAAAAAAGAACTCAAAGCCCTGACATATTGCTAGATAGTATTTCAGATGCCTGTTTCATCTAGTTCACATACTTTGAATGAGCAAGGGAAAGCCACCATGCATTAAAACACAGGGCTTTCTCTTGGCTATGTTTGTAGGCCTAGTGCACAGCTTTGTAATTCCGAAGTGACGCCAGATCCAGAGCTTTCTTGGTTTTCAGAGCTGATATAGAGCTGTAGTGGGTTGGGGACTAGGGGAGAAGAGCCGAGTGCCATATTACGGAACAAAGTGCTAAAGTGGCAATTGGCAGACCACGGCCTGCTAATGCCCAAAGCTCAGAAGTGTTTCAGATCATCTTATAAGGTGTTGTGACGTTAGCTCAAAAAAGCGCTCTTTAAATTTACATCATAAACTGGTATTCGTAATGACCCTGGAAATTCACAAGATGTGACCATCAGCACCTTGACAAGTTGAAAGCTCTGCTTTGTAGAAGAAATTAGATTCTGGGTGCTCAACACTCAGGAAAACACGCTCAGTAAGTACAAACAAGACTTGAGGATGTTTAAGACAGACCATCATTAGCATGTAAGTTACAGCAAAATTTCTCTGCTCTGATTATTAAGTGCAAGCGTTTGATTTTTCTTCCAATTGAGTGCACACCTGGTTTCACCATTTGCACTGAAACAGTTACGGATGGCAGTATTTTATACTCTGCCCTTTTCACAAGAAACAACGTGTGTTTTATATTCACACACATCTGTGCAACTATCAATCGTAAACTTGAAGTATATGAGTAGTCCCTCACTCCCCTTTCTAACCATCTACAAGATTTTTGTAATTTCTGCAGCTTATTTAGTAATAATGCTGGTGGATCAGTGAATTCGAGAGAAAGGCTGGCAAAACAGAAAACAACGCTACCATTTCAGCAACCTTGGAAGTGGACTTAGCTGCCTGAGGCTTGGGCCTGTTGACTAGCAAAGAGGACCGGAGAGATTTGAAGCTGCCAAGGACGGTCCTGGAGCCCACAGTAGCTAAATTGACTGCACCTGCCTAGAGTTTTGGAAAAGACACCACATATACCCTTGTGTCAGTTTTGACATTAGTGCATCATTTTCTCTGCCATCAAAATTGAGAGGACCACATCCAAACAGTGCAAAGGTCAAATAATTACTGTTTTATATTGGGACAAAAAACACACAATTTCACCCAAAAAAAAAGAATGTAGTTAACGCCAAAGGCACAACAATTAAAAACACATTACACTGAATCCGTAAGACTCGGTATTTATAAATTAAAAAACACATACGAAGTACACAATTTCATATTTTAAATTTACCCCTCCAACGCTTTCCAAAAATCTAAAGTTACTCTGACCTTCAAAAAGGTAGCAATATCTGCAACTCTAGGTTTGGTTTTGCGAGGCAATTTATGCAACATTTATTTGAAGAAGAAAAAAAAAAAAAAAGCTAGAGAGGTCTCAAGGAAAAACATATTGAGCAAACGACCTCAAAGTGCAGATATTCAATTTTTTTATTTTTATTTTTTTTTTTTTAAGTTTACAGGTTTTGAGCTAGCTCTCTGAAGATTCTCTGCTTGGACTCAGGAAGTAGGCTTAAAAATGCAAAAGGCATACAAGTTTTAGTTCAGTGCAAATCTGCTGGACATCTGAAAATTCCAGCCATTTAAAAAAATTCCTTTTTTTTTTTTTTTTTTAAAAACATAGCATACACAAAAAGAATATACTTTGGAGATTTTTAGCAATCCACTAGCCCCATTTCCCATCTTTTCTTTTTTAAAGAGTTCAAATGATCCAAAAATAGCTTGAGGATATTTCAAGGAAACAAATCTAGTTTTCTATAGTTTGCTCATTTGCACTTTACGGAGTGTCTTAGTGGCTTTTGGCCGCTTGACTTGTTAAGTCGCATGAACTGCAT
The DNA here is from genome assembly GCF_026122565.2 of Emydura macquarii macquarii. Classification (NCBI taxonomy): domain Eukaryota; kingdom Metazoa; phylum Chordata; order Testudines; family Chelidae; genus Emydura; species Emydura macquarii. The sequence goes on from NW_027133415.1 coordinate 440,152, forward strand.
TTCCTGCAGGCAAGTGTGAAAGCCCACTTTTGTTGCCTATCACTAAATAAGCTACATAGCCCTTTTATAGTGAAGTTGCTCAGTTGAACGTTAGGGCTTCTCTGGTCACCTTGTACCAGCTGGCTGTATTACCGGAATCAAATACTGAATATTCATTGTGAAGAGTTTGCCAAGTGGGTTCAATATAAAGACCTTAAAATGTTTCAAGCAAAGAGGACTGAAGAAAAAAATCTATCTATATATCTGAGTTAGCAGACCTCTACATACAAAGTTTCCAGAACATCTATAAAAGCACAAAGTCATAAGAATGTATCTCCATTACATTAGTTTTATATAAAATGAATAAATACTATTTATAGATCATGTGTATTATGTACATTTACATGTGCTCTATTTAGCTTAAATGAAAATGTTGCAAGGTTGAAAAATTTTTCACACTTTTGAGGAGAAAATATTAAGGTTTAAGCTGGCAACAAAAATCCTTTGTGAGCCAGTTTTAGAGTGCCTAATAATTCAACCGGGCGAGGAAGTGCTTTAATGCCAATAGCACTTCACTGATTAATTGTAGTAACGTTGGATTAGCAACATCCTGTAAAATGTGTCCAATCACGGACACCCAAAGTTAACACAGCTAGCTTTATCACTCAGTTATTGCTAAAATTTGTAGTAAAACAGATTTAACAGGACCAAGCATTGCTTATAGAAACAAATGAGGCATAATTATTTTTGTGCTAAAGGGATTGAGATAATCTTTGTTCATCTCTCTGAGGTAGAAAAGAATTGTCCCAGAGATGAGAAGCAAGAACAAACATCTAGGTAAACTCGCCTAGAACAGTAAATTGCAGCTGTAATGCAATGAGGTCACAATAAATTGCACTGGAGATTAGTACCATTTGGGTTTAGGTATTAAAGAAACTGAGATGTGCATGGCTGAGGACTTCCTATCAGGGTACCTGCAAGAGACGGAGCAGTGTATTTGTTGTCAAGGTCCTGCAGCCCAATTCTGCAAGGTACAGAGTACCTACAATCGTGCAAGAGCTGCTCAGAACCCCACAAGATCGGTCCCACTGTCCTGCAATAGTCAAAACTCCCACTGTCATTTGCTGGCTGCTAATTTGAGATGAATTCAATGGAGTTACTCTTGAAAGTAAAGGTCACAGACATGCAGCCCTAGGAACCTGAAATCAATGGGAGTTTTGGGGGAGTTAGGACAACAGTACTGGGTCAGTCGGTAGTACAGCTAACACTACTAAAATGCAATACCCCTAAATGTTATGGGCAAATTCCCAAAGCAACAATTTTCCAAACCAAAATTTTAAATTTTGGCTGCACAATTCTCACAAATATCAGAGACAGGACAGCTAAAATGCTCCACACTCTACTTTTGAAAGTTTAATCCACTCATTCCCTGATCTCTACTATGAGGAAGTTGGGTTCCCCCTTCAGATTGTTTGTCAAATGAAGTTATGTTTAGCCACTATTTCTGGATATTAGATCCATTATGGTACTATGCAAAGACAAGGTAGGTCTAGAATGCTAGACAATAGCATCAAGGCAAAAAAAGGGTTTTTAGGTTGCTATTACTGCTAAAATATTCTTGGGTACTTCAAAATTTGTTTGGAATGTACAGTCTCACAGAGATGAGTTTACTGACAGAAAGAGAAGCTAGTGGATGCAATCAGATGTGTGCTCCAGAGAGTAGCTTGTAACCCACAACCCTATGCACTGTTTCAGGACTTAGGCAAAGCTGATTTCGCTAATGTTGGTGGTACATTAAATTTACGTGCAAGAGAATTGTGGGACGGTCCAATATACTACCTAATAAGATCCAATAAGGAAACTGCAATGGATGGAACAGCAACTGAGTTGCTTCTTATAGACTGAGACAAGGCTTGTGATTGTTCTGCAGCTTTAATCTCTTAATACCAGAGCTGGAATAGCCCTCATCACTACAGATGCTCTGCATGCTTCCTCTTTCATCCAAATCACTTGGACTGCTGCTGCTCCAGTCTAGGTCTCCCATTAGGTAGTCTGTGCTTTCGACATCCACATCAATTTCTTCTGTAAGCAAAAAGAAGAGCAGTGTTGGAACAACCAGATCAAGCCTCTTGAGGTTTGAGCTACCGGTACAGCTATTCCTAGCCAAGTGAAGTGCCTCACCTCTGTCAGAATCGGAACGCTCTGAGGAAACAGTAGATCCTATACTGTCCATTCTTATTCTTTCTATGCCCAGCTTCTCCAGCTGCCTTTTCAGATGCCGCTGTTCTCGTTGCAATTGATCTATTTGGTGTACTGCTTTTCTATCATAGTCTTCAAGCTTCTGTGGGTTAAAAGGCATGGTTACTTCTTTTGGACATTATGGACTAAGTTTATAAGCTTACACACCTAAGCATGTGTCCTAATTTTTGGACACAGGTGCTCAGCACCTTTAAAAGTCAGGTCACTCAGGCACCCAACCACGGCTTCAGGTGACTGATGACAGGTACCCGGGTTTGACAGCGCTGGGCTAGATTCTACACTTTTTAAACATATGAATTAGCGGTAGTCAGGAGCTTTACATGGGAAACAAGTGACGCACACAGTGTAACTGAAAATATATCTGCAGGTAGTTTTTCAAATTGAGTTTAACTACACCCTTAGTTGTCTCGTCAATGTTTCAGACGTGCTAAAGGTTTGAGGTGTGTGTTGCCACCTGCACACACAGCACCATCCCTATGCACTGTGCTGTCCTATGCACTGTGAACAGCTCCACTTATCTCAACCAAACACCACGACTTTGGTCAACAATAAAGGTGACTGCCAGCTAAAGCTTCTTTCAAAAAGACCAGCACCAAAGTTAGAGTTGTTCCAAATGCCTCACATACCAAATGCACACTTGCTTATCCTGAACAGGAACTCTCTGAACACAACTCATCTCTCCCCACCCCACACACCCCAGTACACTGGAAAGAAACCGAGTTGGTGGGAATTCCCAGAAGCAGACTTGGCAGACTTTTCCTGTTCACACGGGCAGTGGGAAAGAACTGAGTTTGGGTGCTTTTGTGCAGGTGGCCACAGCAAGGGAAGGCTTTTTCTGCAGGACCCTGCCTGAGCCAGATCTCGCAGGGCCAGGCCCTGTTAAGATTGAGGCCCTGTTAAGATAGGATTGAGCTCTGGCTGGATTAGAATTACCTAATGGCCACATGGAGATGTGTACAAATAAGGCTTCCCTCTCAAAACTGGTTTTATGCAATTATCTGGCAATGGCTCAATCCTCTTCATATACATTCCAGGACTTTGATATCTAGCAAATTGTTATCAGACTGACGCCAACCAAGTCCCTCAGCGCCACACCCTTTATCTTCCACTTAACATTATGCACTCTAAAAATACTTGGTATCACTAAGGGAAGACATCAACCCCATTCAATTGCAAGTTAAATATTTGCTTCCTTTTTTAAAAAAAGCTATTCAACAGTATGAATATTGAGAAACTTTTTGGGGCACAGATTATTTTGGATTTGTACAATGGTCAACAGGATGACGGTCCCAATCCTGACTCAGGCCTCTGCATGCTACTGTAACGTATGTGAGGTCTAAAATTAAAATTATGTCCACAGAGAACGGTAACAAGGGAAAATTTGTATACACGGACAGAGTCTTGGTTCTCAGTAGCCTGAGTCCACAAATGTTTGGTCAGCCAGTTTCTAATGCTGACCTCTTTAACCGTGTTAACATGTTTGAACAATAAGTGACAGCATCACAATTCGCTCAGAAATCACAACCTCGTCTCCCCGTTAGGATGCTGCTGTAAAGGTAGTATTCTATCAACTCTTGGCTATAAAAGAGATATTTCTTCCTTTAAATAGTAAGGTCTTCAGATCTGCAATACACAACAACTCCATGTTTCAGCGTGTGTGTGTCAGGGTTTTCCTTGAGACAAATCGCAGCATCAGGCACTGATGTTTCTCAACCAAAGTTAAGTTTTTAAAAAGTTTTATACTTAAAAATTATCAAAATTAAGGTTTATTTTAGGGACTGAGCCAAGATCAAAGGGTTTCCATAGCACTGAAGCCTTTTGGACCCACAAAGGTGACCTTCTTGGGCAGCTCTTTCTCCCATATCTTCACTGCCAGTGGCGTGGAGCTTCACAACTGACCCCAGTCCAGCTACAGCTGGTGGTAACAAGCAGTCCACCCAGCTGACACTTAATACTTCCCTCGTTTGCAAGAGACAGACTTCAGAACTGGACAAGACTAAGGTACTGGTCCTGAAGCAGGATTTAAATCAACCAGTTTATTGTCAGGCAATTGTTTTTACAGCACTTTATTCAGCAATACTTTACATGCTCACGTGCATGATTAAATAGCGTGAACTCACCTTTATGTGCAATTTAGCTTTTGTTAGTAAACTCAGTGTAGTATGTCTATTGGATTCAGGCCCAAGGGGTACCAGCCCTTTCAGCTTCTCCAGACACAACCGCAGATGAGCACGTCTGTAAAAACGAAAGTTCATACATCAGGCTAAATATTCATTCTGTGGTCAACAGCAGCTACATAGGATCAGGCATCATTCAACACCAATCCACATCTGCAAGCAGCTACGGCAAATATAACAAAGGTAAAGTCATACAATTGGTGACAATAGCAGTTGGTACCAGGGTTGGAAAAATAAGGATACCTATTTCTATTTTTGCTAGATGAACAATGCCTCCTAGCTTAATAATTCCAGATGCATTTTCTCCCTTAGAGCTATGCTTTGAAGCACTAGCATTCCAGAAACGGAGACACGCTCTTCCACGCCATTGTAAGTTTCTTCACAGAGCTACACTTGAGAATTTTAAGCGGCAGGGAAGAAGTTCAATATAAAAAGTCTTTACACCCATGACTATCTCAGCACATATTAAAATGAAAGACCTACAGCAATCATTAAGGTAGTACAATTAAAAATGAAAACAGGATGTGCAATGCATGTTGCGGTTCATGTTAAGCCCAATGCATTTCAATTAATAGTTTTCCAGATCTACTCTTAGAGGTATATAGTTTCCCTACTCTACCCTCTGTGACCATCTACTGCAGGTGTTACCATGTGAGGTAGAGCAGGTACACACCACCTTCTAAAATGAGGTAGCCACAGACTTGATCTCTTCCATAAGCATTGTGAGTCACACCCACTGCTGATTACTGAGGCCTTGTCTACAAGAGAAAGGGTTTGCCATTACAGCTATACCGGCAAACCCGGTTAGCTTTGACACAGGTTATACCGGTAAGAGTATGCTTTTGCTACTCTAGCTTATACTAATTCCCTGAATAAGATTAGCTAAAGCAACAAAAGGACTTTTGCCATATTAGCTGCATGTACACTAGGGTTTTTGCTGGCATAGCTATGTCAATTAGTCATCTGATTCCCACCACACACACTCCTAACCAATGGAGCTATGCTCACAAAACTGGAGTTTAGATCAGATCTAACATTTCTCAAGAAACAATCTGTAATTCTGCTTTTGTGGATCTTTCCCTTTCTGTAACATTTATTACAACAGGGTGTTTACGTCCCCAGGTCTTGTCAGTGAATAGATTAATTCCATATACAATAATAATGAACCTACAGGATCAGACCAGTTTTAGTAAGGGGAATAGTCCTTTATACCAGAAAATCTACTCTCAGCTACAAGACATGTCTTCATGGTATCCATTTGCTGTATCCAGAGTGCAGTACTCTGAAATAAGTTTTAAGAAAAACAGCAGCTTTGAAAGACAGGGTTTTATAATTGATGTATTTGTTGAGCTAATAGTAGATTAAGATAATTACGGTTTCCCATGTAATTAGAAAAGCCTTTCAATTCTGAAATGTTCAATAGTGGGGGGGGAAAAAAAAAAAAAAAGTCCAGACTGAAAGAGCCCCACTTTTACAGTTAATATATGCGGAGTACTAATATGGTAGAGAATACAGCTGTTTTGGATTAGACCCCTAAAAAATAGATCTTATGGAAAATATGCAGTTTAGTCAGTTACAAATACCTTTTTTTTTTAAATGAATTCAACTACCTCACTTTGCTCATCACTCTACAAGTGCGGTAGAGCTACTTCCAAATGAAAAAAAAAAAAAAAAAAAAAAGTGTTTTACATTGGCTCTCTGGTAGTACTGTGTGTAGACCAGCCTCTTGCTGGGTTGTGCAGGTGGCAGTGTAAGTGTATTCTTAAAACCAGAGGTATCTTACAGCACTACCAGGTGTGGTCTTCTGTCTTACAATCCACATTTTGTTAGTGAGCAAATAGACCTGATTAGTGAAGTATAAACCTCACATTTAAGGTAAAAAGCATTGAGAGAACAGGTGTTTTGGTCACAATGCTTTGGACAAACAAGGTATTTCGCACAACATTCATTTTGCTAGAATGTTGTCCTGGCTCCAGTCTTTTCCACTAATCAGTAGAGATGTCAGATCTAATCGCCTTCCAGCTCTACCACGTGTGCTATCGGACCATGGGCCAGTAACTTAGGCTGAGCTTTCAGAGATGTCAAGCACCCACAGCTTGCACTGTTTTTCATAGCAGTTATGGGTACTCAGCACCTCTGAAAAAAAAGCCAAGCTCTTTATTGTTTCAGCACACCTCCAAGGCAGAGTTAGGCCAAAGCTGAAAGCTTTTGAAAAATCCTACCCATAGGCTATGTCTACACTGCAGTAAGACACCTGCAGCTGGCCCATGTCAGCTGACTTGGGGCCAGGCTGCAGGACTGTAAAACTGCAGGGTAGCCCCTGGGACTTAGGCGCTAGCCACCCGGAGCCTAGGCTCCAGCCTACAGAGCACAATCAGAAGGAGATTTGCTACTAGTGTGGTCCAGGAGGACGTCAGCTGCAATGGAAGGCTGACGGCACTGCTTCCTGGGTACACAGACTATTTCCAAACTGCTTCCCCCCATCACGTTCATGCCATTGACAACTGTAGCTCCTTTATGTAGCACATCGATATTAAACAACTGTAAACTCTGAGTGCAGCTTTACAAATGTTTCCTCTGCCTACCTGTATTTCTCTCTCATTAGCCAGTTTCAGATCAATTGCTCTGTTGTATGCATCTCCATTCAGAAACAACCACTTAACTAACCTGCATCCTCATCCATATTATGCTACACTATTCCATTTCCACTACAGAAGTTTTTAGCACTTTGACAGTGGTTGGAAGTCCGTATACAGAGTACACTGTTTACTCTGATCCTTTCACATAGGCAAATGCCCAGTTGCTTTCATACAACAGCTAGGTGGATGATCAAATACAGAGCCAGATTTTCAGATACTCAAAGAAACAGCTTCATTAGGATATTGGGAGTGAGGCTAGTTCCAAGACAGGTAAGTTTGGATACTATTCAAATGCTATTGTTGATCCTGACATTTAGGTCACATTAATTGGCGTTGGTTGCTACACAACTGGTCTTTGAAATGTCTAATTGTCACAAGTAGCTTCCAATTGAGATGTTGCAATTATCTGTACATCTTGCTCTAAGCGCATGACGAGTTCAACAATCATTTGTGCTGTAGTTCTGAAAGCATTTTATGTAAGCAAACAGAGTGGATAAACTTTACTCCGAGGGTAAATCCAAACAATGATGGGGCCCCAATGATGAATCACTGCTTAACATTATTTGCAACTCCAAAATAAGATATCCTTCCATCAGAACAGACTTATCCAACCATGCCTTAATGGAGTTACACAAAAGCTGTCTACAGTACCTACAGAGGTGTTACAACTATGGTCTACAATACTTAAGCAAGAAACTGCAGTGGGCACCAGGTTAAGTTCAAAGTCACTTGTTAGAAGCCATCCCCTTAACATTAGGGAGTTGCCATACACTGTACAACAGCAAATGGGATTCCTAGAAATCTTGCACATCACTCTGCATGACCTTTGATTTTCTGGCTCCAACTTCTAGTTTAAAAGAAGTTTTAAGCAGAAATCTGCTTACATAAAGCACATTTCAGCCTCGTTTTTACTGAATGAAGATACAGCCACAGTTTTTCGATTACACAAAATTCTCTAATTGGCACAGCCAAAATCCTCAATTAATAAAGTTTGCTGTCAGAGCAGTTGCTCTTTCAAGTCCATTGTAATGCACATAAGCATTATCACTAATGTAATGAATCAGATTAACAAAGAGCCTAATTTTAATCTTAGATGGGATGTGGTATGTATCTAATCATATCGCATCCAACTATGCAATTTGGCCCCAACCTTCAAGTTAAACTAGTTCCCACACTATTCAAGTTCCAAACAATAACCAATGTTGTCTGCAAAGTTATTACTTTTGAACATCTGCAAAGTCCTAACAGCTTGATTTTCCCCCTTTGTGTACAGAAATATAGATGAGCCACTTTAAAGTCCCCATAAGGCATCTAGCTGGTTAACTTTTGAGAACAACAGTCAGAGTCTTAGCTTTCAAAATATTTTGTTTCACTCCTACATGTACAACAATGGGAGGATAACAGTTTTATTTCTGCGCAGAAATACATTGGCTGTTTTCCTAATCACCTTTTTGATAAGACCTTAAAATACATGACATTTACTGTACTTCCTTGTTTGGGCAACAATATAAACAGGATTTCAAGAGGGCTCCAGTGCAGTTGCTACCCATCAGATACAGAGTCAGCAGGAGAGATACGATGCATTTGGTAAAGTTTTTAAAGTATTCTTTCTTTAGTTATTCAAGTGATCAAGCGATAATTTTGTGAATAGTTTAGAATCTGGAGTCTGTTTTATCCTGTTCCCTTCTAACCTCAGTCATTTTGGATATATCTCAAGTGCATCATTTTAATTTCAAACAAGCCAGGCTAACAAAACAAGTTAACTGGCAACAGACAATACCATACCTGCAACACTTAAGAGCAGAATCCAACTTTCAAAGAGGAAATGGAGAAGCTTACAAATGGTACAAAGGCACTCTCCACTAAGCTATTAAGATTACTGAAACCCATTTCCAATAATACAAGTTCTCTTATATTGATGCTTCCCATCTGGTAAAATACACAAGTAGTATTCTAGAAAGCAACCACCTAAAAAGCTTACACTGAACTCTGACAGGGCTAGCTAATGAGAGATTTGCAATTTACATTGGTAATAGATCATAAGAAAAGCCATACAACTATTACGGTAGCCTGGGGTTTCCCACTAATGGGAGTGTCAGCTTGTCATTTTCTTTTCCAAAACTACCAAGTTACTTACAGAATCACCACAAACCAAAAAGGATACCTCTCTTTGCAACTGCAAATGTTCCTACACAACAATCCTCCTCCTCCCAGCCCTTTCCTCCCATAAGAAGGGTGCTGACTGATCCACAAGAACTGAAAACAACGTTTAAGCCCCCTTGTGAAATTCTCCAGTTTTAAAGTGTTCTATTTTTAAAAGCCATGTCCCTGTATCTTGACTGCAAAGTACACTTACCAAGAGGGCAGACTTAAGGATGACAGCCTTATCAACACAGCCAACAAAAAACAGGTTATATTCTGTGTAGTGCTAAGGATACATAAACAGCGTGGTACTTGACCTGATGAGTGATCTATCTATCTATGTACCCTGAGAGAAGATGGCCAGAACCAGAGGCTTCAGGGGAAGGTCCAAGAAATGCTGCTGAAGGCAATTATGGAATAACTGCACATGAGCGTTATGAGGAAATTTTCCCTATTGAAGCTTACAGGCTGAAGGATGAAAAACATTTTCCATGTAAGAGGCCCAGGAGTTCTGGGATAGATGAAAACATAATTCCTAGACAGAATCTGTAGTCTCCAGTTGCTCACATAGAACTGCCTGTTATCCCCCACATTACAGTCCATGCTTGCTTACTGCAGATAGATGTTGTGGTCAGAAGGCAGGAGATCAGAACATCAGTTTTCAGTTTAAAGTGACATTTTACCCTATCCCTGCCTAGGATACGCAATGGTATTTACATGCCAAACCACCCCACTCAAACACACTACTGCAATAAAACTCAGTGCTTAGGATTTAGAGACTGCTTACAGCATCACTTCTGCCTGAGGACGTACCCGGCACATCCATCTGATATTACTGCTCTATTGAAAGGAGGACCTGGACGGTCCCAGTGGGATATGAAGGGCATGGAATAAAAGTTAGTGCATATAATTCATCTTACAAACTCACCTATTCTTTTCCATTTCATTGTGCGTTGACCTGAAAAATAAAGAATGAGGAATTAGTTAGTTACTGATTGCCAGCTACAGATAAGTACACTCTTAATCACAGTGCATATCAATGCAACACTTTTTGGAGCAACACAGCATGAGGGTTCTGCTAGCAAAATGGCAATAAAAGCCCAGAAAGAGCAGCAAACTGGGATTTTGCAAGTACTGTAGCAGCTTCGTTTTTAAGAGGTATGTGATTATAACTGCTTTAATGCTAATGAGGGTTAAGCAAGCATACCGATAGGAAACTCAGGACAGACAGTAACCACCACTTGGGAGCAAACAATCCCTGAACTAGAGATAAAGGACATGGGGCAAATAGGAAGTAACAGGTCTTTGACATCAAGTACATGATGGTGGTGCAAATTAAAAAAAAGAGGAAAACTGCCCCATCTTAACATTGCATTTGAAATCTATAAAATCAATTAAAAGTCAAGTGTCTTTTCAGACATTCCCCAGAGTGCATTGCCAATTGTAATTTAGAGAGGATTTGTATTTCTCTCCCTATTACTGCTCAAAAGATTCACCTCATGAGGGTAGCCAACTTTGCATTTTACAGGAGTTCATGTATAAAGTAAAAAACTTCTGCTTCCTGCTTTTCATAAAGGATTGCACCTTGAACAGTGCAGCACTGAGCATGAATCATGCTTTATTGATACCAATGAATGATACCCACTGAACCATATGATTTATACACAATATTTAATCATTAAGCCACACGTTCTGCAGAGAAATAAGTATTCTGAAAATCAGGTGTGTGAACACAAGAGATCTGTAGAAAACTTTTCCAGAAGCGAATGGCAGACTACAATGCTTTTCATTTTTAAATGGAAGAATGACATTTAATTTGAGGTGGTAGTCTAGGTTGCTATTAAATTGGCTTACAAGTTATTCAGAAGTTCTTCCTTCTCCCCTTGCAAGATTTTAAGACAAGGGTAGAAAAAACAAAAAAAACTATGCCGGATTCTCTTACAAATAAGACCCAGAAAGCGATTTAAATAGTTTTCAAATTACTGTTGACATAATGTTGAGATGAGGCCTCCTGATATACGCACACATGCTCATAAAGGAAATCTGCCACGACTGCTCTTTAAAGCTTTAAGTGAAGCCTGTTTTGTTCAGGGACAGTATTACTGTAGAACAGAAAACCTGAGGGAAAAACCACAATCATGACAAAGCAATGTGTATATCTGAAGCTGTCCATCTGACTTATCCTGTGTCTGAGCCAGAGAGGGCCAATTTTCTCACTGTTTTCTAGAGGTTTCAATAAATGAAAGTGTTTTTATTGTTAAATAAGCAATGGTAGGAACTTCTACTTTGAGGACACTGCAAATTATATTTTTGGTATTTTTAGTCACTTGCTTGTTTGCAATTCCCTCTTAAACTTCCTTCATAATGTTTCACAATGGCTTGATCTTTGTTTTGCAAGCTAATGCCCCCTTTCCCCCCTATGTTTCTAATGACATTCATTTTAACATAGTTCCTTTTGTTTGCTTTCTGACTGCATTATTTAAAGTGATCTGTTCTGAAATGGAAACATTCAGCTTCCAAACAAATTTAAAAAAAAATAAAATAAAATCAGAAGATATTTTTATTTCAGCTGAGAACGAAAGGTCCATATTTCTTAGTAGATCATTTAAATGGGTTCACATTAGTCTGACACATAAGATAGGCAAGTTCCCCTGTCAGGGCATCTGTAAATGGCTGAAAAGAGGACAGATATGTATTTTTGGTTCCACCGGTTGCCCCATCTGACTCTCCTGGATAAAAACCAGAGAAATAAAGTGTAAGTTTGAGCCCTTCCCCACCTCCCAAGTAGGACTGCCTGAGTCCAAGACATTACAATGAACGTGTAGTTTACTAGCGGACTGGTATGTCATAAATAGGTCAAATTGATTCAATATTGGTACCAGAAGTTACAAAGGTCTGTTACAAACAAACTTGTTAATAGAATCCATGCTCTCTGACCTCACTAACTTTGTGTCCATGAACACTTGATTAATGGTAAGTTTTGTATCCAAAACTATATTTCTATTAGCTGCTGAAATACATTTTTAGAACATAAATCCTAAGGGTGGATAGTTTGCATATTACCATGTACACATGATTTAGCTCTTACAGAAACATTATTTTCCTTTACTTGGAACGTATCAAATAATTTTTATCTGAAGTGGAAAGGCTAAGCACGGTAACTTCTTGAAGTGGTGTTTTGTTTGCCAGTTTCAATGCAACCTTGATAGCAATCAGTTTCTGTGTTTAGAACTTTAACCGAACAGAGCCCATTTCCAGGAAATTAATAAAACACAGTTACCATATCTCCGCTAGCTAAATGGCTGTCCAATGTGCATAGTGCCCATATTCCTCCCATTCCAAAAGGGAAAGAGAAAGGCTCTCTATGGGCTAGTCTACAGGAGTCACTGCCACATTTTTTTTTTTAAACAGAAGTGTTATAGAATTTCTACTCCAGAGATACAGGCTTAACCATGCTTACCACAGTGACAGGTCTGCAGCCTTGGCATAAAATGCCAATCTTAGCTTCAAACTCCATATACAAAGAATCCTTTTCTCCCCACCCAATAGACAGACCATATTATTGTCTAATATAAGTTAACAATCATACTGGTCAAACAGACCTATTTATTACTATACTACAATTAAAATCAATCACGTTCTAGGATTTAAATGCAGAACTCCGGCATGCAACTAGGATGACTTCTGAACCCTGACCTTTTAATGCATACCTGTACCATTACAGATATAGGAAAATTGCTGCACCACCTATCCTTTGAAAATTTCCATATGAACTCAGTATTAACTCATTCCATCATTATGTCGGCCAGAAATAAATTATTCTCGTTGACACCTCCACAATCAGCATTAAAGGAAAACTGTCAGCTTGAAATCTTACAATCTTTAAAAAGAGAATTAGAAATGGCTTCAGGTATTTTATATGCCCTTGGGTTCACTTGCCAAGCTGTGTTTTACAATCAGATGTTCCTATTTAACATACGTCTTCTCCCCATTGCACTGCAAGTTCCACACAAACAGGAGATAGAAGACCTAATCTGACCTCCACTCAAGTCAGGGGGAGTCAGGTGGGCCTTAAAAGATTACAGAGAGGAAAAGTTGAAATTGACTATACACAGAGCTGTCAAACAAAGGAAATGCCCATCTCTATGCCCCCGCCCAATAATCTTTCAGTTATTGTAATATTAGGTATTACTTTAACAAGAAGGTAGATTGTGTCTTAATTTTAAAAGGACATTGATTCTTAAGTTGGCAAACAATTTAAAACAAGGACGCATGTCACATTTCCTAATGAAACAGGAAATATTTAGTCCCTAGATAGAATAGCTAAAAACAGGCCAATCAGAAAGGAAATGCTCACCACTTATGATATTTAGAGATGAATTTGCTCACACAGCTTTATATATATTGTACTATTTCTCCATTAATAATGATTTGATCTTTAGGCCGCTTAAAAGTAAGAGCTCTCTCTCCAATGCCAAAACTGCACACCTTTAAATACACTATTCCTGCAGGTCAGTTACAAAGTTGAGCTTTACAACCTACAATTCATTTTAATAGTTAAATTACAGAATTCTGTGAGACAGGCTGAAAAATGCTGATTAAATTTTCACTAGATACATAAAGAGGTAGGTCAGATCTTGCACTGTAAGCCTCCATTTCTAGAGGATTTCTAGGGTGCTCAGCTGCAAGAGTATCTCGCTCTCACCACCCCATGGATGCTGACATACAAAATCTTGGCCCAGAAAGTTTAAACCCAAGAGAAAAAAAGCATTCATATCATCCTTCAGATATCTTTCTGTACTTCAATAAATCAAAACCCTAAAATGTCTTCCCATTTGAGAGGCCTTCAATCTGCATTGTGAAATATGTCCTCCTTCATATAGAGATACAAGGGAGTCTTTTAGACTTTTCTCTACCATTGTTCAATATACATACTGTATTAGGCATGCACTGAAATGACAGTCTGCAGCCTAGTAAGAGTCAAAACACTGAGGTTGGGACACAAACCCAAGTTCAAAGTTCACACTGAAATTCCATCATTCAGTTGCTATGCAGTACCTAAATATCCCAGCACATCTGGCGCACGCACATCACGTACTGATCTTAGGTCATTAACCATAGTCAAAATAGGGTCAATTAAGGACAGAGCTTGAACTGTGAATTTTTTGGCTTTTATTAGTCTGTCACAGCACAAGCATTACCTAAAAGTAGTAGTTTCTATTTATACATACTACTACTAAATGAAGAGAGTTGCAAATACCTAAAACAAGACAGTAACTTCAGTGTTTAACCTGCAAGTCTTTAGGGCATAATTAAACACTTCACTAAAAAAAAAAAGGCTTGCTGAAATTGCTTATCCAATTTAAAATTCAACAGCTTGGATTTAAATTAATTTGGATGAATTAAATCTGAGCAAAACCCATTGCCAGTACTGAGTGATTTAGCATTTTTAGCTGCCCCAAGAACAAGATGTATATTAAATCAAAGATGAATAATTTGTAGCAAAGCTCTAGATGGATTTCAAGAGGAACAATAAATAAATCAGGCTGTCAAACAAAAGTGGCACTGGAAGCAAGATTTAATCTAAGTGTCAAACTAGAACCATGTCACTTTCTGCACTCAGCCATATAATTTAGCTTAAGAACTCCTGCAAATGCTAAAAGGGAAATAGAAAACATTAGAAAATTTGAATTTAACATTGCACATAAATCTTGAATTAGAAAAAAAAGACTCCTTCAGTTCTTACATTAGCTTTAGAAACAATATGTCTATCATGTTGCATAGCAAAATTCCACATAAGTTTTCTGAGGAGAAAAAAACATGCAATACAGCAAGAAAAAAAAATTACAGTTTCTGCTCCTTAGATGTTTCCCTAAAAAGTAACTGGTGTCAAAAAGTTTGACTATGTTCATGTATTACTGCAGTTCAACATATATACAACACAATAGTCTAAATGTATGCACACTTATCTCCATAAGAAATATTATAAATTTCACCTTTGACTATATCTGCTCCATTGGAAAAGTTTTATTTCATTGACATAAAAAAAGATATCTGAATGGATGTGTTAAAAATACTTCTGTTTTCCTGAAGTGCCAAAACCAAAGTTTGGGCCAAATTTGACTGGGGCATTTGAATGAGGCATTATGTAATTACAGTGTATTACCTTCATTATAACCACATCATGCCTCATTTTATTTTTTTTTAATGGTTTGCCTTGAAACTAAATAGGATCCTGCAATGTTTGCAACCCAATCAGAAAAGTCTAAATATAGCGCTGACTGAAAGCAAAAGTGAAACTGACTAGCACCTTCATTTCCCATGTTAAAAGATAGAAGTTAAAAGGCCTAAACAAATTAGTAAACTGAACCTTTTAAGATCTAATCTGAGTTGTTAACACAAGGACTTTGTCAAGTTAGAAAACATACAGTGACAAAAAACAACATCCCTTTAATTAAAAATACCACTGTAAGGGGAGGTATAAGTCAAAGATGGTATTACATACCCAATGTTGTTACAGGGCTATATTCATACTAGAAATGGCAGAATTTTGCATCAGAAGCTTCTGTATAAGCAAGATCACGTACACAGACAGAAGTACATATATCTGCCATTACCTGCTACTACTGCTGTTTTTCTTGGACTTGTTTCTCCGTTTTAAGGCATCTCTGTCCTTGTTATTGTAGGGTAACATAGAGGCATAGCCATGTTCAGCTTCTAAAAATGCAAGGATTTCACTTGGTCATCAAGTTAGCCCAAAACATATAGACATCCCAGTGTATTTGGGGGTGGAAGGAGAACACCACATTTGAAAGGCTGAAGGTGAAATTCAATAAGATCACTTAGTTATCCTCTAATGAACAACACACAGAGCCTTATATAAAAACCTCCAGGGCCAGGCAATCCATTGTTTCCAGCCCAGGGATGGCATGTCCACACCATACATGGGGGGGAACCACGTAGAGGGCAAGCAGGAGAGATTCTGAAGAGGGGATCCAGGAGATGGGTTGTGTGGGGTCCCCTTTCTCCCCATCCCATATATGGGAATCTCCAGAACAATGTTTCTTGGAGGAGATAACCCTACATGGAAGGATCTACATCAAAAGCCAGGGCATTTGTGCCGGGTGGGATTACACCCCAGGAGCTGGAGTGTGCGCCTGGGGGCAAGGGATCCTTCCACACCCCAGATGGATGACGGGGGGCAGCAAAGTGACTGGGGGTGGGAGGAAGAGGGTTATGGGATGGGCCCCGGGGAGCAGAGCGAATAGCTGGCGGGGGTGGGAGGGCAGGGTGCGGAAGGCTGGGGGGGAACACGGGGGATGGGGCACCCCGCACTCGGGATGGGATCCCGGCTTCTGGCGGCGGGGATGGGGGAAGCGGTTCCGCTTTTCGCCGACGACGAGTGGGGGGGGGAGGGGGGGGCCGGCGCAAGCCGTTGGCTCCTGGGGGTTTGGGGGCGGTCCTCGGCCTGCTCCCCGACCGACCGACCGACCTCCGCCGGGATGGCCCGGCCGCAGGAGAGGAACGAGATCGCCGGGGGGTCCCATGGGGGGGGGGGCGGTACCCGCTGGGTCCCGCGGGGGGGGGGGCAGGGGTCCCGGGGGGGGGTGCTCCCTCTTTCCCCGCGGAGGAGGACGAGGAGGAGGAGGCGAGGCGAGGCCCCCGGTGCCGGTCCCGGAGGAAGGGGTCGCGCCGGCTGCCGCCTGCGGGGCCGGTACCTCGCTCTCTCCGCTCCAGGTAATCGGCCGCCTCCAGCAGCATCTGGATGTTCACACAGACCCGGGTCGTCGCCGCCGCCGCCGCCGCCGCCATCTTACGCCGCTGCCGGGCCCTGCGCTCGCCCTGCCGCCGAGCCTCACGGAGCAACGACCGCCGCCGCCGCTCTCCACAGCCCGAATGTTTATCCGCCGCCTGCTCCGCTTTGACAGACCCGAGCAACCAAGCCCACTGCCCCCTGCCAGCGCCGCGCTCATTGGACAGACGCAGCACGGCCCCGCTCCCTCATTGGTCAGTTCGCATTAAGACCCGCCTCTTTTTACTATCCCCGCTTGTGATTGGCCCTTTTTTTCTATCTGCCCGCCTCCTGACTATAGGCCCGCATCATTTCTCTGATTGGCCCAATATTTTAGGTTCCCGCCCCATCCCTTCGCTATATCCTAATTGGCCAATTCTTATGAAGCACCGCCTCTTGCGCGGTACTAATGGACAACGGCTCTCACACTCCGCCCCCCTCTCCCCCGTTTCGGAAGCTACGATTGGACAGGACTTTTCATGGCACAGCCCCACCTTCTATTCCTGTCCAATAGGCTTAGTCAACAATGCCCCACCCTTTTCCGGTTTCTTACCTCTGATTGGCCAAGCCTTCCCACAACCCTTCTATTGTGTAAGGCTCCCTCTTCGCAGCTTCAACCCTCCCTCCGGCCGCCCATTGGCTCGTTCCAAAGGAACCAACCAATCAGTGAGCAGCAAAGCTATGGAGGCGGGGAGAAGGGGCCCTTGGGCCAGGTGGTGTCAGGCTCAGGCCTGTGGGGACTCTAACGCTGCAGGGGATGAGACCAGGTAGAGGCCAAGGGGCAGGGAGGGGAGCAAGGGGCTGGATGCAGGGAGGGGAGGAGGGGTGCAAGGTGGAGGCAGGGAGGGGAGAAGGAAGATGCTAGGCCCAGGGGGCTGGATGCAGCAGGGGATACAGCTGCAGACAGGTGCAGTGCAACGCTGGGGGGTAGGCAAAACAAAAGGGCACCAGAAAGAAAAACGAGCTAGCCCCCCTCTTTCACAACAGAACCTCAGAGGATTCGCCTAGGGTGGCTCACACCTGATGTTTTGCAAGGCTTTATGGTGCATCCCTCCCGTTCTGTTATTCGCTAGGTATAGATCAGTGACTCCCACCATCTTGTGCAATGGTCTTTGGAACTGGTTGTCTAGGCTGCTCCTCCCTCCTGGGTGCTGATACGCCAGTATCACCTGCCTCAGGCTGATGGGTACAAAGTCTGACCCGCTATGGGGAAAGGCTGCTTCAAACACCTCTGTCACATTCTGCGATAATGCAACACTGAATTGTGCTGGTTCAGGTGCACACAGTAGAACAGGACAGGATAGGCATGGAGAAGGCGCCAACTTGATAAATTGGTATAAACAGTTGGGACACAATGATATTGTCAGACCAGCCTTACAAGAAACTTATTACTGGGGTTTTGCAACTTGCTCCTAACGGCTTTTTTGGGCATGAACTCTGGCTTATAAATCTAAACAGTAGTTTGACCATTTAACCTGACAATGTAGCAGTAAAATATAGATTGCTGTACATACTGTTTCTGTTCTTGTAAATCAAGCCCTGTCGTATCATATCATGACTTCATGTACAAAGGGAATACACAAACCGCCTTTACATGATCAGAAGTCACTGGCAGATCTTAGCCTGCGGACAGTATTTCGACAAGAGGGCCAACATTTGCCTCACTGACCATAAGGTCCACATGTGAATGAGCGACATCTACAATGTTTCAGATCCATTTTTAAAATAGCAACCGGTAAATAGAGCAATAAAACCAACCACAGAAAGCAGCATTCAGTTGAAGCAGCAGAGAAAGGCATGTACCTCTGCTCTTTTCAAAAAGAGATGGCGGCCACAAGTTGTCAGTCTCTTCTGTCCAAACGCCAGGGAGGAGCACACATTTGATGTTGCTGCAAACAGCTAAACCACCATTAAGTGAGAGTTAAATACTGTTCAAAGCAAATGCATATCTATAATAAAACTTACTACACCTGCCTTATCTCCTTTTCTTCCTGCTTGCTAGCCTCCACTTTTCCTCCTATTGAGATCTTAGCGTCTTGGTTTTTTGCAGTGTCTGTATTGCTTTCAGACTAATTTTGCTGTTTTTCATCTATTTCAAATATTTGCTTTCCCCTGAAACTCTTGCTAACTCCACAAGATTCTCTCTTTTCCAATCCGGCCTCTCCCCCTCATCTGTTCTTAGTTTTTTCCTTTTCCCCTCTATATCCCAGCTTGTTACCATCTTCTCTCCATTTCTGCTGCTCCAGAGCACTCAGTCTACCCAACTTTTAAGAGAGGGTGATTGACTATGTTTCAGAGGGTGACAGAATTTGCATTTTTTTTTCAGCTGCTAATGCTACTACACTTGCAATAACTCAGTAGTCTCCAGGATACAGTTGGGCAACAGCAAAGTAGAGGCTCAGTATTACTTTGATAGTAGGAATATACATCAGTAGAGAAAAGTTCCCTAGGGATCTGTTAAGGATGCTGCTTGAATTGCAGATTTCCTACTGTGACAGAGGGCACATCTCTGATTACAACACCACCATGGCTTCCAATCCTTCAATTTTCCCAAGGACAGTGCTTGGCTACATCTCTAAGCATGTGGCTAGTAGTGTTGGGTGTGTGTACAATGTTCATTGCAGGTGGATTCCTGAAATACCTGGAGTTAAGCTACTCTATATTGTTACAGAAGGACTGCTGGAGTTGCACCCCAGTGAGACATGCAGGACAAAATCTCCCAGAGCAGCAGCACATGATCCTAATGCCCAGAAAAGATAAGTTAATGCTTGACTAAGAGCTTTCCTTTCTGCAGCTGTCAGGGTAGGGAGTCCCTCAGGCAGCAGTCACCTCCCAGGTTTAGGTGAGAGGGGGCAGCATTCATCTTCCTGCCCCCCTGGTAAAACCAGGACATGTTTTTCTAGGACAACCGCACACTTGCTTGTGACAACCAGTTTTTAATCAATTAAGGATTTAAAGTAGTAATACTCTCTATCACATCCTGCTGCCTTGACATGGCTCAGGCAACCAGAGGGAATTTATCTGAGGCCAGCAAAACAGAAGGCCTCTGTCCAACCTCCCCATGTGTTTGCTAATCAAGATTTATAGTAGGATAAAGCCTTGAAATAAAGACTGTCCTCCACGCTGCTTTAATCTATGCTTGTCATAGGCCCTTAGAAACCTCGAATCCTGCCTGCGCTTAAGAATCAGGCATGGACTTTACCAAAACATCTTCATCTCTACTGTGGTTGTTTGCTTTTTTTTTTTTTGGGGGGGGGGGGGGGGAGGGGGGGGAGAGAGAGAGACGGGACGGACGACAACGATCATGGTCCTCATGTAAACCAGAATCTTCCTCATGGGGAAAAATTCCAAAAGCCAGCACAAATTAGGCTATGTTAGACATTTAGATATTCTACAAGCTTTAGGTTCTCTACTGTGACCCACTGTGGGTCTTTAGGGTGCAGACAGCACTCTCAGGGTCTATATATAAAATTCCAGATCTCTCTTTCTCCCCGCCTCGCTAAAAGAAATCCAAGAAGGCATGATTTTAACATGGGCAGGAGTACACATCAGAAACTGACAGCACACACATAGTAATGCCCATAAGTGGATGTTTTTTTTCCAAGTGTGTTCAACAGGTAAATAATGTTTTGGTCTTCAGTATCGAACAGAAGTGGCTGCAGGGTATTTTGGCTTGCCCTCTCCAGGCATCAGGGAGATTTTTGAAAGCACAAAGGACACTTTAGGCAAGCAGCTCCCACTGAAAGATCAATAGACGCTGAGCACCTGAAACTTATTTGTGCCTTAGAAAATCTTCTTCCTCGCCTAGTGCCTGGCAGTTCTACATTGCAGGTTGTCAATTCCCTCTGTCTGCTTGTGTCATGTGCAGGATGATCTTTACTCACTGCTTAGACAGGCTCTGGCAAGACCTTTCTTTACTGCTTTTCCCTGCCCAATTTCAGATGGCAATAGGCTCCAGGGGCAGGGTTCACCTTGTGCTTGGCATTACTTGTTTCTGACTGAGAGACATCGTCCCAGCCTGTAGGGAATAAATCCTGATGCCATTTTAGGTCACTGACTTTAATCTGGATTGTTCCCTCTGTCAGATTAGTTGGGGAAAAGGAAAATATACAATCATGTTTTGCTTATCAATGGTCAGTGAGGCTACAAGTAAAGCTCTGATAAAACGGGAAGGCTAGAGCAGCAGAGGGACTTTTGGAAAGGATATCAACGGCCAAGGCCCGGATACTGAGCTTGATTAAAAAAGAAAAACAGGTCATCTAAGGCAAAGGCTATTTGCTCGTCAGATCTCCGAGGTTAAAAGGTACATGAATACAAGAGATTTTAACTAGCTGCATAAACTTTAGATCAGCAGTTCCCAAAACCTCAGAAAGCAGCATCACATGACTACTAGGAGCAGCTGCTGGTAGTGCAGACGGCAGACCGGTCCCACAAACCACATTGAGAAGAGATGAACAATAGACAGCATGAGTAATATTTTTCGAAGAAGGACAAGCACTGGCTCTTGTACTAGGAAGAGCTAAAATACATGCACTTTGCAAATGTTACTTTGCCATGTAATTGCTGTATTTGCCAGTGGGATGTTACGCAGCCATGCATGGGAGGAGAGGTGGTCTACATGATTGCAAATGGGAGCAGAGGTGTCTATTAGGCACTGTGTCTCATGGACATGTGGTCTACACTATGAATTCAGTTTTAAACCACCACCTGAAATCAGCCACTGCCTGTGCTGCCACCTGCTGGTATGTGTGAACTGGTACAGCAAACAAACCATGGCGTTTGAAAAAGGTTGTTTATAAAATAATCTAGATGCATAGTAAGCAATGAAAGGGAAAGGCATTACATGTATCACCTCTGGGTCTTTAATATATAACCCAGATTTACCTCCAAATGTTTCTCAGAGAACAATCAGCCTCGAGAAGAATTTTAAGTAAGAAATCTGTAAACATAAATAGGAAAACTGCAGAATATTCCAACACCTGTTAAGTTTTTCCAAACCAAAACCGTAGGTAAACTCGCTGCAACCCTTTGACACGATGCTATGCTAGCCTGCTCGGTGGTTTATGACAACTTTGATTATTAACTAGTAAGGAAAGAGTTAAGTGAAAAGGAGGGACTGGCGGGGTGGGGAATCTTAAATTAGGAAAACAATTCTCTTTCAATAACCAGGCCCAATACAGCATGGCTCCCTGAGATTTTCCCCATGAGCAACATTCAAAATAATCCTGTTTCTGTTTTAAACCCTAAACCATGTTTATCTTCAGAGTGACTTAGCCCTCTGTTTGACAGGCAAATAACTGCCCAGACACATCTACAACAGCCTCCTCTCTGGTGCTTTATTCCTGAGCAATGCCATCACCTATTAAGAATGGGGTGGGGGGTAAATATATACTGGTTTTTATTGTAACGGACAATATTTAGTTATTTTAAAAAACTCATAGAAGAAATAAAAAATAATACATCAAACAGGAAAGTCCTGACGGAGAACAAAAGAGGCCTGAATACATTCAAACCCAATGTTTCTAGAAAGCATCATTTTTACCCTCTCTTCCTAGGAGGCAAGCAGGCATTTCTGGACTGTCATAAATAAGCTGATTTTGTTTTAGGGTGAGAAGCTGGGATCCTGTCTTTGAGATACCAGCACACACAAGTCACAGCAAGACAATAAAATGTTAGCCACTCGTGCTCCAGAGGTCATTCTTCAAAGGTAACAAGACTAGACATCAGGCAATAAAATCCAAAGGTCTGTTGAATCCACCTTTTCTGTTCATGTACTGCCTGTGATGAGGGGAAAGAAATCAGCATCATTAGAAACTAATTGTCTGTACCTGAGCTGAGTTTTAGAGGCTCCAATCTACTCATCTGGGATTTTTTTTTGGGAGGGGGGGGGGGGGGGGGGGACGACGACGACATGCTGGTGGAAATCCAGCCCCGGTGGGCTGAGACAGAATGCTGCTGCCACTCTCCGAAAGCTTGTCAGGGGCTTGTGAGACAACAGGATTGGCACTAACTAACATTTCTGATGGGAAGCTGAGCAAAGAAGTCACAGCTGAATGATCCATGGAGAACTCACCCAACCACTGGTGCTATTCACTATGGTCAGGTTGACACTGGCAAATCCTCCAAGTCTAGATGGAGCTTATACTGGCAAAAAAGTGCCTTTGCCAGTATAACTTTTACCAATTTAGTGAGCAAAATAAATCCCAGCAAAGGCACTTTTCTGCCAATATAACTGCATCTGCACTAGGGCTTTTGCCGATTTAGAAATGTTGGTAAAATAGACAGCACATCCCTGCACGACAGTGCTATATTGGCAAAGGATTCTAGTGCAAATCTGGCTTGTGTCAGGCTCAGGCACATTGGTTTGGACACTTGCAAGGCTGTTTCTGGTCAATGGCTAAAGGACATCAGTCCCAAAGGTCATCAATACAGTACCTTTCACAGGTGCTTTCAGTTTAGCTTAGAGATGTCGGGGTGCAAAAAAGAGAAGGTAGGCTTTTCTGGTAGTTACAAGAAGCAGAGAGAGAAGATTCCTGGGGGTAGGGACATTCTGTACCACTCTAGCCAAGTATTTACAGTGCATTTATTGCCACAGCAGCAGAGCTCTGAAGTTACATGTATCTAAACAACGAGAGTTCTGTAGCACCTTAAAGACGAACGCATTTCTGCAGGCATAAGCTTTCGTGACCGCAACCCACTTTGTCAGATGCATGAGGAGTGGGGGTTGCAGCCCACGAAAGCTTATGCCTGCAGAAATGTGTTCGTCTTTAAGGTGCTACAGAACTCTCGTTGTTTTTGCTGTATACAGACTAACATGGCTACCCCTCTGGAATGTATCTAAATAGGAAGTCTGTGCACCTTTGTTCTTTGGTTCACCCCTCTTTCCATCAGCAATGGAGATTCAGAGACACCAGAGGCAAAACACATCTGTTTTGAGCACAGGATAACAAATGCTTAGATGTAAAATCAACAAGCACAAGCAAGAATAACCTCTCAGTCAAGAAACCTAGAGACCACCATACTTCTCACCAGGACTACAAAACCTTCTCCGAAACAGACTGTCCTGGAAAAGAAATGATGTCTTTTCCAACATACCAATGCAGACATCAGATACTACAGTCTCCAAATCAGAGCAAGTCTGTCCACGTGGTAGAAACACAAACCTGTACTTTCTCTTCTGTGACACGTTTATTGCATAGGCATTTACAGAGCCATCCACTTTCTTCCCCTGAAAAATACAATGGGAAAGAGAGGTCCAAAACTCAGTGTGTTGTACAGAGGCGCAGAAACATAATGGCAAAGGTTGTAGACCTGGGCTCAACACACTGGGTTAGATGCAGGTCATTCTTAAGAAAGCCACGTTGAAACGAGAGACAAGGTGGGTGAGGTGATGTCTTTTATTGGATCAACGTCTGTTGGCAAGAGAGAGACAAGCTTTTGAGCTTACATAGACCTGAAGAGAACAGAAGTTGGTCCAATAAAAGACATCACCTCACCCACCTTGTTTCTCTAATGTCCCGGGACCGACACGACTACAACACAGCACGTAAATTGAAACCAGTAACAGTTTACTAGATTGTTGCCCGGTTAATTTTACAATGCAGATGAATGGAACTAACAAATGGAACGGAACTTCCTTTTTCGGACGCAATTAGCAACAAGAGCTAATCACTTTCCTAGAGCCAACACTGAGCTTTGTGATTTGATGCAACGCCCATCAGCAGCCAGGGGGTTCCATAAAGAACAGTGGCAGGACACAGCTTAGTGTAACAGCATGGATAGGAGACACTGTTTATATACATTGTAACCAGGCCCTGACAGGGCTTGGAACAGGAGTAGGAAGGATGGTCTAGAGAATAGGGCACTTGTCTGCGACCCAGGAGACTGGGGCTCAATTTCTGGCTCAGCTGCAGGTTCCCTGTGTGACCCTGGGCAAGTCACTTAATATCTGCGTACCATCATGCCTCATCTGTAAGAGAGGGATGATACCTCCCTACCTCCCAGGGGAGGTATTAAGTGTTTGCAGAATCACACCCTTATGAAGAAGTATAGAATCAGGCTAAAGGAAAAGGCATTTCCATGCTGATCCAAGCTCTGCAACTAGAAGATCAAACGCAGCCGAGGCAAGCAACAACGAAAACTGATACACATTTTTGCATAATAGAAGCCAGTACAGGAAGTCCTGCTCCCTAGGAAACCCAAAGGGTTTCTCTTTCATCTGAAAGAGTGTGCCACTAGAAGCACAGCCCCACACTGGGGTATCTGTTCAAGACTCCCTCTGTCTCAACACAGCACTGACTTGGCCCAACCTTACTTATCTTGTGAGTGCACCTGGGTGGCAAAGCTGCCCATCATGACGAGCATGCTGAAGTCCCGTGCTCATTCTCTATTAGAAGATCAATGTTGGCTCTCCATTGTAGTCCCTATGCACAATACTCTTCTGACGCCAAGCTGCAGTACACTGGTAACTTATTTCTTGCAACTTACTGACAAATTCAAAATCTAAGACACAGACCGGTAGCATCCAGAGTTTAATAAAGTACTCCTGTTGGAATTCTGCAACTATTGCATTTGGAGCCACTGTACTGTTGCAGAATTCCAACAGGAGTAAACGTTACATCAAAACAGCTAACCTTCCTCCATCCTCTTGAAAAGTTATTGTTCCTAAACTTAGCAGGACAGCTTGGCTATACCCAAGAATGAATTGTAAATATGATCAGGAAAAAGGCAAGGACTTTTTACTCAAGTTCTGTGGGACAGTCCACTCACTTTTGTTGTGTCAAAGGATCCAAATCCCATAGTTTTCATCATCTCAATTTCCTCCTCTGTTTTGCCTTCCATATCTTCTTCTAAAAAGATAAAAAGATACAAGAGGGGTATTAACTATAATACTAAGAAAACTTACCAGAAGCTTATTGAACACACTGATTAGGAAGATGGGGAATAAAGATTTGTGTACATGATAAAACCATTATGTATATTGCATAACTGGCTCTGATCTCCCCAAACAAAGGTTTGGAACAGAAAACTGGTCCGGTGGTTAGAGGAACAATGCAAGGTCAGATATGGCCCCCCCCAAAAAAATGGAGGTTTCACAGATGTTTGTTTTTACAACATGTAATAAAAATATTCCCAAGTTAGTGCGCTTTTAAATACCAAAGAAAACAATATTTTAAACAAACAAACATTCCACTACAGTGTTGTCAATGCAAATATTGTACAAGTGGAGAACTGAGCAAAGAGAACGATAAGAAGAGCAGAAGGAAATTCAGGTATTTTTTAAAATCCAGTCTTAATCACATATTAGTTACATTGTACTACACATGTGCATGGCACTTTACAGAAGGCTAGGAGGGCAGGATCCCAGCCCTTAGGAGCTTGCAACCTAGCTAGACAGATACATAACTAAAAGAATACAATGACAAATGATGAAGGTCGGATATAGGAGGCAACAGAAAATGGAAGGGAAAACGCTTCTAGAGGTGATGCTGCGGTTTCAATTTCTTTTTTGTCTTTTTACACATACACTTGAGATACTTGCTAAATGTTGCTTTAAAAAAAAAAAAAAACCACCACAGAGGAAAGTGAACTACCTTGTTAGTAATATTGATAAATCATCATCACACCACTCTGCCACCCCCTACAAAACTTTCACTGACTTCAATTTTACCTATTACTTTTAAAGTAACCCTTTAAAACTCACAGCTAATAAGCTGGAGAGCTGCATTCCATTTGCGTGAACACTGTCGATGGGCTGCATGTTAGGCAAACCACAACCACTCTGTATTTCAGTTCCCCATTTTACAGATGGGGAAAATTATTTATCTCATCCTGTGTGTGATGCCTAATTCATTAACATTTGTAAATTGCTTAGAGATCCTCTTAGATCAAAGACGCTGTCAGGCCTTGGATCTTGGGATCAGATCTGCAAGGGCACTTGAGATCACTCAGCTTGACACGGAGTGCCACTGCAATTAATGGGCCTCCACAAAGCCGCAAGTGTCTGCCCCGGAAGAACCAACTGCAGAAATACTGGAGTTGCCAGACTCGATCAGACCCAAGGTCCATCTAGTTCTGTATCCTGTCTTTGACAGTGGACAGCACCACATACTTCAGAGGAAAATGCCACGAACCCCAAAGTAGGCAGCATGAGATGATCTGTCCCACATGAAGGTCACAGCCTAACTCCTACTAGTTAGCAACTGAATTATGTCCTAAAGCATGAGATTTCATCTCTCCTCCAGAATAGTTTTGTGCATTAACTATGACTAAGCATATGGAACGGGGCCTAGGAGGACAAAGTATTATTAAAAAGGGTTGCATTGGTCAAGGGCTGGGGTGCACTAGACTAGCAGATGGGAAAGGACTATGCAGGCAAAGTTTGACTAGCACCTGCCTTTAGTAATCCTCATTTATGGAGTTCCAGAGGCCCTCACTTTCGTGGGCATCTACTCCATTTTCCAACTTAATTTAAATTAAGTCCAGTATATTTTAACTGGTTCTCTAAATATCAAGGTAAGACAAACATGAAGCCTCAAGAGGCAGCTTTGCTTCCCAAGGTTAGGGCTCTGTTCTGTTACCAGTGATCTGACGCTCTTTGCTTTTGGAGTCTTTGCTTTCTTTCTTTTCATCATCTCGTCTTTCCTTCTGCCGGGTCGGGGAAGAGGAGCTGGATCTGTGCCGTCTCGGGGACCTAGAATTTCACACGAGTACAGATTTCAATCTAACAACAAAAGGGGAAACTACTGCAGCAGTTAACGTTGCAATAAATGCTGGAGATTGAATCTACAACAAATGCTCAACTACAATCCCACCTGCAACTTTACATGTGGCACCAGGGAAATAGAGCAATGATTACGGAGCGTTACAATGACTGGCATTGTCTTATTGTGCTCCCCTTCTACTTGTATCTATCTGTTGACTTATCTTTAAATTGTAAACCCTTTGGGGCTGGGACCAACTTTTTGTTCTGTGTTTGTACAACATCTAGAACAATGGAGTCCTCACCCATGATAAGAGACCCAAGGTGCTACCGCACTACAAACAAACAATACAATAGGAACCAATAGGAACAACAGGGGAATGGGGCTGTCAACTAGAAGTCGGCCTGTTGTCTTCAGAGAACTCAGATATTTCCCCCTCACCTGGATCGCCTCCTGTGCGGAGAACGGGAACGACTCCTCCTCCTGTCCCTCTCTCGGGACCTCGAACGCTCCCGTCGCCTCCTCTCCCTCTCCCGGGACGCTGAACGAGAGCGCCTACGTTCTGAAAGAAGCCATGATTGGGGAACAAGTGGGGGTGCTGATTAGTGTTGGCTAGCTGGAACTATCACAACTCTTGTTATAGCTTCAGTAAACCCGTGTTTATAAGAGTATCAGCTATGCCTAAACTTGGTGTTAAAAAAACGCACAAGGGAGTTTTTTCGCCCTGTTCATTAAACCTCAAGCCCTGCTCAGAGGTAAAGAGGCTTACTCCTAGGGCCAGCGAGAGCAGAGGACGACAGATGAGGGATGCAGAATGATGTGTGTTGCAAAATTCTGGGCTCAACTTTTCAGAGAAGCAAAGGGAGGGAAAACAGTCAAAGCTCTGTTACTAAAATAGAAGTAGGGACCATCCCTCCTTACAGACAAGATCCTGGCCACTGAGCCACTGCCACAGGTAGACTGGATTCAGGTGCTGGCTTATTGCCATTCCTTTAACAGTGTCCCCCCTTCCTTTGCTTTGTGGTACATCTCCCCTCCACCCTCGTATCAGGATAGGGAAAGAGATCGCCTGACTGTTACCTCCCTATGCAATACATTTCCCCTTTGCCCTGTTATTAGGACTGGCTTCCTGGGGTCCCTCCCCTCCCTGCAGAGCTCTCTCTAACTCAACCCCCATATCAGGGCAGAGAGCAGGGCAGGCCTGCCTTC
Source organism: Emydura macquarii macquarii (assembly GCF_026122565.2). Lineage (NCBI taxonomy): Eukaryota > Metazoa > Chordata > Testudines > Chelidae > Emydura > Emydura macquarii. Next base: position 469,052 of record NW_027133415.1, read on the forward strand.
CTTGATGGAGAGGCATTTACAGGCTCCCTCCCTGACGGAGACCAGAGCCTTGATCCATTCCCTGGATGCTGAGGGGGAAGAGGGGGGGAATATCTTCCATTTACACACCCACCCCAGCAAGGATTTGGGGCCTTCCCATCTCTCGGGGGCAGGAGGGGGCGGAGAAACAGGTAGCCTCCATTTACCCTCCTCAGGGCCGGGATGGGGGGGCCTTCCCTTCCCTGTTGGAGATACCATCCACTGACCCCCCCATAGCAATCTGGGGGTCCCTCCCTTCTCTCACGGGGGTGGGAACCCTTCTCCCCATCCCCCACCCGCCGTTCTCTTGTGCGGGGGGGGCAGGTTCCATTTACACCCCCCCCCACCCGCCGATCATGGATCCGTGGGGGCCCCTCCCCCTTTCTCAGGCCGGGGGGGGGGTGGCTTCCTTGGACCCCCTCCACCGGGATCTCTTCGCCCCTCGCTTCTCCGCTGACCCGCCCCCCCAGGGCGAGGATCAGGGGGCCGGGGCCCGTCCCCCCTCCAGAGACCGGCTCCCCCCGCCCTAGGCCGCGGATCAGCGGCTCCCTCCCTGCTCCGGGGGCGGGGGGGTGCATCTGAGTCCCCGCCCCCCCCCTCTATTCCAGGGGGTGTCGCAGTATCTCCGCCCCTCCCCCCCGGCACTCACCCCTCCGCGGGGGGGACCTGGAGCGGCTCCGGCCCATGCCGCTGAGCCCTGACCCCAGCAACCGCCTCGACAGCCCCGCCCCCGGCAGGTTCACCCGCTAAAGAGCCCTCCGGAGGGCACTTCCGGTCGGGAGCCCGCGCCGTGCCGGCTCCGGCTGGGAACTCGCCCCGCCGCGCTTTGGTTCCGGGGGGGGGGGGCGATGGGGCCGGGACTAAGCCCCTGGAGGGTCCCCGCAGGGAACAGCCTTGCCATTATGCCCCACCGCCCGTCCACCAGCTGGGAATCTGGCTGGCAGGTGCCCAGCACAAGGGCTCGTCCAGGGTTGCCATCCCCAGGACAGGCCAGTTCAGGGCTGGGCCGCATTGGGGTTAGCCCCCGGCCCACCTCTAGTGTAGACAGGATCGGGCACCGTTTGCAGGCTGGGGATCGGCTCTGCCAACACCGGCAGCTGTGTGGGTGGCCACAGATCCCGGCGCGGACAATGCAGGCCCTCTGCCGTCCTGCCGGCTCAGTGTAACGTTGAAGCGTGACATGTCACAGGCCCTGAAATGCCCCCGCTGTGCATTCAAACGGCTTAGCTTCCTCTGCCGCGCCCGTCTCTTAAACGGCTGTGATTCGCACTCAGTTCTCTGGTCAGCTTTTGGTTTTTGCGATGCTTCTTTTGAGTCCTTGCCTCCTCCCCCACCATCGTTGTTTGCAGCCCTCCCACTTTACATTTTGATGGTCCCATCAGCTCTTGTAGGCAATCTGTGTAGCTTCGGGCTGGACCACTGCTTTGGTGGGAGACATCCAAGGAGTATCTAAGATGCTGGTGATTCAATAGGTATTACTTTTTCCTATGAAAGAGTAGTGAGACAATCAGGAGGTTCAGTGCTACTAGAGGTGCCATCTTTTGGCTGAGATATAAAACCAAGGCCTCAGTAGCTGTGGGCATTAAAGAACCCCCCATTTATACAATCAATTCATGCTACTTTGGGGGTGGTATCATTTTCCAGCTGTGTTAGATGGCTTCTCTGAGCTGCTAATTTGGAAGCCTGGCAGAGAAAGAAGCATATGAATTCCCGCCCTCTTAAAGTACAACAAACAGAACTACAGGAACTGGGAAGAGGGATCCTATGCACTGGTCAGATTGGGCTGTTTTATAGTAGCTCATCAGGCTGGTATTTTTTCCAGGGTTTCCATCATGTGCTTTAGAATCTTCAGTTATCTGTAAAACAAAGTATCTAGCTCTTAAAATTATAAGATAACCTTCAAATTGTGAACCAGATTGCAGACAGCCTGAAAGAATAGCTGAGAGGTGTAACTGCCCCCCTGAACATCAATGGAGGCCCTAATAGTGGCAGCTCAATGATAGTAAGTCAACATTGCTGACTACGTCACTGCTAGTCAAAGCTTTCGGGGGGAAAAGAGGGACAGTTATAAAGAGCTACACAACTTAATCTGAGCAGTGTCTCATTTTGGTGTCGTAGGTGGAGCTTGGAAGAATAACACCACTATGAGTGTGAGTACACAGGGGTCATGGAAAATCATCTTTCTAGCCTTTCTCTGAGGAAATGTCCTGAAGCAGCTGGATAATTCAGGGGACTAGCTACAAGTAACAGCCTTTTGCCTCTGTGTGGCTGGTTCAAGCCCGGCCCAGGGGGGTAATGACTCAAAGTTATCACACTCGCTAATGATGGTGTGAAATCAGTCTGGGAGATTTCAGCCACTGAGTAAGAAATCTGCCAGGAGCATTGTTAATCAGCAGCCTTGACAGAGTAGCAAAAGGCATGATAAGGCAGGAAAACGGCATTCCCTTCTAAGTGCTACCTGAAGCTGATAGCTCCAGCATTGTGGAAGTGACTTCATGAGAGGATTTCCTTTACCAAAGCAAAATTCACATGAAAAGAAAATATGTTGTAAGTGTTATGGTGAAAGTTTATTTCATTTGCTGCTGTTCCAGAGCTATCAAAGGGCAATAGCATTTTAACAATGAAGCTCTGGTCCTGACATCACTCAGGCTGGACCTGCACAGGCCTAAAGAGAGAACCACACCCACACTGAGTGTAGTTGATTTAATACAGTAATATCCATTCAGTAAAGGAGAGTGTATTACAATCATCTGTATGCAGGGACATGCAGTTTTAACAAAACTCTAAACCTATGTAGATAAAAGGCTTGGATATCAGACCACAATGTTCTTTTTAAAACAGCAAGATGAGTTGGGTACTGAAAGATTAAAGAAGAAAATAATACAACAAAAGAATATAAACCTGCAAAGGAAAACACCCAGGAAACAAACTGCAAATCTGAATGTCCCGCTCACTGAAAAAGTGTATGTTGACATACAGAAAAAAAATACAGCTTTGAAGTAATTCTGCACGGATACAGGATACCAGAGGCTAAGTAGCAATAAAGTTATTTACACCAGAATTCTATAATAAAACTTCACAATATTAGCAAAATGCCAAACACTGGGGCTTATGTACAGACAAAGACATGAAATAGCACTTCCAAGCAACGATTGTCAGACACAGACATTTCACTTTAACAGCCCAACTGATATACAGAATATCGTACCTTACTTAATTTGGTTATTGTTAATATACTGACCAGGCTACCCTGTGCTACTATACATTTTAGTGTATTGTCACCCTCAGCCAATTTGCTGTGACAGGCAATGCATAAAGAGCTGGACCGATAGGTTTAAAGGATGGAAAACGCCTGCTTGTGGAGTTGAGACCGGCTCACCTGTCAATCAGCAAGAGCAATCTGATGTTATTTGGTATTTCCACTGTTTTGATTTCACCTGTTAGCCATTTCCATTGCTTTAGCAACCCTGCTACTGCCATATCCTTATTCCCCTCGCCGCCAGCACAGAGGGTCTCTCTGCAAAGTTCATCTTCACTAAGACTCACGTTGGTAGGGGGCTGAATTATTGTGATGTCTATTTCTGACGCATGAGGAGTGCCTAGCCTTTGCCTTGACTTCCCTACAAGTGTGGTTCAAATTCAGGCCAGCTTCTGGCTGAAGTCAAGGCTTGAAAGGAAACCACACGTGTACAATTTCAGGACTACAGTCCTAGATGAATGTTTCTCTGAAAGACAAGTTTCTTCCTCTCTCCCAATCTGTTTGGTGTGTGACAGCTGTCAGGCTAATGCCAAGACACTCAGTTCAGACCAACGCACGTGCGCCCGATGGAAATAATGGCTCAAGACACCAGCACATCTCAGTGGCCAAGCAGAGATGGGAGCAAAGCTCAACTTCCAGTTCAGTCAATGGGCCTTATGCTACTCTCATTGCCGGCCAAATCCAATATTTACTGAAGTCCATGGAGTCTTTCCATGGACTTCAGTGGGCATTGGACTGCGAGCTTCCTATGCTTTTACACCTCCACTGGCGTCCGCAGCATCACTCCTACTTTACACAAGTGTCAGTGAGAGGAGAATCAGGTTCAACGTTCCCAGATACCACAGTGGTGGGCACCATCTATGAACCTAAACAGAAGAGCGCCTGCTCGTTTCAGAACTGAATTTGGTCCAGGGCCTTTCTTTAAGAAAAGAAAAGAATCTAGCAAACAAATTTGAACTGGAAGCTCTAGGGCTACTTTCAAATACTTGCTTAAGGCAAAGACAGTGCCTTTTTGGTCTGGTCCACAGCGCAAGCCTCATGGCATGAGGCTGAAAGCAATAATAAAGCTCTTCTACTCTGAGTGAAGCAGTACAACCAAAAATATGCAGGATGGCCAGTCACAGCCTCCCTACAACTCGCACTGCAAGCAGCAGGTTTCTCTGGGTAGGTGCTCAAAACCCACGGTGTGTGTGATTGCAAGAAAAGAGCTTCAAGCTGAGTGTGTTATTTTAAAAGGTCTTCTCCCTCCTCTCCAAATTGTACAGCTATGACCTTGATCAAACACCTCTGTCTTAAGCTCGGGTTCAGTTATAAGCCCGGCTGCATGGAAGTGTAAGCCCCTGTATTGGATACTTGCAGCACCAGAGCCTGGACAAAGAGGTTTGCAGCTCACTTCCCCTCTGACGCAGGTGAACAGGGAGTGGGTGGGCATTGGCTCTGACCCTAACATGCCAGCCAACATAACTGAGCCAGCTATCGGGGACAGTGAGGTGTGTCAATAAAAGGGCTGGAGCAGATTATTTCCCCTGTGAAAAAAAGAGGAAGCAGGGGCCCAGTTGTGAGTCTCACTTGTCACAAATCGAGCCAGTGCACTTTCCCTGGTGCACAGCAGTTCCACGCTGCCTCTTAACGTGGCTGGACTGCCAGGTACCAGCCCAGCCCTCTGGGAATCCCAAAATACTTCCGCATGTAGCACCTTCTCCAAGCATCCGGCCAAGCACTGGGAGCATTCAGGGAGGATGGAGAAGACAGAATTAGATCCAGTACATTTTTGCCATTTCTTCATACTGAGATCTTCCTCTTCTGCCCCCCCCCCCCCTTTTGCAGGGAATAAATAACCATAAATCAGATCTGTAACTGTAGGGATTGCAGGGTTATTGAAGAATAATTACATGGTTGTTTTTGCCTGGCAGATTACACAGCACAAGTGTTACCACGAACAGATGTAAACTTATAAATGAATAACCAGTAAGTAAATATCATGTAATTACAGAGCTAGTCAATGGTCCTTGTTCCTTATTAACTCAAGTGCTTCTCTTCAGAATCGCTAAACAGCAACAAAAAGCAGCAGAAGCCCTAGAGATTCCTGAATTATGTGGATTTTGTATTTCGGAGGAAACTGTTGCTTTAGGGTTTTGCATTTCTGTGCCTTGTATGTGAAAGCGTCTCAGTCCCTCTTCATGCACCTGATCCTGATCACCCACAACTCCCACTGATTCTGCTCTCTTTTCCACTGATGAAAGGGCCTGATCCAAAGCCCTTCATAGAATCATAGAGTATTAGAGTTGGAAGGGACCTCAGGAGGTATCTAGTCCAACCCCCTGCTCAAAGCAGGACTAACCTCAGCTAAATCATCCCAGCCAGGGCTGTGTCAAGGCGCAGCTTCAAAACCTCTAAAGATGGAGATTCCACCATCTCCCTAGGTAACCCATTCCAGTGCTTCGCCACCCTCCTAGTGACAAACTTTTTCCTAATGTCCAACCTAGACCTGCCCCACTGCAGCTTGAGACCATTGCTTCTTGTTCTGTCACCTGCCACCCTGAGAACAGCCTAGCTCCATCCTCCCTGGAACCCCCTTTCCGGTAGTTAAAGGCTGCTATCAAATCCCCCCTCATTCTTCTCTTCTGCAGACTAAACAAGCCTAGTTCCCACAGCCTCTCCTCATAAGTCTTGTGCTCCAGCCCCCTAGTAATTTTTGACATGAATGGAAACACATCCAGAGATTTTAGTGGGCTTTAGATCAGGCCCCAAATAAAGGCCAATTCCACTAAAGTCAATGGTGTTATGGTCGTGTGAAACCACTGGAAATGAGGTTAGAATCAGGACTTCATTAGGTATTCATGGAAGCTCAGAGTTTGACCCTGAAAGGCTAATGAACCATTTGTTAGGAATGCGTGCACATATTCAATAACGTGAGTAATATTTACCAACATGGTTTCCGTTCCAAATTAGGGTCAAGTCCAAGGGCTATTATAGAGGAAATGATCTTAGGATGCAAAACTGGGTTCTGATCCAAGCTTCGCCAAGGTTCAATGTTTAGATGTGGGTTCAAGTCTCTTTCAGGCTATTTTATCTGAAGCTTCTAAAACACGTGTGGGCTGACTCCCAGTCACTTTGACCAGGCCTCTTTGAACAACACGTTTGCAGCTCAGGTTCTGGCATTCAGGGCTTTTTTGTTTTTACGTGCAAATGCATAAGTAACCATGGCTAGACATTCAGCCTTCAAAGGGAAATCACTGCATTTCAGAGGAATGTGGCCATAACAGCTCAGTGATCTATCTAGTCCAAGAGCCTGTTCCAATAATGCAATACTTCCCCATACAACTACAGTCAGTTTCTTTCTGATCCTAGTTGGTAAATCGCTTATTCCTTTCTACTTCCTCTACTTCAGCGATAATGCTTATAACAAATGCGGTTTTGAAAGTCTGTCTATCGGACCCCAGCCCTGCATTCTTCACACAGGCAAGAAAATAGGGAAAAAAATTCAATGGAAATGGTTGATTTTTTATCAGAATTTTTCCTTCCAACCAGTTTGCTTCTTACAGTCAGAGAGGGATCCGGATCACAAATTACGGATCTGCAATCACACCCAAATTTAAACTTCATTGGAGTTCAGCATCCCTGTTTCAAGTCCAGGCCATACAGAAAGAGGCCTGAGTTGCAGCTTCCTGACCTTATAGAATAGACATATAGGGCCTGGACAAGAACATCAGATCAGCATACAGACTACAATATCCTTCTAATTCCGTGGTTCGCAAGCCTTCCATTCTGTGGACCTGATGACAAAGATTTCTCTGTGGACCACCTCCTCTCCTAGCTTCTCAAACCCCTCTCTTGCCCCCATTGCATGGTTCTCCGAGTGCCATTCTGCTGACTAATAATAGCCCATAGTTTGAGAATGGCCACGCTAACCCTCCCAGGGTCTGATCCAGCTCCCATTTAAGCCAATGGGAAAACTCTATTTCAATGGGGCAAGATCAAGATCTCATTTGGTTAGCACCCTTCATTTCAGAGTCCTAAAACTTACAGAGGAACCTGGGATCTGTTTACGTCCTTTAGCAGTGGCATGCCAGGTTAGATATTAGCTCAGCCTTTCTATCTCTATGGATGGATAAGCACTGGAACAGATTACTGAGGGAGGTTGTGGAATCCCCATCACTGGAGGTTTTTTAAGAACAGGTTGGACAAACACCTGTCAGAGATGGTCTATGTTTATTTAACGCTATCTTAACATGATGACCTCTCGAGGTCCCTTCTAGCCCTACATTTCGATGATTCTCTGAACTGGAAATTGTAATAATCCTCTTTTGTTGGTAACTTTGTTTTATTGTAAAGAGGGATGGAGATGTGCTGGGGGGTGGGTGGGTTAAACCAGTTGGCAATAACATGTCACAGGTGTGAACTCGTGTTTCATTTGAACTCTGGAGTTGGAGGGGTGTCAGGGGGTGGGGGTGGAGAAGAGGGAATGCACTCACGCACCCCCTTCACTGCCAGTCCAGAATGGCAAATGCTGAGCCAGCGCAAGCCGAATGCCATGAAAAGAGCTAACAGGTCTCCCTCCGCCTGCTGAAAATCCACACCCGCGTCACAGCCTTGTCTATGGGTCTTTAATTAGTAGTGCAGCAAGTTGGGGGTGAAGTCACATTTTCTATAGGCTTTTCATTCTGCAGTGATTACTACAGGAGTGATATTGTCAGCGTGCGTTTATTCCGAACTAACAAAGTAGCACTTCGTGACTGAAATTTTCTTGCTCCTTAAACTGAACACAGTCAGTTCCCGGAGGCTTTTTTCCCTTCCCCACTCTTACCACTGTATTTATAGTGCGACACATCTTGTGTGTTATTGAGGGCGGAGGGATTCGTGTACCTCCCTTTCCCCTTCCCGACTGGAACCCAATAGTCATTTCCAAGAGGATTCGCTACTGCAGGAAGTGGCTCCTTAGATAACTTGGTGTCACCACAGCTGGCTAGAAAGGAAATTGAAACTAGCTTGTTGGGCCAGGTGTAAGATGGTCATCAAGGAAACAAAAGGTCACGGGTTCACAGCCTGACCCTTCCTTCAAGGAGAGCAAGCCTTCATCTTTTGGGCTTTGATAAAATTGGATCATTGCTATTTGAGGTTATACAGTGAATTGCAACAAAGTAACTAGCCAGAATTCCACTGCAGAATTGGAAAAAAGGAACCAAGCGCATGGTCAATGTTCCCTCCTGTTTCACGAGGGTCTGTTCTTGACTTAATGCACAACATTATTTCTAAAAGGTGGCCACGTGTGCTGTAAAGGAAGCAGCGTGTGGAAAAACCTCAGCCCACAGGACATAAATGGTTTGGAGCATTAGTGCCGTGATGAGGAGGAACTGATCCAGAGAACCAGTTTTACAGCTTGGGAAATTAGTAACTAGCTCCCTTGAGTGGAAAATAAGGACCACAATCATTCCTAAGCTCACCTACTTCCTGAAAAAGAGGTTTCACAGGGAATGATACATCTCGTGCCACAAGTACCCAAAAACCTCGCCTCATTTCTCCCACAGTCCAGGTGCCATCTCAGCCACACGTATTCTACAGGAGTCATTCCGGGTCCCTCGACCTCTGGTCTATCTCAGCACAAACCATTCTAGGAGAGGCAGCTATTGGCGATCAGCTCCCACTACTGCTCTGGTGACTTTGGTGGGTGGGGGAGAAAGAAGGAAGCAGCAGGAGGAGAAGGTCTTGGAGGCGAATCAAGATTCAGCCTTCTCCTTCTTTTTGCCCTTTTTCAGGAAGGATGGGGTCCGGAATTTCTTCTTCTTCTTGGAGGGAGATTTGGATGGTGAGCCCTCTGGGGATACAGGGCCACTGGTAATTGACTCGGTTTTGTCCTTAGGGGCGTCTGTGTCAGCATCTGTGGTTGTGGTCATCTGGCTCATTCCTTTGCTTAGCGCGTCTTCTGCGGTTTGGTCGTCATCTTTCCCATTCACTACCACTGCCGCCGGCAGCGCCGTCTCTCCAGCAGCAGTGGGATCGGCAAGTGCTTGGCTGGTGTCGGTCGTCTTAGCACCTTCACAAAAGAAAGACACAAGACATGAGGATTTATGGAGGGAGTGCTCCCACTTTCTCTAGGAGGGCTGTGCTTTGTGTCCCCTGGCTGTGTCACACAGGCAGAACAGGTGATTTCTTTAGGGTAGTGGAAGGTAAGGGCCAGGAGAATATTCAAGAAGTGGTTTAGATTGGGAGACTGCAGGCTAACGAGAGGCTGGCATTTTCCAGTTTGCCTAGCCCTGTGTCTTAACTATTCCACCAGTGACTTCAGTGAGGATATTCCAGATTAATACTAGTTTCATTAGAAGCAGAATCTGGCCCCCACTTTAAGGAAATCGTTGGGGCCTAATTCCCCTCTCTCTGACACCACTGTAAGTCCACTGGGCCTGGTTCTCCTACGCCATGCACCTTGTGTATTTATGCATCTCTGCAAAGTGGGCGTGATCTGAAGTTGGTAGTGTATTTCATCACAGGAGCAAACCACCACCGAAGGTGCAGGGCAGTGGGGAATCAGGTCTATGGTATTTACACAGACTAGACCTTATCATGCTCCCATTGAATGGGAATTTGGTCCTTGATTTCAACAGAAGCCGGAGCAGCCTCACAAAGTCTCGCTGTGATAGGGAGAAAATGGGACACTGATGGACTGAGACAGTACAGCCAGGAAAAATCCTCTGACCCTCCTTCATGCCCAGACTGAGTCCATGTCTCCTAGAGTGGGGGGAAAAGCTTGTACCTCACGTTTCCTCCTGGGTTTCATTTTTCCTCATTGAATCTAAGCAGAGCTAGAAGTCAGAACTAAGGATATGTCTGCACGACAGCCTCTGCATATATGTCGCTGCAGCTATGCCACCACAGCTGTGTAGCGTAGGTGCTTCCTACAGCAATGGAAGGCGTTAGCTCTCTGAGAGGCTGTAGCTAGGTCGACAGAAGAATCCTTCCACCTGCATAGCCACATCCACACCAGGGGTTATGTCGACCTGATTACAGTGTTCAGGGTGCAAAATTTTTCAGAGCCTTGGGCAAGACAGCGAGGTCCAGCTATGTTTTAAGTGTAACTTCCTCCCTGTTAAAAAGAGGTTGCAAATTCCAGCTACGGAAATCCAGAGCAGAAGGGATTATTGCTCACCTAAGACAATGTCCAGCAGGAGCAGACTGACCTACGATGGCCATGACAGCTGGAAGCCTGTCTTCGAAATGGCCTGTACATTTAAACAGCGCTAAGTGTACACAGGCACTTGAGTTTTCCATTTGCTCAGACTCGCTTTATGTCCTTCTGAGACCACAAATACAGAGAGGAGTGTGTGTTTGCATAGGGCTTCTATTGCAACTAGTGTTAACGAATGAGTCCTCTTTGGCGCTGAGTGCAGGAAGCTGTGTTCGGGGAAGAAGCAGTTAAACAATTTGCATGCATGCCTCTCTCCTCTTTTCCTCTTCCTCTCTTTTTTCCTTTTCCCCTTAGATTTCTTTACTAGATTTATCAAAGATCATTATAATTAATACACCAGACGACTTCCATAGCACCTTTCTACTGGGGATCCCAAAGGGCTTTACGAAGAGGTGTTGAGCCACACCTCACTCTTGTGGGGGATGAGGTGTGATCTTCATTTTGCAGATGGGGAAACTGAGGCACAGATCATTTAGGCAGTGACTAAGCGGCAGAGCAAGGAATCAAACCCAGGGATCCCCTGCTCCAATCACTAGACCACACTCTTGGTTGCCACTTGACACGGGTTGTGTTAAGCCTGTGCAATGTGCGTAGTGGAGCAGCTGGTCCCTTTGTCCATATTCGTCATGAATATAATGCTCCCTGCCAACAAGCTACCTTTCCCCCCTGCCCTGCAGGCAAATCTGAGAGACATTTAGAAAAGCGATACGACTGCTTTGCTATTTGCCGACCGGCTGGTTTTCCCTCTGGGACAGAGCTAGCATCAAAATATTGATCATATTTGGTACGGTGATAGCTGGATCTCCCCCGCCCCGGAGGCTGCAAAGACACATTCCAACCTCGTTAATTGACTGTGAATATGTTTGGTGCAGGCCACCCTGCCATGATTCCATGAGGGTTTAGGAGAGAGAGACACGGGCAGGGAGGAGGAAACTTTCTTTTCAGAGCCTGCCATTCAGAGAACATTTGGAATCGAGCAGTAAATCCCCAGATCTCGGCTGCCCTCATTTCTAAGGCATGGCTCTTAGCTTTCCTCTAAGCCGATGCTTCCCATAAATGGTTGATGTGAGTGAAGTTAAAGGCTAAATCCCACCAACGGGATTTGTGCAGATTTGATTTCACACAGCTTTGCCTTGCATCCCCACCCGATGCCGTTTGACTTAAAGCCTGAGCCTCATGCACACACAGAGCCGCACCTACTCAGTGCGTAGCACTGTCTTTGCTGGGATTGTTCCTATGACCGAGTGCAACTCAGTGAGAATGAAGGTTGCAGAATCGGCCCCTCAAGATGCAATACAGTTGACAAGATATTAGGGCTTGCCTGTGCAGAGACCAAGGGTACATCTGCCCTTCAAGCTGGGGGTGTGATTCCCAGCTCAGAGAGACGTACCCAGGTTAGCTCCAAGCAAGCTGGAGCGCTAAAAATAGAGTGCAGCTGCAGGAGCATGGGCCGGGTGCCCCAAGTATGTATCCATTTGTGGCGATCCAGGGATCTAAGCTACTGCCGCATACACACCGCCCGATGTCTCTAGTGGCGACTAAGGAATTTGGAGCCCCAATGTGTGACACTCCACTAAAGGCACTTCCCGTAGGGACCTGATTGGAGAAGCTCTGGAGTCCCTGATGGGGTCGGGCACGCTATTTAAGCCAGAAAGAGACTCAGGAAGCCGTGCAACAAGGTGGATCTCGGCTTGCTGCTTCTACAGACCCTGCTGTCCGCTACTTGACTCCCAGCCTCGGTTCCTGACTTTACCCTGCCCGGTTCCCAGCTCCTGCGCGCCATCTCATTCTAGTCCCTGAACCCCCCGGCTCTGGTCTCTGTCTGCTCCAGCTCCGACCCTAGGCCACGGCTCTTTGTTTCCAACCCGGTGTTTATCTTCAGCTTCAGCTCCCATTTCCTGTCTGACCCCGGCTCCAACTTTCGGCTCTGACACCGGGCTGCTGACTTTGGAGCTGCCCATTGACCTCTGGTTCCTGAACACCACGGCGATCACCAGGTAAAGTCGCAACATCTCAGTCATTGGTGCTGGTCTTCCACTGCCCCAACTCCATCCGAGACGCTATGATGCCTCTCTACTCATGCCTCTGCGGCTACACTCTATTTGTAGTGCGTTAGTTTGATGAGAGCTAGGATTAGCATGTTGTCTCGCACTGGGAATTACACTCCCAGCTTGCAGTGTAGACATACACTTACTGCATGGCAAGCCAGGCTCTGAATCTACAGTGCACTAGCCTGCCATGGACTAAATCACCACGTGGACCCTGCTATCGCACACGCCACGTTCCAGAGTGAACATTGCCGTCCTGCAAAGCCCAGCACACTCTACATTCATACCCTAGCTTGCCGTGCACCGAGCGTCTGTGTAGACAAGCCCTTCCTCCCATCTATCCCATCACAGGAGAGTGGGCAGAGCCATGAAAGATCCAAAATCTGAAGCACAGCAGAAGCCATCTGTAATTTTGACTGAGCCAAGCCCTAAGGTTGTTGCCTGTTTAAAACAATACCACCCATCACTACACAAAGGTGTGTCGGTCAGTGGCTGGAGTGAGAAGTACAGTGATGCAGCCTGAAAAATTACTAGTCAGCTCCACATTTCCATGGAAAGAAATAATGCAAAGGGACAGTAAGCTGGGTAGGACTGAAGAAAGAAAATATCTTCAGCTCTCAGACAGACTGTATATTCAGTAGAGCTGCGTGACATTTTTCAGCTGACACTTTTTTTCCCAGCAAAATGCAGATTGAGTGACCCCGAGATGTTTCACATGATAATGGCTGTTTTGCCAAATTGTTTTGGTGGGGGGGAAAAAAAAAAAAGAGTAAAAAATATTCTGAAAAAAAATCTTTGCCTCTGCAGGATGTTCTCACATTAGGCTGCATGAGGAGTGAAACACTGCATCACGCCAGAGCCTGCGTTCTGCAATATCCTTAAACAGACACGGCTTAGGAACTTGAAAGCTGCCCAGCCTCTGGTCTCCTGTGTGGCACAGAAAGAGCTGCTAGGTGAAATGATCCCTAGAAGTGTCTGTAAAATGGATTTTTTTTCCATTTACCATCCCCGACCCAAGTAATGACTTTTCACCGGAAACCTCATCAAACTTTAGCGCTTTCCTTCTGCCACGCTGTCCTGTAGGATGCTAAAGGCACAAATTGTGTATGCAACAGCAGAAAGTTATATGAACAATGGGAAGCAATGGGAAAAGACAGAAGAACTACAAGCGGAGCTGCTCTTGAGGGTGGGAGATTCCTTCTACAAAGGCCTGAGGCTACAGCTGGCTCTTTTTTACACCGTTCAGGACTGTCACTGGGTGGAAGAGACACAGGAGATAAAACCTTCGTAAAATCTGGAGCAAGGAAAAAAGTCAGAGCAACTCTTCTGAAGTAGCATATGAGAAAATAAGAAAGGACCTTTTAAAAAAAATCCCTCTGAAGTGAGAAACATCAGCACCCTAATAGAGGTCTAAGTTGCACATTTAGACGGTCAAATCAGCACACAGGCAGGTCAAGTGGGAACATTCAAGTATCAGCGCTTACAGACAAGGTGAGGGGTACTAGAGAAATGACAGATAGAATTTGATGATGATGATAATAACAATAATAATATCATCTTGCTCGCATATAATACTTTCCAACGGTAGAGCCCGAAGTGCTATAAAAGCAGGCCAGTATCATTATCCCCATTTTACAAATGGGAAAACTGATGCACAGAGGGGGGAAGTGACTTGACCGAGGTCAGCCAGCAGACAAGGGTGAGCCAGGAAGAGAACCCAGGGCATCTGGCTGGCAGGTGGTGCTCTGTCCAATAGGCCACCCTGCCTCTGAGCTAAGTGGTGATCTGAGCAGCTAAATGCAGAACTTGCCAGTTCTATGAAGGTGCCCGACGTTTGAAAACTGCTCCCTATTGGTCTCCCGTCCAACGAAGACTGATATTGGGCGAAGCGAAAGCAGGCACATCTGGATGCAATGTTGTTGCTCCATTGAGCTGCATCCCTGCTGTGAATACACTGGAAGATTTCCCCACCCACCCTCTATCTCCCCTGAGAGAAGCATCCCACCTCCCGCAAGGTGATGGTATGTGAGCTTAGAAAACAGCCTCTCTATACTTACTACAGTGACAAGTATTCAGAATCAGAGGTAAGTCCTTTGATGAAAGCAACACATGGAAAGAGAAAGGAAGAAATTGTGGAGACAGACATACACCAACACAATGAGACACAATGTGACACAATGAGAACAATCAGAGTAACACCATCGCATTGACCTTCATGGACCAGGTCATTTCTTTGCACCAGACACCTTCATTGCCTCCAGTGAGCTGTGCATATGATCCCCCCATTATGGCCAGTTACTGATTATCACAACGCTGATGTGTTTTGATTTTAGCTATCTAGTAGCCTCTGATAGTATTGTGTATTATATCGCTTCTGCTCTTACATTTGAATCCAAGGCAGAATATATATATGTTTAATGTAATTTCTGGAACCACTAGGACCAATTCACACACATTTGGCTGACCCAAAGCCCACTGGAGTCCGTAAAACGATTCCGATTGATTTTAATGGGTTTGGATCAGGTCCACAGCCAGTATTTTCTTATTACACCTACCCTCATCTTACTTTTCCTGGCTCCCCCCTATTGTTTGTTATGCTCACTTGTAGTTCCTGTTCCAAGTTAGACTGCCAGCTCTTTGGGGCAGGGGCTGTGTCTTTCTATCGATTTGTACAGCACCTAGCACAATGGAACACTTATTCTGGGTGAGGTCTTTGGGCACTACTGCAGTGCAGATAATAAATGACTAGATACAACTTCATTCCAAAGGCCTCCTGTGTGATTTGTCGGGACAAAGGTGGCTCAGAAGTTAGGGCCATAATAACCCACTCTCCTTCTAACAAAGAAAATGAGGCCTTGATTATCTTTCCACCAGTGGAAGATGCCCCTCCAAGCATACAGTGTGCCCATGCCTTGCTGCTCATGTGACAGGGGACAGGTTTATCTTAGGATGCGATTGCAGAAACACCCGCTCATTGCTGCATCTCCCCCTACGCAGTACACACAAATGCTCTGATTCCCTCCATGCAGCAGAACCTGCTAACTCCACCCAGCACAGGGGGTTCAGCTTACCATCTGAAGACTTTGCGGGGGAGACAGGTGGGCTCTTTGATGGAGACTTTGTGGGACTTTGCTCCACGGAAGCGGAGGGGGACTTCACAGGAGAAGCCTGAGATTCCTCCACGCTGGCGTCTCTCTCACCTAGGAGCACAGAAGACATCCACATGCAATGTGAAAACTGGGGAAATCCCAAAAGACATACTCCCTGCCTAACTTCTGAGTGCAGCTAGTTGGAACGTATTTTCTTGAAGGCTGAATGTTTTCAAGACATGTCGGTTTCAGCAGGAAGGGTTTTTTGAGAGAGCGCCATATGTACACACTCTGTATAAGCTGATGGGTTAGCGCACTGGCCAAGGATGTGGGAAAACCAGGTTCAAGTCCCTTTCCTGCTCAATTCAGAGTGATCTGGGATGAAAGACTCTGCTCTGAACCAGGCAGTGCACGGACACGACCCTGGCTTCGCCAGTGCCCTAGTCCCCTGCCCCCACATGCTTTTGGTCTAAAACCTGCCATTTCAACACAATTTCGTTTTCACGTGAATGTTTGGAAGGGTTTGGTTTCATTTCGATGTGGGACAAAACCAAATGTTGGAACCTCAGAAGTTGCCCTGAAACAGAACTGTGGCCCTCCAGTCAGCGCTGCTACTGAGTCCCGCACGTTACATGACCGAACAAAGCCTTCGCCGCCCCCACCCGTGACTTACCGTCTTGTCCCAGTTTCTTTCTTTCCACCTCTTTCTTGTACTCCTCCAGCTCTTGGTCGGTGAGCTGGCTGAACGGGTTGGGAGGCTCTGGCTCAGTCGGTATCTCCTCCTGGGGGACTTCTTTTGTCTCGATGTCTGCCTTGGAAGCCAGGTGACTCTCCGCAGACTGAAACCAAGCGCAGACACAACATTGCGCCATCAGCACTGGGGCTGAGGATAAGGCTTAGCGGATCCCAACCGAGAAGGACTGGGCTAAGTTTCTCTGGGCCATCTAACTTAAGTGAGAGATCCTTTTTTGTCACCAAAGAGGCTCAGTATTCCAGGAGCCCAGCCCATTGTTTAAGTGTTTGTTTTCATAGACGCCCTTCCTGACCTCTCCTCTGCAAGAAGCAGAGCCCCGTGTGGGGCAGATCCGGGTGCAATTCCACCATGCACAAGGAGAGTGGGTTGTGGGGAAAGTAGGGCGGTGCATGAACTCAGCTTCAGGATGACAGGATTACCTTATGGGGGCTGCTATGGGCAGGCGGGTCAGGCTGGTGGATCCATTACTCTGTGTTTCCACTTGATGTTGCCATCCATGGACACTCAGATAGCAGGGAGCCCCCCGCCATCACCAACACAGAGCCTCGACTCAGCCTACACACTGGTTCCCAGGATTGCTCCCTCCCTTTGCACCTGTTGTTGGTGTTGAGCGCCCGCCCTTACTACTAGAGAAAAGAGGCTGGCTCAGATCAGGATTCCCCTGAACTCTGGAGTACCCTGAACCCAGATCTGAGCTCCACACCACAGCTAGAGCCCTTAACGCACGCACGGCTGCAGCCTCGGTCTACAGAGCTGAAGGAGAGCAGGGAAGTTTGCTGCATTATAATATTCCCCGTGAATCTAGCCCCTTCGTTAATAAGAGTACCGGACTCCTGCTCTTCTCTGCTATCACACTGGCTAAGAGCTGGGACTGGGGTCCAGCCGACTTCACATCCTGGCGGTTTTGCTCCCGAATCTGTGGGTGAAAATCACCAAATAAATAAAAAGAGCTGAAATAAAAGTCTAGACGAGATGGCTTAGGGGCACAATAATAGAGAGGAAGGGCCTTGAATTGCCACTGCTTTGCCCCTTGGAGAGTCATGTTCACCTGGGCGAGGGGAGTGTAAAAAGCTCCTAGGGCAACACGGCAGCACTTTTCACCGGTATCAATGACAACACAAGGAGCAAGGAAGCAGAGAGTCAAGCCCAGAATCTCTCTCTCTCTTTTGCTGCCCGTCTGAATCCAGTTGAGCTCAGTAGCGATTGGCTGCTTTTGCCATCCGATGCCTGGTCCTTGGCCAACGTGAAATGAGCCAGCAGGTCTCAGCTCCGTTCCTAACTGGCATTATATAAAACTTCCGCTGGCAGTCTCAGCCAATAGGCCAGGGACCGAATGGGTCACAGAGTGAATTTTCCTCTGACCGAGGGTGAGATTCAGATCAGGCTGAGTTGTGTTGCCCAGGCAGCGCTGGGGAAGGGGTATATGGTGAACTATTCTTGTACCTGCTCTGACATTGAAGAGAGGACTTCAGAGCTGTGTGTCTGGGCCCTGCCACCTGCACTAAACTTGCTGACATAAAATGAAGAGAGAGTAAAATTGAAGTGGCTCATCTGCCCCCCACCAACTGCAGGAGAATCAGGCCCCTGCAGTCTCAAAGGAATTTATTGAATCTTGGCCACCTGGAAACTAAGACCCCATGTATAGGACACGAGAACGAGAGAGACATCGGAGAGCCGCCATACCTTGTTCCTCATTTCCAGCACTTCCTGCGGGTCTGTGTAGAGAGGCACAAATTGGTTGGGGTTTTCGATTCGGATCGGGGTCCCACTGCTGGCCTTTTCCACATCGTCGGCCTTCATCCACTGGCCCATACCAAGAATAGAAGCAGGGTAGGGAAAGAACAAAGAAAATGCATCAAGACCAGAATTGCAGCATCATTCAGACCCAGGAGAAACATGGGCCCAGCCTATGAGTTTCTGACCCATCACAGGATTTTGGATGCGCCAACCTTCGTCGACATTCAGAGCTGGGTAGAGTCCCTTAGAGAGAAAAGGGCCAGCTGCAAAATTCAGGAATCTGAATTTGGATTCAGATCTAAGCCACCCCCTTCCCTGATGGGCATGGTTTTGCTTCAGCCCATTCAGGTTCAATTCCATCTATCTGGATTCTGAATCCTCCCAAACATTTGATGTGCGCAGCATTAGGGTTTTGGCTTAACTTGTGTCTAGTAAGTAACTGTTAAATCTCTATACAAATGTCTATCTATTTAGGGACTTATAAGGCCCCTGCGTCCCATAACACCTCTCCACCTTTAATGTATTCATCCTCCACACCTCTGTGAGGTAGGGCAGTGCCATCATCCCATGTACAGATGGGGAACTGAGGCTAAGTGACTTGCCCAAGGTCACACAGGAGGTCAGTGGCAACGTAAGGAACTGAACACGTCTCCCTCCCCATGGGACCCCAGCTCCTGTCTATGCCCAGGTGACTCCACTCTGGCAGATGCCCCAGCTGTTTAGTACCTCTCCCAGTAGAACAGGCAGGTTAACATTTTTATACGGACCAGTCATCAATTTCACGAGCGCTCCTTGTGGTACCCGTTGCTGCTGGAAAGCAGCTTTTTGGCCTGGCACCAGAGGGGCTGTTTTCAGGGATGGGTAAACTGGTTTGAATACAACCTGCCCCTTCCCCTGGACTGAGCCACAGTTGCTCTGGGAGAGGCTGTGCTTGGAGTATACCACGTCCAACCAGGAATATCATGAGAATGTCCCATATCGGCTCCAAGCATCTCGTGGGCTTTGTGAGTCCTTACCTGCTGCACTCCACTGCCGTGGAGGAAGCTGGCCACGTTCCTCTGTGACGCTGCCTCATACCCAGCACACGGCGCTCACTCCCCCTTACCGTAGTCTTGGTCCTCTGGCTGCCGGCGCTTCTCTGATTCTCCTCAGCTACGTTAACACGTAGGTAGGTGTTGGGTGTATTTAGCCAGCGGGTCTTCTCCTTCTGCTGCTTCTGGGCGTGCTGTCGGAGGGTGAAGAGGGGAGCGACCTCCTCCTCAAAGACGAACGCCGTGACGGTGGCAGGGATCAACACATCACTTTTATGCTTGGTTTTCTCCTGGACAAAGGGGTGCCGATATGTGTACCCGGTTCGGTAACCCTGGAAGGACACAAGCAGAATGCGTCTTTACTTGGGAGACTCTAGCTATTAGGACCAGGCAAGAAACGGGGAGAAAGCAGAGAAAAACGTCACAGGGTTCAAAACAGATCTCCTCTTTGTTTTATTCACATTTTTTGCACTTTTTTTTCCCGTTGAAATTTTTATTAACATTTTTTCCTCTATCAAAATCCTGATTTTCAGGAGTGCTTTGCTAAAAAAAAAAGAAGTTTACAGTGAATCAATGTTTTCGTAGTGATTTCAACAACATTTCTGATTAAAAAAATATTTTAAAAGTGTTGCAAACAAACAAACAAACAAACAAACCCCAAAATAAAATGTAAGAACAACAGCCAAACCAATTCTGTTGTCCAGATTCTGATCTCAGCCATAGCAGTACCTGCACTGGAGTCACTGATGTGGCTGGGGATAGAACCTGGCCTGCTGGGTTCTTCTTGATAGTATTTGTCTCATTTCTCCCCTTCACCCTGCTTCTCGTTTGCGAGTGTGAAGAGACTGGCTCACAAACAGGCTGCATGATCTGGCCTGCATATATCGTGCTTAACTGGTCCACACTCAAGGAGTTTAATGCCCATGCTCTTGCCACTCCTGTTGTCGTCTCTCCACGGGAGCTTTGTCCAAATGATAGCACTTGGGCACACCAACCCACGAGATGCTGATGGGCGAATTAGTTCAGGTTTCTTGGAACCTGCAACCATCTTTCCTGGAGACAGCAAAGCTGCCCGCTGCGTACTTTGAGCAGAGATCATATCTGACACACAGAGCCTCGCATCTCCTTCCAAAGTGCTTTACACCTCTGAAGATCCAAAAGTACTTTACAAACTGTAGTGTAAGGCCTGAGGCCTTGTTTTGACTAAACTTAGGCTTTGTTCTTAGGCTGAGGCGTAGCAGCCATATCTGGAGCAGCAGCAGCCATAAGCTAAGTGGCATGTAGTCACATCTTCACATTCCTGAAACTACTTCAAAACAATGTAATATCGGGCTGCTACTGTCTTAATAGCACCTACTGCCCACCAAATAAAAAAACAGATCTTAAGATGCTTAAAGAAAACTTTGTTGTGTAGCATTCTGTCTGGAAAGAAATCACTTAAGGAGAAGTTTGTCTGCCTTATTGGGAGTGGTGAGCATTGTGCGTTTAGCGTGTGTATTCTGTTTTGGTAGTTGTTAATAAATAGAGGATAAGGAGATTACCATGTAAGGCTCCTTCACTGCTAAAAGATCCTGCAAACCCGGAACCCTACAAATTTGGGAAAGCGTGTGGGTGCTTATATTAACCAGGTTAGTTTCACCCGGACTGGGAATGGGTGACCCTGAGCCCTAAAGTGTGAATTGAATACGGGTAGGAGCCTTCTCCCCCCGAGCCCTATGGATTGGGAAAGGGTGGAGGGTGCCTTTGAGCCTTAAGATGTGAATTGGGAAAGGATGGGAGTGTCTAAATTAACTGGGTGATGCCTTGAGCCCTACGGATTGTGGTAAAGGTGGGGTGCCCTAGTGTGTGGGTAACAGTAGGTCTACATGAATCCCTCGCCACCAAAATGCAGCCACCTCTGGGGTTCAACCGGTCATAGCAACATCAAAAAACAGGTTAGGAGAGGAAGTGGAGGGGAACACTGAATCCAACTGAAAATGAAATAAGAGAGAAGTCTGGAGAGTGATTAAATACCACGGCGCCTGGTATAAACAATAGCACTCCATGCAGCTCCCGGGTTCTCCCAGGTAACAGGAAAACAGTGGTCTAACAGTCCCGTGGGGGATCAAGAGGGAAGATAGTTTAGAGAAATTGTTCGTTCCAACCACCCGTGTTCACTGTTCAGCAGGCTTAGCTACAGTACCTGGGGAGTCTCCTGCTGCTACACCCGTCTCTGGCAGGCTGCCTTCAGAAGGCATAGCCCAGAACCAGGGAGATCCAGGTGGGCGGAAGGGAACGTGCAGAACGAGTAACTGGCCACGGCCAGATCGGCTGGAGACTTACCAGGTTGTCCAGCATTCTCATGAGTGCCTCAAACTCATGCTCTCCGAGGCGGCTCTTCTGCATGGGTCCGAACGTGCTCCCGGCCCATCGGACTGAGCCGACGTCATGGGGCCGGTACTTCTCCCGCTCCAGCACGATCAGATTCTCAGCTCCTCCAGCGCTAGACAAGGCGGAGACCTGCACAAAGCACAGAGAATGCAACGGAGAAGCCGCTGGGTAAATAAAGAAAGGGCCAGATTCTTGGTCATGCTCCATCACCCTTTGACCTGCAGGAAGGGGGAAAGATTCTGGCTGGGGGGCCAGATTCTGGTGGAAGGGAGTTCCCTTTGGAATAAAGCCGCTAGGGTTGGCTCCTGCATTAGCTACCCACCAGCCCAGTATGGGGGGCGTGCCAGAGTTACACTCCACCAATCCCCCATAGATACGAAAGGCTCATACAGGAAACAATATCCCCTGCCTGGAAGAGCTTGCCATGTGAGACCCTCATCCTGCAAACGTGCAGGTTACTCATGCACACAGATGGTTTGCAGCCTCAGTCCCGGTTCATGTATTTACTGACGATCTTTTCCTCTCCTTAACTGGTGGCATTGAAATAGCCGCCCCACACTCGTCCCTGGTGTTGCTGTATATCAGAAGGCCTCGGTATGTGTAGATCCGCCTTTAACAGCACCAGGCTCCAGAGCGCTCCCTGCCTGCCAGCCACCGAGGTCGAGCGTGCCCCAGGTTTGAAACAAAGCCAAGCAGCCTTGGGAATCAGTGGGCATTCAAATGCTGGCACAGCAGCTCTTGTGCTGGGGAATTAGTGACTCGGCAGTGATGGGGGCGGAGAGGAGAGACAGGAACCAGGCAGCGTTGCCCATGGGGAGAAGTAATATTCCAAAGCCCTTTGTCAACAAGGCGGCATGTGGGAAGGCATCAGTCTACACAGCGCACGTATTCCCAGCCCTTCACCTGCAGCTGTCTCATGGGCCAGGCCTCAGCATGTGCTGACCTCATTTCCCAACTAAAGAAGTAGGTCGATGTGCAACGGGGAGGACAACAGCCTTTACAATAAATGACAGTGATTGCAAACTAGCTGCCTACCCAGCGCAATCAAACCTGCCACTTCACCACAGCTGTGCCGGCACCATGCGGCGCGGGAAAAGCAGAGCAGGAGAAAGTCAGCGTCGTCGTGTTGCATTTCCAGGCTTGGCTGACAAGCCGGTGTTTAAAAGAAACAAACCCAAGCCACAAAGGAAATCTACAATAGTTGTAGGCGGGGCTGTGTGAGGTTTGGTTCTAGGCACGGCGCCAGCACAGAGATTTGAGCCCTGATGTCAAGCTCTGAAGACAGTGGCATTATCACAAAACATGTCCATATCACCCCTTCCATGCATGGAAAACCTGAGCTGCAAACTCCTCCTAAAGACCTGTTTATTCCACTTGGCCAATAAGAAGCAATTAACAGCCCGGCCCGTGTTTATTCCTTTTTCTATTCTTCCCAGTGCATACTGCCTATGCTCTGTCTGGTTTGCTCAGATTGAGACAGATGCTGTATTTTTGGGGAAGCTATGTTTCTGGGGATTTGGGAAGGGGAAATCCCGGGGCTGGTTTGAGTTGGTGAAAGAGCAGGGTGTTGGTCTATTAATATTCTGGCTGGCTAATGTTGATTACGTGAGGGAGGATAGGTTGGTTTCTGGATGTGCTGATTTGTGTTACTATTATTCAGGATCCTGTTTGTTTTGGTCGTGTCCAAAGGACCAACCACGAGATGGGCTCCGTTGTGCATGGTGCTGCACACACACAGAGTAGCAGATAATCCCTGCCCGGAAGTGCTTACAAACTAAACACCCAAGAGAAAGCCTGGCGGGAGGGGTAAGGGCCATAACACGGAAGCAGAATGAACAACGTGGTGGCAGCCAAAGTCATGTTCCATTTTTTTGGAGTGGGTTTAGTTAGGAGGGGACCAGCTAAATGGAAAGAAGGGGGGACATTGAAGGGCAGGAGAGTGAGGGGGACAGGGCAGGGGAGAAGAGGGAAAGAGAGGCAGGTGTGGACTAAAGCACTGATGCCCTCGAACATTTTTAACATTTGCCAAAAGTCTCCATCGTGCCGGCAAAGCACTCTACTCTGATCTATGCACAGAAATGAACCCATTGCATTGGTAAAACTGATGGTGCTTGATAATAAATAGGAATAATTTTAACTGCAGTAACTGCAGCTCCAACATAGTGAGGGGTTTGTAGCTAAAGCCTGGAGCCTGCTGGGTACGACTCGAGTGGAAACTTGCAACACCATTAGTTTTAGTCTCACGGCATTTGTAAAGGTGCAGCTGCATGGTGTATTGCAGGTAAACCACCCCACTGTGCCTGAAATACCATCCTTTGCCCTGTTACACCCTCAATTTGACTGTGAACTCTTCAGGGCTGATTTGGGCCGGATTCACATCACATATTGGTTTTACACTGGGGTAACTCCATTGACATTGGTGGAGTTATTCTTGATTTACGCTGGTGTCTGTGAGATCCAAATCAGGGCCACTGTCTTTTATTCATCATTAAAGCACCATGCCCTTTTATGGCACTGAGCAAATAATGAACAATAGCAGCAAGCGATGCAGAATATCACTGCTTCTGCGTCTCCGTTTGCACTCGTGTTGAGCCATGAAGGTTTAAAGGGAGAGGTTTCCAAATTAGCATTTGCTAATCTCTGCTCTCACTGAAGTCATTGGTAAACCTCCCCCAGACTTCAGTGGGAACTCGGTTAGGCCAGTGCCAAGCACTTCTGAAAATCCCACCCCAAAACAACAGTCAATAGTGGAAGGGGAGGCAAGGGCCCCACTCAAGTTATTGAGCAAATAACAGGGCAGCAGCTGAAACACAAAACTAAGCTGGGAGTGACTGAAAACCATGCCAGTAAATAAAGCTGCAAAAAAACAGAAGTTGATTTCCCTCCTGAAGTCTGTTCCAGGAACTGCCCAGTAGAGGGAGATAAATGATCAGCGCAATCCAGACAGAATAGTTCCCGGGGGGTAGCTGTGTTAGTCTGTATACAGCAAAAACAAGGAGAGTTCTGTGGCACTTTAAAGACTAACACATTTAATATTTGTAGACATAAGCTTTCGAGAGACCTCAGCTCTCTTCTTCAGATGCAGAGGCATCTGTGTTACCTATTTTCTGTATTACTGCATCTGAAGAAGAGAGCTGAAGAATGCTACCAGGGAGGTCCTGGGCTTCAATCTCTTACCTAGCAGCTTAAATTTGGCCTCCAGGACCTCCCTCCTATACTTCTCTATGTCATTGGTACCTACACGTACCATGTCCACTGGCTCCTCCCCAGCACTACACGTAAGTCTGGCTAGATGTCTCGAGAGATCTACAGCCTTCATATCCGGCAGGCAAGTCACCATGCGGGGCTCCCGATCATCACAAATCCAGCTATCTGTGTTTCTAATGATCGAGTCCCCCATTACTATTACCTGTCTTTTCCTAATAACTCGAGTTTCCTCCCCTGGAGAGGTATCCTCAGCGCGAGAGGATACCATGACATCATCTGGAAGGAGGGTCCCAACTACGGGATTGTTTCCCTCCGCTCCAGTTCGATGTTCTCCTTCCCTGAGACTTTCATCTTCCGCAACAGCACAGAGGCTGTCATACCGGGGGTGGGACCATTCGACTGGGTCCCAGAAAGTCTCAGCTATGTACCTCTCTGTCTCCCTTAGCTCTCCCGAGTTCAGTCACCCGGATCTCCAAAGGCCGTAGGCAGTCTCTGAGGGCCAGGAGCTCCATGCACCGAATACCACCCATAGGGCAGGTAATCCTACATGTTGCATTCAGTGCAATAAACTGGATAGCCCCCACTCTGTGGCTGGACTTCTGGACTTTTTACTCCTGCAGCTCTTTCTTTTATTGTTGTTTGGTTTTAATCGCGGGGGGGTGGGGGGGAGTGTATTGTCTTTAGTTTACAGACTGTTAATGAAGTGTATCTACTCCTCTCCACACTCTCCCACTAAAATCCCTTGCAAAACTCCCTATTAGCTGCCTATTTGCTAGCTCTTCTGGTCGCTTAGGAGTGGGCTTTTTAAACCCTGACTCTCCCTGAGTAGCCCCGCATGCTGGCTAAGGGTTGATGGGTGCTAAAGGGCTTCACTGGGGATCAAAGCCTCGTTAAGAAGCTCTCAGTCTTGTCTATCAGTCAAGCAGCAAGCACACCACAAACACACACACTACAGACAACCAATTCCCCCCAAGGGTCATGTAGTCCCTCCTCCTTCACCTGGAGAATTCCCTCGCAAAATTCCCGTTAGTTGCCCCCGTTTGCTAGCTCCCTGCCCCTGTATCCATCTAGACCACACAGTGCTGTAACGAGAAGCAACCTTGGAACACTGCAGCGGCACCCACGTGCTGCCCTGTGATAACCGCTCACCTGAATCTCACAAGCAGCCTGCAGGTGAAAGGCTTTATAAAAAGCTTCCTCCACTGTGTCACCCAGAGTGATCACACCGTGATTTCGCAGCACCAGGATCTGCGGGGAAAAAGAAAAGCGAGATAGCGCGATCAGTACCAACCAATTCGTTTCTTTTTAAAGAGGCTCGGAGATGCAGTCCAATGACAAGTCTATTTTATTTTATTTTTTCCTGGCACCTGAAAGTCTCTGGAATGACTCTCCGCCTATTTCAGCCCACAGTCAGAACGGCAGGTTCTGTAGAAAGTGACCACAATTGAACACCTTTGTAACTTTCCAGATATGGAGTAGTTCTGATACTTCCTCTGGTGTATTGGCCATTTATTCCCCTCTAATCGAATCCACATGGCACTCATTCTGCTGTGCCCGGCCTCAGAAAAGCTTTACAAATGTTCATGAATCAAACCCCAAGTATGACAGGAGTCCCACCAGTACACAAAGGAGGGAACTGAGGCACAAAGCAATTGGGTGGCCCAAACTCACATAGAAGGTATAGAATCCAGATCAGGTCTACACTACCGTAAGTCGATCTAACTTACGTCGCTCCAGGATGGGAAAAAGACACCCCTCTGAGCGATGCACGTTACAGCGACCTTAGTGCTGTCCGCACTGGCATTATGTTGGCAGGAGATGTTCTCCTGCTGACACAGCTTCCGCCTCTCATGGAGGTGGAGTAATTATGCTGACGGGACCAGACGCGCCACAGCTTGCGCCAGTGTAGTGCTGCTAGTGTAGACCTGCCCTCAGGCTGGTGCGTTAGCCACACGAAGGGCCAAAATTTCAGGGTACATCAGCAGGTGAACCCTAGGCATGAGAGGGCCTAAAACCAGAACCCAAACCCCAGTCCAGGCCTGGTCTGAACGCCACCTCTTCAGCCCAACTCCAAGGAAAATGTCACCAGGCCAAACCCATTCCCGGAGCAACTCTCCTGAGGCGTATTAGCCCAACGGCTGATCAGACATAACATCTCTCAGTCCGAGGAGCGTGCGTTTTCTCCTCACCTTGCAGGTTGGTCCAAGGCACTTCTGTAGCTCAATCCTGTCTGCCTCTTCCTCCATCTCGCCGTTGAAATCGAAGTACACCAGGTCGCCCAGCAGCAGTGCGTTGTGGGATACTGGCAGGATGCCACATTTCATTGCAGACACCTGGGGAACAGAGAGAATGCAAGAAGCAAAGGGAATGATCAGTGTTGGAGGCCCAGTACAACTTGAGTTGCTTGACCACTGTTCTACAGGCTTAGCATAGCATCAGTTGCTTGCTTGGCTATTCTGACCCCTGTAGCATGACATCTTCCAGTTGGCAGAGACTGAATAACCTTCTAGAGGTCTCAGTTTCTGCATAGCACGGCACATAAGACAAAATACAGACACTGTATGTTTGCAGCTGCACATAGATAACGGTGATGGGAACAACAAGTTATCCTTAAACATCTGGGGTACACTGTTTCATTGCCAAGAGGCAGACTTTTACACCGCCCCTCTTATCACCAGATACCATGTTAAAGGCCATGTTAATTCCACTGATTTTAACGGGACGTGAATCGGCCTGAGGGAGACGTGTTTGAGAGACTCCTGGAGTGAGCAAACCATGCCAAGATCTTAACGCGAGAGAGGTGAGCAGGGTGCTATCAGCAATGAGACAGAAGTAGGCCCTGGATTCCCCACCCTCCCAACTTCACTCAGGATGTTCAGAGCGGGAGCTGCACTCCTCAGCTCTCTATCACAGCAGTGCAAATCCCAGGAAACCATGCAGCGGATGAGGAAGGAAAGTAGATCCTCTGGGGCTGGGGTGTTATTGAGTCATTAGGGAGAAGGAGCAGAGAGTTCTGGGCGGGAGGTGTTCACCCTAAGGTCCTTGGGAATAAACCACTGCACCCGTTCTCCCTGTTTGTCCAACGGAGAATGCTAATGGGGCCTTCACCGCCCCAGGTTAGTGACTGAAATCAGGGTCAGCCTGGGCAAGCCTCTTGGCTTCTCAGCCCCAATCCTACCAGACGTGAGGTCACCTCGGCCGCACAGACCCTGCCAATGAAGGGAGGGAGCAAGCAATAGTCCTGCAAGGCTAATGCTGTTCTAGAAATCAATTGCTGAGTCAGTACAAATGCCTCTGGGCGAGATGCTCCGCCTCATTTTCCATGGCCCTGGCAAACCATGATTGATGGGGCTCCTTACCGCGGCAGTGGCTGGTGTGTGCAGGTGGATAATACATCTGACGTCAGGTCTGGCTGCATAGATGGCTGCGTGCAGGCCAAATCCTCTAGCGTCCACGGAAAAACTGGTGCTGCCCTGCTCCACCACTTCACCCAGGATGTTCACTTTAGTCTGCAGCAGGAAAGAAATCGGGCAGCAGGAAAGTACAGATTTACCAGGGGTGGGAATTCACACACCCCATGGCTCACCCCAGATCTACAGAACACCAAGGTGCTGCCTCATCACTCTTGTTGGATCCACCTTCCAGGTGACTCTGAGTTCAAAGAATGTGCTTGCTTCTAAAAGATCTGCTTATTTTGGGAAGTTCTCTGGCCTGTGCTCTACCGGAGGTCAGACTAGGTGATCGCAATGGTCCCTTTTGGCCTGGGAATCTCTGAATTAAGCTGTGAGGTAGGTATGGGGTACAGAATAAGGTCCTACAATTCTACAGCTCAGCCTGTTCCTATATGGCCTGTGAGATCTGCAGGGCTCACAACCTACTATGCCATACGTGCTTTAAGACAGTGTTTCTCAACCTTTTAAGTAGCAAGTACCCCCTAACTTCTGACAATTTTAATAAGTCCCCACCACTCAGTTTTCCACTCTGAGAAACACAATCTTTTCCCCCTTTACCGCTGGACGACTATATTTCTCGTAAAGCAGAAGAGTTCTGAGTTCTGTAGCAGATCACAAAACCCCCTGCTGTTTCTCCCCTCTCTCCACATAGGAGCAAAGGACAATGCCAGCCAATCACTATGGCCTGATGGCGGGGTCATGTGGGTTCTCCTCACACAGGCTGGAACTTGTGAAGTCTGAGCAGGCACTAAGCGGCCCACCAGAGTGGATAGCAGCGCTCCCCATGGCCGTCCCTAGGAGCCTGGGGCAAATCACACTGTATGGGCCACCTGCCTCCCAGCTGGGAGCGGGGACTGGGCGGAAAGCAGGCAGCTGCCACTTGGCTTCCTCAGAAGTCGGCGGCTGCCGCTTGCCTCCCTTCACTGGGTTTTTTGCCACGTACCCCCAGCCTGTGTCTCATGTACCCCCAGAGGTACACGTACCACAGGTTGAAAAACTATGCTTTAAGAGAACATCCACCGGGAGGTTATTGAATGTTCACAGTCTATCAGGAGTCTGATCCAGCTCAATGAGCAGAAAAAATTTTGAGTTTCAAAATGGTGATGAAAAAACTGAAAACTTTGAATTTTGACCAAGAAAGGGTGGAAAAAATAGTGAGATTTCCACATATATTTCTCACCCTCTCACACTCCAGTTTTCAAACCACTCTGGAGCATTTCAAAATTTGGAGAAAAATGATGGGAGGGGAGGTGGAATTTGTAAAAAAAAAAAAAAGGCAATAATTCTTTGCCATCAGCTTCTTCTGAAGTGGTCCCAGATTTACCAGCATGAACCATCTCGAGAGAGAGAGAGAGAAAGTGAAGGGTTTAATTATGAAGTGAGAGGGTGTTATGTAGCATACTCACCAGGCTAGAAGCGGTGACTTCATTACATGAAAGACCTTTAGGGCTGATCAAGAAGTGATCCTGTTCTTTGCTGACACGCAGCTACCAAGAGAAATGCACAGGAGGAAAAAAAAAAAAAAAGATGCGAGTTAGGGTTAAGTGGACAAGCATAATTTCTTTCATCTGCATTTCTTTCAAGCCTCCAATCTCCGAGA
Source organism: Emydura macquarii macquarii (assembly GCF_026122565.2). Taxonomy (NCBI): domain Eukaryota; kingdom Metazoa; phylum Chordata; order Testudines; family Chelidae; genus Emydura; species Emydura macquarii. Next base: position 498,800 of record NW_027133415.1, read on the forward strand.
TTCCACCTTATTTCATTTTGGTTTCAGAGCTCTGGGAAAGCCAAACACGAATGACCAACCTTGATCTCAATACTGTACCACTTTGATCACAACAGGCAAGAACTTTGAAAGCTGGAAATTGGGGCTGACGATAAAAGGAAGTCAGTGACACAGAAAAATTCAAAGAGTATTGTGCTGTACGTTCCACGGTCACATGCCACGTGACGACTGTGCTGGAGCTGCAGCAGACTAGCTAGCTTCTCATCACAAAGATAAAGGAAAAGGGCATTTCCTGGTAGCGTCTGTGCAATGCAGTACATTTATCTGCTGTGGTTATTAGTCAGCTCTGGTCCAGATCCTCCACTGAGGATCTGGACCCACTTTGCTTAGTGAGCAACTGAACGGCCTGAAAGGGAATTCTTGTCTAACCAGCTGAGGAGCAGTTCCCAAGTTAGGGCTGTAAACTCAGCCTGTGGAAGTCACAGCTGGATGCTTTCTGACCATGCACACGTGCATTCATGTGAGCTAAGATCGGGACACGTGACGCAGGGCACGGCTGAGTGCTAGCAGGTGTCAGGAGATAATTCACTTTGAATACCCAACGCCAACCCATCATATGAGACTGCTGATCAGGTGCTTAGCACTAGAGGGTGGCGAGGGTTTTTCTTTCCCCTTCCTCTGAAGCATCATACAAGCATCATGCAAGATACCAGCGTGGACCGCATGTGTCAAAGGTCACATTCCTGCACTGGCTACAAGATATAGTGTTAGCCGACGCATTTAGTAAAGAAGAGCCCAGCCTCCCACTGGAACTCCTGCTCTTTATATTCCTCCACCTACAAGTCTGGTCCACTCTGGTACCTGGAGGACCAAGAACTCTATGCTTGCCTCACAGCTCCCCACAAGGATGCAGAGGGGTCATGTTCCATCCTCACTACCGAGACAGCCCACATCCACGTTACCATTGGGGCCCCCCCTCACCGTGACGTAGGTGTTCCTGAGCTGCGCCCAGCCGTACAGGTCCAGCAGTCGGTAGATGCTGCCAACCTTACAACGCATGAGCCGCTCCCCTTTCGCTAGGGACAGCGACTCCGTGCTATGGAGATCATTGATGGGCGTCACCGTGGAGAGACCTGAGGAGAAGCAGAGATCGCTTAGCCAGTTTGAGAGGATGGGCATCACTGAGAAAAAACACAAGGGGAACACTCTCCCTAGCCCCATTTTTAAATGCAACCGGTTAGGGTTTATTTTATTTTATTTTCCTAGAGATCTCCTTGGAAGACCAGAGAAATGTAGTGGGAGCTTTTCTAGCCTTTAACTGAAGAAATGAGTGAGCATCTCTTTAACGAAGTGCTATTTCCTCCCAAGAGTTTTTCAGGCATTTGAGTTGAATAAGTGATAACAAACGAGGTATTTTTAAATTTAATCCTTTTTTCCCTTTCTTGCCCCTTTACTCTAACACTATTTATTTTTACACTTTGAAAAATGGGTGCAGGAAGGGGGAGGAAAAATTGGGTAGGAAAGGGGGACATTGTGCTTTGTCAGAAATCTGGAAAATAAAAAAAACCCTAAATTTTTGCAAAACATTCCATTTTTTTTTTAAAGCAGACATTTTTCATCAAAAAGTGGCTGAACATAAAATTTCAGACAACTCTAATGTTTACTTTTTTAGGGAATATTGTTCAGGGTATTTAAAAATACCTCTTTTGTTATCACTTATTCAACTCAAACACCTGAACAACTCTTGAGAGGAAACAGCGCTTTGTTAAATAGATGCCCACCCATTTCTTTAGTTAAGGGCTAGAAATGCTACCACTACATTTCTCTGGTCTTCCAAGGAGAGCTCTAGGAAAAGCAGGGAATGATTTGATATTTCTGGAATTTTTAAGGTGAAAAACAAACAGGGAAAACCCTTTAAAGTGGAGTGGGCAAAGCACAGTCTTTAACGCCTGCTTTGTCCATCATAAAAAAGCAAAGAGGGGCACATGCCCAATGTTATTTATCCCTCTGTGGGTTGCCATTAAAGCTGACCCCTGTACGGGGTGTTTGTTAAGCGTATGTGAAACTAGATAATATTTCACTGGAAACCATGAGACTTTGAACAACCCCACACAGAGAAGGGGCAGATATAGCTGAGATTTTCTAGCCAGACTAGGAGAATTAGGCACCTCAATCCAACTGAAATGCAGTAGGAGATGGGCACCAGAGATGTCTTTGAAAATCCCAGCTTGTCTTCTTTGATTGTCCTTCCACATTCTGCAACCCTTCTTCCACCCCAGACTGGTAATCTGACAACAAGGGAGGACTCTTCCCCCCCCACTCCTGCCCCCGAGAAGCGTTATCCACCAACATACTGATGGGAGAGGTGGGGAAGACGGAAGGAGCAGTGCTGGCCATGAAATCCGCGATCTGTCGCAGGGCCCAGATGTTGGAGTTGTTCCCTTTCTTCATTTGTTCTTGGATCAGGCTCTCCAGCTCCTCTCTAAAAGACTGAAACAGCATGGCAGGCCGTGAATCGTCTGCAATTTCACAGATTAGCGCTCACGGAGCCAGCGCTGCCCTACAGCCGCGCTGTGAACGTTGCCGAGCCAGCATCTTCCTGGCAAAGCCAGCAGCCCTTCTCTCCGAGGCATGGCACTCAATGGCAAACAGGCTCCCCGGCCTCATGCATTACACACAGTTAGCACTCACGTTTCTATCCAGCCCTGATGGCACAGGGGAACACCTGGAGAAAGACTCTGGGCATCAGTTGCTCTCTCTTTGCTCCATCCCTTAAACACAGTGACCACTATGAGAGGAGAAAGCTTCATGCTTTCAAAAGGGGCTTTTAATAAAGTGTGTGTGTGGGGGGGGGAATCTCCATTTTTTGATGGCCAACTTTAGACACCTTGGCCAGACTCTAGAAGAGCTCAGGGCCACACTTTCAAGGGCCCATCACCCACAACTGGGGCCAGATTTGAGAAGAACTCAGCACCCAACGTGATTTTAAAAATCTGGCCACACATTTTGACAGCTAAGTGGATCTGATCTGCAGAGGTCTGAGCGCCTGCAGCTATTGACTTCAGCTGGTTTTTAGAGCTGGGCATTCCAAAAAATAGACAAAGGCACCTGTATGAGAGAGCCCGCTAGTGGAGAATCTAGGTCTTAAGATACAGAGACAGAACGGAGGATAAAAACCCACTCCCTCGCTTTGACCATTGGCCAGGCCCTCTCTACGCACTGGGCTCCGTAGGATCATGGTGACTCTTTTCTTCTGCTCCATCATGTTGAAGTCCTGCCGGAGATCGGCCGCCATGTTCCGGATGCGCAGATATTCCGGGTCATCTTCGGAGAACCGATCGAAATAACGCTGCCCATGGAGGGGCGGGGAGGAGACTGGGGGGGAAGAGACTGCCTCCAGGACGGCTTCGTTGCTCATCTTCACGACTGTCTAGAGTTTACTGCTTGATACCTGTGCATAGAGACGAAAGGATCAAGAGCCGCCAGCATGATTGAATGTGTGTTTATTGCACCTCTTACAGCAACAGAAAAAAAACGTTCTAGATGTTGCGTAGGCAGGGAAGTAGATGATGTTACAATTCAGTTACTACTAACAGTGTGTCACACTGATTCCCTTATGTTGATAACACACCCCGTGCTGGGTCTAATAATCTTAATCCTAGATATTCATGTAGTCTGAATTATTCAAACCAGCATGGTCTTAAATTGCATCCAGGGGTCAGTTCTGCCGGGAAGTTAAGCGTCTGAATCACGAAGACTGGTGTGAAACGTTTAATGCCAAACCTGAAATGGCACATAAATCACCTGGACTTGTGTGTCCTATTCCTAAGTGTCCTGACATTGGGGCCAGCGCAGCACCGCAAGAAGGAAGGTCGGTCCAGCGGCTGGGAGACCTGGATTCAAGTCTCTGCTCTGCTACACTTGGGCAAGTCGCTTAGCCTCTCTGTGACTCAATGCCCCCACCTCACGGGGGTGCTGAGAGGTTAAATACGTTAAAGAACGTGAAGCTCTGTGAGATCTGCTGGTGAAAAGCACTAAAGGGGAAAGAGGCGTTATTATGATCCGGTGCACTGGGTGTTTTTTTGAAGTCCAAAGGCCCCAATGACTCTGCCAGTCCTACAACGCCCCCCATGTTCCACTCCTGCTCCCCCCGCAATGCACCTCTGTCCTGCCTGCTGGCACACCCTGAGCTTTTCAGACAGAAATGGCCTCCCCCAACCTTCTGTGCAGTGGTTTTGGGGTTAAGACAAAAGTGGACAAAGATGAGATGCCACCAAACTCAACCCCCTTGTGAGCTACACCCGCGCTGAAACCCACGCCTCCAGGAGCGAAAGCTGAACACACGCCTGTGACGCAGAACTGAGCCAAGCTGGGGCCATGGCAATTCTCTGTGGGCGGCTCAGCCCCGGGAGCTGGGCAGGGCAGTGTCTTCACAGACAGCTGTGGCTCTGCCTCAGAGAGACCCTTGGCTCCCTTTCTGTGACACGTAAGTGCTTTTGCTTTTGGCGATGGTGTTAATCTGGTTTCTGCAACATTGGGGGAGAGGGGGATCTTTGTGCTGGCATGATAAACCTCATGGGGGGGGGCGCTGGTCCCATCTGGGGCTGGGCACACAGAACACCTCTCAGCTACAATCCAGAAGGAGAGAAGGGAAGACATTCATGAGCACATTAACTCTTTGGCGCTTGCAGGCCCGGAGACTTGGAAGCTTCCTCCCAAGAACCAGCGTTTTAATCTTTTCCTCGTCCTCTTTTCAGCCGGGGAAAGGGCTCACATTGCTAAGCACAGAGGGCAAAGTCAGCCCAGCACCTACACCCTTGGGCACAGATCCTTGAGACGGCACCAGTGATTAGCCCCTAGCGGGCAGAAAGAAAGCTTGAGTCTAGCTGCAGCAGCAAAGACATGACTGAGCCACTGCCAGCAGCATTCAGTTTCCAGCAGGAAAACGGAAATACCTCGGATCTGCGCCTTGGCAGCCACTAGCAAGCTGGAACCACGCAGCCTGCACGCAGCCAGGCCGCCTTTCTACCCTGGGGAGGGGCAGACTTAAAACTGCTCCTGCCCTAAAGGGAAGAGTTGTCACAGGAGCTCAGTGAGACCAACTGGCATTCACCCTGCAGGGTGGGTTCCTCCAGGACTGCACGCCTTAGCTCAGCGCTCCTGGGCGTTTAGCAATAGCGGGACAGGTTCACAGTGGAGCCTGCAGGCGTCTAGACAGTGCAATCTCAACAGAGACCGTGGGGAATGGTGGGAACGGGGAAGTCAGAGATTGCATTCTGCTCCAAAACTACAGTCTAAAGCCAGGAATAGGCATGGCACATGCTAGGGTGAAATGATATTGCTGCGTGGCCTCAGGCTTCACTAAGACACAAGCTACAGGGATAAGCAGAGTAGAAAAACAGGGTCAGAGGGCTTAGATTCAGATCCAAAATTCTCCAGAGCTGTGGGAGGCTAAGTTCTGGTTCAGACCGTGATTAAAAAGGACCAGCTGTAAAGTGGAGATGGGGATTGGAAATGTGGATTTGTGTTTTTGGTTAGGACCTTATCTCTCTCACACACACGCACGCGCACACAGAGTCTCCAAAGGGTTTTATTGCCAGGCAGAGGGGCGGGTGCTGTTTTATTCTCACTGTAAAGGTAGGTTCTCAGGACCATATTTCCCAAGCTTGTAGTGCAACGTGGAAGAACAAAGCCTAATTTCAGCCCAGAAGTGAATCCCCAAGATGCTGACTTCTCCCGAGCGGGCTGGAGATTTTCTCTGAGAAAATCCAACGTAATGAAGTGTTTTGCTGCCCCGGGACTCAGATCCTCTGGCACCGATTGCTGAGCGTGTCCTGCGGCCTGCTCGCTCCCTCGACCCAGCTGAGACTTTGCAATTAGAAGGAGAATTAGAAATGGACAGCCATAGAAAATGGGCACGTTGCATAAGAACCATCTACACCCTATTACTACTCCCTTGCTAGCAAAACTGCAAGGCTCACGCATGCCCGATGGTCCTGAACTAAGCATGAGTCTTGATGGACATTGTCAGACTCAGCTGCGTTGGGCCTGGCCCTGCAGGTGAGCTGTCAGAAACAGATCCACTGCCACCGAAACACATGCTTCTTTGTATACAACTCGCCCTGCATTCACAGGCTAGACCAAAACAACGAGGGAAGCCAGGCTACACAGGCCAGAGAGGCACACAGCACACCCGCTGCTCGGGGCAACACGCGGCCGACAGAAACTGACCCATTTGGAATGCTCATGGCATCTTACCACCGCCCTGACGAGGGGAAGGTGCAGAGCTGAGAGAGGGAGACACGAACGTCCTCCCTTCCCCGAGGACGCAGCGTGCGAGCACCCCTGGCCCTTCCAGAATGCATCTGGGGCGGGGAGGAGGGGAAGGGATCCATGCACTCAAGCAATCTGCCCCGTGGCAGAGGTGACACTCAGCTTGGGGGTGGAACGCTGGAGCCAGACTGGCACGCTGGAGCCACGACAGAAAGCCCCCATGTGCTGGCAACTAGCCTGAGTGGGCGAGGAGAGAGGCTCTTCCCCGCAGCAGCATTTCTGCCGCACTACAGCTCTCTCCGCTGCTGACATTTCTGCATCTGCCCGCGCCTGACTTTGCTGCTTGTGCATTGGTTTCCTCCAAGCATTTGCTGCATGAGCAGCTGTTCGCATTTACAGAGCACCTTTCATGCCAAAGAACAGACAGGGTCCCATGCAAATGCAGTCACTTCTGGGGTGGAATGATGCTGTGTATAGCCAGGCTACACAACAGGTTAGGGGAGGAGGCGAAGACGACGATCCCAAGCAAATGCATCTTTGTAAGGCGATCAAGGTTGGCAGAAAGTCATTACCTGGCTCCTATTATTATGATTAAAGATCTGAATTGCCGTGGTGCCCCAGAGCCCAGTCACAGAGCAATATCCCACTGCGCCAGGTGCTGTACAAACACAGAACACAAAGACAAACCCTGCCCCTCAGAGATGACAATCTCATGATAAGACAAGAGAGGGATACAGACAGATGGGGGAACTGCAAGGCAACAAGGCTCGGAGACAGCTGTGCCATACAAACAACAACTGAACACAGAGGCAGGCCTTCCTGCTCTTACGATGAATGCCGGGAGATGTTTAACGATCCCCACGGGTCATGATCTTCAGCAATGCAGTGCCCCCTTCCCAACACGCCTTAATGGGGGAGCTGAAGGGCAACCGATTCCAGACAGACTAGGGTAAGAAGTTCAGGTGTGTACTTACTTAACAGGACAGTGCAGGCAGGGTGCTCAGGGAGGCTGAGAAAACCCCTCCCTTGTGCAGTTCTCTGTGTAAACTCCCTGGAATAAAGCCCTTTGGTGTTTTCAACTCCAAGGGCTAACCCAGCTCCACCCTGCTTCGCTGACAGGAGGAATCACAGCACGCACAAAGCCGCTGCTGCTGGCATTTCAGCATCTGCTGCTGCAGTTTTAGAGACTGGTGTAAATTAGTGTCACTCCGGGGAAGTCAGTGGGGCTCTGGTGATTCACACCAGCTCAGGCGCCAGCCCAAGGGTTTAAGATATTGATACAATCAATTATTTTGATACTACAAATACAAATGTCCATTCTGCTTTCACTAAACTGATCCGCTTCCCTTCTCCTTTTTACCACCCCGGGATCACCTGTGAAAGGAAACGTCTCTTCTTTCAAGCATGTTTTTGTGGCTGTTTTGTTTCACTCTGGTTTTCGCTCCCCGGAGACGCTTGCCGTCTGTGCGTTCCCTGTCTTTTGATTCTCTCTCCAGCAGTCACAGGGAAAGCTGGTGATTACCAGGCAAAGAAGGATGCAGCAAGCTGGATTTGAACTCTGACTATTTCTTCTCCATGCTTTTCTGCTATTTTTGCTGAGGAAAAAAAAGCTCTCTGGTTCCATGGAAAAGCTGTCCCAGAAATGTATGTTGCAGGGATCAACCCTTCATCAACCCTAAGGATCTCCATCCTTAGAGGTTTTAAGGTTGGACTTGACAAAGCACTGGCTGGGATGATTTAGTTGGGGTTGGTCCTGCTTTGAGCAGGGGGTTGGACTAGATACCTCCTGAGGTCCCTCCCAACCCTCATCTTCTATGATTCTAAGTACTAAAACGGCTCGAGAAGCCTTCACTATGTCTAATTGCTATGATGAGATTTCTGCATACAAAGAGGTAGCTCAAAAAAAAAAAAAATTGATTCTTGCAAGAAAAAGAAAGGACTTGTTTTTTCCTTTCCCTGCCAATTTTTTCCTCTCACCCTGTGTAATAAAATACGCTGCAAATCTTTCTGCACATTACGGTCACAATGCAGGGTCTGGCTTTGCCAGTCAGGCACAAGTTCCAGGCTGCAGGACCTCCAATGCAAAGAGTGCACCACAGCTCAGCTGTGCAGCCTGCAAAGAGGAGTCCACGCAGCTCTGGGAGAGCCACGCACAGCCAGGGATTCGGGCCGCATGGCATTTGTGTCTACGGCGGTGGGAGCATTTCACAGTCCTACCCAGACACTTAGTGGGACCAATGAGCCGCAGCACAGGTTCTGTCACCAGCCAACCCCAGTGAGCTAGCTGGATGCTGCCAAGTCACTCAGTGTGCTCGCTCTGTGCTCTGAGCAATGGACCCACCCTGGCCGGCTTTCCTGATTATTGCCGTTTTCCCACTCGCCTGTGCACAACCACCCACCCACCCAGGCTGGTTCTTGGTTTGCGAGGCCTACAAACTCCATCAGCATCCAGCCTGCTTTGTCACCGCAGACGTCAGACTGAGGCAGCACGCGTCGATGCCATGGTGCTGCAGTATCTTAAGATCCTGGGTAACTAGGCAACGGGGCTGATGCTCCTGTCCCTGGAGCGGAGGCGAAGGGAAATGACTCTGTTCTGCAGGTGCTAGGGGAAAGATTTAGAGCAAGGAGGAGCCTGACCTCCCAATAACAGGGGCCTTGCTTGGACCTGGTGGCGTTTGCAGAGAGGGGTTGTGGGCACAGAGTCAGCTGCTCAGGACTCTGTAGGAAGTACCCAATACTTGCCCAGCCTGGCATTTCTCTTGTGGGTGAGTAGAAACTGCTTGCCAGGGTGCAAAATAAAAAGGGGACTCTGTAGCTGATCCCCCTAGCGCCTCAATATCCTAGCACCTGTGTCCTCATACTGCAGTGATAGGATGCCAGAGTGCAGTGTAGCAACCTCCTAAGCGTTAAGGAAGGATCAGCAGGCTCTGACATAGTGGACCTCACCTTTGGCCTATCAGGCTGGCTTCCCATTCCCCATGCTTCAGCAGCAGGTGAAAAACACACTGCCCCTGGCCCATTGTGCTATTCTGCATGCAGGAGAGAGTCCTTCCTGACCCCTGCTGTGATCAGGTGACACCCTGATGCATGAGGGCTGTGTCTACATTGCAAAGCAATAGGGCCTGAACCCTGGGTCTCAGCTTGACTCAGGTTTGGACCCTTCAATACCCATGTGGTCTTGGAACTGTGGATCCAAGGCCTGGGTTAGCCTGAATTGTGTGTGGATGGAAAGGGGGTTAGGCTTGAACCTGATGTTGGTGTTGTCAGTGTAGGCTGCGTGCGGTTGTCCCCGTGTAGATGCTGTCCCAGCTCTGCGCAGGTAACCGAGACGGCACTCACGATCAAATGAATCGACACGACCACGGATTAGCTGAGCAACAAAGGCACCCGGGCCAGGTTTTATTGCACTTGAGGCCCAATGAGAAGTGACCTACAGAGTATCTACGGCTCTACTTCGCATACGAGTGCGTCATTCCAATGGACGTGGCCCAACGGCTGGACTTTCCATTATCCCCTAGGCCAGACAAAGCCGTTCCCTCTGACACCCTCTTTTATACACTATCACAGACCATTTCGTTCTGCCCCCTTCGACGTAGGTAGCTGCCACCCCCCTGACGTAGTTTAATAGCACCCTTTACCGTGAATTGGATAATTTGGACAAAACAACTCCATGTATCACCTTATCGGACATTGCTATCCATCCAAGTGTCATTTCAGGGAGTCAGTTATCTCTGTGGTGTCAGGATGTCTTGGTACCGTCTGCACCTGCTGTGTATTTTTAGTAATACTTTGGAAATGTGTATGCTGTGTATCAGCGTTTTCTCTGTGCCAGTTTCAGGCAGGTCGTACGTTCGCAGGCTGCTTTCTGCTAACTTGGCTTTTTCCACTTAGGCCTTATGCCTTAGCCTGTTATGCTAGGTCGCAGGCCTTAAGATCTCACTTCTTACTACGCCTGAGTTCAAACCCTGGGCTTATACTGCAGGGTGGCCAACGCTTACATGACACAACAAATGCAGATCAAACTCTCCACCCCGACACAGAGGAGCAAAGGCACTGAAGTCAATTGGGGTGATCTAGTGTAAGTCAGAAGAGAAGGCAGCCCAAGTATTTTAGCAAGAGATGTGGTGTAGTGCAGTGCTTCACGGGTTTGGATTGCTATAGCCATGGGCCCAGCAATGTTTCTCGTGCACTGGCTTGGGGACAGATAGATTCACTGCTTGGGAGTGCAAATGGCAACCCCCTCTGCGTGCACGGGGCAGTCAGATATAATACAGGCCACACGGCCAAAGGCCCATGCAGAAGACGAGCCTTACCAAGCTCACACACAAATAACGCACACCCACCACACCGCACTGCGCCATGCAAAATCCAACCCGTCGCCCACGCGTGCCTGCAGCGGAGACGTTTCGTGGCACCCCTGGCGATGCGTCTCCGAGTGCCACACTAGGAGAGGTGGGTCCTCAGCTGCTTCAAGTGGCTGCTCCGCATGTCAGCTAGTCCACTGAGCCCTTTCGCTCCAGCGGTAGAGACTCAGGGGAGTCACCCCGCTGACAGCCCAAACAGGCGACCATGTCACACTCCTTGTACGTCAGCTCTGATCATTTCGACGCTAGCATCTTTGCACCGGCCCCCTGAGAGATCCACTGGTGTATGCCCTCCCCGACCCGCAGACCAGACTGGCCTCCGGCAAGCTCCTTTTCCATCCCGGCATTTTCCATGCACGAGTTGCGTGTGTGACGCTGCCCTTTGGGATTAGTAGCTTGCTCTGGAGCTCTGCCTGACATGCACCCTGGAGCGCGTGGGCTCAGGATGAAAAGCAGCCACCTGCTGTGCTTTCAGAACCAGAAAGAAAGGGGATTTCTTCTGAGGCGGGGTGAACTTTACCCTACCCCCCCCCCCCATTTTTATTTTCCTGCACAGGCACTGCCAATGGACTAGACTGCAGGCCCCTGCATTATCATCTCACACGCTGGGTTTGCAACATGTGCGGTCACATTAAAAGAAACAGCAGTTTCCTGGAGACGACAGAGAGGCAAATCTCAGTCCTCTGAGAAAGCCAGGGCTGGGAGGTTGGGCTACTACATAGCCTGTTGTCAGTGCACAAAGCAATTGTGCCCATACACTGGTCATTGTCTTCCAATGGACCTGCTAGTTCAAAACATGTAGGATCTACACCAGCACAGAGAGCTATTCCAGTTGAACTCTCTGGATTCTCCAGACACACCCATTGCAGTACAGCCCCCTAGTGTACAGCTGGCAGGCTGGAAGGTGTCTGTTGTGATGGTTAATAAGCTACAGTTCACATGAAAGTGGATTGTGGCGTCTTCTGACCCAAAAAAACCAATCTCAGGAATTCAATAGCCTGGTATGCCTGGGCAGCTCGCACCTAAACTGAAGAGGTGCTGAGTACGTCCCAAAGGTGCTGAACACTCTGAGCTCAATGGCATCTTTCCAGACCAGTGCAGCAGCTCAGAGGATCAGGTACCGGGGTGGCACATAGCACTACCGGCAATCTCACTCATCTGCTGCCTATTTAAAAACATGCTTTGTGTTTTGTGCTGGTCTCTAGCATTCACACAAACTAACCTCCAAAGCAAGGACACTCCTGGCTACTTCAGGCCATAAAACAACATCACAGTGGCTAATGCAACTGTTAACGTAAAGGTCTTTTCATTCTCTTCCTGACACAATGCTCTGAAACAGGGGATGGGGCAGGCAGCTCACTGGCAAGTGTTGGAAGAATCCTAACTAAGATGTTTTTGCTGAGCCTTGACAGATAGGACTGCCTTATCCAATGACTTGAATAGGGACCAAGCAGATAAACTGTGCTGAAAACACTTGGAAGAGTCGTGCCTGTAATGGGTAGTGGGGGATTTGAAGGGCTTATTCTCCCCCTTGACATCTGTGTAAAGTGAGGGCAAAACATTCCCCAGTCGGACAGACAGAGACGTGACACCGGCACAGGGGAACCAGGCCCAACCTTTCTAAGCCAGCTGGCTATAAGTCAGGGGCTCTTTACTTGTTCTGATCCAAACCCATTAACTTGTGATGCTCCATCCTAGCCTCAAGCAGGACAGGTGAGATATGGGAGGGGATTAAAAGGTTAAAGAGTCAGATGTTTGCTGAAACAGAAGTTCAAAATGCAGGGTGGTTTTTTGGTTTTAATTTAGAGGAGAGCGGGACGGAAGGGGCAGCACTCGGCTAACCTGCTGCCAAGACAACTGCATCTAAACCTCCATTCGTGAAATAGTGGTATGCGAGCCCTGAGTTCATTTAATTGCATTAATTCTTGTTATCTGCAGTGTGGGAAGGAAGCCAGTTTTATACATTGCCCCATTAGCTGCATATTAATCTATTTCCAGTGTCTCAATAGAGATGACCCCTGGATCTTAAACCTTCCCCCACCTCTTCTTTTTCCCCATCTCCCTCTGCCTCCCCAAAAGCTGAAAGGAATCAGATGTGGTCCAGATAGGCCTGAATCAGAATCCCAACGCTGAACAGATTCTGAGGTGATTTTGGATCTGAACTTCCAGGTTAAAAGTTCATTCTTGTCAGATCCAGTTCTGCAAAGCGCAGAGCACACTCAGCCTCCTCTAATTTCGACAGGAGCTAGGGTCAATCAGCCTCTCCAAGGAGGTGCCCGGTACCTCGCAGGATGAGATCCAAGAAGAGCCCGTTTGCTGTAGGAAAGGTTCCCCAAACAGCACAGGAGTAAACACAATCGCCCGATTCTATCATAAGACTTCTGAAAGATCCACGTTAAGGCTGAAAAAGAAGGAACACAGAACCCAAGACTCCAGCTGACTGACTACATGCAGTCCAGTGAAACAAGGACAGACGGACACTTTGTCCTTTCATCTCAGAGGGTCTCAGAATCCTTTACAAACACTAACTAAGCCTTCCAACAAGAGGCCGTTAACAACACACAGCAACATTCGCACTCCTGCTTGTTTTCAGCCAGGAGAAAATGTTGTGATTGGGTCTGTTAAGAGTTAGGCTGTTTGCCCTTCTGTCAGCAAAACACATCCTAGCACGAGCATAGGGTTAACAGGCCCATCAGGGAAGCGTGTTACAGCAACCTGTTGCTTACCTACCCGCCTCCCCCTGTTCTTAGGACACCAGAGCAGAAGGTTCTGCCCATGCCAGCGCTTCCAATGCTTCGGTCCCTTAGAAGGCACTTGGGTTAAGAACCACCCATGAACCGTCACACACTACAGAGCAAACCGCACCGGCTGCATAGCAGACACAAGCGATTTTTCAGCATTCACAGCCCGCCCACCCTCCCCCCCGCCACAAACTGTCATTAACCAACACCAGTGACCCAGCAAGGCAGCCGGGTGTTAAAGAGAAGTTTGCAATAAACGTGGTCTGTTTGTCCTACATACTGGGGCTTCCAAGTATGCCCTGTGGGCCACCAAAACACGAAAGAATAGAGGAATGCATTAATCCATCTATGCCTGGATTGTCCGAACGGAAGTTACAGGTGCTTTGAACATCAACGTGGGTGCTTGCCATGTTCTTCAATAGCTCAGCCGATACACCAACAGAGGCAGTCTCTGTCAGTTCTCCCCTTCCCATTACAGTCGCACCAAAAGGTCCCGGCTGAGATCAGGGCCCCATGGTGCTGGGTACTAGATAACGTACAGACAAAGTGAGAGACAATCCAAAGAGCAAAGAAAAACTGTAAACACAGCATGACTGCCAAGAACATAAAGAGGGGATGCCCAGCTACCATGCCCAGCACACACCCCACCTATATACAACTGCCAATCTCTGGACCCCACCCTGAATCCCCTCTGTGGTTCCCGCCATGGAGCCTTCTGTGTGTCCGCTCCATGGGTTTTGGGAAGAGCCACATTCAGGAAAAGAGCATCCACCCCCTGGCACATGCCTTTGTGTAGCAGGCAGACATAGTAGGGCTCGCTGTGCCCACAGCCTAGCCTCTTACCACATCATCACACAGGCCCCGGCCTCTTCTGTGGATAAAGTAATTGCTGCCTATTTGTCTCAGCCGATGTCTTTAATTATTTGGATCAATTATTCATGCCACGGAATGCATATTAAAAAAAAAGGCGCCTACTAAAAGCAGGCCAAGTACCGCTGCGTGTAGACCCAAACCTACGCAGCTCCCTGGTAATTAACGATATCCAGAAACGGGTGCTGTTCTTCCGCATCTCACCAGCCATTCAGGCACCATTCTGTGGGCAAGTCTGAGGAGCCACGTCACATTTTCAGTACCCTGGTGCATGAAGTCAGCGGTGCCAAGTCAGACCCGCAGTAACATCCACTCGAGACAGTGCAGCTGCACCTGCCAACATCCAGCTGTGTGTTTAACCCAGCGGGTGAGGTGCAAAGAATTTGACCCCAGTGGGGAGTGGCTGACAGGCCCTGCCATCAGATTCCTGCTTCGGTGGCTTGTTGGAGGTGATCTGGGTTCATTTCAGGGTGGCTGCCAGTAGAGAAGTGGTCCTGTCCCCCAGACTGCAATTGCAATTGGCATATACTTGGGCTTAAAGAAAACGGAGCAGCTGGCGGTGTGCCCATTTCCATTACAAGGAAGGCAGCTCGCTTCACACCTTGGGCTGCTCCAACCGAACCTGAATAACCAAAGATGAAACTCGACATCATCCTGAACAGCATTTTGCTCCAGTCTTTTGCCACCGCCAACAGCGAAGGCTGTTGTAAAACTGATGGGTTTTTTTTTAAAAGGACAGAGGAAAGTGAAGGCTTGATTCTATGTGTGAACAGTGGCATAACTGGGTAGCTGTCAGGGCAGAGTTCATGGTGCCCGGCTCTCCCACAACACGTCAGCCGGGCACAGTAGGGCAGGTGCTCACAACTACCACTAAGGCTGCTTGGCTTGTGGTGCGACACCGACACCCGAGGCAATGCACGGCAGTGGAGATTTCACTCCCCTCCCCTGCAGCCTGGGCGGCCCCAGCTGTCTATTGAAGCAACTTCAGTCGTTGTGGCTAAAATTGTACTCCCACTGGTCACACACACATCTTTTGTGCAAGCAGGACAGAGCAGTGTGCCCAGCACAGCGGATAGCGGGGTGCAGAACTGGACGTGCAGTGACTCTAAGCTGTGTGTTTGGAACAGCTGCGTGGGCATGGTGTCCATGCACATTTAGCTGGCCACCTTTCTAAACTGGGCCTACCTGCAGTCAGGACTCGGCCCAGATCCTGTCCTACGGTGTGGCCCCCCATGCCAACGAGACCTAAATTGGACATGGTCGGCCACAGCATCATGTCCCTTCCATAGGGGAATTCTTTGATGGCATGAAACCATCTTAGTGACTCCTACGACACAACCATCAATGCTGCTGCTGTGTGTGTGGGGAGGAAGTGTTGCATATACCCCACTAATCCCTGTTAGATGTTACAACCCACTGGGACCAATAGCACTCGGCTCTAACTAACACCCAGTCACAGGTAGTGGAGCAGGCCACGGCTACCTGGGATTGGGGGAGCACAGTCGTACACCCTTCCTGAGCTGGGCTTTGCACTCTACAGCCAAGGATCTGAACCTGTGTGTTTATTACATTAATCTTCCCTGGCATATGGGCTCAGCTAATATTTCCCACAAGCAAACAGATTCCAACCAAGAACACAATCCAGCAATTATTTTCCAATCCAATTTATATGCGGAAAAGCCTTGGGTGCAGAACTGTCCTTATGTGCTCTCATCCACACAGTCTCCCCCTGCAAGGAGTTGTGTACTTGATAAATATTGGATTTAATAAGACAAAGGGTGTATCAGAAGGTAAGGGTCGCTGCACACACACCCTCCTTGCGTTATGCTCCAGCTACGCTAACCCTGCCATTTGTCATTTAAACGGGTGCCCTTTGCAATCAATAGCATGGGAATCTTTCTGGGGAGGACCCAACCAAAGATCATTTGACAGAAGGGGCATTTAATCCCAGACTGCATGAACCACACAGGTTAGCATGTGCACATCCGTTCTGCGTGTGTCTTAGGGCTGATCAAAAAGTGGTATTTTCCATAAAATAGTTATAAAGACTGTTTTAAAAAATTTCCCCTGAAATTTGCGTGGATTCCCCTCCCCCCCTTCATTTTGATGAAAAATAAAATTCAAGGGTTTTTCGGTTTGTCTTTCCCTAGTTTCTTTACCTCAAATTCTCTGCTTCCCTCATACTGGAAAAGGAAAGAAAACCCCAACATTATTTTTTTGGTTTTGATGGAAAAAAACCAAGATACACACACACACACACACACCGCCATGTAATTTACTGCAGTAAAAGGCAGTGCTTAGGTGAATCCTGAGCTGTTTGTGCCTCGTTCACAAAAGAGGATAAGGATCTACTACCGCTACCATCTAATGGAGTTGTTCCTTTATCTCAGCTACGAGATCTTCCACAACAAAAACACAAGGCCCTGCCACTTGAACTGAAAGAGCAGCTCTTAACTCTCCACTATTAATAGCTGGCTGCTACAGTCACTGGGGCGCTCTGGGAAGACAATCACGCACCAATCCGTATTACACCTGCAAGAGTGGAACTAGGGTGTCTCGCGTTAGCACACGCAAAAA
The DNA here is from genome assembly GCF_026122565.2 of Emydura macquarii macquarii. Classification (NCBI taxonomy): domain Eukaryota; kingdom Metazoa; phylum Chordata; order Testudines; family Chelidae; genus Emydura; species Emydura macquarii. The sequence goes on from NW_027133415.1 coordinate 515,604, forward strand.
CGTCACAAATGGCCTTTCGAAGGGTCCTTTGGAAATGTGCCTCTGTGCAAGGTTAGCCCGGCAGGGACGCTTGCAGGTTAAGCTTAAGGTGCGTTGTTAGAACGCTGCTGGGAAATTTGAATAGCAAGTCTGTGCAGTTCAGCTACTGACAGAGCACCCATCACAGTGGTATCTGAACATCTTAGGCTCTTTCCATGCTGCAGCTAAGTTGTCAATGCCAAATTTCTTGCTTTCACCAGCACTTCAAGTCTACCATATTCCCCCCCGCATCCTCCAAATTATCAGCAGCAGCAAAATTTTGTAGATGGGAAGCACATGCGTATTGCAGTGAGAAAATACAACGCACAATGAGGCCGTCGTCACAGTCTGTTCAGGGTCAAGTCATGCAAATCAATAGGCTGCCATGCATGCTAAATTAAAATGAATACCCAGGAGGCGTGGAAAATAATCAGTCAGATAATGAAATCGTTTGATGCTGCATGAAACTCCACGGGCACTGCATTAAAAACTGCCCATTTGGAGCAGTCTGCTTTTGCAAGGATACCTTTGTGCATGAAACCGCTATGGCATATGGTCCTTTGGAGAAGGAATAATACTGGCTGGTAGCCATCATACAGAGTGTCCTATTCGATACAGCAGAGCTGCCCAATGGGGAAGGGTCCAGCTTTTTTACAGACACACAGAGAAGAAAAGACTGTGACATAAGGATGTGGGTGGGTGGGTGGAATACAGACGGTGATGGTGTAAGAAGAGCTAGTCCTCCCATTAGAGGAGGGGAGCTCTCTTAAAGGGGCAGCACTGCTCACTCAGGTACGTCTATACAGCATAACCAGACCCGCAACAGCGAGTCTCAGAGCCGGGCTCACGTTGCAGGGGTAAAAATAGCAGTGGGCTCCAGCCCAAGCCCACACCACCCTTCCTCAACTAAACAGCCCCTTAGTCTGAGCCCCATGAGTCTGAGTCAGCTGACCTGGGCAGCCACGGCTTTTTAATTGCACCGCAGACATACCCTGAGTCTCCCTGGAAAAATGCACTTTGCAGAACTTACAGAGAAGAAATTCTTTCGTTTCAGCGTGGAGATACGAACGGAGAAGACCCTGCACGATACGCCAAACCCTTTATTATAAAGCACTGCAATACTCCTAGTTTGCTGCACTTGTGATCACTTGGGACCTCAGTGTCCTCTGCTGGGAAGCCAGTGTATGTCATGCTAAAGAAAATTCACTCACTCCTGCTAACTACGTTACTTACCTCCCTTTGTAAAGTTCTTTGAGACATACAGATGGGAAGCGTTATATAAGAGCTAAATGTTGTTATTAAAAACAGCAAAGTTTTAAATCCTTGACAATCGAGACTTTGTCATTAGTGCTCTTATGACGAGTGAAGATCAATTTATCCAAGAATGAATTAAATGGCTGTATCCCTTTGCTAGGTCTCCGTGTCACACACCCGCTAAGTGAAAAAACCCACTCAGGTAAAAGAACACTGGTTTTGCAACCAGAAACATGCAAAAGTTAGCAAATGGCCCCTTGTGCTTATGCGTTAGGGTGCAGGTTGCAATGGTTTTTTCTCCACAGTATCCCTTCCTCATTCAGTGCACAGCAGAGATCTGCTCTGGGGATGAATCAAGGATGTCTAGTGATGGATGTTTTAGTCTGTAAGACTCAAATATGGCAGGTGTCAGAAGGTTCGTGGTGAATGATGCTGTGGACTCTGGGAAGAGAAAGGAGGGTCTCATGGGGAAGGCAATTGAATGCTACCTTAGAGAATTGGATTCCATCCCTGCTTTGACTGAGTTTCCCAGGCACTGCTGCTATTAATAATATTTTTAGAGTTACTAGGAGTGCATGGTTCTTTGACAGTCCCATTTCCAGAGACTATTGTCTAGGACACAGGTCAGGGAAGAATAGTGTAAGTAAGCGAACCTGGGAGAGATGCCTCATGATATGCTCTATGGCTGGAGAAGCTCATGAAGGCTGTTCCCACAAAAGGCTGGAAGCATGAGTCACACAGCTGTCACCGCTAAACCGGGCTGATCTGCACAGTGACGGCAATCACATCCTCTAAACAGCACATCGGATCATGTGACTAGCATGTTGGTTTTGTCTTGCAAAACTGATCAGTGCCATATTTCATTTTATTGGGATGCCTTCACAGCTGGTAACTTTCTGTGTCCAATTCTCACTGAATGCAAAGGCAGATTCAGAAAACGCCCACACACCCCTCCCAAATGCATATTCAACACGATTTTTACATCAGTGATTTCTAATCATAAAACAAATCAGGAGGCACTGAGTGGCTCAGCAGACTGAAAAAGGGTGGCGTGACATTTTGCAAACACCCATAGACAGATGCCACCTTTGTTACACTCATGCAGACGCCTTTGAAGTCGCTGTAACCGGGGGCCAGAATTTGGCCCATACCGTTTGGGGGTTTTGACCTGTGTCCCATGCGCTATCAGTTCAGCAGCTGACTCCATAATTCATTTCTCTATCAACTTAACAATATCCAGCCCTCTGCTTGACCTCTCTCGGGAAATTGCTCTTTTGGCATGAACCATCAGGCACTTCTGAAGCTGCTGCTGCTAGCAATGCCAGGTTTCCAAGTGGATTAACTGCATGCCCACATCGGATAGGGGAACCAATCAATACAATTCAGCAGAACATCAATCACATGGCATTCTCAATGTCCCTCTGCTCTGAGAGTGCTGGCCTTCATCCACGGTGCTCCTCTTTCATTTGTCTCAGTTTTTCAACCTAGCTATGCAAACTCTCGTGCAATTACATGGGAATTGCATTCTACCTGCATACATTGGCCCTATTGTTTCAACTGTGTGCAGCATTATGCATCACTGCGTGTCCAGAACTGTTTGCCTTTTAACAAGCAGGCTTCCCTGTGGCAGGGGCTGTTATCCTCTCCTTTGAAAGCACCTACCAGATTTTTGGGCACAGCCACAACAAAAATAAAGTGTAATGAATAATAATAAATAACATTGCTATATGCTGTTAAATGCTGCCATGTCCCACCCCAGAGGCAGCTGCATTTCAGAGATGGGTGCAATAATTCTTCACTGCTTCACCTGTAATTCTGTCAAGCACCTAGAGCATCTCTTGTTTGCTAAGTGCCAACAAAGTTTGCTAAAGGCAGACAATCCAGACAGCCCCTTCCCTGAAGAGCTTGATGTTGCATAGATCAATAAAGAAGAGTAAACCAGAAAGCCACGTGAGTGGTTGTCTCTGATACATATTGTCAGTGCTGGGGTGCTGCAAGGAGTCAGAGCAAAACAGCTCAGACATGGTAAATGTCCTAAAGCACAAACATTTTAGCAGCAAAATTGTGCTCATGTCTAGCAACTCTGCGCAAAGGCCTGATTCTCCAATTTTACCCCATTTAACTCCATGGACTTCAGTGGAGTGCCTCTTGATTTACAACAAAGCGAAAGCAGACTCAGACCCATAGCCCACGTAACAAGGCCATTATGTTATACATAGCTGGAAAGGCTGAGCTAAAGAATTGCATTTTATTTTCCATTTTAGTGGGCCATTCACTAGCATGATTGGTCCCAGCATTTAGACAGGGTTCTGGCGCTCTGAAGCCACATTATGTGGCTAAAGTCTGGAAGATATTCATGACATCTCTTTCCCCTGCTGTATATACAAATACAACAGGCCTGATTCTCCATCGACTTGCACCTTGTGTAAGTACTTACGCCTGTGCAGAGTGGCAGTAAAACTCTTCAAAAGAGAGCTGACTGAAAAGATGGGGGGGGGGGGGGGGGGGAATTAGTGATTTTTCATCAGAATTTCCAATAAAAATAATTCAACCGGCTTGAAAAATTGTGTGTGGGTATGGTGGGAGGGGAGAAATCAAGACAATTTCCTCTCAAACCCCTATCTATCTCCCCCCCCATTGAAATTCAAAACATTTCTAACCCACCCCAACTACTGGATCCTTCTTCTTCACCCCTGGGAAAGGTGGAGATTTGTCTGCTTAAGATTTCTGGGTGTCCACAAAGTTTCCTAAAACAAACACACCACACAGCAAACTCCTCCCTAGGACTTCGGATCCCACTGAATTTTGAACACAACTTAAGAATCTAGCCAGAGCTGGCATTGCATTGACTGTGTAGTGTTTAATAAGCTATAATCAAAACCAGGCTGCCAGAAGCCATTACAAGATTTGGGGAGAAAAGTATTTAGTTCGACTTCCTTGCTTTTCATCTTAGATGGCTGATGTCTTAATGAAGTTGCTTTCACTGAAGCTGAATGGGAAAAGAAAACCCTCATTTTGCTGATGAAAAGTTATAAGGATGACAAGTTTCATAGCAGAAAATTTCATGGAGAGCAGAAAGATGGGGATGAGAAGCAATCCTGCTAAGCAGGAATGAAGACTGAAGCATGTAAAAGGTTGGAGTGAACCAAGAGTTAACATGACTCATGAAAATTAAACTAAGGTGAGGAGCGGGGGACTCTTGAGAATTCAGCACAACTCACAGTTCAGTTGCAGTAATAATGGGCCAGATCTTACTGGCATAGCTCCATTGGCTTCAGTGAAGGTACAATTTACACCAGCTGAAAAAGTGGCTCAATATATTGTTCTGATTATGGTTGCTAATTGGTACAGTACTTGGGGCTTTTAAAACCCTTGAGAAGACATGCCCAAATTCTGAAGTACAAATACCACCTTAGATTATTAATACTCAAAGAATCTTAATGTATTGGCCTGATTTGCCAGTGCCTTGTATAACCCCTTACTCAGGGCGTCTTCCTCGAGTGGCTACTCCACCATCCCATCACAAACCCAGCCTCCTCCTACAATCCATTCTCCCTCTGCCAGTGCAGAGCTGGTTTCTTGCAGAGTATTTTGATCATGCACCCAGTCTGGCTTTAAACATCCCAAGCGAAGGGATGATCCTTATAAGAAGAAATGCCAGCTCATGGAAATGCCATGTTGCACGTTCCATGGAACAGGCTGGAGTCATTTGTGGGTGCTGTTTGTTCCAGCTTCCACAGATCAGTTACCCTGATGTACACACGGACAGCAGAGCACGGGGAATAGAGAGCCAGGAAAGCACCAGGAGAGAAGTCAAGATGTGCAGTGGTTCACACCCCACAGTCCCCAAAGGGTTTGGACTGCTGCTTAAAGAGGCATACCAACATCCCTGCAAGCTAGCCCAGGCTTGTAAGCTAGGCTGCAGCCAGTGCCAGTGGAAGATGCATGCTGTTCTTGTTTGGAACGGCTGCAGTTCTCCCCCATTGCTTTGCTGGAGGAACAAGTGGCGGCAGCCAGCAGGACTCCTGCAGCAGATGTCAGTTGATCAGTATTTCAGATTAGCTTTCAGGGTTTGGCCCATAGTTTATGAAGTGTCTGAGGATCCCTTGGGGTGAACGATGCCATATCAATCTATGCATGTATAAATGTCAAGGGGCCATGTTTTAAAGGGACCACGCTGGACATAGCCCGGGCCTAGGCGTCAGGAGCCTTGAGTTCCATTTCTAGCTCAATGGCTGACCTACTGGGCAAGTCACTGCTCGGTTTCCCCTCCCGTCCGTTGTCTAGTCTATTTAGATTGTCAGCTCTTTGGGGAAGGGACAAATTTCTTACCATATGTCCCTCTGGCATCTAGAACAAAGGTGTTTTATTTTGGCCGGGGCTACAGAGAGCTACTGTGTAACCTATGAATAGTAAACGCCTAAAGATATTTCCTATCTGATATTTTATATTATGGAAGTATGAGGTGAATTTGGCCCTACCCATCTCCCAAATGCACTGATCTGGGAACTAGCCTTCCTCCTCAACATATGGAAGAGTCTCTCATCCTACGCCAAGGACACTTAAGATGGCAAGATGTAATAGAGGGCAGAATTAGCTAATTGAGAGCCACATCTGTGAAGGTCTTTTTAATTAGCTCACCTTCCTTGGCTAGTTTGCGACAGCCATCCTTAGAGGAAGCATAAAATATTGGGTTAGCCTGTGGATAACAGATTTCAATTTTAAATAAGGCTCCAGCCAGGGGTCAGGGGAGGTCAGAAACGCTGAATAAAGATTCTCTCTATTTATAAGATGCCCTGTACGTAGTATATTTGCCTTCGAACACATTTTGCTTGGCATGTCATCTGACACAAAGAGGATCAATATGTAACACAAATTTGCCTCTATTTCCCCTCTTACTTAATGGGATAAGGTCAGAATTCCATCGACTTTTCTAGGAGGAGGTTAGGACCCATTTACAAACCACTCTGGATATAACCCCGTTTAATTGAATTGTATTAAGCCTGATCGAAGAGATTGCTTGAAGAAGACCAACAGAACATGTGATCCAAGAGGTATCTGATTTCATCTCCATGTGGCATGGACTAAGAAAAGGCACCCTATTGGGGCAAAGCCTGAGACTAGATGAAACTAAGATGATTTATGCTCAGAAACCACTAAAGATGTAAGACGACACTTTCAAACATGGATGTGTAAAGATAGGTTCCGTATTTATACCCTTCAGTAGAAGGGGCAGGATTTCCAAAGGCGTTGAGCAACTGTAACTTCAATGGGCATTCAATGGGTATAATGGCATTTTTAGAAAAACCCTTCTATTTAGGGGCATAGATATGGATTTAGGAGCCGGGTTTGAAAATTTTGGCTTCACGTTTTAGGTAGATAGGTTCATTCACATTAGCAGCAGATCTTAGCATTCTGTGTAGTCTTTAGTTCAGTGCATTGCTGGAGAACACTAGCGCTTTGCTAAATTAAATAACGGGGAGATGATGTGATGCCTTAATCCAAGGGCCTTTTCACCTAATGGAAACAGCAGCCCAATACAAGTTTTATTACGTTTCACAGTGAACTCATCATTTCTGCACAACTGGGTTCTCCATCTCCAGGCAGGTGTCAGTGATGACTGTCTCTCTTCCCCTGCCCCTTCTCACTCCCTCTGCTGTTATGTAACTCCGGGCCTGGTCCTGAAATCAGACTGATGTAATGGAGCTAGATCAGGGCAGAGTTAGTCCAGGCGAGATTACAGTCAGGCCTGCAAAGTTGCTATACAAAATAAGGACCCAGTCCTGCCCCTATTTAAGTCAGTAAATGGCAAAACTCACCAAGTCCATGAAGCATGGAAATTGGCACCATTTACATCAGCTGAGAACTTGGCCATATATTTCCAAAGCTTGTCTACCGAGCCAAACAGAAAAGCTCCTCTCCTTTTCCATCACGCTATCACCTGACAGCTTCTACTGCCTGTCACCCGCTACTCCATCTTGGCTCTTCCTACATGAGTCACACAGACGACAGCTCAACTGTAGTGCACTGAGGGATTATTTTTCAGATGCTAGAATAAAAGGTCTCCAAAGGGAGATTTCTGTTTGAGTCATTAACGCACGAGCAGAAAAAAACCCGTAAAAAACTTTTAACTCCTTCAGCCACCTTCTGCTCACAATTTACTTCACCAGGGCCTCCCCGTTCTGCCACCACTTACTGATGAGCACAGTACTTGCTACCATGAACACAAATGTTACCTGTCACACAGCATCAGGTAATGCTGCAGCGCTAAACAAGTGATTGACAGATGGGAGACAGAAGGGGACCTACTTGCCCATCTCTCTCCATCTAAACCCCAATTAAACACAGTGGGCCATATTCTGCATTGACCTACCATCTTCCCCAAGCAACCCTGCCAACTTAACTGGAGTTGCGTGGGATGCAAGCCAGCTTGTGTGTCATGGTCTTGAAGTTAAAGCACTGGACTGGGACTCAGGAGATTTGGTTTCAGCTCTTGGCTCTACCCCAGACACCGTATGTAACTTTGGGCAAGTCACTTTCCCTCTGTGCCTCAGTTTTCCTAACCCCCACCTTTGGTTTATCTGCATAGAACTGTCTCTTACTAAGTATATGTCCTGCACCTAGCAGCATGGAGCTATGATCTTAACTGGGAGTCCGTAGGCTGTAATACATATCAGTAATAACAGCAACAAAGTTTATGGCATGTGTTTTATTCACAGATTCTAAGGCGACACTACGATCATCTAGTCAGACCTCCTGCATAGCACAGGCTATAGAATTTCACCAAAATAATTCCTAGAGCGGATCTTTTAGAAAAATATCCCATCTTGATTTAAATATTATAAGTGATGGAGAATCCACCACAACCCCTGGTAAATTCTTGCAATAGTTAATTACTCTCACCAGTAAAAATGTATGCCTTATTTCCCCTCTGAATTTGTCTAGTTTAATCTTTAATGGCTCTGTAGCCATTGGATCATATTAGACCTTTCTCTGCTAGACCGAAGAGCCCATTAATAAATACTTGTTCCCTATGTAGGTGATTATAGGTTGTAATTTAGTCACCCCTTCACCTTTTCTTTCTTAAGCTAAATAGACTGATCTCCTTGAGTCTATCACTATAAAGCATTTTTTCTAATCATTCTCATGGCTATTTTCTGAACCATCTCCATTTTATCAACATCCTTCTTGAATTGTGGGCACCAGAACTGGACACAGTATTTCAGCAGCGGTCACACCAGTGCCAAATACAGAGGAAAAAATAACGTCTCTGCTTCTACGTGAAATGCGAGCAGCATTTTTCTTCTGCAGACTAGAGTTTCAAAGCTGTATTAAGTCATTGTTCAGTTGTGAACTTTTAAAACAACCACCATAACATTTTGTTCAGAGTTAAAAACAACCTCCATTCCCAAGATGTTTGTAATTCTGAGGTTCTACTGTATTACCTTATCAACCACATTTGTAATCTCATCAAAAAAGAGATCAAGTTAGTTTGACAGGATCTATTTTCCATAAACCCAGGTTTGATAGTTTGTGCCTGGTGTTCTGAGAGGCAATCTGAAAATAGATTGGAATATTTACTATTCTAGTAAAAGATGTATTTGGAGTGTACTTTAAACAAAGGATGTAGGATGGGACAATTTGGGGGGGACACTGTGTGTTCTAAAGAGCCCAATCCTCGGCTCACTTACACCAGTCCTACCCCATTGTATCTCCCTTGAAGCTAATGGAGTTACACTAGCAATAAAGTTTGTGAAAGTGAGGAGAATCAAACCCAAAGCATCTCTGATTCTTGCAGTTTTACAGAAAAGCCACTGGTAAAAGCCACTAAAGAGAAGCCCCTCACTGATTTTCTTTGACAAAATTAAATGCTGGAGAAGCCCCAGCTGCCTCACTGCTTGGAACTTAAAGCAGAGGGGCTCCCGACTCAGTAAAGCAGGGTTAAATTCCATGTAAATATGCCATGTACTTTCAGTGCATAGAGCTTCCCCTCATTTCACAGCAGCTGATTCTTTAGAGCTGTGTTGCAAGTCATCATTTTAACCAGCACCCAATAACCACAAGAAAAATATTCACAGGAGAGAGTAAATTTGTGGCACTACAAATACCAGTCATGTTTAAAGTGCTCACTTATTGTTTGTTATGAATGTGAAGTATGCACACAAACAAGGATGGATTTCCTACCCTATAGATCTTATGCTCTAAGGTTCTAAGCATCCCTTTATGCTTCATGCAGATTCCCAGCAAAGTCAATGTGGGTACAATCACAGAATTAGAGTCCAAGGGCATGGTCTTGCAAAAGGATCCACAGATCAATGGGTTTTCAACAAGGAGATTCTTGGGGGCAAATGAGTTCATGTCTGTGGCTGTCCTGGCAAACTCAGGGCCTAAATACAAACAAGAGCAAACATAAGGCAACAGGGCAGGAAACCAGAAGGGTGAGGGAGCATGTGATATGATGGGAAGCCTTGCAGAGTGTTAAAGATGCTGTAGTTTACAAGCCTCCTGGAAGAAGTTTCTAAAAAGGAATTTGAACGAGGTGTGAAGGCAGATGGGGTCTGGAAAAAATAGCTTCTCTAGTGCAGTATGAGACATGAGCGGCAAGAGTGGATACATACAGGCATGCAGCCAAACTTACGGTGAGCCTAGCCTGTGTTTCAGGTTTGTAAGAGAACAACAACAAAAATCCAGTTTGTTTCCTGACATTGATTGAAATACAAATCCAAAACACTGGACCCTGTGCAGATCCCTAAAGTAAATGGGCCAGGTGAAATTTCTGGCATAAGAATCAATTTGTATAAATAAGCGATTTGCTGAGATGTGAAAGTGACAGATAAAATTTTCAAGCCTCTAAAAGACTTAGGAATCTAAATTCTGACTTGGATATAGGTATTCTGGGGCCAGGTCTGGACTAAGCTCCTAGGTAAGCTTTGAAAATGGAACTTGGGCTCCCCCAAGCACTTTTGAAAATTTTACCCATGATCTCAGACAGAAACAAAAACAAAACAAAAAAAAAAAAAAAAAAAGGAAAATCACATCTTGCAATCATCACCTTGGATGCACCAGACTCAGATATAAAATGTCACCAAACTGTCAGAAAGAATCTGCGTTGGATTGTATTTTGCTAATCTCTATGTGGGATTGCAACCCTCACCCCCTTTTGTGTTTTTGCCAAACAGAAATGTTTAGAGAGTATGCAGTTTATCACAATTCACCCTTCTCCCTCTCCGAGGAGGGAAATGTCACATCCCCTGATCTCTCAGCGTTGCCACCCCAGAGAAGGTATAACTAGCATTGCAAATGAACAAAACAAAGAAATTATGTGGGTCACATGATCCCAGAGCTACCTATGCCACTGAAACGGAGATTTCTAGCACAAAAGAATTGTAGTAACTGAGACCTCCGTCTAATATATGATCACATTGGTAACTACTCTCAGAAAGTCAGAATAACCCCCCCAGTCTAGCAGGGAAAAATGGAAATGGTGTGAAATGCTGATTTAGAAAGAATGCCTCTTTATAACAGTGTCCACGTGTGTTACAGAAAAATGATACTGAACAGCTTCTTAGGATCAGCACCTTGAAGCTTACAGAACTAAGAAACAAGGTCACTGACAGATAAGCTCTCTGCCACAGTAGGTCACTGCACTCCATCTGTACTCCAGTAAGTACAACACAGCTGGAAAAAGCCAACCAGCTACCCAGAGATAGCAATGCTAACAGACATATTAAATTAATTCCTCAGATTCTGTATCTTTTAAACATATCCTTATAGCAATTAGGACAAAACATGTCAGAGAGTCCATACATTGCTTTTCTGTGCCGTCTTTACATCCAGTAGCATTTCCCCCAAGCATATCACCAGATCCATAGGTATCTGGTGTTTCATCGTAAGGGAGTGAGCATGGCCTCCTGGCTAGAGGAAGGAACTGGGTGTGAGGACTCCTGAGTGGAGCTAAATGAAAAAAAGGTACATTTTGGTTTGAAAAAATCATTTCAATTGACCCAAAATGAAATGTGCTTGAGGGGAGGGGTAATTTTTTGTTTTTAAGAGCCCTGCTGTAAAATTTTAAAAGAAATGGCATTTCAAATAGAAACAAGCAAAACTCTGTTTAGAAAACATCAAAACAAAAATACAGATTTTTATTTTTTTTTGCGACCAAAATAATTTGACCTAAATCCACAAAATGTTTCAGTCAACCTGAACCTACATATTTTTTGTGTGAAAATAGTTTAATTTGAAAAGTTTTGGCCAGCCCTAGTCCTGAGTTTCTGTCTCTGCTCCACTTGTCCTTGTCTGCAGAATGGTGTTACATCACCAGGGTCTTATAAAGCTTAAACTCCGGCACAAAACCTGAATTCTCACGCTCCCTCCCCATTCCACCAACAGGCCACTTCTGTCATAGGCCGGAACCGTGGGGTGTGCTAATCTGCAGCCCCTCCAAGATCCACAGGGTACAGTGACAGACATTGCAACCCCAGGCAATATCTTTGGGGACCCTATTGTATTAAATCTAAGAATGGTTTCTGTATGATTGTCTTCTACTCCAGGGGGGAGGGTTACCACAGCCCTCCAACAACTAAAAGAACTGGGAGGTTATTACGGTGAATTACTGAGATTAAACAATTCTAGACAGGTACCGCCCTTGCAGTGGTTGGCATATTCTGCTTTAAGATAGGTTTTGCCAATACAAGGAAAGGCTTTTGGTAAAAAAAGGATGATCTCAAATTGACTCAGGGCCTTCTTTCTGAACTAGCAACAGAACATGGAGGTCTGTCCGAAGGTCCTAAACCTTGTAGAAGCGTTGGAAAGATTTTGTCCTACTAGGCCCCTAAGACTGACAGGTGACCTCTGGTAAGCTTCTAACAGATAAGACCTTTTATTCTTTTTAACAAGTTTTCTCTGCAGTGCTTTTACCTTGGGAATAAAGGTGTTTGCTGAGAAAGAGCTGGGCGGTAACATGTAACTGCTGGCAAGAGAACGTTCATCGTCCTCAGCGAAAGCAAAGTGCAGGTGCTGGCCTTTAGGCAGTCTGGCTTGTTGTGGATATCACAGGGCAAGGCTTTAACGCTCCCAGTCAGAAGCGTGTGGGACCCTTCAGGTGACAACTGGAGACCTGAGATCTGCCTGGGCACTCGTAGAGTGGACCACGGAGGAGTGAATACAAGTGCAGTTACCCTGAACCTGCGACAGGTATATCTACATTTGAGCCGACTCATGTAGACATACCTGCGCTAGTGCCAAAAAATAGCAGTCTATCTGTGATCCAGGCAGCTGCACGGGTTAGCTACCTGCAAATGTACCCAAGGGGTTGGATGGGATTGTACTCAGGGCAGCCCCCAGACTGGTCACCTGTGTCACCCTGCTATTTTTAAGTGCTAGCCCGAGCACAGCTTGCACAGGTACACCTACACGTGCAAGGAATCATTCCTTCCAGCTCAAATGTAGGTGTACCCGCAGTCTAAATAGGTTGAATTCTTTTGTTGATTTCTTAGGCTGTGCCAAAATTAGCTTTATAACTTCTTTTCCCTCCCACACTGGATCACTGCCACCACTGCAGCTTGAGATACAGTAGTAACTTCAGGATTGCTCGCAGAGACCAATCCTTGGCACTGTCACCACAAATCTCTAATCCAATACAACATGGTGGTTAAAATACCCATGCTGTCCTGTGCTCATTCTTCTCTAGGGCTCTTACTACCGGTGGAGCTGCATCAGTGACAGAAGAGTGGCTAGATACTCTTAGAAAAATCCCCAGGTACTTGGATTGTAAACTCTCTGGGGCAGGAACCATCTTTTTGTTCTGTGTTTGTACAGCACCTAGCACCATGGGGTGCTGGTCCATAACCGGGGCTCCTGGGCACAAGTGCAATACAATTAATTAATAGACAAGGCCTGTAACAACATCTGAGCCATTTGTCTTCCACTGGAGGCTGAATGCTGCTGACAAGGCCTGCCTGCAACATTGCTGCTCACCAATGCTGGGTGCAGCTGTCAATAGATCGCGTTATCTTTGCAGCGCGTTTACAGAATCCGCCGATCCTTCCCCTTAGTCCCATTCTTTGTCTCTCAGGGAGCTCCTGACTCCCGGGCTGGCTGACAAGCCACGAGGCTGAAGCACAGAATCTGTCACTGTCCTGGACTGCAGCGATGATCAGTGTTCGTCTTCAGCATAAGAAACAAGGGGAAAATCACAAGGCAGAAGATTCAAGATTCATGGCTACAAGCACCTACTCCTGTCAAGCTCCACGTTCATCAGCCAGGGCTGAGTCAGAACAGCCACAGTCTTGTCCAATAAGAGGGGACAAGAGGCTTTAGGATGATTCAAGGGATTATGGGAAGGTCTTAGAGTTGCAGCTGTTCACTGAGACTCAGACAGGTGCTAACCAGCTGTGGACAGTGACAGATAGCTACCGGTTTCACACAAGCGAAGAGACTGAGGTATTCCAGGGGCAGAGAAAGTGATTTGAAAGCTCCCACTGACAGGGGATGAATTTCTCCTGCACAGCAGTAGCTGGAAGCAGAGTGTTTCTTTCTGGTGTGCAAAACACCTGGGAAATTAAGAACTGATGTGGGATTTTCAATCCGTTAGGAGTCTGCTCTTCCTCCGCGCCCAGAGTGGAAAGTAAGAGAAAGACAGCAACAAACAAGAAGAATGAGCGGTAAAAGCAATTTGTCTTCTCTTCTCCTAATCTACAAGCAGCTGATGGGTCCCTCAATGCCAGTTGTCGCTCTGGTACGTATTATAAAATATACTTAGCTACCAGTCCCACTCGCAAACTTCTACTGAACTCAGATCTATGGACCAAGACTGGTGTCTGATGGGAGGGTTGTGATGCTGGGGTGGCCAAATCACACAACAGGTACGTGCTGAAAAGGAGTGGGTGGGTCTGCGTGCGCACACACGCACACACACACAGCAGAACCCACATGCTGTCCACTAGGGAAGAGATTAGCTCCATCTGACTCACTGCACATGGGCCATCCGCCGATGGTCTGCAGCTTAGCTGGGTGTTCTACTTCGGTCATTGGTAGAGCATTTCAAGGACCTCCTCCCCTCTTTGGCTCTCAAAGGGTTTAATTCAGCAGGCCAAGAGGAAGGACTTGGAGCATTACTGTTGACTAGTTTGAGTACTGCCATCCTAAGCCATGTGTGAGCTCAGGTCTGGGGAGATGTAAGGTTGGCATGCATTGATCCCTTGTACAAGTGAACCGGTTCTCCCACCCCCACCCCCGCCGGCAAGTCCTGACCCCATTAAAATGAGAGTCACAAACACGGTAAATCCTGAGCTCTTTCTTTAGTTTGCCATGTAGCAAACATGATGCAACTTCTGATGTTTGCTTGAGAGAGAGGTGTATAAGGCGACTGATGTAATCTCTTCACCAAAGCAGGGTCACCCCTGCAGAACAACAGCTGGGGGGGCACTTTCTACGTGGGTCGTGATCGTTTCTGCCCAGCACAAGCAGCGACACCAGTAACAATGGGGCAGTGTGGGGGGATGAGATTAATACAAGAGATAAACATAGGGACGAGGTGTATTGAAGCACAAAGGAGAGTCCTTGGTTCTGCTCCTCTGGAAACATGATGATCTTTTGATAACACAGCCTGCTCTAATTGCTTTCCCTGTGCCGTTTGATCTGAACATTTAACAAAGCGATCTGGATCGGCGAAAGCCAGCAAGTGCACTCAGAATGGCACACGTGCCAAGGAGGACAATAGCCGAGCTTCAGATTTATTATTCCCTTAAGAACACTGCAGAGAGGACTAGATTTGTCTTGCCCTCTGTACTTCCGTGGGCCGGATCCTCAGCTCCATCAGAGTCAACAGAGCCACACGCATTTACACAAACCGAGGAACTCACCCCCAATGTTCAGTGCAGGCAGCTAAGATTTACTTTCTGCTCCTTTCTGCTGGCTCAATGCCCGAGTAATTCCGCTGGATGTACTCCATCTTAACAGGCTCAACCTGTTCCTTCACTTTTCCTGTTTGTTTTTCAGGATGGAGGAATAACTGAAAAAGGTTACAGCTAAACACGATATCACCTCTGCCCCTTACATCTTCCCAGATTCTGGCCCTCAGTCATTCGTTTAGCCTGATTCCTTGACAATTCCAGAGCAGGCAATCAGAGGTGAGACTGCAACATGTGTAGACAGACCTAGGCTAGCTTTGATCTAGCTGGCTGCAGTAATAATAGCACTGAAGCTAGGGCCGGATGGACTGTGAAAGTCCGCAGCAGCTCCATCTCGGATTGCAGTGCAGACACGCCTTAGGGTGCAAGTGCAGAAATGAGCCTTTAGAAATCTGCAACTTGAAAGTGGCGCAAAGCAAAACACCAGAAAATCCATTTTCACATGGGAATCATGGATATGCACTTGATGGTTTCCCCACCACTGCACCAGGGAAATTAAGGGGAAAACCCAGATGCTGAAAAATCTAACAATGGCCCCACCCCAGCAACATATTTAAGCATGTGGTTGATTTTAAGCACACATGCGGTCCTGTCGTATTCAATATGAAAGTGTTTGGCTGGATTGGATCCAATATTTATTAGTAGAAACATCCAAATACATGGAACTAATGGAAGAAACTGACACCAACTGATGGGAACGGTTTGCAGAGCCGGAAACAGGATTTGGAGCACAGCAGATTCACAGAAAGGGAACTCCACTTATAGCGTAGAAGTATGAAAGCCTTTGATTGTTTCATCGCTTTGCAATGTGCTCAGTGCAACTCAGGTTATAGTAAAAGCTCCATTTTAAGAGTACCTTGATTGGGACAAATTCTGCTCTGGTGTAAACACGAGTCAATTTTACACCCGCCTGGTGTAAAATCCATTTCAGCGAGTGCCAATATTAGAGAAGGCAGGACAAGGGCAGCTGCAATCTGCTCCATTTCATGCAAGTCAGGAGAGAGCTGCAGGCTCCTGGCAAGCTGCCAATCAAGTCCTTAACTGGGCAGCACTGGGGTTTGAACCAGATGCAGTAACAGCACCCTGCAGCATGCATCATTTATGGTTCATGGTTTTTGTTCCATTTCTTGCTGGATCCAACAGAAACCTACTAAAAGAAACTCAACCGTAAGCACCGTAAGCACCATTGACCAGTAAATCTAACGAAGGCAGCAGGGAGCAATGTGCTTTATGCCGGTGTTTGATATTAAAGATTACCGAGCACAGGTTACTAGTCTGTGCTTTCATGGAGTGTTATGTTTATTTATGTACTCCTAGATTTACATACTGCATCTCATTTCCCTCTCCCACTTCTCCCCTGGGCAATCATAAACCCACCCTCAGCTCACCCCCCACACACCCCACGCCATCTCTTAGTGCACATCTGAAAATACAGTAGGCTACCGCTCTTTCCAGTACAAAAAGATGGTAAGGGTCATGGAGATTCTGATCAGCCTAAGGAGAAAGCCTCGATTAAGTAACTGCAACCCTAGCACCACTGGGCTGAATTCAGAAAATAACCAGAAAATAACCCCCAGCTACCGGAAACCCTAAATATGTTCATATCATACCAAGAACTTAACCTGCAGGCCGAGAATTCAGCCATCATATTCTCCTTCCACCAAAGCGGGTCACCTTTGGGTTGAAAGCCCAGCCTAGGTGAAGAACAAAGAAGCTCCGATCGAAAGAAGTGTTGATATCAAATTTTTAAATAGTCTAACCTGAATTTTGATATTGTTGCAAAACACATTGCTTCAGTAACTAGGTTTGAGAGTGCTACACAAGCAGCATTACCAAAGCCAAGCAAAATGAAATCTGTTAGCAT
This sequence comes from Emydura macquarii macquarii, assembly GCF_026122565.2. Classification (NCBI taxonomy): domain Eukaryota; kingdom Metazoa; phylum Chordata; order Testudines; family Chelidae; genus Emydura; species Emydura macquarii. The sequence goes on from NW_027133415.1 coordinate 532,650, forward strand.
GATGATCCCAGTCTTTAATGATGTCAGCTAGACAACAGTCTCTGAGCTTATTCTCAAGAGGTTATATCCCATGAATAATGAAGCTGTCAGATCTATGTTGGGACTGGCTCTGACTATTCACTGTTGTATACTTACAAACACCTCGTACAAGGCAACCAAAATATACACTACTGCACTTCACTTTAGCTAGCATTATCGCATTGTCTAAAATTTGCATTAGCTACTCAAGAGAGAGCTAAGTGTATTCCTGTTTTTGCCAAAACTTATTGGGGAAAAAAATGGTAAACAAAAAAAGGAAACTGAGGTACTGTGCTGCAATTTAGGTAGTAATAGAGGTTGGTATTTTCAAATCTAGCTAAGGAATTTAGGCATACAATTCCACTTATTTGTAATTGCCCCTAGCCAGCTTTGAAAAATCTCAAATATCTAGCAGCCTGTTTATATAAATAAACAGGTATTTCCCCTAGATAATTAACATCTTCATTTTATCTAAGTGCAAGATGAATGAAACAAATGTTATCCCAGATTTATCTGAGAACAATCACAAGGTAAAGTACTGAAGGAGGACTTCATAAATAAAATACGTATTTGGAGAGCAAGGGTACCGTATCAATAGAACATAATATAATTGTGTCTTTTGTTTTACTTTTTATAAATTGACAAAATTTAGGAAGCACGTTGTACAGAGAAGATAGCATGAAAACGAAGGGTAAATTCAACACCACTTTTAAAAGGGAAGAGACGAGCAGAATATAGTCATTAGTATCCACACTGCTGTAAATGCAGAGCAGTAGCCAATGAAATCACATTTCCATTGATGTAAACCGAGTGCAGAATCTGTTCCCAGAAGTCTTGCGACATACTCCATTTTTCATCACATTGATCGCGTATTTTCCTCAGACAGGTCAAGCCTCTCACCCTCTTAGCAAGTAGCAAGGTGTGTCAGGAACACAGGGTCCAGTCCTACAGGGTGCTGACATCTTAAGTGGTGCCCAGCACCCAGAACTCCTACAGAATTCAATGGGACTTGAAAGCATTTAGCAGCTCATGGGGCTTGTCTACATAGTGCATTACCGTGTAGCAAGTCAAGGTGTGAATCTACAATGCACCCGCTAGCCTCACTGTCCCGTGTAGATGCTGCTACAATGCAGTGAAGTGTAGTCTGGAGTGCAGTCTGGCTTACTGCTGCTTGAAAGCCAAGTAGCCACTCCTAGTATGCCAAGATACACGACCGCACTTTCAGTGCGCTGCAGCAGTGTCCGCACAGGGCGTTGCTGTACCCTGCCTTGCAGCACAATAACTTGCTGTGTAGACGATTCCTTAGAAAGACATTGCAGAATCAAGGCCATGACGCAGCCCCGTTATTTAGTGCTGAGAAACTTCTGAGGCATGGAGCATCTACAATGCCCCATGAAGTCAACGGGAGCTGAGGACCTCGCAATTATTATTCAAGACACTCAGCAGCTTGAGACACTCGGGCCTCAGTAACTTGTTACATATATTCCTCACCTCCCCCAGCTGAGTAAATTTCCTTTCCTTAAGACATCCTTGAAAGGTTTGTTCACAACAGGAGGAGACTAGAGCTGACTGAAAGATGCCAATTATTTCTCACAGGAAGTTTTGTACTGTTTACATTTCCAAAAAGTACGTTTTTCATTAATAAACAGAGGCCAAAAACATGCATCATTTCCAGTAAAATTTTTCAGTTTTTCATAAAACCCCAGAAAATTTCAACTCCAGTGAAGATTTTCATTTTGGTCAAAAAAACATTTTTCCTAAAAAAAAAGCTGTTTTGACAAAATTCAGCCAGCTGTAGATATGATTCACGTCTTTTTATTTCTGCCTCTCTCCCTCGTGGGCAGGAGCCCCAGACTAACATCTAAAGGGCAAATTACACCTTTCAGCACAGCTCTGAGCAAGGAGCGGGGCGCACCCTGCACCAGTCCTTTAACCACCCTAGAAGGGAGTGTGACTCAGACACTGAGATATAATTTCCTCTTTCTTTCCCCATGGCTCTGGTGAGTAATAGTTTTCTGGTAGCCTATGCCAGGAGAAAGTTACATTCTTCCTGCACCAGTTTAGTTGCATTGGCCAGTGCATTAGAGACGTGGAGATTCTGGTCAATCTCCTCCTTTAATCCTGCACGCCTGACCCAATATCCAGGTACCCCATGCAGAGACATAAGGAGTGGTCCTTATTCCCATGTACAACCATGTAGTCCAAGTCACAATCTAGCTGTAAGTGTCTAACCTTCGTCCCTCCTTTCCCTACCCCTTCCTTTGTGATTCCTCATTCCTTGTATGTTTCATGTAGACTGGAAGCTCTTTGAAACAGGGCCTTTCTGTAAAATCTCTGCAAAAGGCCACTCAGTCTCATGGTGCTACAGATAAGAATAAATAAGGTTTCAGCTGAAGGGCTTTGAGCAGAATCAACCCTGCTGGGAACTGAAACACAGCCCAAACTGTCAATTTATTGACAACCACGAATAAAAACTCCCTAAGGAATCAATTGCTAACAAAAGAAAAATTGACTTTCAGTCTCTTTGTTGGTGCTGATGTGACCGAAGGCACAGATGGACTCAACAAGAACATTTCAAAACAAGCTTGCATGGGAATCCACGGGGTAGCCCAGCACAGTAAAAAAGTATCTAAATAATATATAACCCAGGATGGAGGCAATTTGATAATGGGCTACTGAGCACAGCCCTCCTTATGAAGCTATTCTTACAAGTACCAAAGCTCAGCAGCGTTATATTATAAATAAAAGATAGCCACGGTGTCTGAAGAGATTAAGCACGGTGCTTTGCAAACCCTGTGCTATACTACTAAAAATATAGATTTTTCTCACCAGAAAGGATCATTCTGATCACAGACTCTGACCATGACACTGGCCATAGAATTTCACCCAAGATTCTCAGTGTGTTTTCTGAGATGCAAAACATAAGTCCTCTGAGCAAAGTAGAGCTCAATACATTTCCTCGCCAAAAAGAAACGCTTCCCTCCTCAGCTGTGGTTATGAGGAGGTGTTTATTTCATCAAGAAATAAACCAATAGATTTGATACTTCCTCCCACGCCTGAGACACTGGGGCTCAGGAGGAATATTTTTGTGGAAGTCCCTTGTTAAAACCAGCAGCTTAGGTGCAGAAGTGAATGTGAAGTTTATGTAAAGAAACAACAAAGAAGGCCACGTTGTCTTTGTCTAAGACAAAAGGCAGAATTAGCTAAATGAGCACAATGGTCTTCAACATGCAAACTGTAGCTGAACTTCCTCAGAGCTAACAGCTCAGTCACAGCTGTTACCTGTCTTTCTGGAACCTAGCAAATAAGATCCTCATTAAGACCCCCAGCCAGCAGTTCTCATTGAGATTCCATATAGTCCTTGGTTTGTGCATGGAACTCCCGCCGGGATTAAGGAGAGCTGTGCACAAGCACCAGGGAGCCATAGTTACCTCCTCCCAGGTTGGATTTAGATTTTGACAGGGCGCCAGAGTTTCTAACTGATGTTTATTACAGAAGTGCCTATGGACCACTTGAGATCAGGGCCCCATGGGGGTAGGGGCGGTCCAACACAAGAGCAGACAGTCTCCTGCGCTGCAGAAGTGACATTCTACACAGACAAAGGGTGGGGGAGAGGAACAGAACATGCAGACAGAATGATCACTGTGATAGCAGCAAATGTCATGTTAGTTCCTTGATTCGTGTGTGTATTTATTGTGGTCAGTGGTGGTATTTAGTTCGGAGCAGATCTGCTGAACAGAAAGACAAGGGAAGGGAGAAGGGTGAGCGAGCACAGCAGCACACCCAGGGACTACGTCTGATTGTTTTACTGTCTTGAGCATCGCTGTTTGGGTTACAGTGAACCTATAAATACCCTAGCAGGGACGGTGCCTTGTCCAAGGTCCTGAATTTCCTTCTGCTGAACCAGGAAGTCAGTTCTGAAGACCTGTCCCTCGTGGATCCCCCTCCCCCAAGACATTCAGCAGAGCTACCTTTGCACACTACCTCCACCTCTGCTCCCACTAGAACCAGGTTAGCAAGAGACATTTAAATAGTTACCTCTGGGGAGGCAGGTATGGATACACTAGAATAGCATGTATTAGTACAATGTATTAGCATGTATCATCCCTATCTATACCAATTAGGGAAACGATGTTCCCATGCAGCTAGCAACTGTGCTTAAAGGCCAGATTCAGAGGGGGCATGAACAGCCATGTAAATTGCCCAGCAGTAAAATGGCATAAGCTATTGTGAGTGGTGAATACAACTTGTATTGTCAAGAGGGAGAAAGGGCGTGTAGAAGGAAAATCCACCAAGAAGAGGGTTTAGAGAGGTGGAAGGTAAAACAAGAGGGCCTTTTAATCTCCCACTTTTTTTTTCTGCTTCAACCCCACATTTCTGTGACTTCAGTGTGTAAACTATGCCCACTGATTGACCTGTGGAGCGTAGCACTATTCATACAGGACCTTATTAAGCACAGGGGAATTGTTTTACCCAGCACTGACATACAGCCACATGTCGGGTGGAACACAGAGGCAGTTCAGCAATGCAGGACAAAACCATGGAAAGACAGAAGGTGGAGAACACTGGATCCAACTGAAGCTACAGATAAGGTCCCCAGGGAGCAGAATAACCCATCCTGGAATTTGTCTAGGATTCCTGGCAAGGAACTCAACATCTAAGATTGCAGTGGGTTTTTAAAGTCACGTACAATCTTTCAGGTCCTTTATGACAGAGGGTCCCTCCAAATGTCCATCGGCATCCCACCGCTATGCTGAGGCTTTGACGCAGAACTTAGTCCGAGGCAAGCGTGCTGCCAAATAAACCGTCGCTTTCTGCAGCCTGCTGGGCTTACGTGATGGACTCTCCTCCTAGTACAGACCACACCTAACCACGCTGAGCCTGTGCAAGCTGACACCATCACAGCCCAGAGAGAAAGTGATTGTGTGCTCTGTCTGATGCCGGATTAATCTTTCATAGATGCTCACTCACATTGGTTCCTTTTATAAGTGTATTAATAATTCTGCAACATGGCCCTGTACCAGGCAGATGCACTAAGTGCTGTGATTTAGACACCAGAGGCACAGGCCCTGACTCGCTTCATGCTGGTGGAAATCTACTCACTTTGCCCTGCTGCAGGAGTAATTCCACTGAAGTTAATCAGGGGCAGACTGGCTAGGGAAATAAACCCATCTCTCATTGGCACCAGTTTTAGAAATTCCATTTTCAGAGCCAGTTGTGAGGAAAGGGGAGGATGGGCTCTTTGGAAATCAGTTCTCAAGGACTAGTTGGTAGCTATGGTCTGCCTTGAGGGAGGGGCAGCCTCATTGTATGCCACCCATCTAGCAACATGGGGAAGGAATAAAGATCTCACAGTAAACTAAATGGAATGTGTTTTGTCTTTCTAATCTCCTCCAGTCATTATTCACAAGAGCTGGAAATGGATGGAAATGCAATCCTTTCATAGTCATAGGGTCCTTTAGGGCTCATCCAGCAGACATCACCTGTGCCCACCCTGATAACATCATCCTGGATTTTATTCCGAATGTTTCAGAACCCAACTGAGCTTCTTTCCCACAGTGGTCGATCATGCTGTTAAAGGGAATGCAGTAATACAGTGCTTTACTGGAGACAAGAGCTTCTGCAATGGTTTTTAGAAAGAGAGCAACAGAAAGCATTTAAGCCTCCTCTCTCCCCGTTTGATTGAACTGTTGCTTCCGCGGAAAGTTTGGAGTTTTTTTGTTTTTTTTTGAAGGTGTCACCCAAAACTTATTCTTACAACTAGTAAACAAGGAGTAAGTAGTTGCAGAGAAAGTTAGAAAATCAGGAAGAACACTGATAAAGGGACATTGTATTAACTCAAACACTGGCTTGGGAGGATGGTTTTGCGGAACCCCTTAATAAAAGCAGTGGAATATTTTTTAATTAGCATTATCCATTCAGATCCCAGTACTTAGCTGTCCACATCAAACAGCTCCACCCTGTATTGGCAGCCTCAGCAGAGGCACCAACAACTGAATGCGTCCCCTCTGCCCCTAGAGATGATGCCTCACGATAGGGACGAGGCAGAGCGGCCTGGGAAGTGTGAAGGAAACTCGCACTGCACCTGAACTGCATCCATCTTCAGAACTGTCAATCTCGCCCATGTCACAAGCATTGAATTCACGCAGGAGTTTCCCAGACCAGCAGGCATGCCGTTTCCTTTCCCCACATTAATTCAAATTCATCATTGATTAAAGCTGCATTTCTATTACCATTTCCCAGAGTGCTTTCTGGCTTCAGGCGGAAGCATCAATTATTCATCCAGCCCAAGCTTCTGCTCCACAGAATCCAAGTCTCAGGAGGTCCACGTTACGTCTCGGCTGGGGCCAGGTTGTATGTTTTGTGCGTGTTGACACAGGAAATGGAACGGCTTTGCTGAACATATTCAGGTGGCAAAGGACTTGGTGTCGTGATTCTGTAGTGTCGTAGCACAAAGCTCCGATAAGGGGCCCAAGAACCTGAAACAGCACCTGCTCAGAAGGCTTCAAGCAAGCAACCTCTGTCAGCCCATTAGAGCTGGCAAGAACACACCATTTGCCCTGAAAGGATGTGTCTATACTTGACTTTTCAGTCATGGTAACACATGTTAATTACTAATTAACATGTGGTAATGAATTGATTGTAGTGTACACACTACACAAATATTTGTCCTTACTTGTGTTCAACCTTAGCTACATGAACAGGAATACACATGCATGAAGTGGTGATGCTAGAACGTACAATCATGTTAGTTACACGTTAACAAAACTGAAAAAGTCAAATGTAGATTTGTCCAAGAAGTGAATGGGTCCAGGAGGATCTAGCACTGGAATGGGGGATAATGCAATGAAATTCCTTTTGTACCTAAAATTTTGACTTCTTTAAGTGAATAAGGAGTGGCAGATTGGAAGCCACCAGTCTTTCTGGACCCTGGGGCATTATAACTTAGCGATAAAGTAGAATAAGTGGAAATCACACTGTTAAGTTGCTGGTTTCAATAGGGTTGGATGGATGTAAACCAAAAAGGCAGAAAGCATCCTAACATCTACACTATAGTATGTTCCTCCCAGTCACCCCACTCTTACACTTCACCCAGCAGGATGACTTTCTAGGAAGCTTTCCAAGATTGATCTGGCTCCTGCTCATTCCCAGAGAAAAATGAGACTGACCAGCAAAGGGTTTACAGCCTTCAAGGTGGTTTTCGCATCATTTAAAATTTCTCCCCACTGTTACATAGGGCCACCTGAAATGCTTAAAACCCAGATCTATTTCCTTAATGAAGATCTCTCCCTCCATTGCCCATGGGGATTTGGTTCCTGCCCAGCTCTTTTCTTTTTGGGGGGAGATAAGAGGAAAATATTCAGGAAGGAAACAGGTTGTTGCTTAAAATACAGATGGGCCTGAGCTGCGAAATAGGAGCTGAGCTTCGGAGAAGCAGAAGGACATGGAGAGGAGGGGTGGTCAGACCATTACAGAAACAGAGTTGTCATAGTTTGACACAAATAGCAAACACATGATTATTTATATTATGTCTTAAAGCATATGGCAATTTTTAAACAAAGGACAAGTAATCAAATTTTCAAAAGCATCAAAGACCCATTTTCAAAGTGACTTAGCACGCGAGAGAGTTAGTTTTAATGTAAGTCGATGGGATTTAGGCTATGTGGTTTAGCCTCTCTTGAAGAGAGGACGTTGGTGCTTTTGCAAATTTTACCCAATGCTTCTGCCCTAAAGAGGTTACATCACGGGTCCACTCGTTTCAAACCTGGACTCGTAAGAACAGCCCCTCACCTTTTTACAACACAACTGCTTTCAAGAATTAATCACACCAATAACAGTTCCCAGGACAGGACCCAAATTTGACAGACAATGAGACAATGATGTAATTGGGGTCAAGGTTAAAGTTTGTCATGGACCATCTTGGTAAAATTCCAAGAAACGGTACTTTAGTACCTTGCCTAGCCAGAACCACCTCCTCTTAAAATGTAGAGTCCACATGAGACCCGGCAATTCCTGCTTTACTCAACATATGCTCTGCTCAGAGAGAAGCTAAAGAGTTTCCGTTGGATACAAAATAACCATGGAAACCAAGACGATCTTCCTCATTTAGCCAACTAGGGAATCAGAACATGGAGCCTAGAGTTGTAGGAGGATGTGTTGCAATCAGAAGGAAGACAGAATTTCCAAGTAAAGAAATAATTGATTCAAGGTACAAGAACTGAGTGGTTAGATGGAAATGGTTAGAAAAAAAGGGTTTAAGCAGCCTACTATGCACATTGCAGAATGAAGATTGTGCTCATAAGGAAATATTACATGAAGACTAGAAAACATTCTTATGGATTGCAACAAGATAGTCATGACTAAAAATCCTGACGCTATTGATAGTTGAGCACCTGATTATAAACAAAAAAATCCCAAGTACCCGAATCACAGACACACAATCTAGATACACAGTTGTATGCCTGGATTATGTAAAAGCCCATGTATATACACAAAAGGCATGATTTGTAGGCAATTTAGACATACTGTTAGGCATCTAGATTATGTGCACAATGCTGTGACCATGCATGAAATGGGTCGGTGCACCTAGACACTTGCATGCACGAGTCAGTAAATGTACATGCAGCAGTCCTCTTGGGAACACAGTAGTGGGTGAGGATCATTGACAGAAGTCCAAGTGAATTTGAAAGGAGGCATTTGAAGGAATGGGGAGAGTTTTGTGGCAGGGTACCTGGGGTAGGATGCAGAACAGAGTGGGAAGAATGAGGCCAAGCGGTCTGGGTGGGGTGAGGGAAGCAGGGTGGGGGGCAGAGGAAGTGACAGCTGAGCTTTAATTATGGAGAGACAAATCGGAACAAAGATGGGGGAATGCAAACAATTTAAGTTACAGCACAGACCAAAAAACGAAAGGCTCTAGAAGCTGCAAAGAGTCTGGCAGGTGAGAAGACTGGACAGATTAAACACTGAATAAACCATTGAAGAACACACCCAAAAAGGGAGTAGAGCTTCAAACGGAAACAAGATTGGTCTAGTAACTAAAACTATGTGCTCTTTTTAAAGGCTAGAGCAGGCACATTGGAGGAAAGGTCTAGCTGTGAGATGGTAATTATTTTGCATCTGTCTCTATCCAAGAACAATGAGATCAGATTGCCAAAGAGAAGGGGGAAGGAAGGAAAGAAATGGGAAATGTTAGGACTGCTAATACAGTATTAGAAAGCATCAGGTTCAGGCAGCCCATGTGAAACGAGAAGTGGTCAGCGAGGCTGTGCAGAAGGGATGGGATATTTTATGACCAGAATGGGATCAGCACGTAACACGGTGTCATGATCCTGTAAACACTTCAGCATGGGCGTTGTGAGCCGAACAAGAATCACTGGATGGTGACCACCCCGCCCTTTTGATATTACTGAATGGGAAGGAGGCCCTGGCTAGGTTAAAGGAGAAATCTGGGGTGGGAAAGGAGGCCATGGCACATAAAAAGAGATGAAAACCCCCAACTTGCATGCAAATGCATACGTACCTTCAAGCACCATTGACTCATTGGGTCAGCACCTACAACTGGAGCCAGATTGTCTCAAGAGTTCACTTCCCATTAAGACACCCAAATGAAATGGTGACTTTTCTGGGACTACTTGCATGCTTGAAATTAAACGCACACTTAAATGTTTGCAGGATCATGGCCGAGGCATTTATTAAGAAAATAGTGCGTTCTACCACCACTCCCCCTTTTTCAATCAAAATGGGGATGAAAAGCTTCAACCAACTCTGCTTGCTACATGGAAAATACTAGAGGCAACCTTCAGATATGTGTTGCTACCAGCTTTATCTAGAAGGTCTAGCAATCCTCATGCTCCAGAGCTTACCTTAACACTTAGCTCTTCTCACACTTGTCACCCATAGACCAAGGCATTTTACATTGGAGGTTTTGCGTTTTACAGCTAGGGAAAGACAAAGCAAAGCAGCCTGTTTAAGGTCACCCAACCAGCAAGTGGCAGATCCAGGAATAGGACCCAAGCCTAGTCCAGTGCATATCCACTGGGCCACATCATGGAAGTAGTCTGACAATGGAAGGAGAAACATCGCCTTAATACAACTGCCTCGTCACGCACAGCAATAACCAAACCATGTTACAGGGGAGGGTGATAACTGGAGCATGGGAGGCGAAAGATAATCAATCGCCATGGAAGACTGGTATCCTGATTCCAGAGCTCAGGCAGCAGATACGGTGGGTTTTGAGCTGCATTTATAAACCAAGCAAAGTGAAGCAGCGCTATGCAGGGTCTTGGAAATCAGGAGAGTAAATATGCAGCAGACAGAGAGCCCATGAAGATCTGTCAGGATGAGACCCATAGCCTGATGAGGATCCACAAGAGCAACTAGACTGGGGAGAACGGATGCTTATATACAGATCAGCCTAAACTAGAGTGCACGACTCAAACACCTATTCTTTACCAGACAGATTTTCCAGAAGTGCGCAGCACCCACGTTTAGGGTCAAATTTTTAAAAGAACCCAGCACCCATTTAAGCACTTAAATGAAAGTGGCCAGATTTTCCAAAGAGCCCAGTACCCACCGAGAGAGATGAGAAGGCTCCCTCCTGCACACTGAGAACAATTAATGTAGTAACCAGACACCTCAGACAGGATCAGGGCCCTTCTGCTTTGGGAGCTGCACTAACATAGAGATCCCTGCTCCACTCTCTACTAAATATAAACGCTGTGAAAGCAGGATTGTTAGGGCCTTTTGACATAGCCCAGTGCACTGCATCAAACTTCCTTCAGCAAAGTATATATTTCACACACATTTTAAGGCTCGTTGTTCAACTCCAAGAACAAGGTAAAAGAAAACCTGACTTAAGATAGATGTACTTGAAACAAGGCAAGTAGCTGCAGGATCACATAGGGTAGGAGGAATTCTGAACAGCAGTCAGAGAAAAAGCATCGTGAGGCACCAGGTTAAAGAAAAGGAAAGATGCCCCCTCTGCTCAAGGATACTCACTAGCTTGACTTTAGTCCCCTTTCCTCCAGTCATGTCTCTCTCCAGTGTCCCTGATTGTGCGGGACATCTCTTTAGTCCCAAAGTTCCACACACATCTGGGATCTCCTCACTGAGAATACGGATGAGAATCCAGCTTAGTCACTGGCTACATGGCGTCACTGCCTATCACTGACCACGCATGGGTGTGCGCAAATGCAGTGACCAAGAAGTCACAGAAAAGGGATAAAGGGAACCAACTAACCATCTTCAGTTGACTCAGAGGTTAGAAAAGTGCCTGAAATGCATGACTTTATGATGAATTGGGTTTTAGGGCAAAGCACAATAAATCTTTTTTAAAAAGTCACCCTCTTGACAGCACCTGGCTGGTCGGTTTGTTGCCCCTGGAAACAATATTTGTGCAGCTAGTCAGTCGTATAGTTATTCTTGGAGCTGGGTTCCACAGATTAAAAAACTGCAAGGTTGTTATACTAAATAAGCAAATCTAAGGAGTTCCAAAGCAGTACTTAATACTAGATTGGTGCAGTCACCTCCTGCCTAGGCACTGTATGTGCTGTCACTTGCACGTGTTAAATAGCGGCAGAGATTCATAGTTTAACTTATGCCTGCAACTTGTTCCATCCACCTGTCTCGGCTGTAGAGACTGTCAACTTTGAGGCAAGGACTGGGTGTGTGTGTACAGCAACTAGCACCATATTAATTACCGTATTACTGAGCACTTAGGGGCCCAGTCATGGATCCGGAGCCCCTGTGGTAAGAGCTGGCCAGACACAATGGGGTCTCAGTTGGGGGATCTGTAGGAACTAGTGTAATAGAAATAAAGAATAAGGACCATAGAAAGTTGCACCTGTATGTTTACTGGGCTTAAGGCACATTAGCTTCTCACCCCATATTTATCAGCAGGGGAGAAGGTGTGGAGAATAGGCCTTTGTAAACAAGATCAGCGAGAACCAATTCGGAGTCTGAGATTCAGAGAAACAGAGCCTAGCAACAAACCGAGACCCAATGATCTTTTGTTTTTCATATCGATCACAGACGTAAATCACATCTCTCATTGTCAGCTATAGTGAAATACAGCATGTATCCCGGATCTAACAGCGCCACGGGTCTCTTCTCACACACACTCTTTTCCTCCCTGTGATTTGCTGTCCTAAAGGTCATACACACATGTTCACCTCCAGCCCTCAAGATAACCTGATTAGTTACATCTTTGTAGTCCTGGGGATACAACCATTCCCCTGACTTCAGTTGTATGCGGTTAGAATTCCGGAGAAAGACACAAATGCCCGGACACTCCCAAGCGAAGCTCTTTGATTAGTCATGCTTCCTTGTTCCACAGTAAAAACCCTACTCAACAGGATACTTCCTAATAGGTGGTTCAAGTGTTAATGCGGCTCTGATGACGGAGATCAAGATGAGTTGACCAAACTCCAGCCAACCAGTTCACATCTAGGTTATCACAAACTGCTTATTCCTACATGTCATTAATTAGGGAGAAACACCTGTGTATGGCTGAGCTTAGCCTCTGGAGCACTTTGATGCCAGAAGCTCATCTGACACGAACATAGGACATTGTTCAACCCCATGCCCCAACCACCCATTGTTAACTCAGAAGGTGTAAGAGAATTTACGTTCTCCCGGAACAGACCTTTTGACAGGAGTGAATGAGTTCTCCCTAACCGGAGAAGCGAATAGGTAACATCCACACGCCTAATCAAAGAATTGACATGGAAACAGAGATTTGTCATAAAATTATTAATTAAGGGGCACTGGGACAGAAGAGAGCCAAGTATGGTCACAACTCACTTTTTAATCGGGGATAGATATTTTTGACACAGAAAGATGAAGGGCAAAATGCCTGGAAGGATTTGAGATCTTGGAGCCTCAATCCCTTTACTCTGAATGAGCTTGAACTTTGCACTGAGATTCGAGAGTCTAAGACCCTGTGGCTCTTTTGAAAATAAATGTTACCCAAAAGGTTGTACATGCAACTTTAGGCTAGTGACATGGTCATTTCCCCTGCGTTCACAGAAGACATTGTCCTTCCCATGAGGTCTTGGTGACACACCCAATCTTTATGGCACTGGACTATGACATGGAAGAGGACTTGTAGACGAGGCTGACAAGAGTGGGGAAAGGGAGGATAGTTGCACTGGGGCCCAGTGCTCAGGTACCCCTAATCCCCAAATATCTGCATAAATAAAATGAAATGTAGAGAACATGATGTCCGGGGGCTCAGATCTCTCTCAGCAGGGCCTGCATGTGGGTAAGATTCTGACATTTTTATCAGTGTCCCCTAAACCTCCTCAGAGTAGAGAATATGGTGGTAAGAGCACCCGAGTCTACACAACAGCATCCCGCTTAGCCACACCCTGTAAAGCTGTGTCAGGGTGAGCTGCGGGCGCTCACTGTGCCCAGGCAGACAAAGCCTTGTAACCCAGACCTGTCAGACGTACAATATTTCAGTGCATAGAAACTTCAGCTTCCACCCTCAAAAGCCCCACGTTCAGCACCTGGAAGCACCAGAGATTCCAGTTCTACTTTGAGATATGGTTTTCCAAGAATTCATCTAAAAATCACACTGCAGGGGAGAGGCAGGACGAACAGAAGTGATATCTCCAGTTTACAGGTATTCAGAGAACCACAAAATATGCCTCCAAGTAACTTCATATCCCCGAGTACTTACAAAAACCTATAATTAAGTATTGATATAAATGGGCAGATACAGCTTCATTTAAATTCCCTACCACATTTGTAACGTCTTAGAGCGCTGACCACTCTAGGGCTTAGAACATGAGAAGTGCCAATTTCAGGCACATTATACATCTTTGGCTTAGATCATCAGTGGGGAACAGCTGATCTGATAGTACTTTACTCTATAGAACTGTAAGGAAGTGGGGGGGGAGGGGGGGAAGAGAAGTGAGCAGATGTGTAGCGACCCTGTGTCACAGAGATAAATGTATCAAGCTTCAGAAGGGGAGGACAAAAGAAAGTGATTTGCATTCAGCGGGGGAAGGCCAAACCCAGATATTTGCAACCAAGAAGCAGAAAAAAAAGAATCCAGAAGGGACAATAATAAAGCCAGTGATTTTAAAAACTCTCTCAACTGCCCTGGAAAAGGCACATGCACAATAAATAGTACAGTGAATTATTCCTATCAGTCTCAACATTAAATGCTTTAACATTTCAGCCGCTCCACAACACCCAGCCCAGCCCCTCTGTACCCAAGCGTCAGTGCATGAATTGCTGCTTAGGAAACAAGAGGGATTCCCTGAGATCAAACGATGTGGAAGCCACAGAACAGCCTGGCCGGTCTAAAAACATTTGTCTCTCTAAATAAAAGCAATTGAGGGGTAGGGGAAAATCTCAGCTATTTGATGTGTAGGAGCTCTCCTGTATTCCCATTAAAATGTGCACCCAGGTCTTCTATTACAGAAATTTGGAACATGAGACAGATGGGGGAAAACGGTCTTCTGCAAATTATACTTTTGGAGCATTCCATTTCAAGAAAGGCGAATCACACAGACTGTCACCTTACTTGCCCTGAAGAATTCCCTTATTAGCTATTGAAAGACTCCACCTAAGGCAGCAGATAATGCACCATGTTAAATTTGCAGGAATTAAATTCAAACATGTAAACATCACTATGCACGAAACCTCCCAGGCACACTGGCATTCAGAGACCTGTGCGGATTTAACAATGAGCAGGGAACCCTAGTTTTAATCAAGCAAATATATATTAGATATGCAAACAGGGCAGTCAAAGGAGTGAGGGGTTACATTAGTCCAAAATCACTTACCCCTTTAAGCATCTTCTAGCATCTGTTTCCCAGCCCCAATATCTGCAGTGATTAATCTCTTCTCCTGTTCTTTCCCAATCAAAACAGCTAAGCAGATGAGCCCGTTCCATCCATGCTGCAGCCTCTCTGATTTGACAGGTCAGCTGCAGCAGTTTCCTTACCACGCCTGCCTGCTATTCCACTTTCCAGCCAATATCACCCAGACAGAGTCGGAAGAGAATCAGGGCTGCCAAATACACCCGGAGAGAAAAATGCAGAAGTGAGGCTTCACTTCCTCCCACCCTCCTTACGTTGGCATCAAAATTAAATCCAGAGCTCACATGATATTTGAGTGGAAGGCGTCTATTTGACAATGCCTTTAATGACAAAAGGCCAACTCCCTATGCATTCCGGGCCCCCTCTACTGGCATAACAGCAGAGCATGGACTAGGGACTGCGATTCTTTACCTTCTCTCTCCTGCTGCAGTGTGGCAAAATGATGCAATGAAGCATTTTTATTACCATGTATTTTTTTATACAGATGCATCCATCCAATTAATTCCTCCACCAGAGATGAAAAACTTTTTAAAAAGCTATTGAGAGCAGGAGTTTTATCTACTGGATTTTTTATATTGGCATTGAAAAAACATTCCCATCACTGAGTTAGATTGTGGAATAGTCTCTCAAGCAACATGATGCAAGGCCCATGGCCCGAGTCAAAGCAGTAGGAATATCCGTTTATTGAACAATCCTGCACTAGCGGAGGGAAGGTGCCAGGTGGGTGAGAGTTATTCCATGAATACCATGCATAACCCTCTCTTATTTACCACCCTCTGCCCCGCCACACACACAATTTTCTTTTAAGTCACCTATTGTTTTTCAACATCAAAACATCAAATTCTGCCTATGATCAAGAAGAGAAAACGTACTCGCAAGACCTCAGAACCTGTGCCATTTCTATGGAAGTGCAGCTGGGAAACCATTATTGCAACAAGATCTTCTCCCTGAAGGAACACTCGCAAACTGACTGCACCATTGCTGAGATGATGTTACTACGTAAAGCACATGAGAAGCAGCTAACGCAAATTGCACGCTGGCTAGGAACCAACTGTGAGGGTAGTGGAGAGCACCGCTATGACCTCTGCTACAAGGGCAAGCGTTGAGGCGGACGAGTAAACCAGCTCCTTGCAAAATGGCCTGTTGCAGAAGACGAGTAGCCATGTGTCCCTGAGAGCAGGAGTTACGGCTTGGAAGGACATAGGTCTAGACTACAGCAATTCTGAGGTAAGCACTCAAACTATGGGGATATGTAGTAACATGAAGCCCTAAAACAGATAGGAAGTTAAAACCATAACTCTCCACCTCCAAGCGACTGTGGGGAAAAAAATCAGGCCAGCAAGGCACATTTGTATAGATGGTGCCTCTCCATTCTATCTAATGTATTTACATGTCCCCAGTTAACATAGTATCTGAGCACCTCCAAATCTTCAATTTATTGTTCCTCAACACCCCTGTGAGATAGGGCAGTGCAATTATCCCCATTTTACAGATCAGGAACTGAGGCACAGAGAGGCTAAGTGACTTGCCCAAGATCACACAGGGTCCCCTGTGGCAGAGCAGGGAACTGAACCAATGTCTCCCAAGTCATAGACTAGTGCCCCAATCATAGATTCCAAGGCCAGAAGGGACTATTGTGATCATCTCAAAGTGTCAAGCAGCCCATTTTGTCTGAAATCAGTAAGCCCTGCAGGTGCTCATATCGTCTGAACAAACAGATCATGGTGTTTAAGAGCTGGGATCTCAAAACTACAACACAAAAAGCAGGGATAGAAATTAACTTAATGTAACAGGAGGAAGTTTTTATAACAATTCCATTCACGTTGGCCTACACACAGATTTGCACCAAAATAATTAGATCTGTTTTCATTCACCCCTTTTGTTACTTCTAGGGTTGGCTGGGAAAAAAATTGCATTACATGACACACTGGGGTTTCCAAAAGTGATTTTGCTCCCCATTGGAACAAAAATAAGTTCTCCTCCTCCCCCTCGAAAAAAAAAAAAAAAAAAAGAGAGAGCAACCCCAGAATAGCCAATAGCCCAGTGGTTAGTGCCCACTGCTGGGATGTGGGAGACACAGGTGCAAGTCCCTGCTCCAAACACTGTAGGGTAGGAGTGTCAGTTGGTCTCTCCCCGTACCTCGACCCCTTTATCTTCTCCAGACCGGAGACAGCTCCCCAATAAAAGTAGTCTCAAAACTGTTCATTTCCACAAAACATTTTATATTTCAATAAATCTGCATTTTCCAACAAAAACCTGTCACCAAATTCTCAACCAGCTCTAGTTACTTCTGTGCAAATCTGTGCACACGCGAGTCCTGTGTCTTATGTCACAAAAGAAACTTTTGCCTAAGACTTTTTTGCTTCAAGACTGAAAAAACAAAAGCTGGAGAGAATACTCAGCTTCTAGTCGGTTTCATTTATTTTTTTAAAATAAAGTATTTATAAAACAAAAACCCATCCAGGGAAACTCAAGTTTTCATTAAATCTCACTTGAAAAAGAAGATCATCCACATCTCCATAGTGTTTGACACCTGAAAGAGAGTGTGATTAAGAGACCGTAACTTGGAGCGGTTTTAGAAAGCAAAGTTATCCAGCAATGAAAAAAAATATCTAGTGGCCGTGCTACTAAAGAATCAGAATTTACGGCTAGAAGGGAACACCAGATCATCTGGTCTAACCTCCTGTATATCACAGCCCCCCGTCACCACCCAGTACCTGCACACTAAATCCAGCAACCAAAAGGAGACCAAAATATTACAGCTAACAGGAGACTAGACTGTTATGTGACGGAGGCAGAGAATAGGAGGGACCAAGGTGCATCAATGCCCGATGCCCCTGAAATGATTAAGTGAAATATACCCAGATAATCTTGGGAAGTCGCACTCCACACAGCAGAGGAAGGCAAAAAAAGCCTTCCTAGGTCCCTAATCCCCAACCTGTGTAAATCAGCATATCTCCACAATCTGGCCCAGAGAAGCCACTTTCTGTGGAGATCAGCCACCCTGTGCTTTCCCACGCAGTACTGCACAAGGATTTGTAGCATCAAGATTCATGCACTGTAATCTGATAGCAAATAAACTAAAAAGGCCCTGCACCAGGTATTAGATAGTACAGACAACTTACTTCAGACTATTCAGGAGAGCTTGCCACTTTAGTGATTTGTCTGATACACCTTTAAAAAAAAAAAAAAAAAAAAAGAAAGAAATTCAGACACTTTATTCAAGGATATTCATAAAGTTGCTTCTGTGGATTGTATTAAATCAAACTTGAGAACATATGCTGCAGGACAGTTTTTATCAGAAATGCACAAGCGTAACAGACCTGAACTCTATGTATGCTATAAGAGCTGTAGGGTTTGCCGTTAGTCACATTCCTTCATGAAAGAATGATGTTATTAAAACCTCAGCTAACAGAAGCAAGTAGTAGTTTAAATCAATATCTGAGGCTTCCTCCCATGCGCTCATCCATTACAACTATAGATAAGACGCAGTTGCCTGCAGCCTAGTACTTCTTTGTGTAAACTACTGTCTTCTACGGTCTACTTTGTACAATCTAAAATACAAGATTGGAAACATGATTTGCAGCCCTCTTGGAGGCCTGGCCAATTCACAGTGCCCTCCCTATGTTATTTTAATGATTACAGCCCTTTAAAAAAAATGGATCTTTCCCTGCAAGGTGAACTTTACAGTAAGATTCTTGGGATGGAGCAACTCAGGAGCCTGCTGTTAAAGAAGGATGCACAATTTTTAAGCCCCCTTATGCTCTCAAGCAAGGGTGCTTGGTTGCATAGCTGGGTTCTCAGAATTACTGAGCATCCAGTTTGTAAAAGTCCTGGGGAAGTGCTTGTGCACGGGACCTCTAGGGATAAAAAAGGAGCCGCTTATTTAGGTGCCTATTAATTTAGGCTGACAAGTTCTCAATGTTGGTTTCACTTTTTAGATCGGAGATGTCTCACATGAGCTCTCAACAAACTTGCAAACTTTGAACTACTAGAATTCATGAAAGTGTACCGAAAAAAACAAAGCTAAAAACTTTGTCCACATCAAGCCAGCCAGCCAAGGCCATTCAATCAAACAAAAATACGCTGCCCTCTCCACCCCCCAAACCCAAGCCTGCCCCGACAAGGCCTGTGAGAAGAGATGGACCTTGCAACATGCTTTAGACTGAGGTCAACAGACTCAAGAGCTTCTGGACCAACAGGAAAGGGAGAGAGTTGCAAGTTAAGGACATTTCATGAATAGAGCCACACCTACTTCCTTTCAGTCCAAGCACCTGTGCTGATCACAGCTCTGGCAGTGTCACCCAAAGAGAGCAAATCTCCCAAGTAGGAAGGTTGCAGGACATTTAGGGCTCTATAGGTCAAAAAATGGTGCATGTATACATTATCCTGCCTCACTCAGCACAGGGGTACGGACCGGACCACCCGGAGGTCCTTCCAGCCTGACATTTCTACAATTCTACGATCTAGTTACCCTACAGAGCAAGCAGAGCACACACCCCCATGCACCACATCTATAAAACTTAGACATTTACTCTTACCAGTCTTCCATTCTTCTGGATTTGTACAATCCCCACATAAGCAGGAAGGATGCTCCGGCCCCACACATACACGGGGTTCTCCACTGCATTGCTTGTCCAGGCTACGCTCAGATCATTGTCAGTCCTGATATAACAGCCGGAGCTCTGCGGTAGTGCATTCCCCACAAAGCCTTCCTCTAAGGAGACTGGCATGGAAGCGCTGCTGGCTAACTCCTGATCAACAGGGTCGTCCAATTTCTAGAAGCAACAGGAGGGGGAGAAAGACAGGACAGCTTAGGTAACCACCTCCAAACAAAGCATTGCAGATGTCACCCCCGTAGTACGTCATTACATAGAGAAACAAACACTAAGATGTCAAACCAACTGGCCTGCTTAAGAAAGAGGGCAACAGCTGCTACAGGGGAGCCAGAAAGAACTAAAACAGAGGGTAACAAAGAATTATCTCTATAACCTTAAATAGGAGAGATGAGGGCTGAAGGTGTCATCACAGAAGTGGAGTCTGAGAAATGTGAGAAGGATCCCATGGGGTAAGTTATACCACACTCTAGCCCCCACTGACACAGGTTATGCAGATATGGATACCACCAAATTCTCACTCCGCTGTGCATATCACCGCTGAGTTTGGCTCACTGTCAAATTGGGCATAGAGGAGGGTAAGTTTCTGCAACTCAATTCCCAAGAGGCCAGGAGAGAGGAGGATATGAGAACATGGAATTGAAAGAAAGTGGCCCCCTGCTTCAAAGTTAGACCTTCCAGATCCTCAGTATGTAAATTATGCCAGCTTAAACTCCTTTATACACATGCAGAGTTTTATGACTTGCAGCTCATGACAAAATGCTACAGTGCATTAAAAAAAAATACAAAAACCAACAGAAAACCACTGGAGGTCCAACCTTCGCATGTTGGCTCAGTGCATCTCCAACTTTTTGCTCCACTCTGTGGGTTTCTCCATACAAATCCTCACCCTGTTCTCTTCACTGAGAGTTTAGGGAAGGTATTTTCTGAACTAGCTAATCCAAAAGCTACCTCCAAATCTTGCACAGATGGTTGGATGATGGATGGACTAAAAGCGGTAGAAAAAAAATAATGGGATCCACTCCATTTCCCTCTCCATGGGGAAACAACTTTAAAAACAAAACAAATGTGTGTTCTTTCAACAATAGAAAGTTTCAAAACTCAAGCTTTTATTGCAAATAAAAAACATGTCCCCTTTCAGTTTCTGAGAAAAAACAAAAAGTTTGGGCACTGAAATTCCCCCTCCTCCTCTTCTTTTTTTTGCCACTGGATAAAGGTAAACTGAAAGTGGGGAAAATCTCAGTCTCCCCTTTTACTTTTTCCACTTGAAAAGTGGAGGGGAAGTACAAGAAAATAAACTTACTTTAACTGAGTCTCCCCACACACATACACATACTTAGTTCCAGTGGCTTTTTCTTTACTTCCAGTGTTCTACTTCCCCTCCCACCCAAGGTGACCAGATGCCCTGATTTCATAGGGATAGTCCTGATATTCGGGGCTTTATCTTATATAGGCATCTATTCCCCCCTTCCTCTCCCAATTTTTCACACTTGCTATCCGGTCACCCTATTCCCACGCCTATTTGGGGAAGGGTGGGGGCAGTGGAAAGAACAGAAAGGCTTAAAAACCAAATACATTCTTCAGTTATCAGAAGCCAAAAAACAAAATTCTCAAAAATGTTCCCCCCCCCCCAAAAAAAAAAAAATTACTTGAAAAAAACCCTGCATTTTCCAACAAAAAAAGCTCATCTGAAAGCTTTCAGCCAGCTACCCAGGGCTAGAGCTGGAGGGTCATTACTTAACCCATAAGAAAGGTTAGTTTCATAACCCAGCTACTTTTGTATCCCTGTTGATCAATGACCAATAGAGAGAGATGCCCAAATGCGGCACATTTAACATGAAAAGTGGCAGCTTTTCAATTGCTAAGTTCCTGCTCTGTTTTGCTATTAGAAGTCTGCTAAGAAGAAGAAACAGATAGAAAGAGGACATGCTATTTTAACAGATATTATATTGAATGCAAGATACACCTGCCTTAAGCTGAAGTTCTGGTCAGATGTCCATGATGACATTAACAAGAGTGTCATTGCACATTGCATTCACATACATTCTGAGAGAACTGCAGATTTATTATACAGAGAGGGGAAGGTCCTTGTTTACCTCAAAGCCTCCAGTTTCCTCCAAAATCAAATGGAGTAGGCGTATATATTCAGTGGCTGCTTTCAGCGTGTCTACCTTACTAGGTTTCCGGTCTTTGGGGATCAATGGCACAATGGTCTTCAGCTTTGAAAAGCCGCTGTTCAAGTTTTTTATCTATCAAAGATATTGAAGAGGAAATTAAACAAAATTCAGTCCATTCGCTGCAGAACTCCACCCAGTGGCAAAAGAGGCAACTTTTAAGTGCAGCTCATTCTACAATGACAGATCAGTTAAAAGTGCACACATTCTGCATTCAGAATAATTGGTCACCTTTTTATTAAGCTAAAAGATTAAATGCAGTTTTAATGAATGCTTAATCAATTATTGTAAAGTCTAACCCATTAATAGGTGGCTTGTAACCATCTGCCACACCTTCTACTGATGTGCCGTACTAGAAGGTGTATAATTTATTAACCCTTTATATATGGAACCTTAATATAAAGTGCAACTGAATTAGTCACTATATATGTGGGAAAGTACATCCCCTTGGGAAAAATGAGGGGAACCACACAGTTATGATCAAATGGCAAAAGTGAAGGGGTTATTTGACCCACACATGTATCTTCCAGAAAACAGAACTAGAGCTCTATTGATGCCAGTAGTAAGGAGCATAATGACAGCAAATAAATACTGTAAATAAATAAGTAAATAAAAAGTAAATAAAAAATTAGGAAGGCTAAGAGGCCACAGCCAAAGCCTTAAAAAACAACAAGGTACATTACGAACAGAATGCCTAGGACCAATCACGAGTCTGATTGCTGCAGATCCAATGTAAAAACTTTAAGCTCACCAAGTGCTTAGACCCATATTTTAAAAAGATATTCAGGTGTTGCTGCATGCAGCGGTGCAACGCTAAATCGATTTAGGAGCCTGTGTCTTTTTCAAAAGGATTTAGATACTAAGGAACCAAAATCCAGTAGTGGCCAATGGGATTTGGGCCAACATGCCTAACTCCCTTTGAAAATGAGACCTAGGTTCCTAAATCAGTTTAGCATTGAGATACACTGAGCGCAGCAATGCCTGAATACCTCCAAAAATCTGGGCCTTAGGCCACAATACTATAGACAACTTTACACCAAGCAAGTAACTTGTGAGCAGCTCTGCTAAATCCAAAAGGGCTTTTCATACATAAGTGTGTGCAGGATCTGATCCCAATTTAGGGCAATACCGTAGCACCTAGCGACTCAAGCATGGATCAGGACCGGGTCATTGTTCCCATCACGAGCCCTGCACACTGGACCCCGCGGGAAGGCTACAGAGACAAAATTAGACATTTGGACACGTTTCCTCCCTCCCAGTTTTCCAGCCAACCCAGCTCATTTGCCTCACGGACGCTTTAAAAGCAGCAATTTGTGTTGGATGGCGAACAAGAGGCCCCGGTTGGCATCACTAGCTCCCTTACCCGCTCTCTCTCCTTCGCATTCGCAGCCTGTCTCCTCCCCAGCACCTCCTCCAGGTTCTCTGTGGAGAGGTAGTGACCTGAGGGCTGCCTCTTCATCCTGGTGATGGCTGCCATGAAAGGTAGAGGGCCAAACTGCTGGCTCAGCACATCGCCCAGCACCTCAGGCCCGGGGGTCGCCAACAGAGGCAACCGGGGCTGCTGCTGCTGCTGCTGCTGCTCTTCCTCAGACATCTGTGGGGTGTCAGAAGAAACCAGTGGCCGGTCAGGGCCAGCAAGGCAAGGAGACACCTGTGCGGGGGGGGGGGGGGGGGGAGCCTTCCTTGCTCAGCTGACTGCCCCAGGGAACAGGGCGCAGGGCTCACCTGGGGGGAGGAACATCAGCCTCTGGGACCCCCCAGAGGACACAGCGAAGGGGGGCATGGCTGCCCGGTCAGGTCTAATGGTGCCCCGGGGCCAAGGGAGAGCAGTGCAGAGGGCACCAGCACCTGCCCCCAGGTCACCCAGAGCTCCCCTGGGGGTTATTTGCAGGGGGGGGGACACAGTGGGTGTTCCCCAGGCGGTGCAATGGAGGGGGGCACTGCTCGCCAGGGGGGCCGTCACAGGAGCCCCCAGAAAACACACCAGGGGGCGGGGACAGTGGCAGCTTGCCCAGCTGGGATTCTGGGGTGCAGTGGGGGACCCTAGAACCCCCACCCCCTGAGCTTGGCTGACCTATGGCGGGGGGGGCATGAGTCAAGGGAGGGGCCCCCGGGGTAGGAGTGCAGAGGAGACGGGGGGGAGGGGCGCGGGGCGTTACCTGGGCGACAGGGGCACGGGCCGGGGCGTCCCTGGAGCTTCCCGGGCGGCCGGCGCGCTCGCGGCTCGCGCTAAGTGCCGCGTCCCGGAGCAGCTGCACCTGCACCTGGGCTGCCGTCATGCGCCGGCCGGGCCGGACCGGGCCGGGCTGGGCCGGGGGGCCCAGCAGAGAGGAGCCAAGGGGGCAGGATCCCGTCGCTGCTTGCTGGAAAGGTGGGGCGGGGTGTGACCCTCTTTTTGTAATGGGGGGGAGGGGCTGCGGCCCTGCATTGGGGGCACGTTCCCCTCCCCCTAGTGTATAATGAGGGGCTGCGGCCCTGCATTGGGGGCACGTTCCCCTCCCCCTAGTGTATAATGAGGGGCTGCGGCCCTGCATTGGGGGCACGTTCCCCTCCCCTCAGTGTATAATGAGGGCTGCGGCCCTGCATTGGGGGCACCGTCCCCTCCCCCCGTGTATAAGGGGGGGCTGCGGCCCTGCAGGGGGGGGGCACCGTCCCCTCCCCCCGTGTATAATGAGGGGCTGCGGCCCTGCATTGGGGGCACCGTCCCCTCCCCCTAGTGTATAATGAGGGGCTGCGGCCCTGCATTGGGGGCACGTTCCCCTCCCCTCAGTGTATAATGAGGGGCTGCGGCCCTGCATTGGGGGCACCGTCCTCTCCCCCCCGTGCATAATGGGGGCTGCGGCCCTGCATTGGGGGCACCGTCCTCTCCCCCCGTGTATAATGGGGGCTGCGGCCCTGCATTGGGGGCACGTTCCCCTCCCTCCAGTGCATAATGGGGGCTGCGGCCCTGCAGCGGGGGCACCACCCCTCCCCCTAGTGTATAATGAGGGGCTGCGGCCCTGCATTGGGGGCACGTTCCCCTCCCCCAGTGGATAATGAGGGGCTGCGGCCCTGCAATGGGGGCACGTTCCCCTCCCCGCGTGTATAATGAGGGGCTGCGGCCCTGCAGCGGGTGCACCACCCCTCCCCCCAGTGGATAATGGGGGGCTGTAGCCCTGCATTGGGGGCACGTTCCCCCCCTAGTGTATAATGAGGGGCTGCGGTCCTGCATTGAGGGCACCGTCCCCTCCCCCCGTGTATAATGGGGGGCTGTGACCCTGCATTGGGGGCACGTTCCCTTCCCCCAGTGGATAATGGGGGGCTGTGACCCTGCATTGGGGGCACGTTCCCTTCCCCCAGTGGATAATGGGGGCTGTTTGGTTCTTTTCCTCTTCAGCTCATGCACAGAGGAAGTGAGGGGAGAGGCTGCGTGGGACCAGAATTAAAACAGCCCCCGGCCCCGAATGCACCCATCCGCGTGAGTAATTTCATCCCTCGCAGCAGTCCGGCTGGAATGAAGAGGTGCGGCCCAGGGGTGAGCAGCCCTTGCCTCTGTGATGCAGGCAACCCGCCCTGAGGTCTCTGCTCTGCAGCAGACTTCCTGTGGGCTTCAGACAAGTCACTTCAGCTCAGTTCCTCAAAGGGATTTGGGGACCCAACTTCTAATAATGCCTCTCTCTGCCTCACTTCCCCAGCTGAAATATGGGGAAACTAGTACTTTTCCCAGGGGTGTTTGGAGGATAAATGCATGAAAAAGTGTGATGCACTCAGGTATTATGGTGAAGGGGACCATAGACAGAAATCGGTGAGAGTAGTCACATGTGTGCAGAAGTTTGCAGGATCGGATCCATATCCACTAAGGCCCATCTCAGAGGGATTTAGGTACCTAACACTTATTGAAATCAATAGGAGTCAGGTACTTAAATCCCTTTGAGGAGCCAGGACCAATGTATCTGCAAAAACAGCATTGCAGTTGGTTTGCATTAAGCTAGTGGTCAATGGGAATCGTTCAGTTAAAAAGAAAGGCAGAAGCTCTCAAATGATGAGATGCCGAGTGCTCCAAAGAGTTACGTCGGGTCAAACAGGAAATCACAGTCTGTTCTGGATTACTGGGATTAGCGCAACATGAAATAAAGGCTGCATGAAACTGTTAGTGGGCTAGAATGTGGCTGAAACAGCTCAGGAAAGAACCACCCACTTGCTGCTGCTGTTCAGTCTTAAAGAGTGTGTAGAAATGTGCACGCTTTACAAGTGTGATTCTAAACTTACTATATTCATTAGCCAACTATTGCACCATATATTCATCGGCTGGAAGGGACTGGGTCTGGCTGGTGTGTCTCGCCTATATGTTCAGCATCTAACTAGTCACCATATTTGGAGTCGGAGAGGAATTTTCCCCCAGATCAAATTGGTAGAGACTCCAAAGGGTTTTGGGTTTTCTCCTTTTTACACCTGGACAAACATGGGCCACTTGCTGTCTTGAAGTAGCATAAATGGTGGATTCTCTGTATCTTCAAGTCTTTAAATCAACATTTGAGGACTCCAGTAATTCAGCCAGAGGTTACGGGCTTATTGTGGGAGGGTGAGGGTCTGTTGCCTGCCATGTGCAGAAGGTCAGATTAGAAGCTCACAGTGGTCCACTCTGGCTTTAAAAGTCTATGAGACTGTTATGATCACCTAGTCAGACAGGCCATAGAATCTCACCCAGCAATTCATGCATCAAACCCATATATCTTGTAGTTGAACTAGAGCATATACGAAGGCTGATGTGAGCTGGGAACATTCACTTTCACTACAGTGGCTAGAACTGCAGCCAAGAAATTACAGGCAGATTCTCTGTCGCTCATTTATCAAATCTGTTGTTTTACTTAATGATGGGAGGCAGCATTATCTAGTAAATAAAGACCAGGACCAAACCACAGAGATCTGGGTAGCATTCCTGGTTCCACTTCTGACTTTTGGCAAGTCGTTTAGTTCCTCTGTGCCTCAGTTTCCCCCCACCACAGGTTTATAGTAAGACTTAATTGTTTGTGGATTTTCAGATGAAAGATGCAATAGACGAGCAACGTATTAATATTTACATTTCCACTACATGTAATGCTCTTGTGAGCTCCCACATGGATAGTCCTGGAGACCAAAGTCCTGGTTAGCCACAGAATAGTTACAGTATGTACAGTGGCAGTGCAAATTCTCTCTTGCTATTCTTTTTTATTACTCACAGATCATCCACCCTAATAGGGCACAATTCTGCTACTCTCTTTCTAGGCCAATACACCAGAGATCCCCTGTTTTCACACCTGGACAAACATCTGTTCAAACCTTGGGCCTGAACCAAAACTCTGGATCCAAACAACGCTCCTCAGGCTTTAAGGGAGGTTGAGATCTTACGTCCAAACTTTGTAGCCTGAGTCCATTTCTGCTTAGGCAGCAAATTTTCTGCTTCTCCTTAATTGCAGAAAAGGATCTAATGCACTGACACCAGTGTGGTGCTGATTTTCTCAACCCCCTTACAATCAGCAACATGCACACGTCTGGCTAATTCTGACATGGGTTGATCCCACCCTTTGTGTGCATGCATCCTTGTATTTGGGGACCGAACAGCACACTTCCTCCTTTGCTCTAAAACCCTTCCAAATATCTTTACTCTTTGGGGTAGGGATTGTCTCTTTGTTCTGTGTTTGTACAGCACCTAGCACAGTTAGGTCCTGGTCCATGAATAGGGCTTCTAAATGCTACTGTAATACAAATAATAGCTAAAACAATTAATCATTTAAATATCATACTTCTATTTTCCTGTGATGGGCTGGATTAGGCTTCATGGTCCTGTCACAGATAGTTGCCAGCAGGGTCCGGGAGAGTAATGAAGGTGCTCCTGGCTGGCTGCTAAGACTGAGCCTGGAGAGGGTGGCAGGAAGATAGTGTCCCCAGGGAGGAAGTCCTGGCGTATGGCCCCATACCAGGGCTGGAGGGCTAGAGAGACACCAACAAAGGGGAACAGAGATAGGCCCCTGGTGGACTGTATTTCCCGGAAGGGGTTGTTCACAGAGAGAGTGTGTGTGACTTGGCCAAAAGGGCGAAGCACTGCAAACTGCCCGAGAAACCACTGACAGAGGTGCTGGTGCATCTCCCCCTCGACCCTGCCCGTACCCACGGTGCAGGGCAGTGTCCGCACTCCACGCGTTTCGTCTTCATTGGCACCGCTGCTCGGTGCTGAGTTGAGTCCAGTGCCAGCGGTGCCCTCTGCCCCGAGTTGACACTCGGTGCCGAGATGGAGGGGGACGGCTCAGACGCTGGGCAGAGCGCTCCTCCATAAGAGCAAGGCTTTTAACCTGATCTCTCTGTCCTTCTGAGCCCACGGTTAAAAGCCCTGCATATCTTACACTTGTCTTTCCTGTTTGTTCTCCCCCCCCAGGCATTAAGGTACCGATCGTGGGGGTGGCTAACCCCTATATTGGAATGGATATGAGCAATCACTCGAAGTAGAACTGAAAGACTGCAGACACACCTGATCAACAGGAGGCGCTCATGAGAGGTGGGTGCTACCCCTTTGCACTTCCCCACACTCTTTAGGATTGCTCTGACAATGTATTGCATGGCCAAGGTTTTATGATATCCAGTATCGATTAAGACCAGATTCTGGTTTCATTTACACTGGTGTAAATGTGCAGTTCCATAGAGTTACTCCAGATTTATTACAGTCTAACAGATCAGAACTGATTTAAATTCCTTAACTGATGAAGGAAATATTTACTGCAGGAGACCTGGATTCAGATGTGTCTAACATTACAGTTAAAAGGATTCTGGCTGTTTTGATCTAGTCTTTAGTTGACATTGATCCATAACACACACAAAATGTACAATTTGGCAACATGTCAATTTGCTATACAAGTTTTTCAGGAGTTTTGACCTCAATTTTGTAACTCACAGTTTGCTGTGATCTGCCGGCTGACTTGAATATAAGAGTTCTGTGGATCGTAACATGCGTGTAAAGGTGATCATCTCCCAAATAGAGAATTTAGGGACAGATCTTGCTATTTTGAGGATCTGATTATTAGGGAGAGGGATTTTTTGCCAATAGCAGCAATGTAACACTAGATGTCACTATTTTACCTGCCTATTTTCTACGTACTCTGCCCATATTGCTCCCTTCCCTTCTTCCCACAATGACAAACACATTACCACTCACAGTGAGGATTAAAAAAATATTTCCTATCACTGTGTTGCAGTCATGCTGTTACAATTCAAAAGTGCTGTCACTTAAAATCCATGATATTATACAGGTCCTTCAATTATCAGTGAATAAAATAACCTCATGAACTAATTCTTGGAGGCTGGAAACTCATTCCTGTGTTGTGACAATAGACTGAAATCCTTCTCTAGTAGAACGGAGGCACTTACCAGCCCTTACGTAACGTCGCACAGGTCAGTGCCAGATTGGAGGCTAGAATCTAGGCGTCCACTCCAGGTTCTGTGTTTTAGGGAACAATAATATCACCCCTTCTCTAGCTGATAGTAAATGGATGTAAAGTACTTTACAGGATACTAGTGTATCCTATTACTATAGTCTGTTCATAACTGGAAGTTGGTGACTTCTATATGACAGCTAGGGGTTCATTTATTTGAAAACCAAGAGCCAGTCCCTGCACTCTTGACTCTTGAAGGTGAATTTTGCCAGCATGAGGACTGAGAAATGAAGGGTCTGCCCCAATTGCGTGTCTTTTATTCAGTGAAGCACAGGAGCTGTACTTCTGAAAAACACAGACAGCTCCTGTGCAAATGGACGGTCACTCCTGACTGGGATGAAATCCTCTAGGTTGTATGGTAATGTTGTGCTATGGTCTGTAGTGAAAGGATTGACCAGTGAGTGGCAGAGACTAAAGCTGACTTCAGTTGAAATCATCTTTGACTATCCAGCATGGGGACAGATTCTCAGGTGATGGCAGCACGGCCCCGCAACAGCTCCCATTTAGGCACCTTTTTTCCAAAGGGTTCAGCATCCAGCAGCTGCTGTTGAGGACGTGCACTTCAGTGAGAGCTGTCGATCGCTGACCACTTTTGGAAACCTGGCCTGGTGCATGTACATTTGGTAACCCCGCATGCACCGGCTCGCTGTATTCTGTTAGCAGCTCCTGACCCATGACTAAACAACCAGAGCTCTTTGTCACTGATCCGTGGGACCACAAATGATAGAGGCCTTTTCTTTTCAACTAAAGAACACGCCTGTCCTTTGACTTGTGTTCGTGTTGTTAGAAATAACCAAACAGGTTGTCCCGGGGGTGGATTGGGGAGACGGAACTGATGCTAAAACTTGTGCACTGCTGTAATTTCCTGGAGCATAGATAACTGTGGCCTTAGTAAGCAGTCTCTGCAAACTGGAGGCTGGTGATCAGAATTTGGTGAGTTGTTACGCCCCTCAGAAATTGCCTTGATCCATCGTTGTTATCTTCTGCTTTGGCTACTTTCCAAACAGGACTGGTATTTTGAAAAGCCCATCAGAATGGCTAAGAAGACCCAGGCTTTTAGATCTTGGTCACTTACAGTTTTTAAATAAAGCCCTGGGTGATCTAAATAGAGCTAGATAAGTACATCCAGTGCTTCATTTGTGACAGGGCTGAGCCCTGCCCGCTCTGGCCTTGCTGCCTCCCTTATGAAAAGTAAAAAAATTGCTCGAGCCCCGGCATCTCTTTCATTGCACCAAGTACATCTGCCTTCTAGAGAGGATTGTATAGATGTATAATGACAAATCAGACAGCAGGATGATGTGTATTAGCAACTGAGATGACCCATTAGCCTGGTACATTATCTCGTAACTAATGTCGCCTGGTCAAAAGTCAGTGTTGAGCAAACAAAAGGAGCAGAAAGCAATGCTTAGAGAACGTGCTGCTGTTCGAAGCTGCCCAGTCAAATAGTAGTGGGGGGGCTGGGCTTGGGAAGGGACTGGTTTATTTTATGACCATTACGGTTTGAAATTATGGATACTAAAATTAGGGTAATCACATCTTACGTCTCAGGGCATGCTTTGTCTGTAGGAATTCAGTCCTGTTACGTGTAGCACTGCACAGCTAGCTAGGGGCATTTGGCCTTCTCTTGCCTTTCCCTGGAGCATCTAGTTCTGACCACAGCTGGGATCTGATAGGGCTACTGGTCTGTTCTGATGTGGCAAATCCCTTGATTCCTAGGAGAGCCAAGAATAGCGGGGGGAGGAGAATATCTCTATTGCTTTAGACCTACCGAACAAATTAGACCTTGCCTTTTGTGAGGACAGTCTCTTTAATGTACTGAAAGCTAAAGTGCCTCAGAACATTGGCAGATCTGTGATACGCGATACTAGCGTGGTCAGCATCTCATTTGTAGTGAATGCAGCATCTCGTTAAAACGGCTTCCTCTGTTCTGATGAGGCCTAGGTCCAATCTATCAGAGTAGTAGACCTTTAATAGTTCAACAGATTTCAGGAGCTGGGTTGTGCATATAGAATGGCATGGTTAACTCCACTGGTGGGGAGGGAAATGCAAGGCAGAGGTCACCTAATGGTAACTCAGTGAAACACAAATTGTACCAGTATAACCAACAGAGAGAAGTGCATGCTCCCCTGGATCCTAATTAAAAACAAAGCAAAGGAAGGTCACATTGCATAGTAAAGGTTTTCACGTCTACCCTTTCCAATTCATTAAAATGTTGGGTTGGGTTGGGATAAATCTCATTGAAACTGGGGGTGTCAATGCTGCCCCCCATTTTTAAATAGTTGTAAGAAGCCACTAAACGCCTTCATGGAACCAGATTGCTGATACAACACCTTTCCCTAATTCCCCTTTAAGTGCCCTAGTCACTGGCCACACTATCTCCCAGTAAATTAGTTATACAAAAGAAGGAAATCTGGCCTAACAAATGCCATGCCCCACAAAGCAGCACTTAGGGAGTATAATGCTATGGATGACTGGTTTTGTATAACTGAGCAAACCATTGCAATCAGGTGGATTTTCAATCTGCTCTTGGTCCGTTGGCTTCAAAGGAAGTACTCTGGTTTACACCAGCTCATGGATCTCCTCTGAAGTAAGTGGGCCAAGAGCAGATTGACACTAGCCAAGGATCAAGCCCTTTCTGGTGTTAGACATGCAGCCTTTGAACATCCAAACTGCCCTGTAAACCTGGGTCTACAATTGCTGGAGCTGAGTTTCTCCGCCTTGCTAACACATCCGTACTGTACCACACAGACCTTCTGACTCCGGTCTGCAGCATGAAACCTTGTTCTGGGTTGAGTTCAAAACTCCTTCGAACTGATGTGTGAACAGCTGTGTGAGGTAGTTAGTTGTAAGGAACATGTCAGGGGCCACACCTCAAAAAAGACCTACCGGAATCTGCCCCCAAACTAGCACCACGTAGGCGGCAGGCGAGAGGGACAGAAAGCAAGAAAGCCACGCAGGTGTCTGTGAGCGCAGCGTGAGTGACCCTGAGGAAAGCCAGAGAGAGAGCTCTTGGGTCTGGGGTTGGCTAAGGAGGCTTGGAGGATTAAGAAACTGCTCCTTTTATTTTTGGCTCCTCCTGTGTTTGGAGGAGCAGGACTTTGTACATTCCTTGTAAATAAAGGAGATGGTATCAAAGAAAACACCAGACTCAGCCATTTCTCCTTCAGATCAGAACATCCCTAGGCCCTGAAATTTGACCAGCTGTTCAGGTCACAAAGGGGCAGCAATATTACAGAGCGTCAGGTGGTCAGAGGCTGTGGTGACCAGGGTCAGATACGTCCCTTCAATGGGTAGAACAGGCACACACAGCCTCCAGCTGCACTGCCGGGGTGTTTGGTTTGTCTCGCCTGTGTTTTGCAGGAGTTTTGATACGGTTCCGCACTGATTAAAATGTAAAGCGCTCGTTGGGCCTTTGCAGGCAGGGAACGCTATAAATCCAATAAGGATGGATTGATTTCATTCCCTAACTTTTACATCCCCAGTTCTGCAGCTTGACAACGGTGAACACAGCCGTGCAGTGAAGGTTTTATACACCATTTTACTCCTTACACTGGAGTATACAAGTGAGTGAAATAAAAAAGATGAGCCTACGGAGATAAAAAGCAGACCCCGACAAGAGGCGATGTGTGCGTGTGTGAGAAAGATTCAGCAAGGATTTATTCACACGTGCAGGCAAGCTGTGGCGAGAGGAAACCGTTTGACGACAGCATTCAAATGACTGGGATCGCAGCTGACACACGCTCCATAAAAGATGAACATGCTTCTCTGGAAAGTTTCTTGGGCTCTGGTCCGATGCTGTGAGATTCAGGTGAGGTCAGTCGGGGGGTAATATGGAGCCTGGAAGCTAGCTCTCCTCCAAACCATCACATCACCCTGGGGAAAGTCTTGAGCCATCCTGATTTAAGATGCTCTGTTGGCAGAGTGGGTTTGGTGAAGCAACATGGCTCAGAATGTTAACTGTAAGCTACAGAGCCTTTAATTGCATCCCTAAGCCATCTGCTTGACACCATCCAGCCAACTATCTGGCTCTGGTGTTTTGTAGCCCCCATCCCCGCGGTCTCTAAGGACGGTGGTAAGCAAGGATCGAGGGCCAGTTAGCAGACAGTGGAAAATGACTTGGTAGCGGCAGTCAGCTCAGTTCTTGGTGGACAGATATACCGGTCACAAAAGTCACCACTGTACTTGGCCCCCTCGCTGAAAAGGTTCAGCAAAGGCTGAGTGGGCTACAGAAGCTGAGGCCCAGCTCCTGAAAAGTATTTAAGTGCCCAGTGCTCGTGGATTTCTGTGAAGGTCGGGTCTGAATGTCCTTCCAAGTCAGAATGTGAGAGTGTGCATGGAGGTATATGCGCAGTGTCCTCTACATGGCCTTTGGATAAGCAAAGGAGCCCAGCGTCCAGCGCTGTCACCAGTGCCACTGGCACGTTGTAATTCAAAGGAAGCAGACAGTTCTCGGGTAACTGGGCTCCAGGAGTTTTCAGGCTCAACCTCCAAATACTTCCATGCAACTGTAGGGGGTTAAATCCCTGACTTGGGAAATCCCATCTCACTGCTGGTTGTGCATCTCACCCGACCAATGCCAGCTGCATTACCCTGCCCATCAGTGGAGTGGAGATTTACGTTCACTCCGTTTGGATTGATGTGTGCTCTTATGGTGGGCGTGACAGAGGCCAGTTCCCACCTGGCAAGGCCAGGAGAGCCAGGGATCAGAGGAGCGTGTCAGACGGCAGCTCTGGGGTCTGGATTTGAGTGAGAGGTAGGGCCAGGGGGAGGCTCTGCTTCAGCACTGCCACAGGGCAGGTCTCTGTATAGATACATTCAGGTTTGGGGGTAGAGTTCATGTACAGTTACTCTCCCGACCAAGCAGCTGTCACCCAAGAGTGAGTCCCCAGTGGAAACATGAGGCACAGCGCAACGGGGACCAGCTACGCAGCAGCACCCATTCCGGGCTTGCATTGCTGGAGATTGTCGATCCCGCGCAGTGCCTCAAAATAAACAGCTTCCCTGGGCCTAACCTGTGGGACAGGCGAGACCACAGGATGTGTCTGGTACCGGAGAAGGGGCCAAAGAGAACTGGAAAGAAAGCCCTGAAACTCAGCAAAGCTCATCTGCTTTCAAGGTTGGGTTGCAAAAGTTGGCCCAGGGTTGATGAAAGTCCAGCAGAGATGGGCCAAGCCAAACGTTGGTTTATTTGATGTGTCTTGTAGGTAAGAGAGAAGACGCGGACCCAGAAGATCTGGATTCAATTCCTGCTAGTGCCACCGTGCCCTGCATGTGCATCCCAGCTCCTGGTCTGGACAGCAGGTAGGAAGTGCAAAAGTAATAAGCAATTTTGGGCACCTAACCTGAGACACTAAACAGGGTCTGATTTCCAGAGGGTGACTGCTCAGTTTGACTTTAGCGCAGGGCCTCTGAAATCAGTGGGGTTACACTAGCTAGTCAGAGACAATGTGGCGCCGTGGACCAGGCAATGGGTCGACGCTCAAGATAGTTGTGTTCTCTTTCTGTCTCTGTCATGATTCCTCCATGCCTGTTTCCCCTCCCACTGTATTTCTTGTCTATTTAGATGGTAAGCTCTGTGGGACAGGGACTGTCTCTTACTGTGCAGCGGGGCCCTGAGCTCTGGCAGGGCCTCTGGCTGCTACTGGAATGTGAATAATAGAGCTGGAGTCGCACAGGGGGGAAGCCAGTCCCTGATGTCTGAATACCCTCCTTCCTCAACCTAGTCTTCACTTTCAGATCCTGAACCTACTTCCTGAGCTCATTCCTGCACCAAGCAGCAGCAGCAGCAGGGGCCTGAGAGCTTGTTTGTTTCCAGTCTGAGCACAAACCCCAAGATAAAGTTTAGTGAAGATAACAGAGGTGGTGGCTGGGTTGCAATGAGCACACGTCTGTCTCCCATCATGCACTGCTTGGCACGCTCAGCCAGAGGAACGACTCTATGTGTTTGTTTGCAGCATCTCCCCCTTCATCCGCTGTGGCTGGCTGGAGAGAAGCAGGAATTGGACTTTAGTGGCTGTGGCAGGGCTGTTGTAAGAAGGTCTCTATGGCACAGTGACTAGGGTAAGTACCTGGGAAGTTGAGTCCCTGGGTTCAAGTCTTCCCTCTTGCTGCTCCTGCACTGTAATTAACGAGTCATTGGGCCCACGGGAGTGTTGTAAGTGTGAAACCCTGCATGGGGCAGTGGTTAGAGTGGCGGCTTGGGCTGTGAGAGCTTGGGCTGTTCCTGGTTCAAGTCTCAGCTAAGAAAACAGAGGGTTTTATTTTTGAAAAAAGAGAGCCCGGGGCCCCCTTAGGGACTTAGTTAAAAGTATCTCTCTTTTGTCCCCTGTGGCCACCTCACCCCCTCCCAGTGACCGCCCCCCCCCTCCCTCTTCACCCCCTCCTCCTACACCTCCACCACCTTCCGCAAACCGCAACCGCGAACGCACGCAAGCACTCATACACACACACACACTCACACCACACCGCCACACACCCCTCCGCCCCCCTTACGGCGCACCCCTCCGCCCCCTTACGGCGCAACCCCACTATCGCACAGGAGGGCTCTTAAAGAGCAATTTACGACCTCCTCGGTCTCCTGGGAAGTTTAAGGATGTCCATCTCCAAAGGCCTTAAGGGCAGAGAGAGGATTCGAACTAGGATTCACTTACTCCTAGAATCTCCAGGGTGGGTCTCCAGACCACCGGACTATAGAGTGATACTGATTGTGGGGCTGTCCCAGTCGCTAGTTAAAGTGCAGTGGAACGGCTCTAATAGTAAAGACTTCAGCTGGCAGAGCCAGGACTTGAACCCAGCTCTCCAGCGCCCCAAGCTGGGACTGGAACCCCTGCCCTATCAAGGACTTCTTATTTTTCACTCTTGCCTTGGCCTACTTAACAAACAATTAAAGGGGACCAGCATCAAGAAGAAATCAAACCCTAGCCTTGAACCAGCGACCTGCACCATCTTAGGCACCTGCCCCAGTCACTGTACTACAGAGAACTCCTGATGGATGGGGCCATTTATTAGTTCATTAAAGAGGACCGGCTCAAGAGGCAGGACTAAAGGAGCCCTGCTTCATAACCCAGCACTTGGTCACTGGCGCGACAGATTGCTGCCTAAAGCCCTTTACCTCGCTCAGCGTGGGCACTGAGTCTGCATGTCCCACGTGCTAGGTAAATACCCAAATACCGGCACCAGGCTAGCACTCCTGATCTGAGCTGTGGCCCAATTACTACTGAGTTATTTAATTACAATGGAACACCCTCAACAAGAGAAACCCACATCAGCCTAGCCCTGACTTCAGTTATTAGGACCCTCACATGAGAGCTCGCACTGCCATGCTCAAATCCCTTTGCCCAGCAGGCAGCGAGAAGAAACTGACCCAGGTTCTCCCATTGCCTGGGTGAGTGTCTCAACCACAGTGCTAAACATGACAAGGGAGGCTGTCTACTCCCAACCACCTTGTGTGGAGTTAGGCTCCTGCTGAGCCTCCCAGATCCAGTCCCTTGGGGAAGACAGGCAGGTCTGGGGCTCAGGCACCAGCGAGGCAGGAGTACATGTGCTCAGCGGCAGAAACATAGACACCAAGTGACTGCAGGTGCTTCCAGCCAAGGAGGGGTTTTGTGGAGCACAGAGTTACCTAAAGCTGGGCTTAGCTCCCTTTGTGGATCTGGCTTTGTGTGCCTGGGATGCAGACTGAGCGAGCCCATGCTTACTGCCCTTGAATTCAGTGCTGTGCATGTGTGATGTACTGAGCACACTCATTGTCAGTTCACTCCCTTGCTCAGCGCTGCATGCCTCCTGCATCAGCACTGCCTGTATCGCCCCCTACAACTCTGCTGGAGTTCCCTGGACAGTTTGCCCCATTGGAGAAACAGATCAAGGGAAAGGGGAACTAGGCAATCATGTGGAAATTGACCCTGTCTTGCACAGTTTTGCTGGTTGACGAATCGGTATTCTTCAACAGAAAGATGTTGCCTTGAAAAATTCCCCACCCGTCTCTCCTTTCAGACCTTCAGCTGTAGGAATGATCCAGTGACTCTCCCCTTCCCCTCCTGCCAACCCTTGGTATTGCTGCCTGTCAGACCTTATGGTAACCTCTCTGGGCAGATGCTGCTGGAGGAGGGTTTTTGCCCTGCAAGACAGAATTTTGTTTGCATAGCTGCTCCTATAAAGATTTTCATTCCATGACTCCCAAGGCCACAGAACACCTCTAAGCTTTCCCATTGGCTGCTGCTGCAGCCAGTGACTATGAAAGGTGTCATTATTTTATCCCCAGACCTATGGGCATGTCTAGGCTGTGTTAGCTGATGAATAAAAACTCCAGTGCCTGAAACGGTGCCTCTGTGTGTGAGACCGTGGCGCTGAGACTGAAACGTTGAAAGCATCATGATGAGTTCTAAGGCTGTGACGTTGCTGTCTGGGAGATGCATGCCTTTACTGGGCCTAGGGACCTGGCAGGTAAGCGCCATGGCAGCACTTCTCTGGTCTCTGTTTCATTCCTGACTAAGAAAACATTAGTAGTGGTCTGGCTCCCAGGAAACTAGGCACATACCCAAAGTTAATCTCATCGTAACTTTCTGCACTTGGAGCACAGTTAGGTTTCTGATGAGAGGTGTCTAATGCAGTAGTGATCAGCTGAAAGCTGAAGGGAGAAAAGCACTACAGAAATACATCAATAGCAAGCTTTCGGAGCAGGTAAGAACAGCCCACACCCCACAGAT
The DNA here is from genome assembly GCF_026122565.2 of Emydura macquarii macquarii. Lineage (NCBI taxonomy): Eukaryota > Metazoa > Chordata > Testudines > Chelidae > Emydura > Emydura macquarii. Next base: position 570,436 of record NW_027133415.1, read on the forward strand.
GGCTGGATCAGGCAAGTTGTTTTTTTAAAATCATCCAGTTATGTGCTTCTAATTGTTCTTTTAATTCCTGAGCGGGATCACTTGAGTGTGCCTAGAGAGAGGGTGGAAATCAGCATGAAAGCAATGGGAAACATAACGAGCTAAACTTTACACTGAAGCCATGTCACAGGGTGGCTGGCCCCTTTAAACAATGTGCTCCCAGTTTGGCCAGTTAAGAAAGTGGGACAGCCAGGGGGACTATAAAGAGCCAGGTTGTTGATAAGGAAGGGGGAGTGGGAACCTGCTGGGAAGAAAGGCAGTGAAAAGGGCAAGGGGGTGTCTAGCAATCGATGCTGACACAGAGACTGAGAAGGGCCCTGGGGAAAACCTCCTGGGAGCTGTAGCCCAGGGTGGGCTGAGGAGCTGTTTTTGTGCATTTTGCCTAGATGTGGATACTACTCCTCTGTCTGGAAAGAGACCCTCGGTGTGGCTGGTAATTCCCAAGATTGGTGAAGGAGGCAGCATGTTATAGGCCACTTCACATAACTCCAGCAGGGCCAAGGGGTGGGAATTCAGTGTAAATATTCACTACCACATCAAGGCTGCCTCGCCTTGCCAGCCTGACGCCAAATGGCCTCAGTGTAGGTGAGAATCGGACAGACCAAGGCGAAGGAAAACAGTTCAAGGTTCTCAGTCCAAGGTTAATCTGCCCACATTGCATGTCTGTGTAGTCAGGGGGGAAACGGCGTGAGCTGGAAGTCTTTACCTGGGAAATTCTCCTCCACGTTAATGGCTGTGCTGCTGAATTCTGGAGCTCGGGGTCTAACGTTGCATGCTTTGGTATTAAAGCTGGTCCAGAAATTCCTGCCCAAAAATGCTGACAAAGGAAACTTTCCTTAACTATGGTCTGAGTTTTCACTGGAAAAAAACTAAAATACAATACAAAAGGCAATGAGTTTTCTGCAAAAACTGATGTTTTTTTAATATTATTTTGGTCAGAAAAAAAGAGCTGACCAAGAATCTGCCATCACATCTCTACCACACTGTGGGCAAATTAATGTTGCAATGAGAGCCTTTACTCCCCCTGCTCGTTGGGAGGGGAGTATGGGAAATGCTCCTATTAAAGCAGGTTTGTGCTTTTAAAATGCAATTACGGCCACCTAGCTCGGTGCAGAGGAGGACTAATTGACACGGTGCTTAAAAGGCTGGTGACTTAGAGCTACAGTAGGGGGCCATATTCTCCTTTAAGCACGTAGTTGAAGAGAGAAACAGGAGCTGCTGTTCGCCGGGCTCTCCCTAAAATCAGACACTGGGCTCCCACCAACGCTACTGGAACCCAGCTGTGAATGTGCCCCAGGTCCATCTTTCTGCTAAGTCTACACGGCATGGAAATCCGTTACACCTGCAGCTAGACAATCTGGCTCTTTTAGCTCCGATGGTCCCTGGTTCCATTCCCAGCGCATTGGGCAAACTGGCAGCTGACACATAGCCATCAGCAATGCTGCAAGGGTGGGACGCTCTTGTAAAACACCCTAGTGCAGACCAGACCTTGGGCAAACCACAGCTTTCTTCTTTGGGGCAGGGACCATCTTTTTTAATACGTTTGTGCAGTGCCTAGCGCAGTGGGGGGCTGATCTAGCCTAGGAACTCTAGGTGCCTCTGCAATACAAATAATGCCATTTGCCCACTAACTATTAAATAACTGCCACCAGCTTTAAAGCAGCTTGAGATCTATGGCCAAATTGGGTTCTTACAGGGCAAAATATTGTATCTAACAGTGGAACCCAAAGCCCTTTCCCCCACCACCAGTGTTAGAACTCTGAGTCTTCAGACACTGCCATGCTTGTCTGGCAGTACATCAGGTAGCAAGCCATGAGTCCTAGTTGCCCGGCTCTGTGTCAAACAGGCAAGATAAGACAGTCTGCTCAACTGGAGATTTTCAATGTGCATTGGATTTTTTTTTTAAAATTAATTCCATGAAAGTAATTAAAGTTCACATTGTCTCCTGTAGCTCCATGCATTTAAATTTCTCTACCCCGGTTCTCGTGAGAGCTCGCACTTCAAACCCAATATGCTTTGAGACGCAGTAGCCTTCTAATGAGCTGCCCAGACTTCTCATTAAAATATCCTGAGTGGCATCTGCCAAAAGAACCCTTTTATCAGCCATTGGATGGGGAAGGAGAAAACGGTGCCACTGAAACAACACCCATTCCCCCAGAATAGCTGGAGGCTTCTGCTGAAATGAAGAGTGCTGAAAAATTGGCATTGTAGTTTGTCAGTAGGTTTCAGAGTTAACTCACAAGTGACCTGAATGGGGGCATCCAAGCCTCTTGAAACCACTGCTTTAGAAATATTTCTAGCTAAAGACCCAGGAACCCCACACTGTGGAGGATCAGGTTGGGGAAATGATCTCCAACTATCAGGGGTTAGAATGTTTTAAATATAAAAGCCGACAGTCAGCAAAAAGCGATGGGGCTATTGGCTAAATACTGGCGCCGTGTGTGCTGGCCATCATTGCATCAGCCGTAGTCCTGCCTGCCACTGCTAAATCTGTGAGCCACACGACGTTCTTCAAAACCAGGGAGTCTGTCCAAACACATGTAGCCCTGTCAATTGATGGCTGGCTGGCAATTGAGAGAGACGCCCGGTATACGGAGCAGATGGGCATGCGCAGGACTAAACATTTGATGACCACTGTGATTCCAAGATCAGGCCCTTAAGTACAACCCCTTCCGCTAGCCCTAGAATTCACTTTTGACCCGAAATCTATGCACTTGAATCACTCCACAGATGTATTTGCCACATCTCTCTCAATCCCAAGGGAGCGGAAGACTTATCAAAAAGGTCAGCGAGGTTTAGAACTTGGCAGCTGACAGCTTTGTTAGCTAGCCAAAGGATTATAATAATGCTTTGGATGAGGGCAGCGTGTAGAGGCTCCATCCACGCTCGGGGCTGTCTGTGAACATGTCTCGTTCCAGCCGACGGTCCCAATCTTGCAACCAGCCATGCACGGGCAGAGCCCTGCTGGCGTCACTGGGGGTCTGTGTTGGAAACAGCAGCTGACCATTTGCAGGACCGTGGCTTGACTAGGTAAGACAGGCAAAGGAAGTATTGGCTCCGTTCGCATAGGAGGAGCTGATACTTGGCTTGGGGGTCATTTCGTGACGCCAGTTAGATATTTGGCCCTTCACACACTTAGCTGGAAATCTGACTAGCTATACCAAGAAAGGGTGGGCCAGTGGTTAGCATGCTAGCACGGGGTGCGGTTACCCTAGGTTCTATTCCTGTATGAACCTGGGCAAGTTAGCATAGGCTGTCTGCCTCAGTGTTGCCCATCTGTACAATGGGTGTAATAGAACTAGCCAACCTGACAGGGATAAATCCATTAAACACTGGGAGGTGCTCAGACCCTACAGTGAAGGGAGCCAGACAAGTACTTAATGCTTTAGCAGTGGGGTGGCTAGCCGTGGAAGTCACACCAGGGTCAAAATCAAACTCCACGCATGAAAAGATGAAGTTACATGCTGTAGATGACCCACTGACTTCATTATTGAAAGCCCCCCCCCCCCTTTTTTTTTTTTTTTTTTTAAGGCTTACCCATAGAAAGCTCCTTTGGCATCCCTTGCATAGTGCCACACCAACACTTCTAATCTGTGGCCGGTTCAAAAACTGCCTTGTTAGAATTAACTCTGTGTTTGAGTTGCTTCATGTAAAGCCCTGAAATTGCCTCTGGCTTGTTCCACTTAGATGCGGGGACATTAGCAATAATAACATTGCACAAATGACGAGCCGCTCCAGGAAGGCGTATCTGAACATTGATTGTCAGGACCGGGCGGCTAGCGCAAAGGAAAGCAACAAAGCTAATGAGTCATTGCAGCCGCCTCCCGTCGATTTGCTCCCCTCTCTCCCCAGAGCTAGCTGCATTCCGGGGGGTTTACATTCCCGCTTTGGCTGGACTCCATCTTGCGTCGCCTTGTCAGTCATTAGGGGCCATCCAAGCTGAAGCGTTAGCCCAGCCAGCTGGATGTGAGTAGGCGACAGGTGTTTGGACTGCCGGTGGCTGCCCCAGAAAAAGGGACATGGGGCGCTCCCCCTTTTTACCGAGATTTTTAAAAAGTTTTCTCCAAGTGCTCAACCAAAGAGCCAATGCGCGCACAGCTCCAGCGAGAAGTCGGTGATGGGCAGCGCCCCTCTAGGGCCTGATGCTTGAGTGGTCCTGGTAAAGGCTGATTTCACAAAGGGATTTCTCCGTACCTGTCTCTTCAGGTGCTGACGGCCTACAGCTAGGCACCATGGACTTTCACCACATCATGGCTCAGCTGCCACCTCGCCCTGCCGGTGGCCTTGGCAAAGCCAACTAAATCTTGCCACCACCCCCTGGCACAAGCTGCTCCTGCCTTAACCCCAGTGGGATTCTCAGACGAGGAGTTCCTCAGCATAGCGAGCCCGCTGGGCCTGATCCGGAGACATGCTCCGAGCACGCCAGTCACACCCCCACGCCCGGCAGGCGGCGGTGTGTGTCCGTGTCCGTCAACGACCAGAGGTCAGGGCACTCGCTGGATTGTGGGAGTCCCAGGTTTGAACCCCAGCTCTGCCTGTTTTGGAGCAGGGGTTTGAACCCGGCTTTCCCACCTGAGTGACCTCACTATTGCGTGTGCTGGGCTGTGGAGGGGGGGAGGAGGTCTTTTCTCCTTTTGGTTTTTTCCATGAGAAAGGGCTCACCTGGCTTAGAGACTTAACTCCCAGGCAGGGTTCACAACTGAGCCTCCTGAGCAGACAGAGACACCTCCTCTGGCCAGCCAGACGCCTGAGCCCCAGGCCAATGGGAGTTAGGCACCTGGGTCCCACTGTGGATCTGGGCCCCTGTCCTTTTTCTCTGCATTTCATTCCAAGCTTACGTAGGTCGTGGCCTGCGCAGCTTCTGAGAACCCCTGCGTGAGGCCCCTAACTTTCCCCGTATAATGCCTGGGGAGCCCTGGCACCTCGGCGTTCGCCATGGCAAAGCTCAGCATTGCAGCACCGTCGGCCCACGGTGAATTTCGCCCCAGGTGCTTTCCACTCCCACTGAAAGCTTGAGGGTGCACGCCACCAGCCAGGCTCAGCATCCGAGGGCCTGACCCTGCTGCAGCGTGCTGATCCCGCTACAGGCCCCGCACCATGAGCCGAGGGTGCAGAGTGCCTTCCCGGGGGCACCTGGCCCCAATCCGGGTGAAGCCTCTGGAGTAAATATAAACAAAGGTGGCTTGAATTAAAGCAGCCGATTTTTCAGGATGGGGACTCTGCTCTGTGTACCCTCCAAAAGAAGGTCAAGCTTCGCACACAGACAGGCCAGGAGCAGGACCACCGATCCAAGCCACGCGCCTCTGGGCTCCTGGAACGCAGAATCCACGTGAACACGTCTGCTTTGGTGTCAGTGCTGCCCTCGCCATGTTTCGGTGGATCCGTAGCCCAGTTGTCTCTTGTCCTCCTCCCTTTGTGCATTTAAAACCAAAGCTGCCAAAACAAAAGAGGACACAACCCCAGACGCCCAAGGGCCTAATGACCAAGGGGCATTGGAGGCTGGCACTAGCCGAATGTTGGTGTTCTTGCTGGAGTTGAAACCCTCCATGGCACCGCGCAGTCTTTTCAAACAGCAGATTCATGTCCACTCTGACCCCAGAGACTCACACAGCCCAGCAGCTCGGGCGGTCCTGTCCCTGCAGATATGCTCCATGTTTGGTAAGGCATCCACAGTTGTGTTCTCAGGCACGGATGGCAGCAGTATTCTTGGCAACAGCTGGTTATTTCCAGGTCTTTTCCGAGGAGCACGGCTTTTGTTCTGAAACTTTTTCACCAAGCCCAATGGAAGAAAAATCCCATTGTTGTAAAATTTGTTGAGCAACAAAACAGCAGCAGGATTTGTTTTAAAACAAAGAAAACCCCCAGCCAAACGTTTTCATTGATATTTGGGGGATTTTGATTGTTTTAAAACAAATACTGCTGCTGTTTTGTTGGTCAACAAATTTTACAACAATGGGATTTTTCTTGCAAAACTCTCCATTTCCTCACAAAGGCATCTAAAACAAAACGAAAAAGGCACTTCAAGCAGCTGATCCATAGTCCATGGAAGTCAAGGGGAGTAGTTCCATTAAGATCAATCCATGAAGCTATGTTGGCTACCAAAGTTTAGAAAGCGGCCAGCAAAACTGTTTTTTTTTTTGGTAGCCCATTGGGCTACTGTGGCCACAGGATACACAGAGACGCTCCCCAGTTCAGGTCCTTTCTTTCACAAAGGATCTTTCTTCCCCCTTGTCTCCATGTCTCCACGCCAGGGCTGAGCTCTGTTCGTGGTGGAGGGAAGTGGCGTCGCATGGAGGCTGATGGGGATCCATGTGCTCTGTTGTGCAATTAAATAATCCGTAGAGATTTAATCCTTTAATAAACTTCGCTGGGACACGGATGCTCCTGGGGTGTCTGATCGCTCTGTCAGCCTTGTCTCAGGCACGTACAGCCAGCGGCGCTTGCAGGAGCTGATCGAGAGCTGGGAGAGGTAATTGTCGACTTTAATCTCCTCTGAAAGAGGTCTTTGAAGGAAATTGAATTCTGCTGAAAGACTGCTGGATTAGCAGCCTTCGAGATGGGAGGTTCTCTGTCAGCCCATAGGAGAGGTACAGGCTGGGCATCCGCTGTGCGAGTGTCCCAACACATCACGCCACCCACAGCACAAGCCCCGATCTTCATGAATCAATGTTTTGTAGCCAGCTCTAGTTCCAGGGATCTAGTCCTGCCATCGAAAGGCCGGCGTTGGCCCACAAGGGAGAGGATAGCCAGCGACAATAAGAGGGAGCGCAGGAAGTCAGGGGAACGGAGCCGTGGGTGTTTGCAAAGTCTTGAAAGCAAGAGGATCTGGAAGTAGAGGCACAAAACAGGAAGCCAGCGACGGGGTGGGAGCTGGGAGAAGAGGGACGGCGTGATGGAGGACTTCAGCATTTGTGTTTTGGCTAGCGAGGATAGGGAGCGAGGCTCCCCAACTGCGGGCTCTCTCTTTGGATGGTGTGGTGGCATGATGTGCTGATCAGCAGGGGCCGAGTGCAGCTGAAACACTGATCGTTTTCGGGAACCCCCGCGTCCTACTACTATAAGGGATGAGTGCAGCTGGGTTCAGTCAACCCCAGGAATCCCACCTTTTGGCAGAACTCCTGCCGGGCCCACACTTCTCCCCACCTGCTTTCCTTTTGTGCCCAGGCAGGAACAACTGTGCATAAGTGCTGCTTAATCAGTTTGGGTCAGCCCCGGCCTTTGCTCTTTGTCTCGGCGTTCTTTGCAGGCAGAGGCATGCCGGCCTCAGCTCTTGGGTAAACGCTTTAATTCACGCCGGCTGGGGACAGAAAGGGCTCTCGGCAGCTTTGTTTCTCAAGCAGCCGGGGTGCGGCCGGGCTGCGGCCAGGCACAGACGGAGCCGTGTACAAGGCTGAGTTAATGCATGCACAGGCTTGACAGCCTGATCCAAAGTTCCTTGAAGTTAAATGGAAAGAGGCCCAGTGGATTCAATGGACGCGGGATTAGACTGTTGGAGAGAGAACATGGTGATTTCCTAAGACGTTCTGGGGCTGGCAGCAAAGAGACAAAGACTCCTGGTCTATTGGAAGTGTGGGAAAGTTTATTGCAAAGCCATTTAGGGCAGGAGAGCACAGAGAAACTAATGTTTCAAGTGCCTATGGGCCTTTGGCTGTTGGTAATTGGCTTCTGAGCCCCCGGGGACCGGTGCAGCAAAACACCAAGAGAACTGAACTAGGGGAGGGCCGAGCATTTGGGGGGAAACATGCCAGGTCAATAGCTATAGACTCACGCCCTGAGAGTTGCATGAACAATGTCTTGGTGTGAAGCCTTCGGTATGAATTTGCTTTGCCGTAGCACCTCCAGGACAACCTCGCTGCCCCTGCCGGCCCACGCACCCAAAGCTCTTCTTGTCTGCAAGGCGGCAAACCGTCCCCCGAGTCTTGGCCCTGCAGAGCGGCAGGATCAGGCTGTCAAGCCTGTGCATGCATTAACGCGTGGGACCCTCGCATCTCCTCGCCGTTCCCTGCGGGGGTCTCCAACCCAAATGTAGACAAGGCCTGGCCCTGTGTGAGACGTGAGAGAGATCTCAAGATATTGAGCCACCTGCTTGGCTGGTGTAGACGGGTGTAGCTTGTCAGCCCCAGGAGTCTGGCTGTCGGGAAGATTAGCTAGCAAGCAGCGATGCGTATATTGCTTTCTTTCCAGGCTCCCCCGGGGGTCGTTCAGGAAGCTGCGGAGGTGGCTTTAGATGCTGGATATCGGCACTTCGACTGTGCTTATTTTTACCAGAATGAGGCCGAGATCGGAGCAGCGTTTCAAAAGAAACTGGGGGAAGGGAGGCTGGCGAGAGATGAGCTTTATGTCGCGAGCAAGGTGAGCCCTGTTTTCTTTCCAAACTGACCTACTTCAGACTACCCCAACGCCAGGAGTTGCCAGTTCTTGCTCGGTGATCACAGGACTTGTGATAGTGGGTATTTCTTCTCAGAGCCCCAGCTCCTGGATTCATGTGATTCAGTGAAAATTTCAGCCTCTATTAAATAAAAACTACATTTCCTAACCCTCTTGGCTATTTACAGAAGCTGAAAAATGAGAACCCGAAAGGCCAGAAGGCAAATAAGACCCTAAATGTATGCTTTTTAAACCAATCTCGTGGTTTTGGGAGGCCGGACTCATGAAGCCAACCTTGACCATCCCTAAGCTATATCTAAGAGATATTTATGGTGCAAGTAACAAAGGCACTTGCACCAAGTCGTGGCCATGGAATGCTGTAGAAGAGATTCCCAGGCTGGGTACCCCTGAGAGTCACGTGGGGTTGGCTCCTCCTCTTTGTTTCTTGCGGAGGAGAACAGACCAATGGGAGTGGGGAGATGGAAAGAGGAGTAACGTTTGACTGACTCCTTCCCGAACGCTTATTGCTGTGGGGCCCTGTGGACGCACGCAATTCGTGTAGAGCAGACTGCTGGAGAAAGGGATGGTCCCGGGGTTAAGCCACGGGACTGGAATTCAGGAGATCTGTCTCTGCCACACCCTCCCTGTGTGTGAGTCACTTGGTCTCCCTGTGCCTCGGTTCCCCATCTCTACAACGGGGCTCATGCTATTCCCATTCTCCTTCTCTTTGTCTGACCGCACACACCCGTCTGGTCCAGTAGGACAGATTCTGGATTGGGAGTGTAGAAACCTGGCCTCTCTCCCAAGCTCTGCTTCTGAACTGCTCTGGGAGGTTGAGCAATACACTCCCCTCTCTTTCTCCTCCCACCCTGTGTCTGTCTTTTCTATTTAGACTGTGAGCTTCTCAGGGCAGGGACTGCCTCTCTCTACATGTTTGTCTAGCACCTGACGTAAAGGGCCCTGATTTTGGTTAGGTGCTACTGGAATATAACTAATACTGTGACAATCTTCTCTGAGCAGCTGTGGAACAGCTTCCACGCTCCGCAGGATGTGAAGCCGGCTTTCCTGAAAAGCCTGATGATGCTGAAGCTGGATTACCTGGATCTCTATCTCATGCACTCCCCAATGGGCTTTCCGGTAAGGTGGATTCTCTCTGACCTGAGGGCATTTATTTTCCTCTCTTCCCCTTAGCCACACAGCAGTTTATACAGTGATGAGTCAGGACAGGACCGAACTGGGTTTCCATTTGTAATTACCAAGAGTCAAAACAAGGTAGGCTGGCTTGTCCCGCCATGGCAGGCCCACCGCATCTTAGTGTGGTGTCTGGTTTCCTTTTGCACTTCTGGGAAGCGTGCTCTAGTGGCTAAAACGCTAGGCCGGGACACAGGATTATTGGGTTCAATTCCCAGTTCAACCACAGACCTACAGTGTGACCTTGGACAAGTCACTTGATCTATCCTGGACCTCAGTTCCCCCTCTGTAACATGGAGAGAATAGCATTGCCCTGCCTCCCAGGGGGTGAGGTGCTCAGACACAATGGTGATGTAAATACCTAGCTAAAGGTTCTATTGCACCTTCCATCTAAGTAGCTCAAAGAGCTGTAGAAACATGGAATAACTGGGCCGCATTGTCTGATTTCAATGGATGGATGGCATAAGCCGACAGAGAACTTGCCTCGTGGGAGACAGATAAGAAATCACTTTCCTCACTGCTGGAATGCTGCCACCTCTGGGGTGGAGCACAGCAACTATTTCACAGCCAAGGAACAGGCAGGGAAATGAAGAGATGACAGTATCCGGTTGGAACTGTAGAGGATAGCAAGGGTGATGGCGGGTTGTGCTACTGTAGATGGGTCTTCTGGATGGGACACAAGGGTCATCCTGACCATTTGTGATATAGGAGCCAAGTTTTGTAAGAGGAGGGGGACTAGTGCTCAACTCCACTGGGGTGATTATGCCTAGTACTGAATTGGACGTGTACTGACTCAACCACAAGGGATCATGGGCGTCTCCTATCCAAGCCCTGATCCGTCGAGTCTGTGAGCCTGGCCTGCCTCCCCGTGACTGGGATACCGGGAGACGGGTCACGCAAACTGGCCGGGGTGTTAACGCTCTAGAAAAGCCCCATGCAGACCTCACTGACACTGCGGCATCTATTTAAAAACATTAAATGCACCCGCCTTTCTTTAGCCCTTTCTTCTACTGGAAGAACTCCTGCCGGAGGTGTCGGGGGCATTGCCCAGGGATGAACGGGGTAGATGGGATCTTTGACGCCTCGCCACCAGTTCTTGGCAGGTCAGGTCAGCTTGGGGAAGATTGGCAGCAGTTCCTAAGAGAGGCACGTGGGATACTTCACCCTAGAAAGTGGCCCTTGGTCTGTTCCCCTGCAGAATATCAACGGGGAGCTCATGCCTCAAAAGGACGGGTTGCTTCTGCAGTCTGATGTGGACTATGTGAACACCTGGAGGGTAAGATGCAGCATCTCAGGCCAAGTGCAGTGATGTTCCCTGGGGTCGTGAGCAGGGACAGAATCTGCAACACCTCAGCCTGGGCTGCTCCCACGTGAGCTAAAGGAGGGCTAATGCCATGATCTCTATGGAGATATTTGGGCTGGAGGGGGTCTCCCCGGTGTTCCTTGCAGGCGTCCTTTACCAGGGGAAGTTCTGATTCCCACCTCTCTCATGCCATGGGGACACGTGCTGTAGATGGCTCCCGTACGCACACAAACCCTTTGCAGACCTTAGAAAGACTCTCGTGGACTTCAGTGGCTTGTCCATAGTGTATCCGCTGCCCAGCCCCATCCAGGCGGAACAATCTTATGGCTGGCCCACGTTCCTCATCCATATTTTCCACCAGCAGCCTCCGCTCTCTGGCTGCAAGAGACAGAGAGGCAGGCGGAGAGTTCCTGCCCCCATATAAATTGGCAATTACCGAAGAGGTTCAGAGCCATGAGATGGGGCAGGTTTTTATTCTGGCTGGAGACAATGGAACAGCGCGCACAGCCTCATTGAGAAGGAGCTAATTGGTCCTGAGAGGAGACAGACAGAGCTTGCGTGCCAATGGGAATATTCCTAAACCTGCTCCAATGGGCACATAGAGAAACTCTTCCGTCCAGCTGCCAGGCATCAGAGCAAAAGAACACAGCCACTGACTTATCCCACCTTTCTAGCCCAGCTGCCCTGGCCCTCTCTGCTGGCTAGCCCATTTTCCAGGAGGCCTTTAAACTCAGTCATGCGGCAGTTCTGGGCGTGTGCAGAGGGTAGAACTCGTGCCCGTCACGGCAGCCGGTGTGATAAATCCGTCCCGAGCAGGTGCACACGGCAGAGGCTGTATGCTGGTTCCTGGCGCTGCCTGAAGGCCCGGAGATAGTGCCATAAATACGTGGGGAGATGGAGATCAGCCCTTTGCCGCTTGAATCCGATCGCTCGCAGCCGTCCCGGGAGCTGCACTCCTGCCCTGGGCTGGGTGCGGGGGACAGAATGGTGGGAAAGGCCATCGGGACCCTTTTCTGCCAGAATAAGCATGGAGGCGGGATCTTCCATGGTGCATGAGAGCACCAATCGCTGGCCCTGCTCCATGCACCTTGGCCCACATCCTCCCGGGTATTCAGGCACCGGGACCTCGCTCCCTTCAAGGAGCTGGGCCGACGTCCCCAAGGAAGCTGTGGATTTGGGGTTAGTCTGACACAGCTGCCGAGCACCCATCGCTCCAGGGGAAGCCGGCGGCAGCTGCCCGCGTTCCAGCACCTCTGCAAAGCCAGTCGGTGCACTGGCCTTCGCCTGCTAGTCCAGAGGCCCCCTGGTTTGCCCCAGTGGCGCAGGCACAGCCTCTGACCTGGCTGCAGCACCTCTTTGTTTCCCTGCCAGGCCATGGAGGAGCTGGTGGAGGAGGGCCTGGTGAAATCCGTTGGGGTTTCCAACTTCAACATCTCCCAGCTGGAGAGGCTGCTGTCCGCGTGCAGAATCCAGCCTGCCGTCAACCAGGTAAAGGCTTGTCATCGGCCAGCGGCTGAGCGACGCCTGTCACGGTGTTTGCTGCGGGCGTTGGAGCTGGGCTGGTCCAGGATGTGAGAGACCAGGAGGGGACCGGGAGAGCCATAACGACTCTTTGTCCACCAGGTGGAGCTGCACCCCTACCTGACCCAGCCCCGGCTGGTGGAGTACTGCAAGTCTAAGGGAATCGCCCTTACCGCCTACAGTCCCTTTGGCTGCCCTGCCCTGCCCTCGTAAGTTCCCCCCTCCGCGGGAGGGTGGATGCTCACAGGGAGCAGATCCCTGGACGCAGGCGGGGCCGTTCATTGCCCTGCCTGCTGCTTAGCGTTCAGGGCTCCGCGTGGGTCCCTGTTCAGCCCTGCTAAGGCAGCGGGCGCCAGACTCCAGCCTGGCTCAGGTACCCCTGGGGGAACCGCGGCCTCCATCCCGGCGGGAAGAACCCTATTGCCGGCCTGCGAGCCGGAATGAACCTGGCTTGGCTCCGGGGTGGCGGGGCGAAGTTTGCAGGGCAGTGAGCGGGGCACGGCCCACGGGTGATCGGGAGTCACGGGGAGGCGGAAGGCATGGACCGCAGCGATGTCGGTTTCTCAGAGCAGAACTGCGCTCCGAAAGCGACCTGTAAAGGGGGGGACCACCCCTTGAGTTAACCAGGGGGTGAAAGGGGCGGGGGTCTTGCTGCTGCAGGATCCAGACTCAGATCCTCAGACACCCCGAGCCCATCGCTGCAGCACAGAGGGGCAGTTCTGCCCTGGACTGGCGTCGCAGGGCTCGCTGACTGGCACATGGAGCGAGTGGGAGCTGGCGTCTCTGAGCGCTGGCAAGGGGATGTTTCTTAGGGGCTGCCTTGGCTGCAGACTCAACCTGGGCGGGCACTGAGAAACCAGCTGGGTCCTCTTCTTCCAGCGCTTTGTCCCCGTAACCCTGGCTCACCCAGCCAAGGGGCGGCTGAGAATCTTCCTTACGCTATTGGGGCTGGATTCTCCTCTCGTGAGAGAGGCAGAGCGAACTGGGCCAGAGAGGGGCGGTGCTCGTTATTAGCAGCTGCACTGCACCGCTGAGCATGCATCCACCCTTGCCATCCCCATGTCTCAAACCAGCCGCGTGAGGCTTTGCTGCCTCCCAGTGGCGCTGTGAAAACACTGGCCTTGTATTTGCAAAGTGTGGCTTGTTCTCCTGGAGGCAGCAGCCGTTGTTCAGGACTCTCCAAATCTCTCCCCTTAGCCCTCCGGGGGAGAACAGGCCCGAGCCCCTCCTGGAGAACCCCACGGTGAATGAGATTGCTCAGAAGCATGGAAAAACCAGCGCTCAGGTGAGGGGTGACAGCACACTCCCTTGTGGTGTTTCTCTATATAGACACACAACATCCTCCATAGCCTACACGGAGAGAGGGGAGGTTGTGGGCGCAGTATGGAAAAATGGGTCTAAGTCTTTTTGCACCGGCTGTGCGCTTCCTTACCACCGTGCCAGCCACATACCCGGGCTCCCCAGCTCCTTCTGCCCTCTCTGCAGGTTCTGATCCGCTTCCACATTCAGAGGGGCATCGCCACCATACCGAAAAGCATCACCCCCTCCCGCATTGTGGAGAACGCACAGGTAATGGGGATGGTAGGGGCCCCTTCTTTCTCCCCTAGAGACCTTTTCCACACCTCGGGCACGTGGCTGCCTTAGCATCACCAGAGTGAGCTGAAAAGCTTTGCACAAGCCACTGCTGGGAACTTGTGCCAAAACTGAGCTGTCCCCAACAGGATTTGAATGGCTCGTTCAAGGGACCTTTAAATCTTGCTAAGCTGAGGGTGAGCCCCTGCATGATCAGTGATACACTTGTAGGGTCTCCGCATGGAGATCTAAGTGGGTTTGCTCCTGGTACACTACATATGACAGAGCGAGACTGGACAGCTTTGATAGCCTGGCGCTGCACCCCTCTGAAAGGCGGCACTGGCTGGCTGTCACACAGTCCCTGGGAAGCCTGTTAACATAGTGATTTGTAAACAGTCACCGTGATTCTCGTCCCTGCTCAGCTGTGACAATCTGGGTGAAAGGGAAAGCGGGAGATGAAATAAACACTCCCAGGTCGGCAAAGCTGTTGTGGGAATAGATTTTGGCCCAGTGGCCGCAATGGGAGCGGTTCCCATGCGTCCGGAGGTGGAATTTTTCTCCTTTCACTGCGGATTAGAGCGGGCAGCCATGCCCGTTTAGTAGAGTTGCACTGAACACATGCTCAGCAGCAGATCTGCCTTAGCCTCAGAGAGACACACAAAGCGTCTGGGGGTGAATCTCAGCACAGCAGCTTGTCACGCCGTAACCTCCCACGCTCACACCCTGCCATTCCCCCCAGCCAGCCTCCTGCTATCACGCACAGTAGCTGCATTTCTCAGCCTCACAGAACAGCCGCCCGCGTCTCTCACGCTTTGTTGCGGTATCGCATCTCCCTGCAAACCTCTGAGCACAGAAAGCCCTTGGCTTGAATTCAAAGGCCGTTTCTTCTCCGCAGGTATACGACTTTCACCTGACAGACAAAGAAATCCAGACCTTGGAAGGGCTGAACTGCAACGCGCGATTTATTAAATGGAACCTACTGGGGTGAGTTATTAAAACAGGCTTGTTGAACTAAAAAAAACCTAGCAACACGTAACTGGGTTGTAGCCTTCAGGGCTTGGCTAGCGGTATTACACCGGGAGACTTGCAGGCTAGGAAATAGTGGGTGCTTTCAGTTCCGTAGTCCAGGGGCCAGACTGGAATGCAGGAAAGCTGGGTTGCATTTCTGCTGGGTGACCTGTGGTCCGTCACGTCCCACTCTGTGCCTCAGTTTCCCTAGCTGTGAAATGGAGTTAATGATCCTTCACTTTTCATCCACAGGGCTCAAGGCCTTATATAGGAGCTAGGTATTCAGTAGCGGCTGCTCATGGGAGGATCTCAAAGCACTTTCCCAACATTCATTAATCCACAGTGAAGAAGGGAAGGGGCCAAACCCCCTTAGTTTCAGTTGGGCTGAAAGGCAGGTGCTTCCTCCCCCGGGGGGGAGAGGGGGACCTGATGCTAACCTACACAGAGGCAAGGATAAATTGCAAAGGTTTCGGAAGCACGTTGGAGATCTAGTGTAACGTGCAAAGCATTGCTGTTGTTTATTGAAGCTTGGACCTGCGCAATACACACAATAAAATCTGCAAATAAGGCCCCAATCCTGAAATGGGACAGTCCAGCAAGGGACCCGAAAGAGATTTCATGTGGCTGGAGCGGGGGCTGTGGTAGCATAACCCAAGCGAGGAGAATGTGAATTTTTTGCCCTCTAGTGGCTGGTCCACAGAGATGTTTCAATCCTCCCTAGAGCTGGTTAAAATATAAAACTGCATCTTTCTTTCTGAAGCTAGAAACCAAAGGACCTCGCCCTGAAAAGCTTGCTACAGAACTTGTCTTTTGATTATAGGAAAACTGGAGAAATCCCCCCTCCCTCCTCTCTCAAAGGGGAAGGGCCCCCAGAAAGAGAACTTCTGGTTTGCAGCAACCAAAACATTTCAACCAAATTACATTTTCATTTTGATCAAAAAGCCACATTTAATGACAGAAGGCAGCATTTTTGGTGAAGACACTGACCAGCGGAGGCAGGGGGTCTCAACCTTTTCCCTCCCGGGTCCCCTCTACCATCTAATACCATCTAGTTCCTTATACAAAACACTTTTCAGCAATAGATCTCAGAGCTCCCGATTCATGAAAGCACTAAAGTGCCCCAAGATCTACACCCAGGGTGCCCTGAATCCTCAGCCCCGAGCTTTGTGAATCTAGCCCAAAGTGACTGGCAAGCCAAGGGCAGAACCTCACCTTTCCTGGGTCCCCGTCCGGGCAGCCATGCTCCAGAAAGAGCAGGGGTTTCACAACCAAACCCTATTGGTAGCCCACTAAGTTGAGCCTCTCTTTGTAATTAGAGGTTGATCTAGCACCACTGATGCTAATGGGAGTTTTTCCTATTGACTTCATTGGGACCATGGGTCTGTACAGGGTTCACCACCACCCCAGCCTCTCTGCTTTGGTTCCCCTCTGGCAAACAAAGACCCTGCAGCTTGCAATCACCAGTGCTTTTATTTACAAAGTGCTCATGAATTCCCCACCACAGTGCAATGCTTCACCCCACAGTCTCTAGGGCTGTGTATGGTGACCAGCAAAACCTCCACACTCCCTTCCCTCTAGTGCCTGGCTGGGCTGGCATATAAACCCTTCTGGGTCAGCTGGGCAGCTGCTGGCCCTTGCGTAATCAAGCTGGGACAAGGGCTTAGCCTGCGTAAACTGCCAGCTGCCTGCCCTCAGGTAATAGCCCAGCCAATCAGCTCTGCTGCCCCTCCGCTATTTAGGCTGGAGGAGCAGGTGGGTGGCTGCCTAGGGGGTCATCTCTCAGTTCCCTGCTCCGGGGCCTGCAGTCTTTTAATGGAACAGGAGTGAAAAAGCAGGAGAGGCTCATCCTTTTTTTGTCAGAGAGCTTTAAATGCCTTGGCTGGCCCAAGTGAGATCCCCAGTACTAGCAGATCCAGTGGCTGGAAGGTACCTGCCAGAGAGAAAGCAGGATGCACTGGTAAATCCAGAGAGAGATGGGATTAGTTTGTGTGTATTTGTGTTAATGAATTCTAAGTTAAAGGTTTGCTGCCAGTTCAAGTCCATAATCTGGCTATTTCCATCACATGCCAGAAGAGATGGCTGCCTTCACTATTGAAAAAGCTTCTCTGTAGAAGACTCTGTATTGCTGTGATTGTTATTTACTTAGGATTTGTTTGTCTTTTATTCCAGGATGGAGACACACAAACACTTCCCATTTGGTGACCAGTAACTATGGCTGCCTAGAGACATGGTAAGTCAATCCTGAGAGGAGCCGGTTACCAGGAATCAGCTGCATGCATTGGCAAGCGTTTGAAATGATCCCTATCAGCCTTGCCCAATGCTGATGAACACTTACCAGGCAAGGTAAAATAAAATCTACACTGGGGCTAAAACTAACGATGTTCCATTTGCCCGTTTTACATGACGTGTGAATGGATGAGATGATTTTTATGAGGCTGATTTTTTTTTTCAATATCTGCTCAGCAAAGGTCAGGGGGATCTTGAGACGGTTTCTAGATGTGGAAGCAAAAAAAGAAACCCTTCTGTAATGGTCTGCTGCTGTTTTTCTTTCAGTAACCATAAAACCCAGCTGCCCAGTGACAGCAGTTAGCTTTTCCAGAGGCTCCATTGCCAATCCCTGTGTTCATTTTTAAGAGGTTTTTCAGCCAAGCACTGGGGTTTTGTTAAACAGCAGATTGTACCAAAGCTCTTTGCGCTTGATGTGAGGCGGAATTTGCCGTCTTGCTCCTGTTCAAAATCTCCAGCAATTTAAACACTTCAGCTCTGCTCTATTGGGCAGGGCCGTGCTATAAATCCGTTTGTTTACTCTGGGAGGAAGAGGCATGCCAAATAAAAAATTCCGATCAATGGGAGTCACAAACGACTTTACTATGGGCAGAATTCACCCTGTACAGAAGACCAACCCCATCACTCCAGTCCAACTTAGGCCATGCCTGTTCTGGCCCCTCACTCCTGATTAGGTGGGATTTAAGTGATGTTTAGCCCCTCTGCCGGATGTGGCAAGAGTCCTGATTTTCACTGCCTGTTGCTTGCTTTTTGGGGAGCACCATTTCCCTTCAAGTGCTCAGCAAAGGGGCTAGTTCAATGTATGCATGTGCAACAGAAATCAGCCCATCCCAGTGGGGTGCACAGCATAGCATGCTGAACTTGACCTAATGGGACACAATCCCTGCTATGATGGTACAAGGGATGGTTTTCTTTATTCAACTAAAGTTTTCTGGGAGGTACCAACAATAATCCAGGCTGGTACTGCAGAGCAGGGGTGGATTTTCAAAGGCGCACAGTGGGGTGATGTGTCTGGTCAATTGGAATAGGGCGTCTAGCTGCCCTTTGTGCCTTGGGAAAAAGTGGAGCCGTGATAGGCTGTTCTGGGAGGCCTGAGGTTTTGCTGCTGTGGTTGTAATTTACAAAACCTTTTATCTTTAGGTCTGAAACCTGCAAAACTCAAACTCCCGCCCACAATCAGCTGAGTGGATGCAGCGAGATGACAGCAGTGCTTCCTTTCATACTCCAGCCAGGACACACAGCTGTTGGAATTGGAGCTATTATTAAAGATATGATTACATGTGTCACCCCTCCCTTCAAAGAGCTGGTGCTTTAAATGCACCTACCTCCAGGTAGCTATTAGTGTGGAGCTGGGTGGGATGACTGGGTGGGGCGGGGGGATGTTCAAGTCTCTCATCGAAAGTGCGGAGGGAAGGCTGAGGCTGTATTTTGTGCAAATTGAACAGACCCAAACTAGGGCAAGACTTACTGTGAAGTCCAGTGGTTTGGCTGCTTGCCTGGCCGGTGGAAGATGCGGCTTCAAATCCTGTCCCCTTCTCTTTCTCAGAGGCATCTCCTGCATTGTGTCCTCACTCTTGGGTAGAGCCATAGGGGGCTCCCTCCTGGCTGCAGCCGTTCAACTTGACTTGAACATGTTGGGGTAAAGACCCTGCTCTCGCTCCCTCCAGTGCAGTGCTTGGGCTGTGGGTTCAAATCCCCCCTCTGCCAGTGTTAGGAAGGGCCCTGACATGTGTCCAATGCTGCCCTCCTGGGTGTGCCCTCATCTAGGGCAGGCAGCCTCCCTCCTGCCTGTTGAAATGTGGTTTGGGCTGACAGCTCTGTGAGCCCCTCTAGTGCAGGGGTTGGGCTGTGTGCTGGGGGGAAGGTGGGTTCAAATCTGCCTGTGTGTGTGCACGTGTGTGGCCTGGGGGTGCTAGTGTAGCAGTGGGGGGGCCCCACCTCTTGCCTGGGGGAGCTAATCTACTTGAATGAAAGGTGATTGGGGCCAGCCCCACGGCTGCCCTCACTCTGTAGTCTAGGGGTTAGGCTACTCACCTGGGTTGTTAAGAGTCTGATTCAAATCCCCAGTCTGCCTGCTGGGCAGGGGTTTGCACAGGGATTTCTGGCCTCGGTGGTGACCACCCTTTGGGGTGGGACATCCCTGTCTGAACCACCTGTCTCAGGAGCCCATGGTCCCCTGGGGAAAGAGAGGGGATTTGGACAGGGATTGCCCACCAGTGACTCTCCCTCAGTTTACACCCCTCCCGGTGGAAGCGGGGGGCCCGGGGGTCTGCTGCAGCCTGGCTGCGGATCCAGACCATGGTGGACAAAAGGGCATTTTAGCAGTGGGCAGCAATTCCTCTTTAATTCAAGAGCAAGAGGGGCTGTGAAACGCTCCTTGCTCCGCTACAAGGACTCTGCTCTCACACAGCAGAGGGGGGGCTGTGAACCAGGGTCACCCACACCCCCCTGTGAGCCCCTCACCCCTGTACCACAGAGGGCTGTGGAAGCGTGTTTTGCTCCAGTGAATATATAGTTAAGGTGCAACTCCTGAGTGAGGGGATGAAGCAGAACAGGGATTTCAGGCAGCACTTTGCTGCGGGGGGAGCACCCACACCCCAGGACTACAGAGGGCGTGACAGTGACCCGCTGGCCATGTGACTATGTAATGAACCAGGCGCAGCATC
Source organism: Emydura macquarii macquarii (assembly GCF_026122565.2). Lineage (NCBI taxonomy): Eukaryota > Metazoa > Chordata > Testudines > Chelidae > Emydura > Emydura macquarii. Next base: position 590,389 of record NW_027133415.1, read on the forward strand.
CAAAGGAAACACTGAGGGAGCCAGACATCACACTATGGCCGAGAGCAGCATGGAGGCCATCTGCTGGTGCGCTAAGTGCTCATGGTTCAAATCCTCCTTCTCAAGCAGAGGGGGGAGTTGACCCTAACCCTCCTCCAGCCAGTGAGTTCTGCCTGGTTTAGTTTGAGTTGGTCAAATCCTGCCTCTCTGGGTCTGCACCCGTGAGTGTTTTGCGCACACACAAGATGTTGAACAGGAAAGACGTTACCGCGGCTGAGGGGGGAGGACTGAACTAAAGCCCCCTGAAGGCTGTGCAAAGACGCAGACATCACTGGCCTTTGGAGGAGTTTCTAAAAGGGGACAGAAAAGAAAAGGCAGGAGCAGGGCAGTTCATTGCTTTGTGCTGCTCAGTGCAGCACGGCTGTAGTGGGGGTCACCCCCCCTCATAGGCATGGCTGACTACCAGCACTGGAAGTCTACAGAAAGAGTGGGTGATGGAAAAACCCCTTTAATACATTCCCATTTTAAAATTGCCTTCCTCCCTCAAAAGAGATCGAAATCAAACAGCAGCATCATTTTCTAGTGTGCTTTATTTTAAAAAAAAATACTTTAAAATATGCCAGAGTCAGACTGGGCCATGTCGTAATACAAGGATATAACTTACTTCATAAGAGATGGTCTCCTCCCAGCAGTGAGCTGTAGATAAATCTGTTTTCAAGGGGGACGTCAGAGAAGGAAACTACAACTCAAAGTGGATTGACTGCATCCTGGTGAAGGGAATGCAGAAATGTGCTCAGAATACAGCACACATGGAGTGAAAACTATCTATAGAGCAGGTGAGGTGTCTCTTCTAGGGTAGGCCCTGTGGCTACTCTGAGATTGGAAAGCATCAGATTGAGGGAGCAGTTCAATGCTAATAATGCCCCTGGCAGAGAAACCACAGAGCAGAGCTGTGCAACCTGAGCTGTGAGAGGGGCTGGGTGCTCGGTCAAGGAAAGGTGATGGTGGTCAGAGGAGTGAGCTCCAGGGTCTGTTCCAGTGAAGGGCGTTGCTCCTGGTATTCAGTGGTATGGCCATTCCTGTGATGGCCATATTCAAACTTAATCCTCAGCTCACCAATCTTGGACTGGGGTAAAATATCCGGTATCCACTCGATTGTGAAAGGTGTTGGTTCCTTCTGATCAGGTGATGTGTTGCCTGGGGGAAAAGAAGCATTTCATCAGTATCACAGAGCATGGAGGTAATAAAATGGCAGGTAACATCTTAAGCTTGGTTAAAGCTAGGCTGACAATTAAGGATAAATACCTGTGGGCATAGCCTGTCATTTAGATGTCCAAGTGGCATTAATTGTGCCATAATGAAGATTTATTAAAAAATAAAGCACACAAACACAGGCCCAAAGCAGAATTCCTTGGTTCTATTGACGCTGAATTAAGCCATGTCACCTGTGACTCGGTGCCCCGTCCCTCCAGTAGAACAACACTTGCTTTCTTCCAGCTGTTGTCTGATAAGCTTTTTGGTCAGGGCCTGCCTCAGGGGAAAAAACCCAAATGCAGAATGAATGGGGGATAACTGGCCTGGCAGCAGCGCTGCTGAGAAAGACCTGGGAGTTGTGGTGGATCACAACCTCAACATGAGTCAGCAAGGGGAAGCTGTTGCAAAAAAGAAAGCAAATGCAATGTTCGGTTGCGTTAACAGAGGCGTAGCGTGCAAGTCAAGGGAGGTGGTAGTACTGCTAAACTCGGCGCTAGGTAGGCCTCAGCTGGAGTACTGGGTCCAGGTTTGGTCACCAATGTGTATAAAAAAGATGTAGAGAAATTGGAAAGGCTCCACAGGTGGGCGACAAAGATGATCAAAGGGATGGAATGCAAGCCATGTGAGCAAAAGCTGAAGGAACTGGGTATGTTTATCTTGGAAGAAAAGAGATTAAGGGGGGACATTTTCAAATACCTGAAAGGCTGCCATAAAAAGGATGGAGAAAAGTTGTTCTCTCTTGCCACAGAGGGCAGGACAAGAGGCAATGGGTTCAAACTACAGCTCAACAGATTTAGACTAAATCTCAAGAAAAACTTCCTAACTTCTTCACAGAACTAAGGGCTCCTCAAACATAAATGAACATAGGTGTCCTGTCTGTCCCCCTCATGCTCAGACCACTGGGGGGGACAGTTCTCTCTGTTCTCAAACAAGAGTGGTAGGAACCTTCCAGGAGGTAACAGCTACTTGGGTTTATTTCCCTCTATTACAAACTTACCAACTTTGAGGAAGGTTTTGAGTTCCAAGGGCCGGATAATGGGCTGCTTCTCCAAGCGACCATACGTCTCCGCTATGCTCTCCACCTCAACCTTGGGGCACTTAAACAGCTCGTAGGTCCCATCCCGGTTCTGGATGAAGCTGCGTGTGATTTCCAAGGGCATCTTTCAACAGAAGCCAGGCAGAGGTGATGAGCAAGGAGCATTAACGGCTCTCAACCACCACCAAGCTGTACTTGTACTGTTCCTTAGCTTGCAGGCTCTCCGTAACAAGGCAGAGCCGGGGCGTACAGCCTCAGCTTTCATACATGCCTGCCAACTTAAGCCACCTCCCCTCCCTGAATGACACAAGCTATGCTGGCAAAAAGACACTTGCTGGTGTAAGAGGAGTCTACACAGAGGGTTTTCAGACTGCTACCTACCTGACAGAGCCATGCCGACAAAACTCTGTTGCATGGATTTGACCTTACACGGGGGAGCAGCCCTGTTGAACTAACGTGTGATTACTCATGGTTGTGTTTGTGGGAGCTCCGTCTACCTCTGCCCTGTCTGCTCCCCAGCCTGCTGACCTAATCCGGTGGGCACCAGGCTTGGTCTTTAAAGAGGAACCAGGAGAACAAACTGGACTTACCTCTGGAGTGTCAAATATTTGCTTGACCTGCAGGATATTGGTGATGTGCCAGGTGTATTTGGAGAAGGTACCCAAAGGCAGGGCATCTTTCCGGACAAAAGCTGTGAACAGGAAGAGCACATGACAGATGCTGAAGCTGTAGGGCTACTGCTATTCTATATCCTATGGCAAACCAATCTAGTAACACGAGGAGGGAGGAAAGGTCAAGGCCACGGCTGGGAACCCGACTAACACAGTCAAAAAATGCAATTTAGCTGGCACCAAACCAGTTTGATGGTGATGACACTGGATTTCTTCCAATGAAAGGCATTTTTAAATGGAAATTTGTTTAATTTTGGTTTATAAACCGCAGTTCTGGGATGGGCACGTTGGTTTAAAAAAACAAAGCCCCGGCTTTTCACAAATAACATTTTACTTTTCCATCAGCTCTGTTACTAACCCAGTGCATGTCCCTGGCAAATCGCTTATCTTCTCTCTGCCTCATTTCATTCCCCTGTAAGACACAGGCAGGGGGTATCCAGGGAAAAACAGAATGAAGGGGAGGCGGGCGGCAGCTGCCGACTTCTGGTGAAGGCAGCCCCACACTTCCCACCCGGTCGCAGATCCCAGGTGGGAGCCTGGCGGCAGCCTCCTGCATCTGGCGAGCTGGGCTCACAGCTGGGTGGCAGCCACCCACTCCCCGGCTCCAAGCCAAGAGACAGCCTCCAGCGCCCCGGCTTGAAGACGGGCAGCAGCCACCTGCCCACATCCCTGGGTCCCAGCCAGCTCGGAAGCCTCCTCTGCCCCTGCTCGGATGGGTGCAGTTGCACACCTCCGGGACTGGCAGCCAGGCGCCTGCAACTTGCCCAGGTGGCAGCTCCCCTCCCTGGCTCAAAGTCCAGGGCCCAGAAAAATTGTCAATTTCACCGCTCTAGCTGAACAGTGAAATTGACAACTATGACAGCCCCAGATTTACCAGTTACCCTCTTTTCCTGTCTCTCTCTCTCTCTCTCTCACCTCCTTCCCTGTCTCTCTTTCACCCCTTCCTCCTCTCAAATCTATGGCAAAAAATTTGGCGCTGCGCTTTATATCCCCCAGCATTGGCATGCCACTCAAAGCCTCCTAGCTTTGGCCAACATCACCTCTAGCCCAGGTACATACTTGAGTTGTGCACCTCTGGTGTAAAGGTGGTAAACCTACCCACACTGGATCTGACATCTGTCATATCACGACCTTATATACTCAGCCCTTCTTCCAACATACGACTCACATGAGTCGGTAAATATAGAATCCCGTGGAAAATTGGGTGTTGGGGCACTTATTAAAGTTGTCAGAAGTTAGGGGGTACTTGCTACTTAGAAGGTTGAAAAACACTGCCCTAGGGCTACCTCAGTCTGGTTTTAAAGCTGTGCAAATACACAGATTTCTTACAAGATGTTGGTAAACGTAAAACAGAAAAGCAGTTGCAAAGATGGGAGGAACTGTTGAACTGTAACAAGTCTGGGCACCTGAACGTGTGCTACGGTGCTATTCGAGGCCACCTTTTGCTTTGACTACAGACTCCCGAGAATTGTTCCTCCTACTGTTTCCTGCCATGGAAGCTCACTTCTGAGGTCAGAAACACCAGCTATGTAGTCTGGCCTACAGGGATACTGAAGGAGACTGTAGATGCAACGTGCTCAATGTCTAGGAAACCAAGACTGTGTGGTTTTAAAGCATCTGTGCTCCTCTCTCCCCACTGGGTCTCCTGTTGAGGAAAGGACTGACACCACACAAGTAGCCTGGTAAATATTACTAAGCGGAATTTGCACTTGAATATTTCACTCTCAGGTCTCAAAGGAGTTAGACATGAAACCAAGCCTCAGAACACCCCTGCGAGTTAGGTCAGCGTTGTCATACCCAAGTTACAGGTAACAAACTGGACCAGCCTGCCCCACGTTCACACAGCAGAGCTGAGACTAGACGTAGGAGTCCTGCTTTTCGGGCCCATTGCCCTGCCACTCGACTACGCTGCTTCCACTATATATTTTGGGTGGTCTAAAGGTTGGAGGAAGTGACTTAAAAAACTGCCCTATGTAGACAAGGCTACAGTTTAGACAGGTGCCCTGTCTCTGAGGACACTCTTATTCCAGTGTAAGAGCTTTTTTGGTTTAGCTTAAAACCCTTCCCAAGCCACATACGCTTTAAACTGGAAAAAGCTGCTCTTATACCAGAATAGAGTGTCCACATGGGAGGTTACACCTGTATAGCTGCATCGCTTTACCTTCACGCCTTAGGTTATATTGAAAAAGCTTTTCCGCATACACAGTGCCCATGGAGGCAGGGAGATCAGGCTTCAAACTGGCTTCAAACTGGCTAAACCACCAATGAGACTTTGAGCAAGTCACTTGTCAAACAATTCCAGGGGTGAAACCAGAAGACCTCACAACAAACAAACAAACAATGCCTCTGAGATTTGTTGCTGGAAACAGATAAGTTACACTGCTATGTGAACCAGAATGATTGTCAGAATCCCCGTGACTCGTAAAATATTTCCCCTCGTTACCCAATTTACTATTCTCCTCTAATTAGGGCTTACGTGTAGTGAAGATTCAAACACAGATGACATTCTACAGGGTACCGTAGCCTCTGATTCAGCGTTTTTAAACTACCAGGGCAGAAATACTATATTTACAAAGCAGTTACCGCTCTGGTAGAATGGACATTGCATGTAATTCATCCCTGAGGAGAGGGCCAGCACCACACCTCAAGAGAGATATAGGCCCATTGCTTACAAGTGAATTTCTCCCACTGGGCATAAGGATTTTTAGGATGAATGCAGAGAACAGTACCTGGAATACACGGAGTATTAATGACACTGACTCCTGTTGCTATAGCAGACTGTTTGGTCTCACACTCCCAATGCATGGCCTAAAAACATTAAACTAGACTGATTTGTGCATGGGAACAAACAGAGATTTCCCAATGTTCAGATTTCCAAAGCTTTGTGCTTATGAACTCATAAGATCTTTTACCTGTAGTGGAATTAGGTAGCCGTTTCTTTGTGCTTCCTACGGAAATCCTCTGCTGCAGAGCATCGAAGAAAGACTGAGGTATATGGAACACCAGTGGCTCTGGTTTGCCTGCACGTTAAACCAAGAAGGACTTAGAGGAGAACAAAAAGGAGCAGTTTGATAGGAAACAGGTGGGATGGGACATACTAATAAATATTCTTACGTGCTTCTACAAGGATTTCATTTCACTAGGACAGAAGTTTCATCATTGGTTTCATTTTCCCTTCAAGGTCTTGTCAGATCTCATAAGCTACGCTCTGGCCTGATCAGTACCTGGAAGGCAGGTCTCCACAGATAACACTGGGTGCTGCAGGTTTTGTGTCAGTACCAAACCAGCATCCCAGCATGGAATTAAGAGACACTGGCTAAATTCTTGCTTGGGCAATTACAGTTTGCCTAACTAAATTGCCCCTGCAGTTTCAATAGGCGATGGAGCTTTTTGCTTCTTGTTCTAAATGGCTATATCGCTTTGCTGTGTGCTGTTAAATAAGCTGCCATATCTGCTTTTAGTAGAGGGTGAAATGAGGAGAGGAGCTTGAGGCACAAGAGGTGTTCTCGTCCATCCTCCCTGTTGAAGGAAAAGGCCCAGGTAGGGACCGTCGCATTGCAGAAGTAAATGCGTGGTTACACGGGTGGTGTCGGAGAGAGGGCTTTGGATTCTTCAACCATGGGATGTTGTTCCAGGGAGAAGGATTAGTAGGAAGAGACTGGATTCACCTAACCAAGAGAAGGAAGCGTATCTTTGCAGACCGGCTGGCTAACCTAGCGAGGAGGGCTTTAAACTAGCTTCGATGGGGGACGGGGACCTAAGCCCGGAGGTAAGTGGGGAAGTGGAACACCAGGAGGAAGCAGAAGGAGGAGGGTGCAAGAGGGGAAGCCTCTGGAACTGCATTGAGAAAGTCGGGCACTCGGCCAGTTATCTCAAGTGCCTCTACACAAACACAAGAAGCCTGGGAAACAAGCAGGAGGAACTGGAAGTCCTGGCACAGTCAAGGAACTATGATGTGATTGGAATAACCGAGACTTGGTGGGGTAACTCACACAACTGGAGCACTGTCATGGATGGGTACAAACTGTTCAGGAAGGACAGGCAGGGGCGAAAGGGTGGAGGAGTTGCACTGTATGTAAGAGAGCACTATGACTGCTCTGAGCTCCAGTATGAAACTGGAGATAAGCCAGTTGAGTCTCTGGGTTAAGCTTAGAAGCAAGAACAATAAGGATGATGTCGTGGTGGGTGTCTGTTATAGACCAGGCCAGGAGGACGAGGTAGATGAGGCTTTCTTCAGTCAACTAGGGAAAGTTTCCAGTTCACAGGAGATGGTTCTCATGGGGGACTTCAATCACCCTGACTTCTGCTGGAAGAGCAATACAGCAGAGCACAAACAATCCAGGAAGTTTTTGGAGCAACCAACTAAGGGCCGTGCTTCTCTTGACCTGCTGCTCACAAACAGGGAAGATTTGGTGGGGGAAGTAGAAGTGGGTGGCAACCTAGGCAGCAGTGACCATGAGATGGTTGAGTTCAGGATCCTGACAAAAGGAAGAAAGGAGAACAGCAGGATACGGACCATGGACTTCAGAAAAGCTGACTTTGACTCCCTCACAAAGCTGATGGGCAGGATCCCCTAGGAGGCTAATATGAGGGGGAAAGGAACCCAAGAGAGCTGGTTGTATTTTAAAGAAACCTTATTGAGGGCACAGGAGCAAACCATCCCGATGTGCAGAAAGAATAGCAAATATGGTAGGTGCCCAGCTTGGCTTAACAAAGAAGTCTTTGGTGAACTTCAATGCAAAAAAGAAGCTTACAAGAAGTGGAAGCTTGGTCAGATGAGTAGGGAGGATTATAAAAATACCGCTCGAGCGTGCAGGAATGAAATCAGGAAGGCCAAAGCGCAACTGGAGTTGCAGCTAGCAAGGGACGTGAAGGGGAACAAGAAGGGTTTCTACAGGTATGTGACCAACAAGAGAAAGATTAGGGAAAGTGGGGGCCCCTTACAGAATGGGGGAGGCAACCTAGTGACAGAGGATGTGGAGAAAGCTGAGGTAATCAATGCTTTTTTTGCCTCTATCTTCACAGATAAGATCAGCTCCCAGACTACTGCATGGGGTGGCACAGAATGGGCAGGAGGTGAACATCCCTCAGTGCTGAAGGAACAGATCCAGGACGATTTAGAAAGATTGGACATACACAAGTCCATGGGGCCGGATGCAATGCGTCCTAGAGAGCTGAGGGAGTTGGCTGATGTGATTTCAGAGCCATTGGCTATTATCTTTGAAAGCTTGTGGCAATCAGGGGAGGTCCCTGATGACTGGAAAAAGGCAAACATAGTGCCCATCTTCAAGAAAGGGAAGAAAGAGGATCCAGGGAACTACAGACCGGTCAGCCTGACCTCAATCCCTGGAAAAATCATGGAGCAGGTCCTCAAGGAATCCATGTTAAGGCACTTGGAAGAGAGGAAGGTGATCAGGAACAGTCAACACGGATTCACCAAGGGCAAGTCATGCCTGACCAACCTGATTGCCTTCTATGGCTTGGTCTAGACTCTACACTGACCCGGCGATTGGGTGCCAGTCGACGGGAGTTACGCAAGCTACGCAGAGTAACTGCAGAGTGCATCCTGTGGCACTGCAGCTAATGCAGGCCCCTTTTTCAGGCTTGTTCCTAAAGGCACAATCTAACCTTAAGGGCAAAACTCATCCCTGTACAGAAGGCCAGCACAAAGCCTTATGCAACACTTCTGACCACATTTGATGTTTACAGGGAGAATCAAGACTGAAGGAAACACCCAAATCACAAGACATGCTGGCCCCCCTCCCAGCCATATGCTCTTCTCCCTTTGACCCAGCAGATATTTAAAGCTGATCACAATTTATGCTGCTTAACTATTGCTGCTTTAAGAACGAAGCAGCAACGAGACAAGATGCTAGGCTGTCATGAGGTGGCTCCCAGAGAATACTTACCATCAAACTGGTAATGCATGGTTTGATGGATGCGTTCGGTGACACTGGTCAGCCATTCCTGGAAGGATAAGGTCACCTGTGACTCATCCAGCAGCTGATTACAGGCTAAAAGAAAAGGAAACCCTTCATTAAATACAACTGCTGTCTTTAAACAGAGAGGATAAGCGTTTTTCACTTCCCCAATGCTGTTCCCGAAGGAAACAATAAGCAGTGAAAGTCTAGACACATGTTGGATTCACACCAGACGCTGTGTGTGTACGTATGTATATAATCTCAAAGTGTTTTCAGCATTACATTTATTAGACAGCTTCCAGAATACGTAGACTTGATACTCTTCACTAAATACAAAGCAGAAATATAGGGTGCAGAGGACATGAGATCAATGAACAGCGACATTTTTGCTGTGGTGGTGAAGACGTTATTTCCATTATGCATCCCGTTTTCAGGGTTTTATAACTACAGCAGAGTGAATGTTTTTTAACTAAATGTTTTTTGCTGACAAATGCATTTTTCAGGGTCCAAAACTATTTGCTGAATTTGGGTTGAATCTGATGAATAGGTTCAGTTGGGGGAAAAAATTCAAAAGAGTTTAAATGTTTTGTTTCAACTGTTTCATTTCAAGATAGCATTTTGATTTTAAATTTGGTCAGCTTTAGAAAACAAACAAACAAACATAAAAAAAGGTTGAAAAATGCCCAGATTGAAACAAAGAATTAAAAAAAAAATGTTTTGGGTGACTCAAAACATTTTGGGTCAGTTTGAT